>NC_056726.1:429862845-430462845 GCF_019279795.1 Protopterus annectens
ATTACTAACTTCTCTGGGATACACCATAAACGAAAAGAAATCACATCTAGTACCCTGCCAGCAAATTGTGTTCATGGCAGAAAGCTTGAATACCACTTCCCAGATGGCCTACCTCACGCCAGAGAAATAAGTTCATTTGACAGCCTACATCAAACTATTGGCCACAAAGACCTTGCTGTCTGCAAGGAAAATGCTGCAAGCCCTGGGGTTCATGGCCTCTTGCATTCTACTAATTGCATATGCAAGACTGCATATGAGGAAACTACAATGGTATCTTAAAAGCCTTTGGTGTCCAAGATTCTCAGGACCTAGAATCAATGATTCCTTTCATCCCTTGCTTAAAGACAAGAGTTCCTTTGGTGGGTAGAGGCCTGCCACCACAACAAGGGTCTGCCATTCACTCTACCCTCTGCCACCCTAACAACAGGCTAATCAGACTTTTCATGGGGGGGGGGGCTCCCTTGGAAGGGCAGGGCATTCAGGGCAAATGGAACCAGAGTCAAATGCACCTGCATGTCAGTCCAAAAGAAATGTTAGCTGTACAGAATTCTCTGACAGCCTTCAAGACCACATTCTTCCAGGACAATTATTGGTAAAGACGGACAACACCACTATTAGTATGATACATAAACAAGCAGAGGGGAAGCCACTCCTACCCTCCTCTGCAGACTAACCTTGGCTCTGTGGAACACAGCCTTGAGCTACCAAGTACACCTGTGAGCTCAGTTCCTGCCAGGCAAGCTAAATACACTCAGACGACCTACGCAGAAATATCATGGGGCCCACACGAGTAGAAACTGGAATCAAAGATATTCAACATTTTGACAAACAGATGGGGGAGCCCAGAGATGGACCTGCTTGCCTCCTCTCAGAACTACCAATTGGACAAATTCTGCACAAGGACTCCCCACAGACAAGCTTGGAAAGAGGTTTTTCCAGGTGAAGGACAAGGGCATCCAATCAGTTTATGCCTTTCCCCCTCTGCCAGTCCTCTGCAAAGTGCTACTAAAGATCAAACTGGACAAACCAAGGGCAATACTTATTGCACCAGACTGGCCACGCCAGTACTGGTACCCCCTCCTGTGCAGTGTGTCACTTCTGGAACCATGGCACCTGCCTCAGACCCCTGCCCTGCTCTCCCAGCAGGAGGGCCAGAATCTGCACCCACAGCTTTAAACCCTGAACCTTGCAGCCTGGCTAATTACAATATCTCTCTGTTGCATCCCTCAGTATGCAAGTGATGGATGTCATTCTGGAGGCAAGGAGGCCTAGTACTAGAAAATCCTATGTTGAAAAATGGAAAAGATTCTGTTCCTGGAGCCAAACTTAGGGGATGGACACAAGTGCCCAATTTACCGCACATTATTCAATACTTAACTCTGAGATGCTTCACAAGGACCTTTCCTTTTCTTCCATCGGAATTCATGCCTCAGCTCATTATAATACAGAGCCCACCCCTCGTCTCTCATCCACTGCTTAAGCAATTTCTCAGAGGGGCCAAAAACTTAAGACCACCCAGCAGAGCCCCTACTCCAGCCTTGGACTTTAACTTTGTATTGGAAAAGCTCACTCTACCTCCCTTTGAGCCAGCTGCAAATGCAGAGCTGAAATTCCTTTCTTGGAAAACAGCCTTCCTTCTAGCCATCACTTCAGCAAGAAGGGTGTCCGAATTACAGGCCCTCATGGCAGTGGAGCCTTTCATCATCTTTCATGCAGACAGAGTGTCCCTCAGGACCAATCCCTCCGTTGTAAGGTGGTATCCAGTGTGGCCCTTAGTCCATTCATCTGCCAACCATCTTTTCTTATCCACAGAACAAAGGGGAACGAATACTGCACTCCTTGGACGTGCACAGACAACTTAGATTTTACTTGGACAGCACTAAGCCTCTCAGGAAATGTGAACAGCTGCTAGTCACATTTGCTGCAGGGGCAGAGGGGAAGGCCATTTCAAAGCAAACAATTTCTAAGTGGATAGGCCACTGCAATTAATTTCTGCTATAAGCACCATGGAAAACCTACCCCACAGGGTATAAGACCACATTCCACTGGGGCTGCATCTACCTCTACAGCCTTTGTCAGAAGTGTCCCTACCAGGGACATCCTAGAAGCTGCTACCTGGAGTTCTGTACATACCTTCACCAAGCATTACCACTTGCCAATTTTTTCAAAATCCAGAGCTGGTTTTGCCACTGCAGTCTTGCAGGGCCTTGTAGCTGGTCCTAATGCTGTCTGATTGCCTCCTCCCTTCCTTAGCTTTGGGAATCTACCCAAATGTAATGACTGCAACAGTGAAACACGAAGAACATAGTACAGTTGTGTACACTTACCATAAATGTAGATGTTCGAGTGTATTCACTGTTGCAGTCCTGGTTACCCTCCCTCTAGCCCCCTGACTTCTATTGACTATGCCTGTATTCTTGTTTACTATACTTGAAAGCTTTCTGGTGTATTTGCTTTTTGTTGGAGGTGTAACCTGGCATATAATTGCTTCCCATTATGGGGGCACCTGACATCTGGGGCAAGAAAAACTGATGTAATGGCGTTGGCTGCATGCTTTATACACCTGACTACCTGATGTCATGGAAGATGAGACAGCAACCGACGCAGGACCCAAGACTTTGATAATCAGGCCGACTGAGGGCTACCTGCAAGCAGATAACCGATATGTAATGACTGCAACAGTGAATACACTCTAAAATCTACATTTATGATAAGTGTACACAACTGTACTTTCTAGATCCTCACGAGTGGCAACTGAACAAGGACATTTTTTCCATTGCATCACTCATCATTGGGGCACCCCACAAGTGGATCTTTTCTCCTCTCACACCAATCATCTCCTTCCAACCTTCTGCACCAGGGAGTCTCACAACAAAGCTTGGAGGGTGGACGTGTTGTCCTTCCCATGGACACACATCTCAGTTTATGCATTCCCTCCTCTGCCTCTTCTTCCCAGAGTGCTGCTAAAGATAAGGGACGAGAAACCAAAGGCTATTTTGATAGCTCCTGATTGGCCCAGGCAGCATTGGTATCCCCTCCTTCGCAGCCTTTCACAGGCTCAGCCTTGACATCTTCCCCTGGTACCAGATCTGTTGGTTCAGGGAGGGGGAAAGTTCCTTCATCCTCGTCTTCAAACTCTGCATTAAACTGCTTGGCTAATACTTTAAATCTTTCCCAACAGGTGGTTGACGTTCTTCATGAGGCCAGGAGGCCCAGCACCCGAAAATCCTATGCAGATAAATGGAAGAGATTTTGCTCTTGGATGCTGGCTAAAGGAGAAGACTCTTCTCATCCTTCTCTTTCCCTCATTCTTGACTACCTAGCAGGGCTGCTTAATGGTGGACTTTCCTTTTTTTCAATCAAAATTCACGCTTCAGCAATTTCAGCTCATTGTTTTTTTTTTTTTTTTTTTTTGAGCAACCCATTTTTTCTCGCCCCTTGATGAATCAGTTCTTTAGGGGAGCTAGTAATCTTAGACCTCCCAGAAGAGCTCCTACTCCTGCTTGGGATCTTAATTTTGTCCTGCTAAAACGTACTCTGCCTCCTTTTGAACCAGCTGCCTCTGTAGATTTGAAGTTTCTATCCTGGAAGACTGCTTTCCTTTTAGCTATTACTTCAGCTAGAAGAGTATCTGAGCTGCAAGCCTTAATGGCAGTAGACCCTCTCATTATTTTTCACTCTGATCGAGTTTCTCTGAGAACTAATCCCTCCTTCATGCCTAAGGTTGTTTCTAGTTTAACTCTTAACCAGTCTATTCACCTGCCTACATTTTTCAACAATCCCCAAAATAAAGGGGAAGAGATTCTGCACTCTCTTGATGTGCATAGACAGCTGAGATTTTACTTAGACATGACTAAATCCTTTTGAAAATCTCAACAGTTGGTTAGTTTTGCTCCTGGGGCTCAGGGTAAAGCTATTTCAAAACAAACCATCGGCAAATGTATTGCTGATTGTATTCACTGTTCTTACCTGCAGCATGCGAAGGTTCCCCCTCAGGGTATTAGGACCCATTCTACTAGAGCAGCATCTACCTCTGCAGCCTTTCTGAGAGGTGTGCGTACTAAGGACATTCTAGAAGCAACTACTTGGTCTTCTGTCCATACTTTTACAAAGCATTACAATCTACCTTTATTTTTTAAATCCAGGGCTAGTTTTGCCTCTGCAGTTTTGCAGAGCCTTCTTACCATCCCTTAATCTGTGATCCTTCCTCCACCCTTTGTCTATTTCCTGGGTTTTGGGAATCGACCCATATGTGAGGACTGCAACAATGAAACGTGAAGAACATAGTACAGTTGTGTGTACTTACCATAAATGTAGATGTTAGAGTGTATTCACTGTTGCAGTCCTGGTTTCCCACCCTCCATTCCCCCTTTTTTCCTAAGGCGCAGACTATATACATTTTTTATTTTTTGTATGACGTGTCCAGGGTACTACCTTCCTGGGTTAGCCTTCTTTTGGGTGCTCCTGACAGTTAAGGCAAGAAAAACTGAGGAAATGGCATCGGCTGCCTCCCTTTTATACCTGATGTTCTGACATCAGTTTTACAACCGGTGGCAGCCGACGTCGTATACCAAGGACTCTGGTATTCGGGCAGACTGAGGGCTACTGGGAGCCGGATAACCCATATGTGAGGACTGCAACAGTGAATACACTTGAGAATCTACATTTATGGTAAGTGTACACAACTGTACTTTTCTTGTTGCCATTTAAATGTCTGCTGGCAATTTGGAAAAGTAGCTGTTAAATATTAGTTTTTATTGAAGAATTGGCATGCACTGAAGAGAGGAAGACTTTTCAGAGATATTAATGTTTGTGAAGTATGTGAGAACCTGTTGCATCTCTCAATTTATACTGGTAAAGATGTTGCAGAGGAGTAGTGGTTTGAATTTTTATTTGAGGGGAGAGCATACTTTTTGCTTAATCCTCTTGCTCATTATAGCAAAACTGAAGCTACACTTTCATCGTATTCAGATCCTGTTAGTAAAACAGTTTTCTAAAAAAAAAAAAAAAAAAAAAAAAAAGTATATAATCAAGAATTCTTTGGGTATAAACAGTATTAACCATGCAGTTGGCCAGCATGGATTTTAACTTCATTCTCGAAGCAAATTCAGAAATGTTTCTCATTTGGGGTTGGCAAACTTTGGCTTTCATATGACTGGTAACCAGGTGTCTTCATTGTTTGAAGTAGGCACTTTAAGCTGAGTGGTGTAATTCCTTTTCCGTTGGTTTTAGTTTTTTATTTCCCAGTGTAGCACTTTCTGTAGATTCCTTAGACTGCTTTAACCTTTATTGATCTGGTTGGAGATAGTTCTCAACTTCATTTAGCATTTGTTACACCAGGTGGCTGAAGATGGGTGTTGCCATTTGCATGCTTAGGTTCTCTTCAAGATTTGGGGAGATTGCTTGTAAGTGCCTCAGCATAAGATTGTGTGTGTGTCTACTGTAGATGTAGGTGTGTTCACCACCTTTTTTGTATGCAAGATTTTTCCTCCAAAGAAATGGTGCGTGTACATTTTTTGCATACTGTGTTCCAAGTTTAAAAGATTATCTGTGGACGTGAGACAATTGCTGCATTGTCTCAGGATGCCCATATCTACCAAGCTGGCTACAGTGACATTTGAAAATTGCATATCCATGTTTTTCGGGCTTGTATTGGTGTGGACTTTTTTAGGGTTTGAGGAATGGGTTTTACAGATGTCTTCTAGGGTGATCTTCAGTGTTATGGACTGGAATTAAATAGTGCTAGGATATGATATTGGCTTTTATGCACAGTGTAGCTGATCTGAACTTAACTGTGCATAATGTGTCAGTAAGTTGCAGGTAATGGTACTGGTTTTATAGGTAAATTTGACTGTCCCGATGCTTGTTTTTACAGGGCATTGCCAACCTCTGCTTCTCAGTGTATATAGCTCCATACAAACGTGCTTAATTTTAAAGAAGCAGGAATGAAGGTGAAGTCTAACTCCTGAACCCTCTGGTCAATAAATGTATATAGTTTACGACCCTCTGGAGCACTGCCTAGCTCTTTAGCAGGCAAAAGCCTTTTGTTACAACCAGGATGACCTTGGTCCTCTTAATGTAAAAGCAAAAAAAAAAAAAAAAAGCACACGTGCGCGATTACAAGACAGCATCTCCAGTACCAAATAGTGAGAAGAAAAAGCGATTTGTAGCAAAAGTGCACGGTGATGATAGCTGCTTGTATTTTGCAAATTTCTATGGATTTAAACAGTGACAAACAAGGCCAATATTTCAGTTTAAGAACTTATATTTGCCTGAATGACACTGGTTTCGGTGGAAAGACCTTTTTGAAATACAGGCAAGATTCAAAGGTTTGCTAAGTGCTGTGGAAATGAGGTTACAGCTTTCTTATGTTTTCCAAGTCGGGACAGGCCACCTACTGCTACTGGATGGAATATCCAGTCCTTTTACTGTAAAAGCACAAAAAAAATTGCCTGAGAATGTATGTTACCACAAAACAACTTAAACTAGCTAGACAAGGCAATTTCAAGTCAGGCCAGTAGCAAGACCGTTTGAGCAAGTACAGTATTTTCAGCCGTAAATGTAGCAAAATACAAAACTAAAACAAGAAATCAGTAGTTGATCACTTGAGTAGCTTCTAGAAATGAGATTTTTAAGTATGAGTACTTGACGTTTCATGGATGGCACACAGTGCAAGGAAATCATTTCCAGAGTTGCTGAGACAAAATTGTAGAATTCCTTTAGCGGGGCCAAAGTTGCAGGAATACAATAAGTACCAACAGAATTACAAAGTAGCAAATTACAGACTAACACTGCCAGTAAAACATCTAGAGTGCAGTTCTCTGCAAACTGTGCAATGTCAGGGTACTTGGAAATGATTTAAAGTACAAAAATTGGCAGATATGCAGTTAAATGAAGTGCAAAACAGTAAATCTTTTGTCTGCTAAGGATGGCACAGACTTTATTCAGGACCTGCTGAGTGCGGCAAGGATACTGAGCACATGGGATCTTTGTGTTTGCTATTTCTAGTAAGGGAGGTTAACTCTGGAGAGAGACTTGCTTGCTGAGTGGGCTTTCAACCTGATGGATTTCTGTAAAAGTAGTGGGTGGGAGAAGTATTTAATTAGCTTACACTGATAATAGCAATCTGAGTGGGAAGTTAGGACTTCAGTAGTCAGATTACCATGTTTGTGTCTTTCAGCTTTTCCTGGTTAGGGGTCGCCACAGCGGAACTGCGGTCCGCTAATGATTGGCAGTAGATTTTTTACGTGCCGAGTTTGCCAGCCCTGACGCACAACCTTCAACGAAGGTACGCCCATTCACGCACGTCTCCACACACAAGATGCTCTAGCTGAGAATCGAACGGGACAACGTCTAGCTGTGAGGTGACAACGCTGCCGCAGCAGCACCACCACTGCAGTCAGATTACTATAATGGGCAAAATCTAAAAAACACTGGGTTTTAAAACCACAATAGCAAAATGCTCGGGGGGGGGGGGGTTAAAGCTGCTGGAAGAAGCCAGACCAGATGGATACTACAGATTGTCAGGTCAGCATGTGAGCCAAAATGTTCAGGAAAATGTTTTTGCCCAGTGTTTTACGAGTTCAACAAAGATCGGGATGGCAATCCAGTCAGTAAAAACACAGCTGTACAATGCAGGTAAAAACAGATTCAAGAGCTTTACAACGCAAACAAGCTCCTACCAAGGCTGAATTGCAAGTGCTTTGGTCTCTCTTAGCAGTATTGTCTCAGCTAAAGCACAAAAAAGTTAACTTCCAGATGGATCTTCACAGAGATGTGTAAGTATTCCTTTCTGTTGCTTTGTCTACTCTCCTTAAGAGTCCGATTTTCTTCCTGGCTGTCATCCTTTCATGTTAGTTGTCTGGCTCATATAAATCATATCTGATCATTCACTGGAATGGCACTTTCGTTTCCAGTCAAGACTTCGAGAGGAGAGGTGATTGCCACTGAAGACATTTAGGGATTTTAGCAGACAGTTTGGCTGTTGACCTGTGGAGATTCTTTAGTTGACTAAACCATTCCTGTAGTTCTGTCATCCATGGAGGCTTTTGAATTGGGATGGAGGGGAGGGATATTTATGAGGATGACTTTAAAGTGTCTTGTCTTGGTTACTTAAATCACTTCCCTGGCAATTTAGGCATTCTTTTCACTTTACCTGCTTTTCAGAGTTCCCTCTAGGTTTGATTGCCATTCCTGAGAATTTTGTGGAAAATAATGGGATTTGGTCTTTGCACTCAATTATGTCTTGTATATCTTGCTGTGTTTACTACTTCAGTACTGACTGCTTGCTTTAATTGTTCTATACTGCAAATACGTTAATTTTACACACATGTATGTCACGGTAGTGTCTTTAAGTCCCTATTTCACACCCAAAGTAGCCATTAAACCTCCTCTTAACTAGTCCATTAATCCACCTGCTTTATACTAAGTTATTGTAACAAGGGATAATGTCTAATGTTCAGCATTAGAAGCTTGTTGTAGTAGCCTAAGCTGTATGGGTTATGTCCTGCCAAGGATGTGACCAGCTGGAAGGTTTACAATTCAGGGTACCAAAGCTTTGGAATTTTCTTGCCACTTAAATGCTCTCCCAAACTGAGATTGGTGGAATTGACAGTTTGCCATTGGTAAGGTTGGGCAGAAAAGTATCCTTTTTGGGGGTAAGACCTTCCATGTTGTCATTTTTCTGAAAAAAGTGTGTGTGTGTGTGTGTGTGTGTGTGTGTGTGTGTGTGTGTGTGTGGTTGTGTGGTTGTGTGGTTGTGGTTATGCACGCAGTGGAAAATATTACTTGTATAGACTGTCATTGTAAGGGATTTTTATTTGGAATGTTTTGTGTCGGAGAAAACTACATTCTTGTGTAAAACATTGAGCAACAGTCGCCCCAAACCACAATATCCTGCCCTAAGTTTTATCTCCGTGCAAAATTGTAGACCAGTTTCAAAGTTGTAGACAATTGGTTGAAAATAAGATGCATCTAATGGAGCCCAGTAGTTAGAAATTCTTCCACATTCATTGATTTACTCATTTATTCTAATGCATCAGAATATAACTGGAAAGGTGCTTCTACCTAAAATATATAAGGTTCATAGGTAGGTACTAGGCTATCTGCCCAAAGGCATTTATAAGCCTAGCCGGAACTAGATTGGTATGCTTACAGTTTTTAGACGCATACCTATTTAAAAATAGAAAAATATATAAATAGAAAAAAGAAGGAAGACAAGACAAAACGGACCCAACTTCATGTTTTACAAGATCTAATAAGGACTAGTTATTTGTTGCAGCTACAGCATCTGCTACAGCATCATAGGTTCATAGGTAGGTACTAGGCTATCTTCCCGAAGGCATTTATAAGCCTAGCCAGAATGTGTTTGCTTTCGCCACCCCCTTAGATTAGTTCCTTGTGCCTCTGTCCAGCAGAGCCACTGAAGTGATTCCCGGGGTAAACTTCCTGATCTGAATTAGTGACTTCATTTATTCTGCACATATAGGTATACGGATCAGATTCGGATCCGAGCTGGCAAAACTTTTCAAGCATCAGCTCCGAGCTCCAAGCTCCTCCCTTACCTATATTACATCACTTCTTCCTATCTAGCACCAGATCTTGTTTGCCGCTCTTGAGTCAGCATCGTGGTCTCTGAGCTCTAAGCAAGGTGGTAAGGTTTTTTGGTGTTTTTGGCGATAGTTGAGTGCGAGTACCTTCCCTTTTTCCTCCCTTCGCGTTGGTCGTCGTGTTAGTTGTAAAAAAAAAAAAAAAAAAAAAAAAAAAGTTTAAGTGTTTTGTTTTGTGATACTGGTTTCCCACCTAGGCCCAATCCCTGTTAAGTGTGTGTGAGTGGGCTGTTAGGACTTGTACGGTTTCTACTATGGCTGAACAGCCTAAGGTTCTATTTAAGAAGTGCACAGAGTGTGGTCATAAGCTCTCACCAGCCAGTGGCCACACTCGCAATGTTTAGGGGACGCCCATCTGTCTGCATCCTGCGACATTTGTTCAGGCTTTAACCCCAGGGTGTTGAAGGATCGTCAGGCTAAGCTTGTGGCTAAGGGTCTGCTTCCAGCTTCTGCCCTGGAGTCTGCCTCAGTCTCCTCCCCAGCCAGTGACACTGTGCAGGCACAGACTCAAACCTCCTGCCAGGCCTGCTTCGTCGGAGTCGTCCCAGAGCGATAGGGACAGAAGGGAGAAGCGCCACAAAGAGAGGGACAGGCCCAGGAAAAGATCACCAGACAAAGGAGTCTTTCTCCAGCCCCTCTTCAAAGGTACCCAGGTCTCATTCTCTGCTCTGCTCTCCCAGTTTCTCGCCGGAGCCGATGGAGTCTTTGGAGCTGAGGCACGCCCCTCAGATCCGGCCCAAACCCGAGTTGGTCGCTTCTTCCAGGTTGACATGGAGCATCTCTGACCTTGATATGGACAGGCTAATGAGGAGGTTCATTCAGAACCAGATTCAGATGGGGGTCTTACCAGGGCCCTCTCCCGTTGGAGAGGGTCCTCCTTCAACTATGTTCAACCCTATTGCTCCTTCCCCGATCCGACCCGGTGCTTCGGGGTTCTCTGGTCAGAGACCTTTTGGAGCTGTTGGGTCGGCACCAATGGTTCTTGTGTCCTTGACGCCGGCCGATACCTTGAGTTCCTCGGATCTGATCTCGGATCTGGGGGACTCTCTGAGCCATGGTTGGGGAGTCGGACCAGAGGGTCGAGATCTCACTCCTTCGGATCCCATCCTCTGTGCCCCGACTATCCCGCCATTGGCTCCGATCCCTGCTTCGGTGCCGGGGAGAGCCTCATCTTTATGTTCTATGGAGATGTGCTCTCCATCGGCATTCGGGGCAGTGGAAAGGGTTCTCTTCCAGGGTTTGAGACCACAGCTCACCTACTCTGATCCTACCCAGACCCCTCTGGTTTTGGATTCTGCTCCCATTACTCTGTCGCAGGGACAGCCCGTGCCAAAGCATCCCCAGGTTGTTCCCCTCCGAGAACCTCGAGGCTTACGAATCCTCTCCAGAGAGTCCCACTGGAGAGGAACCTCGTAAGCACAAGTGTAAGAAGAGGCACTTGGACTCCCCTGAGTCCATTACCACTGATACAGACTTGGATGAAGGAGAGGGTTCCTCCAGATACCTACAGAGGACGTCTCGTTCGGAGACATTATAGAGATCCTCTGCCAAAGAGGAGGTTGGTCAGCCCCCAAACCTTCTGCGGATGAGTCCGTATTCCTGGAGGCCTTTGGCGTGGGCCCATCTACTTCCTGGGTCTCCCCTCCAGCAGACCCTTTGGACCTTATCACCACTAGGGCATGGAAGGATCCTGACACCGTAGAGCCTATACCCAAAAGGCCAGACAAAATTCTTTCCCCGCCGTCAGACAGGCAGGCATGGTCTAAAGGAGCCCCAGAAGACGCTTTGGTGGTTGCAGCTGCGACAAAGAAGGAACTGGCACAGGAGAGTTCCTTGGTTCATCCACCAGACAGAGATTCTAGGTCGATGGATCGTTTCGGGAAGCGCATGTACTCTACGACATTTTCTGTTCGTGCGCTGAGTTACTTGACACATGTTATCCGACTGCAGCGAGACCTTGCATCAGAATTAACTGAGTCGCCCCTGGAGTCTCTGTCGCAGCAGGACAAGCAGTCTTTCACTGCGAAGATGACTACACTGAAATCAGTGACTAATACCTCTATGCTTCTCCTCTCTCATGCTATGGAGGGAGCCGCTAGGGCTGCTGGTACAGGCGTTGTCTTGAGGTATCCCGCCTGGATCAGGTTGCGTCAATTTGTGGACCCGTTTAAGGTGTCTTTCATCAATGCCCCTTTAGATGAATCATCCCTATTTGGGAAGACTGTACGTGACACACTAACTCAGAGTGAGAAGGACGGAAAGACTTTGTCAGCTGTCGGAATCCACTTCTCTAACCCCCAGAGGTCTTATTCCGGGAACCAAAAGGGGCAAAAGAAGACGTGGTTCCGGAAATCAGTCCTTTCATGACACTCAGGAGTATTCATCCCCCAGAGGCAGAGGGGGACAAGACCAACGCCGTCCCAAAGGCAGAGGGGGGGTCCCAGAAATTTTCGGGTCTAGGGAACCCTTTTCTGACAGACCCGCACAGCAACCCTGAGGGGTTACCCGGCTGCTCTACTCTGGAGGCAGTCGGGGGAAGATTTTCCTTTATTTTCCTTGCAGGTAGCGGCATGGGAGTCCATTACTGCAGACCGCTGGGTGTTAGAATATCCTCTGGATATGATGTTTATCTCCTTCATTTCATGGCCCATTACTCCAGCACGCCTTCCAGATGTTCCACCCGCTCACAGGGAGGCTGCAGCTTTAGATGTTTCGAAGCTGCTACAAAAACGAGCCATCGAGCCGGTCCCCCCAGATCAATCCGAATCGGGCATGTACTCCAGGTTCTTTTTAGTTCTCAAGACTGGGGACCTTTGGCACATTCTGGACCTGTCTATCTTTAACCTGTCTGTAGAGAAACAAAAATTCCGGATGGTCACTCTACAGTCCATTCTACCGTTTCTGAGAGAATGCGACTGGATGTGCTAGTTAGACCTCCAGGACGCTTACTATCACATCAAGGTCCACAGGAGCTCCAGGAGGTTTCTACTCTTCCGGCTAGGGGCCAGTCACTTTCAATTCAGAGCCTTACCCTTTGGTCTCACCACAGCCCCCAGGGTGTTCAATAAGGTTATGGCGGTCGTAGCGGCTCACTTGAGACTTCAGGGCATTCAGGTATTCCCCTACCTAGATGACTGGCTCTTTGCTGCATCCACCAAACGTCTCTTGTGTCGGGCCCTACACTACTTCCTCGGTCTGGCCCACAAGTTAGGCATCACGACCAATGTCAACAGGTCACACCTGGCTCCGGTTCAGATCATAGACTTCATCGGGGCAAGGTTGGATTCCATTCAGTCAAAGATTTTTCTCACCCCGGAAAGGATAGAAAATCTCAGACTCCATGTATCGGCAATCTTGGATCACTCGGTAGTAAAAGCAGCTGATGTTCTCGGGGCCATGGGTTCGATGGCAGCCGCAGTCTCTATCCTCCCTCTTGCACGTCTTCACATGAGGGTCCTTCAGTGGAATCTGGCAGTTCAATGTTCTTGGCTGGACCTTCCGATGGATTTCCACATCCGAATCAATCTGACATGCAGAACGTCACTACAGTGGTGGCTTCGATCGTTGGACATTTTCGCAGGGCTCAACTTTCTAGCCCCTCAGGCTCAAGCCACGGTAACCACAGATGCTTCCCAGCTTGGGTGGGGGGAACTTGGTCCCCTCCCAGAGACCAAGCTACACCTCAATGTCCTGGAGATGAGGGCAGTGCGTTTAGCGTTGAGAGCCTTCCACCCTGTCCTACCTCTGGGGACAGTAGCCATTCATTTTGGACATGGAGGAATTAAAATGGCAGATTTACTTGAATTCATGTATACCCCCGGGAATAAACGAATACATGACTATCATGCCATTATTGAAATTGAATAGAATATATAATAAAATATGGTATTAATTATAATATTATACAAACACATGTACACTTACACACGTTAATGTACATGTATAACATACATTTTTCAAATATACAATTTTCATTATTAACATTTGTTTAATTTCATTTTATATTTATTATAATTATTCTTATTTTTAATTTTATTTTTTTAAATATGCATAATTATAAATTGAATATAACATATTAATTCGTAAGTGATATATACTTGAATGTTTGGTTTATCATAAATTGGATTACATACTATATTGTTATAAAACATATATTATTTGCACTTATAGGGTAAGAAATTTATATCATCTACCTTATTACAATATATTTGTTTAAATTGGTTGTATTCATGGTAACACTATTTTTACATTACCATTTTATATTCATTATTTCATTTACCATACATTAATAAGAATTGATATGTATATATATTAAATATTTAATAATATATATGTCATAGTGGGGTGAGTGAGATAGGTATATGTGTAATTTAAATAGGTATACATCATATATATATCAAATATGTTACATATCACAAAGGGTTCAATATATGTATATATAATAGTAAGCATTTTTTAAAATTAAAATTACATTTAATTCATGCACAAATTGATTAATTGTATATTTAATTAGTAGTTTTTAAGTGTTCAAGTGCATATAATTTTATTGGAGTATATGTACATGAGTTAGAAATGTATAATGTTTTGCGTTGACACACAGTGATTTTTAACAAAGCCATTTCCTTTTTAAAAAAGTTTATTGGGGGAAATTAAGGTTATCAATTAAGTAATTATTCAATATCTGACAATGTATAAAATGGTTGAGTTGAAACAGTAGTATGTATTCTGAAGAAGTTCGTAAGGACGAAACCTAGGTCAATAAAGAAGTGTTTGCTGCAGAGTTCGGGTGGTGGCTTTCGTTGAGTTGTTTGGATGCTACAAGTAAATATTTTCACAATTTTGAGTCTGTTTTCATCTCCTCATTGGCATCGACTACACCTTGCTATCTTTCAATCAAGACAGTAGCCATTCAATCAGCCAACATGTCTGTAGTCTGGTCTATAAACAAACAGGGAGGGACCCGATCCTACCCCCTTAGTCGCGAGGCCATGAGGGTTTGGGAGTGGGCCATATCCACCAGCCGGTTTCTCATAGCACCTTGTATCCCGGGATGCTCCAACATTCTAGCAGACAGTCTCAGCAGGGCAATCCTTCTGCCTTATGAGTGGTCTCTGAAACAATCAGTGGTGGAGAAGATCTTCCATGTTTGGGGTCAACCTTGCTGCTATCTCTTCGCCTCTCCTTCCAACGTGAAGTGCAGCAACTTCTTCGCTCTGATCCCCACTCCGGCGGATGTCCCCAGGGACGCTCTAGTCCATGCTTGGCCTCCCAGGCTACTGTATGCTTATCCCCCGTTACCTCTTATTCCGAAGTCCTTTAGAGAGCTTGCCAGCTGCAGTGCAAAGTCATTCTCATAGCTCCTGTCTGGCCACGTCGTGTGGTTTCCCTTCCTTTGGTCTCACCTGTTGGTTCCTCCATGGACTCTAGATCCATGCCCAGATCTGATTTCTCACCCGTCGGGCTTGCTCCTGCCCAACCTGGACAGTCTCAAGCTGACTGTGTAGCTGCTCAGTTCCCATGATCATCAGGACTCCCAGACTTTCGTCCCCTGTTAAGAATATTCTGGTAGCTTCTCTTAAAGCCTCCACTAGGAAACTCTACAATAGCAAGTGGAGACGTTTTTGCGTTTGGGCCTCTCAGCACAATCTGAACCAGTTTACAGCCCCCGTTCCGGTCATACTGGATTTTCTGGCCGATCTTTTTCGATCAGGCGCTAGTACTTCCACCATCAAGGTTCAGCTGGCTGCCATCTCTAATTTTCATGTGGGTGAAAATAAGGTTGCTCTGGCTTCTGCCAAATTGTGTAAAGCTTTCCTGAAGGGCACTTTTTTATTGCGGCCACCAGTTAAAGAAACGGTGCCCCCCTGGGATCTGACTTTAGTCCTTCAGGCTTTGACCTTCCGCCCTTTCGGGCCAGCCGGTTCAGTTCCGATGAAGTTTTTGTCGTGGAAGTCAGCCTTCTTGGTCGCCATCACCTCAGCCAAGAGAGTTTGAGTTGCAGGCTTTATCCTCCTTGCCCCCCTATTTGGTTTTCCACAAGGATAGGGTTTTGCTGCGTACGAACCCTTCCTTTCTTCCCAAGTGTCCTCAGCAGCCAATATTAATCAGTCTATAAATTTGCCAGTCTTCTTCCCAAATTTCCAAAATAGAGGTGAACGTAAGCTTCATTTATTGGATGTCCATAGACTGCTTCGTTTTTACCTCCATAGGACAAAACTCTTCGGAAGTCGGATCAATTGTTTGTATCCTTTTCTAAACCATTTTTGGGCAAAGCAGTTTTGAAAGTGTCCTTAGCAAGGTGGATAACTCTTTGTATTGCACAGGTTTATAAGGACAAAGGTTTATCTCCTGGTGTATTGAAGGCTCATTCCACTAGAGCAGTGGCCACTTCTGCAGCATTCTGTTGAAGAGTTCCGTTGGACTATATCTGTGCGGTAGCGACTTGGGCCAGCACACATTAATCTCTCTCTATAAATTGGATCTTATTTCTAGAGGGAGAGCATCCTTTGGCTCTGCGGTGCTCAGAAATATCCTTCCATAAGGGCCTCCCAGGAGTATTAGTAGCTAGGGACTCTGTCCCATATGTGCAGAATGAATGAAGTCAACTACTTCAGATAAATAAGTTCTGTTCTTACCATAATGTTCCATCTTGAGTAGTAGACTTCATTCTTCTGCACCTTCCCTCCCTCCATCCCCCTCACTCTTCAGGTTTTTCCTATTTAGAATTGTGGTTATGTTGCCATTTAGTGTCAGCAAACTCTATCTGTGGCTAGATGGGAGGAAGTGGTGTAATGTAGGTAAGGGAGGAGCTCTGAGCTGATGCTTGAAAAGTTTTGCCGGCTCAGATCCGTATACCCATATGTGTAGAAGAATGAAGTCTACTACTCGGATGGAACGTTATGGTAAGAGCATAACTTCTTTTTTCCCATCCACACGTCAAGGTTTCTCTTATAGGTTCATAGCCTAGCCTAGTATGAACCTATCTGCCCAACGGCATTTATAAGCCTAGCCCAGAGTTTTGTGGCTTTCGCCACCCCTTTAGTTTGGAGGATACTATGCCCATTATTTTGCTGTGCCTCTGTCAAGCAGTGACACTGAGATAATCCCTGGGGTATATCTGCGGTCTCCCATCCATTGGTCAAGATTTCTCTTGAACAAAGCCAGCGAGGTGCTCTGCCTCACATGTACCGGGATTTTGTTCCACAGCATAGGGAGTCTCTGGGTGATGAATCTGTCCCTCCAGCACATCCTGTTAATAACCGTGTCAAGGTTTAAGTCTCCCGCCCTTGTAGTTCTGAGGGATCTAGATTTTTTGAGGTGAAGCATGTTCATCAATTCTGGGTTGGACATGGCCTTGTATGTCAGGCACAGGTCACCTCTGAGCAGACTGTAAGCGACTGAATAGAGCTGGAGTTCCTTCAGTCGGGCAGCATAGGAGATATTTTTGAGACCCTTTATCCTTTTGGTGAGAACTTTTGGGGCCTTTCCAGTTGCTGCAGGTGTCATGTCAGATGCATTCCGAATGGGGCATTGTACTCAATCATTGGTCTGATGAGTGATGAGTACAGGGGGACGATGACTTCCCTTGATCTAGATGTGAATCCCTTCATGATCAGGTGGGCAATGTAGAAGGTCTTCCTAACTACTTTGGCCATGTGAGTGTCAAACGAAAGGTTACTGTCAACCTGGGTCCCCAGATCCTTGATAACCTCTTCTGTTCTTAGTGGGTTGCCGCCTATATGGTAGCTAGGGGTAACCTTGTTTTTCCCGAAGGGTATGACTATGCATGTTTTGGCGTTTAACTTTAGGCCATGGCTCTGGCACCAGTTATCCGTTTCTATAAGACCCTTCTGAAGGATATCTGTGTCAGATGTGTTCTCAACTATGGCGCCCAGTTTGCAGTCATCTGCAAATTTTGTCAGCCATAATCCTCCTGTGTTTGCTTGTACTTCTGAAAAGTAAATGCTGAACAGGAGTGGGCCCAGGACTGAGCCCTGTGGGACACCACTTGTGACAGGCTTTGAGTCTGACATAACGCCAGCAACTCTGACCTTGTGGGTTCTGTCACTTAGCCAGTTTGCAACCCATCTTGTGACGTATGGGTTTACATTTAAGCTGCTGAGTTTTTCAATGATACCCGAGTGGGGTATTGTGTCGAAAGCCTTTGCCAGGTCGTGGTAGGCTGTGTGGACTGCCTTTCCCTAATCAGTGGCCTTGGTGACTGTTTCGAAAGTCAGCCAAGTTTAAAAGGCATGATCTGCCTTTGACAAAGCCAAACTGGGTCGGATCCAAACTCTGCAAGTCCCCCAAGTCTTTATTTATGAGTTCCATTATGATCCTCTCCATAGCTTTGCAGATCAGGCTTGTCAAGCTGATGGGACTGTAATTTCCAGGGTCGGTGGAGGCACCGCCTTTGTGAAGTGGGACCACAGTTGCCGTACGCCACTCCTTAGGCACGTATCCTGAGGTGACGCTAAGATTAAACATCTGCCCTAACTGCGGGTTTAATTCCTCATTGAGTTCGTGGAGCAGACAACCGGGGACACCATCAGGTCCCATGGATGCTGTGTTTTTTGCCTTGGAGAGAGCAGTTCTCACCTGAGCATTAGAGATGTTTGGGGGGTTACAATCCTCTGGTATAGATATCTCACCTTTTGGGTTTGCACTGAACCTGTCAGCCAGTATGTTGGCAATGTCTGTAGGTTCAGTAATTTTTACATCATTTTGAACTAATTCTGAGCATATCTGAGAGTTTCCTCCCAGGTTTCTAACATAGCTAAAGAAGGCCTTATGATTGTCTTTTGAGTCCTTAGCGACTTTCCTCTCAAAATTTGCCTTGGATGATTTTATGAGAGCTCTTAGTTTTTTGCTTATAATGATCAAAGGTGTTTTCCCTTTTAAGGATTTTGCTCTATCTTGTAGTAGCTTCCTCCTTTTGTTGTAGAGTTTGTTTATGGCTGGAGTCCACCAGACTGGACGCTTGCCTTTAGTACAAAGAGTCTTTGTTTTGTTTGGGATTGCCTGATCCATGCAGTCCTGTAGGTGCTGGTAGAAGGCATTTGTAAGTGATTGATTCAGCGGCTTGAGTGATGGTTTCCGCAGGCTCGGGGGCCTTAAAAGAGACCACTCCAGTCTTTAGAAGTGTGAAGTCGGCTTTTGAGAAGTTCTTCACTGTGGTCTTTTTTATCTCGGGTGGGGGCGGGATGTGGACTTCCAGTGAGATTAGTTTATGGTCTGATCACACCAGTGAGGGGTATACTTCCGGTGTTGAACATTGTGACCCCATGTTCGTGATGATGAGATCTAGTATGATGTCCTTCAAGGATGCATCTGCAGTCTTTACAAATGGGTTGTCCTGTCGTCAGGCAGCCCTTCGGTCGGCCGGATTCCAAAGTCTGGGTCTGGCTTTGGCTGGTGTCGCACTTCACCCGACGTCATTGCGGCAGTTCTTCGGGTATAAAGGCATCAGCCGACGCCATTTTCCTCCGTCTTTCTTGCCGCGTGGCGCCCGAAGCAGAAGCTGTTCGCAAGTGCCGGTCGGTCAGATCCAGAGATTACTACTACCGAATATTACTTCGAAGACTTCTAAAAAGCTAAGTACCCAGTTGGGGACTCTTTCTTGCCTCAGCCGATGTCAGAGAAAGTGAATAACTGTTTATCTTGTGGGAAACAAATACCTCATAAAGATTTCCACACCTATTGCATACATTGTTTAGGCCCAGACCACGACGTAGCAGCTTGTCTAGCCTGTGCCTCTTTTAACCGACGGACGCTTAGACGTCGATCGGAGTTTGCTGAACAGATTTTCGGCTCCGATTTTGCTTATATTATGCCGTCGGATCCTCCGACTACGCAAATTACCAAAAAACGCAAAGAAAAGGACCGACACTCGCGGTCTGTGGTTTCGGCCGAAACCGCGGTTAAGCAAACCGCGAGTGTCTCTGTTTCGGCCGAAACCGAGCAAGCGGTTCTTTCTTCAGCCGAAATCATGCCTTCTACCGAGGCCTCTTCTAACCTGGTAGAAACGGCTTCTGAAATCCAACCTTCTGTTGCGGTTTCACAGGATTTATCAGACACCATTCCCCTGGATATTTCAACTCCTGCACGTGGAGCTGCTAGGCCTCCTGCAGCTATGTCTATTAAGGCCTTTGCCAGGGCTAAAGCAGCCAAAGCATCAAAAACGGTGCCTGCCAAGCCCCCCTTTCACAGGCCCAGCACCAGCTCCCATATGCTTACTTTGGCTGAGGATCTCGTCTCTTTAATTCGTGGAGCCCAGCCTCATCCAGACAGGGCCTCTCTCCCTCCTCCAGAAAAGAGGCCTAGAGCAGAGCCCCCTGAGCCAGTATCCACAGATGATTCCTCTGATGACTCAGAACATACAGACCCTCCTGAGGCTGCTTTTTCTCCTTACGAAGACTCTGATGCTGAGGAGTCCATCCCTTCAGCCTCTCCTCCTGAGGAATTTTCCTTTGGGGAAACCTTGCATGCTATGAGGGAACAATTTCAGTGGCAGGGCCAAGATTTCTCAGACTCCAGAAAAAGGCTTAGGACCTTTCTACATTTGCCACAGCATAGGCCTTTAGCTATACCTCCAGTGCTTTCTGTTGTTGATGATTCATTTAATGATGCTTGCACTGCTCCTGATTCATTACCTCCGGCTCCTGCTAAGCCCGATAGTCTCTGGATCTGCAAAAGGAGCCTTATATAAATGGTGATGAGTGTCCGGGACCCTGTAGAACCTATCTCCCAGGGTCCTAAAGCTGTAGCAGCTACTTCTACTAAAAACCCCCTCCCCTCTGAAAGGGAATCCAGGTCCTTAGAGAGATGGGGTAAAAAAGTTTACACCTCTTCTACTTTGTCAGCTAGAGCTTTGAACTGCCAATTTCATATGATTCAATATCAAGAGTTTATGCTTGACCAGTTGACTAAAAAGCTGTCCTCTGAAGAATCTTTAGATAAGAAATATGTTCAAGAAATGGTACATAACATACAGCAGGTTAGTAACCATTCTTTAAAATGTGGCTATGATGCACTGGAGGCTTCCTTTAGATCAGCCATGACTGGCACAGTTATCAGGAGACATGCTTGGCTGAAAGAACAGGCACTACCAGACCATGTCAAATCGAAGCTTTTGGATGCACCTATGGACAAGGTCAATTTATTTGGTTCCCCTGCGCAGCAGATACTAAAAAAGATGGAAGAGAAGGCAAAATATGTACAAACAGTGAAAGATTTCTTACAAGTTCAACCTCCAGGGTTTAGCAGGAACTGGCCCTCCAAGAATTGGTCCTTTCCGGACTCCTCTAGGGCACAGAGGCAGGAATAGGCGCTCGAGAGGCAGAAACCAAACCAGAGGTGCCTACAGGGGACGCCAGTGGCAAGATAACAACCAGCGAGGCACGGATGCAGCCACCACCACTACAACTCAATCACAGTGACTTGGCGGTGGCACCGCCTACCAGGGAACAACTAGAAGCACCCTTAGGCGGAAAGCTAGCCTTATTTTCAAAGAACTGGCATTGCATCACAAGAGAAAAATGGATTTTACAAATTATAGACCAAGGTTACAGGTTCCATTTCCATACTCTACCAGGAAAGAGAGGAATGCCAAACCTGCCACCTACTCAAAGGACAGAAGCTCTAAAGCAAATATCTCAATTATTAAGAACGAGAGCTGTGGAAAAGGTACCATCTTTGGAGCAAGGAAAGGGATTTTACTCCAGACTCTTCCTGGTACCAAGAAAAGAAAACAAATGGAGGCCTATTCTAGACCTGTCCGCTTTAAACACATTCCTCATTGTTCCAAAATTCAAAATGCTGACCCTACAGCAGCTTCTTCCCATGCTGGGCAAGGAGTCTTGGCTGGTAACTCTAGATCTCAAGGAGGCATACCTGCACGTCCCCATAAGACCAATTTGCAGAAGATACCTCAGATTTCTTGCAGGATCAGAGCATTATCAATTCTCAGCATTGCCCTTTGGCTTATCTACTGCCCAGAGTGTTCACGAAATGCCTGGCATCAGTAATCGCTCATTGCAGACTTCAGGGGATTCAAATCTATCCCTACCTGGACGACTGCCTGATACAAGCGGACAACAAAATCAAACTAACAGAAGACCTACAAAGGGTCATTTACCTGCTGCAAGCCCTGGGATATACAGTCAATATAAAGAAGTCAAGGCTGATTCCATCCCAAAGAATAACCTTTCTGGGTGCAGAACTGGACACATCAAAACAAATGGCATCCTTAACTGCAGAAAAGAAAGAGCAGCTTCCTCTACTTCTTGGCATTAACAAAGCAGAACCATCTAACTGCAAGAAAAGTGCTGCAAGCTCTAGGCTTCATGGCATCCTGCATAATACTGGTCCCTCATGCCAGGCTGCATATGAGAAAGCTACAATGGTACCTAAAGAATTTGTGGTCTCAACACAAGCACAGCCTAGAAACCAAAATTCCAATGATTCCCTGCCTGAAGAAAGAGTTCCTATGGTAGGCTCAGGCCTGCCAATCAAACTCAGGATTGCCCTTCTGCAAAAGTCAACCAAGACAAACCATCACGACAGATGCCTCAGACCTCGGTTGGGGGGCACACATGCTGGACAAGTGCATTCAAGGCCTATGGACTCAAGACCAGCTGCACCTGCACATAAATCTAAAGGAAATGATGGCAGTAAAATTGGCAATCCAGGCATTCAGACCTTTTCTCCAAGAAGGTCAGTTGATAAGGACAGACAACACCACAGTTATGTGGTACATCAACAAACAGGGAGGCACACACTCATATCCTCTATGCCGGCTGGCACTGGACCTATGGGATGTGGCTCTGAGCTACAACATTCAGTTACAAGCAATTTATGTACCAGGGAAGGAAAACATACTAGCAGACATATTAAGCAGAACTACAACAGATGCCCACGAATGGATGCTACATCTGGGCATCTTCAAAGCCATCACAAGAGAATGGGGATTACCACAAATAGACTTGTTTGCATCCCCACTCAATCACCAGCTAAAGAAATTCTGCACAAGGACGTACCACCCACTTGCTTGGAAGGTGGACTCCCTATCTTTCAGTTGGAAAAGCCTGATAGCATACGCATTCCCACCACTTCCTTTGATGCACAAGGTGCTTCTGAAGATCAAAGAGGAACGTCCGAGGATCATTCTGATAGCTCCAGACTGGCCAAGACAACATTGGTATCCATTGCTGAGGGGCATGTCCCGGGAACAAAGATGGACACTGCCCCTGATCCCATTACTGTTAACACAGAACAACTACAACATCCTGCATCCAAACCTGAAAACTCTACAGCTAACTGCCTGGAACATTACATGACAACAATTAACCCAAATTTATCCCAAAGGGTTAAGGACATAATCCTGGAGGCTCGTAGACCTTCAACAAGAAAGAATTATGCAGCAAAATGGAAAAGATATCTCATTTGGAGTACTGCAAAGGGGCAAGATGTGACACTGGTGAACATAGCCAACATCCTGGAGTACTTGGCAGAGCTCTTCCATACAGGCCTGTCCTATTCTTCCATCAAGATACATGCCTCAGCTATTTCTGCAGAATACAGCTTGGATCCTCCTGTCTTCTCGCATCCTCTGCTCAGACAGTTTCTGAGAGGAATTAAAAATGTGAAACCTCCCAGAAAACCTCCATTGCCAGCATGGGACTTGAACTTTGTGCTAGAAAAATTGACACTTCACCCTTTTGAACCAGCAGCAACAGCAGAATTACAATACTTATCCTGGAAGACTGCATTCCTGCTGGCAATAACTTCAGCAAGAAGGGTCTCTGAACTACAGGCATCGATGGCAGTGCAACCCTTCCTGATCTTCCATCAAGATAGTGTCTGAGAACAAATCCTACATTTATGCCTAAGGTGGTATCCAGAGTCTCTTTAAATCAGGCTACCCACCTTCCTACATTCTTCCCCAACCCACAGAACAGGGGAGAAAGGCTACTACATACCTTGGATGTACATAGACAATTACGCTACTACCTGGACAGGACAAAAACCAATAGAAAAACTGACCAGCTTCTGGTAGCATATGCAACAGGAAAGGAAGGAAAACCAATTTCAAAACAGACAATCTCCAAATGGATAGGAAATTGCATTAGATTTTGTTACTCCTACCATGGAAAGAAAACTCCAGAGAACATCAGGCCTCACTCCACAAGGGCTACAGCCACTACCACAGCTTTCTTACGAGGAGTGGCTACCAAGGACATTATAGAGGCTGCTACTTGGACCTCCGTGCATACATTTGCCAAGCATTATAATTTGCCTTTATACTCTAGATCCCGAGCTGGTTTTGCCACTGCTGTTTTGCAAGGGATCCTAACTACACCATAATCTCTACTCATTTCCTCCTCCCCTAGCTTAGCTATGGTATTCTACCCATTTGTAAAGACTGCAGATGCATCCTTGGAAGGACATAGTACAGTTTTGTACCTACCATAAATGTAGATGTCCGATAGGAATGCATCTGCAGTCAGGATTACCCTCCCTCCTTCCCCTCTGAGGTACTCCTAGGGTATTTGCCAACCTTCAGCTAGCTTGGGGGGGATCTATTATGGTGTATTTGTTTGTATATATGTACATACATACTTATTTTGTGTGTTGCTCTCTACTATTTGGAAACTTTGGCATTTATCCAAATTTAGCCATCCAAGAGGGCACCTGGCATCTGGGGCAAGAAACACTGAGGAAAATGGCGTCGGCTGATGCCTTTATACCCGAAGAACTGCCACAATGACGTCGGGTGAAGTGCGACACCAGCCGAAGCCAGACCCAGACTTTGGAATCCAGCCGACCGAAGGGCTGCCTGACGACAGGACAACCCATTTGTAAAGACTGCAGATGCATTCCTATCGGACATCTACATTTATGGTAGGTACAAAACTGTACTTTTTCTCCTCTTGTGGGGATGGTGACTAGTTGTTCCATGGCATTTGAGTTTATGAACTCTAGGAACCTTTGGGCTAGCGTGTTGGGGCTTGAGTAGTGATCCCAGTCTATATTTGGGTAGTTGAAGTCACCTAGTATGATGGTGTTTGGAGATGCATTTATCCCCTCCAGTGTTTTCAGGAAAGCTATGTGAGGTTCCTGAGATTGAGAGGGTGGCCTGTAACATGCTACAAATTGCAGAGCAGTCTTGCCTATGGTTAATTGCACCTGGATGGTCTCCAATGCATCGTGCGTTGCCACCAACCTTGAGGTGTGGGTGTCCTTGATGAATTTAGACACCCCCCCTCCCTTCTTGGTGTTGTCTGGATTTTGGGGCCGGAACGCATGATATGAGGTAAAACCTGATAGTGCCGGGGTGCTGTCTGGAGCCTGTCTGGAGCCTTGAACCAGGTTTCTGTCACAGCACAGACATCTATGTTCTCCATACTGAGAAGGGCCTCGAGTGTGTGCATCTTGAGGTTGAGACTTCTGGCATTGAGCAGCACTACCCTTAGTTTTTTTCCTTTTTTGTGTTCTAGGGTGGTAGGTTTAGAATTTGAGCCTTGCCTAAAAAAGGCACTATGGGGGTGGCAAGAGCCTTAGCCAATATCCAGAAGCCCAGGGGTGACAGGTGCAAGCCGTCCCTTGCGAAGCAGCGTGGCTTGTCCAGCATGTCATCCCAGGCAGACAGACATTGGATCCCCTTTGAATGACACCAGAGTTTAAGCCAATTATTAAAGCTGATCATCTTGTCTCTGTATTGTGGCATCATTCTTGGTGAAGGTAGGATACTGCTCAAGGTCAGGGTCATACCTGCCTGGGCTACATAATCAGAGAGCTCCTCTGTCTCTTTTCATGTAGTCCAAGGAGGTACGTCTCAGGTTGTTCACACCAGCGTGGACAATGACAGAGTCGTACTTGTACCTGCTGTTGAGAGACCTGAGTGCTTGCGTTATGTGGCGGATTCTAGCGCCCGACAGGCAGCTTACTGTGACCTTTTCCTTACTCAATCTGGTGAGCGGGACGTCAGTGTGTCTGACTATGGAGTCACCAATGACGAGTGTGTCTGGCATTGTGTTTGGCCTTAAGGGCTGTGACTGTTTGGCACACTGACTATGTGGTCTATGTTTTGCATGTGTTGTGTCCTGAGGTGGCAGTTGTTTGGGTGTCTGCTTTGGTGGCCTCTGCTGTGGTAGATTTTTGATCAGAGCCTCCGAGTATGTATTTGTGTATGATTTGAAGTTGTGATAGTACTATGTGAGACTGGGTTTGTGGTGTGTGTGGTTACCTTCTCCTCCTGTCTGGTCTTGCCAGTCCTATGTTGAGAGAGCTCAGCCTCCAGTTTGGCTATATAGTTGCATCTCTCGCATGTATTTGTGTTTTGTGGAAGAAGGAGAGGGTTGTCCGTGTACATGAGACAATTGTAACATTGCCTCATTATTCCCAGATTCACCAGCTGAGCAGGAGAGGATACTAGCAACTGATCCCTCGACATGCTAGAAGGAATAGACCAAGACTTTAAAAAGACTCCGGGGGATGTGGGTGATCGAAAAGGGTTTTTTGGCTGGTGGGGTACTATGTATAATAAAAGTGCTATATCAAAGTAAAAAAATACTTTAGGAGCAAGTGCTAGGCTTTACAGGTAAAGAATAGTCTACTTAAGAATCAAGTAGAGCTGAACTTTTTAGATACAGAATACGCTGGTTTGATCAGCAGTACAGTTCAAGGAAGGCTGTATTAAGGGAAAATTTGAAGAGTGGACTTTAGGTAGCCCGAATAGTTTAACCTTGATTAACCACCGCTGCTCTTGTGTGCTCCTGTAGCAACTCTGCGCTAAAGCGTGCTTTATAGCAGGGGGCTGGAAAAGACAGGAAATGACCCAAAATGGCCAATAAACTACAAGTTACTGCCTTAAACCACTCCTCTGAGGACAAACAGGCAGCTCAGTACTCCTCACTCTCACTGGTGAGTAAAGAAACATCCCCCTGACCAAACAAGGAAAATGGAGAAACACTGGAACCAAGACAAAGCCCAGGGATCAGCAAAATCTGATCTCTGGAACAAACTATTAGAAAAGTATGGAAAACAAGAGTATCTTTTTTTGTTTTTTTTCAAGTTTTTTTTTTTCAGAAAGGCAGAAAATACAATAAATGCTGTGTTTTTCGACTAATTGCTATCAAAAGCTAGTACACTCGAGTGTATTAGCCTGTTTGTTTAACTTTTAAGCAAAACTTAAACAAGGAAGTGCAACAAACAATTCAAGCCAGTAAAAACAGTAAAAACAGGTAATAACAGAATAAAACAGGCAGAAATAGTCGTCGAAAGGCTTAAAAAGTCGAAAATGCAGAAAAAAAAATACTTGGAATCTGGAAAGTTTGTCTTTTCTGGTCTCTGCTGCTCTAGGAACTCTTCTGGACACCACGAGGAGCTGTGCTGAGTTCTCTATAGCCAGGAAAGCCCGCCAAAGCGTGCTTTATAGCAGGGAGCTGGAAAAGACAGGAAATGACCCAAAATGGCCAATAAACTACAAGTTACTGCCTTAAACCACTCCTATGAGGACAAACAGGCAGCTCAGTACTCCCCACTCTCACTGGTGAGTAAAGAAACTTCCCCCTGACCAAACAAGGAAAATGGAGAAACACAGGAACCAAGACAAAGCCCAGAAGAGTGTTGGTGATTAGCTCTGCCTAATGTAGATTGGAATCTTGTTCCAGATCATGGGAAGTCTCTGGGACAGGAATCTATCCCTCCAGCACGTCCTATTTATTGTTGTGGTGGGGTTTAGATCCCTAGAGCATGTGGCTCAAGGGGATATGGTTTTCATTAGGTGGAGCATGTCCATCAATTCTGGGTTGGACATGGCCTTGTATGTCAGGCAGAGATCACCTCTGAGTAGGCGGTATGCAACTGAGTGCAGCTCAGCTGCAAAGAGCATCTGTTTGAGGCCAGTGATCCTCTTGGTGAGGCACTTCTGTGGTCTTTCCAGCTGTTGCAGGTGTCTTGTAAGGTACATCCCAAATGGGGCATTGTACTCTATGATGGGTCTGATGAATGGTGTGTAGAGGGGCACAATGACATTTTTTTTTTTTTAATCTGGATGCAAACCCTTTTCTGATTAGGTGGGCCACATAGAAGGATTTTCTAACCACTTTGGCAATATTATCAAAGGAAGTCTGCCATCTGAGTCCGTTTTTCCACCCCCACTCGACCCTTTCCCACAGGTCAGAGGTGAGGAAATATGTGGTTCCGGAAAGCCCAAGGAGCTTTTCAAGACACACGTGGAGAGCCCCCCTACAGAGGCAGACGGGGTTTCAATGGAAGACGCTCTCGCGACAGAGGGGGTTTGCAACAACAGGGTGACAGAGATCACTTCTCTGGTCAATCCTAGCGCTCCTCAAGGGAGGCTCGCCTGTCCTACTCTGGAGGCAGTCTGGGGTAGCTTATCTTTGTACTCCAAAGCCTGGCTAAATGTAGCAAAATACAGTTTGGTACGAAGTATCATTTCCAGAGGGTATTTCGTGCCATAAAACACCCAACCTCTTCCTGTCAAAAAAAATCCCGGACGTTCCACCCTGTCACATGGGACAAGCAGCAATAGAGGTACACCGATTGCTAGAGAAAAGTCATCCAGCCAGTCCCAGCAGACCAGACAGGATTCGGAACTTACTCAAGGTTCTTTTTGGTTCCAAAGAAAACTGAGGACTGGAGATCTCGGCAGACTCTACCAATTTGTGAGAAAAGAGAAGTACCGACTGGTCACGCTGCAGTCCATACTCCCCTTGTTGGGGAAGGACAATTGGATGTGCTCGATCGATCTCAAGGATGTGTACTGCCACATAAAGATGGCCAGACCATCCAGAGATCACCTGCTTTTCCGGCTAGGAGCCAATCCATTATCAGTTCCGAGCTCTGCCCTTTGGTCTCACTACAGCCCCCAGTGGATGGCAGTAGTTACGGCTCACCTGAGGCGTCTAGGATTCCAGGGGTTTCCGTATCTAGACGATTGGCTCCTTACCTCCACCACCAGGCATCATCTTTCAAGCGAGAGAGGCTGCTCTGACACTCTGATCAGCTAGGCATTACAGTCAGCTTAGAAAAGTCTGCCTTGTTGCCATTGCAGCATATCTGGTTTATAGGTACAGAACCAGACAAGCCAACCACCACTCTTCGCCTTCCGCCAGAAACAATCTCTATTCTTCGCCAACACATCATGTCCCTAATATCAAAGAACGGAGTACCAGCAGCAGCGGTATTGAAAGTTCTAGGATTGATGGCGGCAGCTGTTCTAGCAATCCCCTTAGCAAGGATGCATATGAGAATCCTTCAATGGCTTCTATTCACGCAATGGTCTTGCCAAGAACTTCCAGTGAGTTACATGATCCTGATAACAAATTCCTGCAAGAAGGATCTTCAGTGGTGGTTGACATCTCATTTCACAATAGGGTGTCCTTTCATGCTTCCCCCTCCAGTTACCACCGTGACCACGGATGCTTCCCTGATAGGGTGGGGGGGGGTATTTCAGGGAAAGACTGCCCAAGGCACATGGACAGATCAAGAATCACATCTGCATGTCTGTGTCCTGGAGATGAGAGCAGTACTTCTAGCGTTGCAATACTTTCAGGACCATCTTCATCTAGGGACAATTGCAATGCAGACAAACATGTCAATGGTCTGGTATCTGAACAAACAAGGCGGGACCAAGTCTTACCCCTTTTGCTGAGAAGCCCTCAAAGTATGGCAGTGGGCACTGTCATCACAACGCTTTCTGTTGGCAACGCACATCCCGGGCAAATCCAGCATAATAGTGGACAGACTGAGCAGAGCAATCTTGTTGCCCCAAGAATGGTCCCTCAAACAAGAGATTGCGGACAGGATCTTCACAAATGGGGCCAGCCTTCCTGCGACCTCCTCTTCGCCAGTCACATCAACAACAACAAATGCAGAAGCTATTTTGCCCTAATTCCCATGCCAGTTTACTCCCAGAGGGATGCTCTTGTCCACGATTGGCCCCCTGGTCTCCTGTATACATTTCCACCAATTCCCCTGATATCCAAATTCTTACAGAAAGCAAAGTCGCTGGGACGGACAGTCATCCTCCTAGCCCCTCATTGGCCTTGGCAGATTTGGTTCCCGTTTCTTTATCATATTCTGGAAGATCCATGGATCCTGGACCCAGTTCCGGACTTGTTGACACATCTGTCAGGGGATCTTCACCAGTCATTGCAGACACTGAAGCTAACCGCTTGGCTGCTCCAATTCTCCACATAGCCAGGCTCTATAATCTTTTCCATGACACTAGTCCGATTTTGTTCACTTCCCACAAACCTTCCACCAGAAAATTGTATCGTAGTAAATGGAAGAGATTTTCCATTTGGGCTTCTTCCCACAACATTGACCCTTATCAAGTGCCATTGTCTTCTATCTTGCCATTCTTGACAGAAATCTTCAACAAAGTAGCAGCGGCAGCTACGGTAAGAGTACAATTAGCTGCTGTATCTTATTTCCATCTAGGAATTGATGGTTTGAATATTATGGCTCACCAATTGTCTAAGGCTTTTCTAAAAGGTTCCTTTCACATAAGGCCTCCAGTGAAGACACCTTATTCCCCCTGGAATTTGAATTTTATGCTGTCTCGTATCATTTTTCCTCCTTTTTGAGCCTGCATCATCTTGTGAACTAAAATTTTTGTCATGGAAAATTGTCTTAGTAGCCATCACTTCAGCCCGTAGAATGTCAGAGCTCCAAGCCCTTTCCATCAAGCCCCCTTGCATGGTCTTCCATACTGACAGAGTATCTCTCAGAACTAATCCATCCTTTCTGCCCAAAGTATGTTCTGAGGTTAACATTAATCAAGTCATTGAGTTGCCCGATGTCCTTCAAGGATGCATCTGCAGTCATCACATATGGGTTGTCCTGCCTCAGGCAGCCCTTCGGTCGGCCGGATTCCAAAGTCTGGGTCCGGCGTCGGCTGATGTCGCCCCTTCCCCGACGTCAGAGCGCCTGGGCTATAAAAGCGTCAGCCGACGCCATCTTCCTCAGTCTTTCTTGCCGCGTGGTGCCCGAAGCAGAAGCAGTTCACAAGTGCCGGTCGGCCAGCTCCTGTAATTCAGCTAAACCGAAGACTTCAAAAGCTAAGTACCCCGTTGGGGACTCTCTCTTGCCTCAGCCGATGTCAGATAAAATTAATAATTGCTTAACTTGTGGGAAACAAATACCTCATAAGGATTTCCACTCTTACTGCCTACCTTGCCTAGGCCCAGACCACGACGTCTCTGCCTGTTCCACTTGTGCTTCCTTCAACCGACGCACTCTAAGACGTCGGTCGGAGTTTGCAGAGGAATTTTTTGGGGCTAGTTTTGCTTACAAAATGCCGTCGGAGACTCCGACTTCACATTTAATAAAGAAACGGAAGGACAAGGACCGACACCCGCGGTTTCGGCTGAAACCACGGCCAGGCCTCACGCAAGTGTCTCTGTCTCGGCTGAAACAGAGTCCTTGGTACTACCGTCCACCGAAACCGTACAGCCGACAACCTCGGCCCCGGAGGCCACTCCTGTATCGGGGTTTGAATCTCCTTTGGAATCTGGTGTCCAGGAACCCTCCGACACCATTCCCTTAGACAAAACTACACCAGCACGTGGTGCAGCCAGGCCTCCTGCATCCATGTGTATTAAGGCATTCTCTAGGGCTAAAGCTGCTAAACTCTCAAAGTCTATGCCTCCCAGGGTTATTCCTCAGGGACCCACTACAGGTTCTCAGATCCTTAGTCTAGCAGAGGACCTCATTTCATTAATTAGGGGCTCTCAGCCTCATCCTGACAGCGGCTTTCAACCTCCTACAGAAAAAAGGCCCAGGGTTGAGCCCTCTGATCCCCTCTCCTCTGATGAGGCCTCTGATGGCTCTGCTCTCTCGGACTACCAGGAGGAGGCTTTTTCGGCCTACGAGGATTCAGATTCAGAGGAATCTATCCCTTCGGCCTCCCCTCCTGAAGAACTGTCTTTTGGGGAAACTCTGCACACTACGAGGGAGCATTTCCAATGGCAGGGCCAGGAATTCTCTGATTCCAGGAAGAGATTAAGGACCTTCTTACATTTGCCTCAGCATAGACCTTTGGCTATTCCCCCTGTTTTGAATGTCATTGATGTGTACTCTGAATCTAGCACAACCCCTGACACTCTCCCTCCGGCTCCTGCCAAACCCGATAGGTACTACAGGGTCCCGGAATCGCATCTTTTCCTTTACAAGGCCCACTCTGCTGATCCAGAAACTATTTCCCAGGGCCCTAAAGGGCTTGCAGCTGTCGCTACAAAAAATCCACTCCCCTCTGAAAGGGAGTCCAGGGCTTTAGAGTGATGGGGTAAAAAAGTGTATACTTCTGCTACCCTTTCTATGAGGGCTTTAAACTGTCAATTTCATATGATACAGTACCAAGAATATTTGTTAGATGAATTGCATAAAAAGCTGTCTTCACCTGAACCCCTAGATCGCAAATCACTTCAGGATCTGGTACATAACTCTCAACAGGTTAGCAACCATTTTTTGCAGTGTGGTTATGATGCATTGGAAGCTTCATGTAGGTCAGCTATGACAGGTGCAGTCATACGTAGGCATGCTTGGCTGAAGGAACAATCTCTGCCAGACCATGTTAAAGCAAAGCTTCTGGATGCTCCACTGGAAAAGCAAAAGTTATTTGGTTCCACTGCTCAGGAGGTCTTAAAGAAATTTGAGGAAAAGGCAAAATCTGTACAAACAGTCAAAGACTTTATGCAAGTCCAACCACCAAGATTCAGCAGAAATTGGCCTTCCGAGAACTGGTCCTTTCCAGACAGACAGACAGATATCAGAGAGGCAAGAACAGATGTGCCAGAGGTAGAGGGCAAACTAGAGGCTCCTACAGAGGACGTCAATGGCAGCCTCCCAACCAGAGAGGTAGTGCAGGGCCTACAACTGCTGCACAAGGACAGACTCAATGACTTTACTTTGACACCGCCAACCAGGGCTCAATTGAAAGCACCTTTGGGCGGAAAGCTTTCCTTATTTTCAGAAAATTGGCACATTATTACAAGGGACAAATGGACACTACAAATAATAGACAAAGGATACAGGTTCCATTTCCACACATTACCGAAAAGAAAAGGCATGCCAGACCTGCCACCAAATCAAAGGGCAGAGGCTTTGAAACAAATCTCCAACTTAATGAGAATGAAAGCAATAGAAAAGGTTCCTCTCGCAGAACAAGGCCAAGGATTTTATTCCAGACTCTTCCTTGTTCCAAGAAAAGAAAAACAATTGAGGCCTATTCTCGACTTGTCCGCACTAAATACTTATCTCATTGTGCCAAAATTCAAAATGCTGACTCTACAGCAACTCCTTCCCATGCTGGGCAAGGGGTCTTGGCTGGTAACTCTGGACCTCAAGGAGGCATACCTGCATGTCCCTATCAGGCAAAGCTGCAGAAGACACCTCAGATTTCTTGCAGGTTCAGAGCATTATCAATTCTCAGCATTGCCCTTTGGCTTATCTACTGCGCCCAGAGTATTCACGAAATGCCTGGCATCAGTAATTGCATACTGCAGACTTCAGGGGATGCAAATATACCCGTATCTGGACGACTGCCTTATACAAGCGGACAGCCAACAAATTTTGGTAAAACACTTGAATTATGCCATCTATCTTCTTCAGGCCTTGGGATATACAGTCAACATTCACAAGTCAAGACTTGTACCATCCCAAAGAGTAACTTTTCTGGGTGCGGATCTAGACACAACCACCCAAATGGCTTTCCTCACAGAAGAAAAACAAAACCAACTACCAGATTACTTCACAAACCTGTCAAGACAAACTCAGCTGACTGCAAGAAAAATCCTGCAGGCCCTGGGTTACATGGCTTCTTGCATTCTTCTGATTCCTCAAGCAAGGCTACATATGAGGAAACTCCAATGGTACCTAAGGATTTTATGGACTCGGCACAGTCACAGCTTGGAAACTTTGATACCACTCATCCCATGCCTTCAAAGGGAATTTCTGTGGTGGGCTCAAGCAAGCCAGTCAAACAGGGGTTTGCCCTTCAGCAAACCAATAGCCAGCCAAACCATTACAACGGACGCTTCAGACCACGGATGGGGAGCGCACATGGAAGGAAGATGCATTCAAGGACTATGGTCACAAAAAGAGCTACGCATGCACATAAACCAAAAGGAAATGCTGGCAGTGATACGTGCAATCGAGGCCTTCATGTTATTTCTACATCAGGGCCACCTGCTAATAAGGACAGACAACACTACAGTTATGTGGTACATAAACAAGCAAGGAGGCACCCATTCCTACCCTCTTTGCAGACTGGCAATGAATCTATGGGAACTTTCCTTGACCCTCAATATACAGCTGCAATCCCAGTTTGTACCAGGAAAGGACAATATACTGGCAGACAGCTTAAGCAGGAGCATCATGGATGCACACGAATGGATGCTGCACCCAGACATCTTCCATCAGATAACACAATCATGGGGGAGACCGGACATAGACCTCTCTGCCTCCCCACACCATCATCAGCTGGAGAAATTCTGCTCAAGGACATACCACCCACAAGCATGGAAAGTGGACGCCCTCTATTTCAGCTGGAGAACTCTAACAGTGTATGCATTCCCACCTCTTCCATTAATGACCAAGGTCTTACTGAAGATCAGGGCAGAGCAGCCAAGAGTGATTCTGATTGCTCCGTACTGGCCAAGACAGCACTGGTACCCATTGCTAAAGAGCATGTCACAGACAAAACCATGGCTTCTGCCACAATGGCCGCTTCTCCTGACGCAGCACAATTACAAAACTCTGCATTCCAACCTGAAAACATTACAACTAGCTGCCTGGAAAATACCTGGACTCATCACCAGGATAAGCTATCCAAGAGAGTGAAGGATATCATCATGGAAGCTCGCAGGCCTTCCACTAGAAAGGCATACTCAGCAAAATGGAAAAGATTTCACACCTGGAGCACCTCAAAGGGCCTAGATGCAACAGTTATGAACGTGGCACATATTCTGGAATATTTGGCAGAAATGCTCCACAATGGCCTGTCTTACTCTTCCATTAAAAATTCATGCTTCAGCAATTTCAGCAGAGTACAATACTGATCCACCTGTTTTCTCTCATCCTCTGCTAAGACAGTTTCTAAGAGGAATTAAAAACATCAATCCTCCAAGGAAACCACCAGTGCCTACTTGGGACCTTAATTTCGTGTTGGAAAAACTAACACTGCCTCCTTTTGAACCAGCAGCATCTGCAGAACTACAGTTCCTCTCTTGGAAGACTGCCTTCCTTCTGGCCATAACCTCAGCAAGAAGAGTATCGGAGTTACAGGCCCTCATGGCAGTACAGCCATTTCTTATTTTTCATCAAGAGTCTCATTGAGAACCAATCCTTCATTTATGCCTAAAGTGGTATCTAGGGTCTCATTAAACCAAGCTATTCACCTGCCTACCTTCTTTCCAAATCCACAAAACAAAGGGGAAAAGCTTCTACACATCCTGGACATACACAGGCAGTTGCGCTACTACTTGGACAAAACTAAAAATTACAGAAAAACTGACCAGTTGTTTGTAGCATATGCTGCTGGTGCACAAGGAAAAGCAATTTCAAAACAGACAATTTCAAAATGGATAGGGAATTGCATTCGTTTCTGTTACTCCTTTCATGGAAAAACTGTGCCAGCTAACATTAGACTTCATTCGACCAGAGCCACAGCCACCTCCACAGCCTTCTTAAGAGGGGTGGCTACCAAGGACATTTTAGAAGCTGCTACATGGAGCTCTGTGCCTACATTTTCCAAGCATTACAACTTACCTTTATATTCCAGATCCAGAGCAGGCTTTGCTACGGCAGTCCTGCAGGGCATTTTAGCTACACCATCCTTTACATAGATCCTCCACCCCCAGATTGTCTATGGTATTCTACCCATATGTGATGACTGCAGATGCATCCTCGAATGACATAGTACAGTTTTGTACCTACCATAAATGTAGATGTCCGATAGGTATGAATCTGCAGTCAGGTTTACCCTCCCTCCTTCCCCTCTGTGGTATTTCTTGGGTACATTCCCCTCTCATAGCTAGCTGGGGTTATCTATTATGGTGTATTTGTTTTTATATATGTATATATTTTTGTGCATGTTTGGAATTTATTGCATTTCTCCAAATTTAGCCTTCCTTAGAGGGCACCTGGCATCTGGGGCAAGAAAAACTGAGGAAGATGGCATCGGCTGACGCTTTTATACCCCAGGCGCTCTGACGTCGGGGTAGGGGCGACATCAGCCGACGCCGGACCCAGACTTTGGAATCCGGCCGACCGAAGGGCTGCCTGAGGCAGGACAACCCATATGTGATGACTGCAGATGCATACCTATCGGACATCTACTTTTATGGTAGGTACAAAACTGTACTTTTTCTTCCCTAATCATACCGACAAATTGGAATATATGTTGCATAAACTCTATGTTCATAGACAACTTAGATTTTATTTGGACAGAACCTAAAGACATTAGGAAATCAGATCAGCTCTTTGTGTCTTTTTCTGAGACAAGAAAAGGTAAACCAGTTGCTAAAACAATCCTGTCTAAGTGGCTGTCTGATTGCATCACCTATACATATGCTTGTCATAAAATGCCATTATCTAGTAAGGTAAAGGCCCATTCAACCATAGCAGTTTCTACCTCGTCAGCCTTTCAAGCCAAATTGCCTTTGGATAACATCTGTGTAGCAGCCAACTGGTCTAAACCTCACACTCATTACAAAGTAGATAAGGCCTCCAGGTACAGGGCTTCATTTGGTTCTACGGGTCTGAAGAGTGTACTGCCATGAGACACCCAAGATCAGGGTGCTAGGGACGCTACCCATCTGTGATGAATGAAAGGTGAGATTGAACAACTTTACATGAAGAAGTTATGTACTCACCATAACATTCCATGTGAGTTGTTCCATCTCGCCTTCATTCTCACGTCCCTCCCTCCTTCCCCCTCCTGGCTGACAGTTGACCTGGAGGCTGTCTTCATCCTGGTTTTTCAATGTGTATTCATTCCTAGGTAGAATAATTATAGTACTATTATATGGTATGCAGCAAACAAGATCTGAGGTAATTCCAGCAGTGCGTTATGGGATAAGGGGTGGGGTCTCGAGCTACTGGAGAACTTTGAGCTTGCTAGTCGGCCGTGTCAGAGTCGAGATTGGCTCCGAACCCATCAGTGATGAATAGGTTCATAGGTTGGTACTGGGCTGTCTGCCCGAAGGTATATATTAGCCCAGCCACGTTGTGTGGTATTCATCACCCCTTTAGTAGTTCCCTAGACCCTTGTACTAGCAGCTAGTACCCTTGGCCCCTATCTAGTAGTGCCGTTGGTGTGATCCCCGGTGTGAACTTTGTTACCCATCCACTCATCAAGGTTCCTCTTGGAGTGATAGTGAGGGGCTCTGTCTTATGTAGATCGGGACCCTGTTCCATAGTAAGGGAAGTCTCTGCAAAGGGAATCTATCCCTCCAGCATGTTCTGTTCATTGTTGTGTTGAGGTTTATATCCCTAGAGCGTGTAGCTCGAGTAGATTTGTTTTTTCTAAGATGGAGCATGTTCAACAATTCTGGGTTGGACATGGCTCTGTACGTTAGACAGAGATCGCCTCTGAGAAAGCGGTATGCAACAGAGAACAGTCTTAGCTTTTTCAATCGTGCTGTATAGGGCAACTGTTTGAGGCCAATATTCCTTTTAGTTAGGTACCTTTGTGGTCTCTCCAGCTGCTGGAGATGTCTAGCCAGGTACATTCCAGTTGGTGCATTGCACTCAATAATGGGTCTGATGAGGGAAGAGTAGAGGGGCACCATTACATCCTTGGATCTTGATGCGAACCCTTTCATGATCAGATGGGTCACATAGAAGGATTTTCTAACCACTTTGGCAACATGGTTATCAAAGGAGAGCTGACTATCTACTTGGGTCCCTAGATCCCTTATTTCTTCTTCAGATTTCAGGGGATTACCTCCTATGTTGTAGTTTGCGGGTACTCTGTTTTTTCCAAAGGGGATTACTATGCATTTTTTTGCATTTAGCTTGAGACCATGGCTTTGACACCATGCATCAGTCTCATTTAGGCTCTTCTGGAGGATCTCCATGTCTGCCGGAGACTCTATTATAGCACCCAGTTTGCAGTCGTCCACAAACTTAGTCAGCCACAGCCCTTCCATGCTTGCCTGTACTTCTGGGAAGTATATGCCAAACAGGAGGGGCCCCAGGACAGAGCCCTGAGGCACACCACTCATTACTGGTCTGGATTCGGACATAGATCCCGCTACTCTTACTTTATGGGATCTGTCTGAGAGAAAGTTTGCGATCCGTCTTGTGACATAAGGGTTTATGCCCAGGCTGGTGAGCTTATCAATAATACCTGAATGGGGAATAGTGTCAAATGCTTTAGCAAGGTCAAGGTAAGCCGTGTGTACCTCCTTTCCCTTATCTATAGCCTGAGTTAACTGTCTCAAAGAAATCCACCAGGTTCAGGAGGCATGATATGCCCTTTAAGCCGAACTGTGTGGGGTCCAGCGATTGGAGGTTCCCAATCTCTCCATTTACGAGTTCCATAATGATTTGCTCCATAGCCTTACAGATCAGACTGGTCAGGCTTATTGGTCGGTAGTTCCCAGGGTCAGTTGTGGCCCCACCCTTGTGTAGCGGGACCACCATTGCTGTGCGCCATTCTATGGGCACATATCCTGTGGAGAGACTGAGACTGAACAGGGTATTAAGATGCGGGGTTAATTCCTTTTGGAGCTCGCGTATGAGACCGCCTGGGACACCATCTGGTCCCATGAAGGCAGTGTTTTTAGCTTTAGATAGAGCCTTGTTAACCAACGTATCCGTAATAATTGGACTTGCACAATCCCCCAGAATGGTAATAGGTGTAGGTGGTGGTGGTGGTGGGGATTTGCACTGAACCTGTCAGCCAAGATGTTGGCAATGTCAGAAGGGTTCGGTGTATTTTGTTCCATTTTGTACTCGCTCAGAACAGACCTGAGCGTTGCCATTTAGGTTTTTGACATAGCCATAGAAGGCCTTATGGTTATCCTTGGCAACTTCCTTTTCAAAATTAGCTTTAGTTGACTTGAGGGCCCTCAATTTCTTACTAATGCTGATCAGGGATGATTTTTCTACTTGAGATTTGGCCTTTTTTTGTATAAGTCTCCTCCTTTTATTGTAAAGTTTGCTTATGGCCGGGGTCCACCAGACTGGTTTCTTCTTGCTTGACGAAGGTGTCTTGGTTTTATTTGGGATAGCACGGTCCATGCAATCCTGAAGATGCATATAGAGTGCCTTGGTGTAGGATTCCGCATCCTGGATAATCATTATCCTTCTGCAAGGGGATAGTGAAGCTTTCCACTTCGGATGCAAGTAGTTTGAAGTTTGCTTTGGAAAGGTTTTTGACTATGGTTTCTTTGAGGGAGGAGTGAGGATGTCCAGGGTTATCAGTTTGTGGTCGGATCTGACCAAGGAGGGGGTGATAACTGGTGTTGTACAATGGGCGCCCATATTTGTGATAATTTAAATCCAATATATTGTCCCCTCTAGTGGGGGAACATACTAGTTGTTCAAGGGCATTTGAATTTCTAAATTCTATGAATCGCTGAGCATAGGAGTTTGAACATTGGTAGTTCGCCCAGTCTATACCAGGGTAGTTGAAATCACCCAAGGTTATGGTGTTGGGTAGGACCTTTATATTTTCCAATGTCTCAAGGAATGCAGAGTGTGCATCTTGGGACATGGTGGGCGATCTATAACTGGCTACAAATTGAAATGTGGTTTTGCCTGCTGATAGTTGCGCATGGATGATCTCTGGGGCATCATGCAGTGCTACTAACCTGGAGATGTGGGTATCCTTGATGAATATGGATACACCTCTGCCCTTTGTACTGCGATCCGGTAACTGAAGCCAGAAGGTATGATATGAATTGTAACCTGGCAGTGCTGGGGTGCTCTCTTGAGCCTTGAACCAGGTTTTTGTCACTGCACAAACATCGATTTTCTCCATGCTCAGGAGAGCCTAGAGTGTGTGCATTTTGAGGTTGACTTCTGGCGTTGAGTCGCATTACCCTTAGTTTTTCGTTACCTGTGCTGGTTACGGTGGTTGGTTTGTCTTTGAGCCTTGCCTAAAAAATGCACTATGGGAACGGCAAGAGCCTTGGCCAGCATTCGAAAACCTAGGGGTGACAGGTGCAACCCATCTGTGGCAAAACAGCGAGGCTTGTCTATCATGTCATCCCAGGCAGACACACTGGATCCCCTTAGAATGACACCAGAAGCTTAGCCAATTGTTGAAATTGATCATTTTGTCTTTGTATTGTGGTATCATTGTAGGTGAAGGTAGTATGCTACTCAAGGTCAGGGTCATACCAGCTTGGGCTACATGATCAGAGAGCTCCTCAATGTCTCTTTTCGTGTAGTCCAGGGAGGTACGTCTTGGATCATTCACACCAACATGTACAATGACAGCATCATACTTGTACTTATTCTGGAGTGACCTAAGTGCCTGTGTTATGTGGCGGATCCGAGCACCGGACAGGCAGCTGACCGTAACCTTCTCCTTGTTCAGCCTGGTGAGTGGAACATCCGTGTGCCTTACTATAAAGTCTCCTATTACTATTGTGTTAGGTGTGGTGTTTTGCCGCAAGGGCTGTTGTGACGCACACCGCTGAAGTGAATTATGTGTTTTCTGGCTTGTGTTTGGGGATGCAGGTTGCTTGCTTGTCTGCTTTGGAGGGCACTGTTTCTTTTTCAGATTGGTACCTAGTGCCTCCGAATATGTTTTTTGTGTATTTATGCGTATGTTTTGCCGGTGCTTGTTTTGTAGATTCATGTGTGATAGGTGGTGTGATGCAAGTGTGTCCCTTATCCTCTTGACTGTTACAGTCATGGGTTGAGAGTGCTTAGCCTCCAGTCTGGCTGTGTATTTGCATATTTCACAAGTGTTTGTGTCTAGAGGTAAGAGGAGAGGTTTGTCTGTATACATGAGGCAGTTGTGACACTGCCTCAGGATGCCCAATTCCACCTGATGAACTGGAGAGTACACCTGAAGCTGACCTCTGGACATGCTTTGAAGAGCAAATTGAACTTAAGTCCTGCGGACAATCGAGGGTCTTATGTTATATTATAATAGTGCTGTCTAGGAAATTTGGAGAATAGTGCTGTCTAGGAGATTAGGACAAGTGCTGATTTCTGTTTTGCAAGTGCTGCAATAAGAGCAGCTGATCTGAAGCACTCGTTGAGGCTTGCCTAGTTCTAAGGGAAAATTTACAGTGCAGATTTTGTGGGGCCGGGAATAGTATACCCCAGCTAACCAGCACTGCCCGAGACTGCTCTATGCGCAACACCACGCAAAAAGAGAGTTGCAGGGTTTTTTCTCTAGATAAGTGAGGAAAGTGAGTACAAGAGTTGTTTTTCTCTAAGCAAGTGGGAAAAGTTAAGTAGAAAAACTGTTTTCCTCTAAGTAATGAGGAAGATAAGTGCTATAGTAATTAGTAGCTTATTTAGTGCTTACAAGTTCTGAACAAGTGCTGAGCATGAACAAGCAAATTTAAGTGCTAAAACTAAGAATCTGTATCTGCACTAGATGAGTTACCGGACAGAAACAAGTGCAAATACAGGCTTTCAAATCAGAAAGTTAAGAGAGATGGAAGAGATTGCCCAAACGGCCAATAATTACAAATTCTGGGCCAGAACCACTACTTATGTGGTAGACAGGTTACCTAGTGCTTACCACTCCCATGAGCTAGAAGGCTTCCCTCCAACACAGAAAGGCTTGGGGGACTCAGAAGCTTACATACAGGCCTGGATACAGCAAATCTGTATCTGGAACACTAGTTACAGGAAAGGTAGGAAACAGGCTTACAGTTTATTTATTTATTTATATTTTTTTTACAGAAAAGTAGCAAAAACAGTAGTAAACAATTCGCATGCCGTGCAAGCTAGCACACTTGAGTATGCAGCAATATTAGACCAAACACAGTTTAAAAATGCAATTAAGTTAAAAAGGACTAAAAGCAAGTGCAGAAAGAGCTTATTGGGTAGAATGTGGTAAAGAGGTGGGACGGGGGAGTGTCCCAGATCAAATCTACAGTGGGGCGGGCAACTGCAAAAGCCACCAAATTTAAACTACAAACCAAAAATAGGGAGGGTGGGTGGGACAAAACAGTTTCAACAGAGATCTAAGCAAAAACTAACGGTACAAACTTTAAAACCAAAAAAATATTCTCAGCTCTGTATGTTTGCCGATCAGTGAGACAACAGTTTCAACACAGATCTAAGCAATAATTAAACTCTATAACCAAAAGAATATATACTTGGCTCTCTATAATTGCAGATAATATGTAAGGCCAGGTAAAAGGTGAGATGGAACAACTCACATGGAACGTTATGGTGAGTACATAAATTCTTTTTTTCCTGCCTTTCTAAGCTAGTATAGTCCAGTTTTCAGGTTAGTGCTGAATTCAGGGCTGTGTTACAAGTTTCTGTGTTTGTTTGACCATACCTTACTTTGATAGAAGGAAGTTTCTCTGCTGACTGAGAGAGGGAGCTTTGAGCAGCCTATCTGTCCCTGGAGGAGTAGGTTCAGCCCAGAAAATAGTAGTTTTATTGGCCATTTTGGGCGAATTTCCCTGCGTTTTGCACGCCGGGTAAGTAGGGTACAACTATTCCCGGCTCCACAAAGTCTACTCTTCAATTTTTCCCTTGGAACTAGACAAATTTTCAACTTCAGCACTCAAACAATTCATTTTTCATCCCGGCACTTGCTCTAATTCATAGCAAGCACTAATAAACCTTAGCACTAGACCCCCCCTTATACTGTAGAGAGGGCTCTCTATTCGACCTTGCCAGCAAATCAGTAAAGCAGTTCATTGTACCTATCCAGGCATGTTCAAAGGGCAGTTTCAGGTGTACTCTCCGGTCCAACTGGTGAATCTGGGCATTTTGAGGCAAAGTTACAATTGCCTCATGTACACAGACAACCCTCTCCTCCTTCCACCAAACACTAATGCATGCGAGAGATGCAATTATACAGCCAAACTGGAGGCTAAGCTCTCTCAACCAAAGACTGGACCAGGCAGTCGAGAGGAGAAGGGAATTACTTGCATCACACCACCAGTCTTACATAGACCTACGAAACCAGCACAGGTAAAAAAACACGCACAAATACACGAGAACATATACTCTGAGGCTCTAAATAAAAATCTGCAAAAGCAACCGAGACCTCCAAAGCAGACATCCAAGCAACCTCCACCCCCAACACAAACCATGAAACACATACTTCACAAAACCAGTGTGCCATTCAATCACAGCCCTTAAGGCAAAATAACATACCCAACACACTAGTAATAGGTGACTCTATAGTCAGGCACATTGACATCCCACTCACTAGGCTGAACAAGGAGGAGGTTACCGTTGGCTACATGTCTGGTGCCAGGATCCGCCACATAACACAAGCACTCAGGTCACTCCAGAACAAGTACAAATATGACTGTCATTGTTCATGTTGGTGTGAATGACCTGAGCCATACCTCCCTGGACTACATGAAAAGAGCTCTCTGATCACGTAGCCCAGTCCGGTATGACCCTGAGTAGCATCCTGCCCTTACCAAGAATGATACCACGGTATATAGAGAAAAAATTATCAATTTCAACAATTGGCCAAGTTTCTGGTGTCATTCAAAGGGGATCCAGTGTCTTGTCAGCCTGGGATGGCATGCTCGACAAGCCACGCTGCTTCGCTAGAGACTGCTTGCACCTGTCACCCTTAGGCTTTCGAATACTGGCCAAGGCACTTGCCACCCCATAGTGCCTTTTTTAGGCAAGGCTCAAAAGACATACCCACCGCTGTAAATGGCACAAGTAACAAAAAAAACTGAAGGTAATGCTATTCAGTGCTAGAAGTCTAAACCTCAAAATGCACGCACTCGAGGCACTCCTCAGTATGGAGGAAATGGATATATGTGCAGTAACAGAAACCTGGTTTTAAGGCTCCAGAGAGCACCCCAGCATTACCAGGCTACAACTCGTGCCATACATTTCGGCTACAGAAGGTGGGGAAGTATCCATATTCATCAAGGATACCCACATCTCCAGGTTAGTGGCACAGCATGATGCTTCAGAGATCATCCACATGCAACTAGCAACGGGCAAAACTGCTATTCAAATTGTAGCTTGCTATAGATCACCCACCATGTCCCAGGACCCTCACTCCGCATTCCTGTAAACACTGGGAAGCATAAAGGTCCTACCAAACACCCTGATATTGGGTGATTTCAATTACCCAAACATTAACTAACTGGGGGAACTACTAAAGTACAAACTCCCTTGCCCAACATTTCTTAGAATTTATAAACTCAAATGCCCTGGATCAACTGGTCAACACCCCCACCAGAGGTGACATCATATTGGATCTGGTCATCACCAACATTGGGCGACTGGTGTTCCATACCAGAAGTCAACCCCTCGCTGGTTAGATCTAACCATAAACTAATCACTCTGGATATCTACATTCCCCGCCACCCCTGGTCAATGAAACCACCGTGAAAAACTTTTCAAAAGCAAACTTCACATTACTTAAGACCGAGGTGGGAAGTTTCAAAGCCTCCACGCTAAAGGGTAACGCTGTCCAAGCTGCAAAATCCTTTACTAATGCACTCTACAGGCACCTACAAGAATGCATGGATCGTACTATCCCAAACAAAACTAAGACTCACTCCTTCAAGAAAAGGAAACCAGTCTGGTGGACCCCTGCCTTAAGCTATACAATAGAAGGCGGAAACTAGTACAGAAAAGAGTAAAATCTGAAAAAGGGAAGACATCCCTGATCAGTATCAGCAAGAAACTACGTTCCCTCATAAAATCCTCCAAGGCTAGCTTCGAAAGAAAAATTGCCATGGACTCCAAAGATAACCATAAGGTATTCTTTAGCTATGTCAAGAATCTAAGTGGCAATTCTCAGATATGCTTGGAGTTGGTGCAGAATGGCACAAAATACACTGAACCGACCGATATAGCCAACATCTGGCAGGCAAGTTCATTGCAAACTTCACCCCCCCCATCATCCCTAAAAGGGCCCATAACTATACCAGAAGAATGTAGTGCCCCTGAAGTCGCACACTCTGTTAAAACAGTTCTCTCCAAAGTCAAAAACACATCATCAATGGGACTGAACGGTATCCCAGACTGTGTGCTACACAAGCTCAAAGATGAACTAACCCCTCACCTAAACACACTGTTTAAACTTAGCCTCTCCACACAGCAACTGTTATTCTGCTCCACAAAGGTGGAGCCACAACGGACCCTGGGAACTATCACCCTTTAAGCCTGATTAGCTTGGTCTGCAAAGCTGTGGAGCACATAATCCTGGATCTCCTTAACCGAGACATTGGCAACCTCCAAACACTGGACACTACCCAGTTCTACTTTTAAGGGCAGATCATGCTTCCTAAACCTGGTAGACTACTTTGAGACAGTTACCAAAGTTATAGACGAGGGAAAGGTGGTACACACAGCGTACCTAGACCTTGCAAATGCCTTCAACACTATTCCCCATTCTGACGTCAAGGTTTGCCACACTTGGCCACAGACGCATATTTCTCAGCTCAAGTTCCTGTGTGGGATAAGTCACTATCTTCTCAAAACCTTTTCAGTTTCTTGTCTATATTAGTGATAGTTTTCTCCTCCTGTAGGTCCTCCAGGAGTTTACTCCCTTCTGATATGGACAGGCTGATGAGCTCTTTTCTCAAGGCTGAGGTTGACTTGGGGTTTCTTGCTTCCCCTGTCATCTTAACTCCTCGTTGACATCTCGTCAGACCAGGTTGCTTTTGGACTTTCTGGCCCTGGATTGCACAGGGAGGGGGAACTGGGATTCCCAGGGACCTTTGTGTCCCTGCTCTGTCTGAGTCTGACTAATTCTGCATGGCCTCCCCCTGGGCAGGCAGAGTTCTGGGCCCGAGCTGTTGCCCCAGAGTCCTTGGATGGGTGTTCGCACCTTTTTACTAAGATCGGTCACTTCCTCTTGGTGCTTTGGCTTGTGATAGCTCAGGGCCGGTACTGTCCGGAGGCCTGGAGGTTCTGCCGTGCTCTGGTGGGCCTTCCCGCCAGGAGTGCAGAAGGGGCATCGTCCAGTCCTCCGGCTTGCTCAAGAGTTTCCTCCCTGGCCTTTCGGGGACCATCCCAGCCTGTTTGAGCAAACCCCACTCATCCTGTCCAGGTCAGCCCTCTTGCACACTTGACTCCCCTGTTGAGTCCCTTACCGAGGGTACGGACCTCTGTGAAGGGGATAGGTCCCCCAGATCTCTGCCAGAGGATGTCTCCTTTGGAGACCTCTTGGAAATCCTTAAGCTTAAGGGCGGTTGATCTTCCCTCCCCTCCCCCATGCCCACTGAAGAGTCAGTCTTTCAGAAGGCTTTTTTGTTGAGATCATCTACCTCCTGATCATCTACCTCCTGGGTTTCCCCCACAGCAGACTAAATTGTAGACCTTATCACTAGCAGGGCATGGGTCCCGCGGTGGTGGTGCTGCGGTAGCGTTGTCGCCTCACATTTAGACGTTGCCCGTTTGATTCTCACAGCGTCTTCTGTGTCGACATGCGTGAATGGGTGTTCCTTTGTTGAAGGTTGTGCATTAGGCCCGGCAAGCCAGCACATGGAAGTCTACTGCCAATCATTAGCGGACCGGAGTTCTGCTGTGGCGACCCCTAACCGGGAAAAGCCGAAAGACGCAAAAAATCACCAGCAGGGCATGGAAGGAGCAGGATACTGTGGGGCCTGCTCCCAAATGTGCGGAGAAATTCCTCCGTCCCCTTTCTGACAAGCAGTTCTGGTCAAAAGGTGTGCCAGTCAATGCAGTTGTGGTAGCTGCTGCCACTAAGAAAGAGCTGGTGGAACAGAGCAGGTTTGTTCCTCCGTCCCCCAATCATGAGTCACGGATGATTGACAGGCATGGAAAACAGATTTTCGTCTCCGCTACTTTCAGTCTCTGGGCGCTTTAACTACCTGTCACATTTTACCTGACCACTTTTCACCTGACCAGAAAGGGGACCTGGTCAAGCAGCTTACCATGTCCCTTTCCAAGATGCTGCCTGCTGGGGAACTAAGTAAGGTGTCCTCAAAGCTATCCACACTTTTTTTTTTCCCTGGCAAATTCATTGAGGCTGATTGCTAACACTGTGGAGGGGGCTTCTCAAGTGGCTGGCACAGGCATCGCTGTTCGGCATCACACTTGGCTGTGGCTTGGCAGATTTGCGAGGTTCTTTAAGGCATCTTTCACCAACGTCCCCTTCGATGGTTCTATCTTTTTGGCCCAGAGAGACCTTGACCTGCAGTGAGCAGGAAGGCAAGACCTTGTTGGCTGTGGGAATCGTGTTTTCCACCCCTCAACGCTCCTTTTCAAGATGCAGTGAGGGGCCAGGAAAATGTGGTTTCGCAAGTTGTAGTCTGCCTTCTAGGGCTTCCTGTAGAGGTCTGTGGAGAGGGTTGAATGGCAGATGCTGCCCCAGGGCAGAGGGGGTCCGCAAAATCAGGGCTTCAGGGAACCCTTCTCTGAGAAACCCCAACAGCGCTACTGAAATGCTGCCCGACCATCGTGCCCTGGAGGCATTTGGAAGTGGATTGTTCTTGCACCCTTTGACCTGGCGATTGAGTGCTAAGCATAATTTCCAGGGGTCATTCTATTCCCTATCCTCAGTATTCTCCTCCTATCAGGAGATACCTCACTGATGCAACAGCCCATCAGAGGGAGGTAGTTCCTGAAGAAGCGCACAAGCTTCTTCAAAAGAGAAACCTCCAATAAGCCCTCCCAGGGCAATGAGAATCTGGAACTTACTCTTGTTTCTTTTTGGTGCCAAAGAAGACGGGGGTGGGGGGAGCCTGCCTCCCATTCTGGACCTCCGCGAACTCAATTTCTCTGTCAGGAAGTCCAAGTTCCGGATGGTCACTGTCCAGTCCATCATGACTCTGCACTTGGACGATTGGATGTGCTCCGTAGACCTCCAGGATGTGTGCTATCTTATAAAAATAGACTGATGCTCCAGGAGACATCTCCAGTTTTGAGTAGGGGCCAGTTACTACTAGTTCAGTACCCTGCCCTTCAGTCTCACCACAACCCCCCAGGAGTTCACTAAGTGTATGGCAGCGGTCGCAGCTCACCTGAGACTGCAGGGATTCCAGGTGTTTACGTACCTAGACGATTGGCTCATCACGGCTCCCTCCAAACAGTGTCGGGCCACTGCCTTTCAGTACTTACTCCAGCTGTTCGACCAGTTAGGCATTGCACTGAATCTCCCCATATCCAACCTAATTTCATCCCAAACTATGAAATTATCGGGATTCATTTGGGACACTGTCAGAGATTGCATTGCTCCTGCTCCACCGGGTACACCTCATATCGTATGTTCAGTGTCTCCTCAATCTGTCTCATCCCTGGGTCCACCTATTTCTTGGGCCCTTAGGGTCCATGCCGACGGCAGTCTATCTAGTGCGGTTAGCCAGGTTCTACATGAGGGTTCTGCAGTGAACACTAGCGGTTCAGTGGTCTTCCCTTGTTCATCCTATGACAACTTCGATCTGCCTTACACCAGTGTGCAGGTGTTATCTCCTTTGGTGGATCCAGTCTCCTGACCTTCTAGCAAGAAGACCCCCCCTCCCCCTTGCTACAGTGACCAGGGACGCTTCCCCATTGGGGTGAGGGGGGCATTTTTAAGGAAAGACAGTCCAGCTTACATAGTCCAAAGCAGAGACTGAACTGCATATCGGCGTCCTGGTGATGAGGGCGGGTCTCATGTTGCAAGCCTTTCAGCACTTCCTCCTCCAGGTTTCATTGCAGTTCACATGGACAACACGGCTGTTGTGTGGTACGTCAACAAGCAAGGGGCACATCTTGGTATTGTTGTGAGGCCATGAGAGTGTGGAAATGGGCGATGTCCCCTGGGAGCTTTCTCATTGCAGTGTATATTCCCGGAGAGAGTCCAACGTGCTGGCAGACAGACTCGACAGGGCACTCCTGAGTCCTCACGAGTGGTCCTTAAATCCTTCGGTACCAAAAGTCTTTCGCTGGGGTCAGTCGGGCTGTGATCTCTTTGCTTTCCCACTCGACGACAAATGCAGCCAGTATTTCACCTAGATTCCCCCAGGGATGCTCTGCTTCACAATTGGCCCCCAGGTCTCCTTTATGCCCATCCTTCCTTGCCTCTCGTTCCCAGAGTACTTCAAAAAGCATGTTTGCTCAAGGCCACCTTGATCCTCATCATCCCCTTTTGACCTTGGCAGATGTAGTTGCCCCTTCAGTCTCATTTTGAAGTACCCCCCCAGTATTAGATCCCGTTCCAGATCTGATTTCCCATCCCTTTCAGCTTCCGATGCCCAACCTCCAGATGCTTCATCTTGATGGCATAATTTGTCCACTTCCAGTAATCCTGAATCAGCCCAGGCTACCTTCTCCCATTAAGAACATTATCCTGGCCTCTTAGAAGGCTTGCTGTAGAGCTCTTTTTGTAGACAATTATTTCTGTGCTCCATCTTCGTATTCTGATATGGTGTCCATCAGCCAGAAATCTATGAATATTGTGAAAAAAGTAGAGATAAAGATAGAGACAAAGCCACATAAGGCTAAGCTTTCCGACGCTACCGCTAAGCAAGTAGTTCTCCGGAATTCAGTGAACTGCTTTCGCAGCCCCTGATGTCCGACTCGCTATCTACGCATGCCTCTCCAAGACCCTTTTCTGAGTCCGGTATGCCACAGAAATCTACGTCTTCCGAGCCTTTGGTTGTCTCTACCTCAGTTGCATCTGGAGCCGCGACGAAGGTGCTGGCTTCTGAGGAGGCCTTTCTAGACTACTGATTCTAGACAAAAACTGACGTCTTTGCATTCAACTACCGCTTCTCCAGAGGCAGACTGATTCTCTCGGGCCTTGAAGCCAGGCCACTCCTAGGAAATCTGTTTCTAGCCACCATCTTGCTACTGCTGCCCCCCCCCCCCACACCCAAATGCTTAAAATGGTGGAGGGTTTCATCTCCCCTATCAGAGGCACTCATATTCACACTCCTAAAAGGAAAAGGCATCCTGCAGAAATTGACAGACCAAGAGTCTGAGGAATCTGATTTATTCTGCTTTTGAAGAGGGATAACCTCCATTAACTGAGGATTCAGATAGTCCATCCCTTCTGCCTCCCCTCCAGAGGACCTCTCCGTTGGGGAAACCCTTCATTCCCTCAGGGAGCATTTCCAGTGGGAAATCTCAAGACTTCCCACAGTCTAAGAAAAGACTTGGAGAGTTTCTGGAACTGCCCCAGCACAGACCCCTGGCCATCCCACTTAATTTTCATCGTGCATACAGCTGCAGTCATCACACTTGGGTTATCCTGCCGTCAGGCGGGTCTTCGGTCGGCCGAATTCCAAAGTCTAGGTCCGGCGTCGCTTCCCTGACGTCAGTGCGGCAGGGGTATAAAAGAGGCAGCCGACGCCATTTTCTTCAGTCTTTCTTGCCGCGCAGTGTCCGAACCTGAAGCAGTTCAAGTGCCGGTCGGCCAGCTCCTGAGATTTACGAACAGTATTTCAGCCGAAGTCTTCTTTAAAGCTAAGTACCCCGTTGGGGAAACTTTTCTTGCCTCAGACCGATGTCAGACAAAGTTAATAATTGCATTTCTTGTGGGAAGCAAATACCGCATTAGGAATTTCACTCTTACTGTATACCTTGCTTAGGGCCAGACCACGACGTCTCGGCCTGCCGTTTTTGTGCTAGGTTTAACAAGCGCACTATTAAGCGCTGGGCGGAGTTCACCCTTCATTATTTTGGCAAAAATTTAATTATATCTTGTCATCGAATGCACCGACGCCAGTTTTGGGCAAAAGACGCAAGGATAAGGATAGACATCTGAGGCCTGCACCGAGTACTGAGATCACGCTTAGGCCGACTACCGGTTCTCAGCGAGGTGCCTACTCAGCCCCTGACTACCGATGAAACTATTTTATCGGCAACTTCAGTACCCGAGGCCACGGGATCCTCTGTCTCCATTCCCACTGCAGATACCGACGCCACTCTTGGCGGGGAAACCGAAATTTTAGCGAGGCCTGCCATTTCTGAAGGCGGCCTGCCATTTCTGAAGGCGTTTTCAGGCCTACCACCTCCTCTATTAAATCATTCACTAAGTCTAAAGCTGCAATGAAAATTAAAAAACAAGGTCCTCAGACCCCCTCTCAAGGCCCCATGCCTAAAAAACAGATGCTTAAAATGGCTGCGGATTTGATTACTCTCATCAGGGGGTTCTCAACCCCCCTCAGACAAAAGACCCAGGTTGGAGGAAGACTACCCTTCCTCAGACCAGGCTTCTATTACTTTAGACCATTCTGAGGACCAGGATTACACCTATTCCCCATTTGAAGACTCTGATGCTGTGGAGTCTATTCCCTCGGTCTCCCCCCCTGAGGACTACTCTTTTGGGGAAACCCTGCATACATTGAGAGAGCACTTCCACTGGGAAGGCCAAGATTACTCAGATTCCAAGAAAAGGCTCAGGGAATTCCTACCACTTCCCCAGCATAGGCCCCTGGCTGTTCCTCCTGTCTTAGATATTTTGGATAATGTGTACGCAGAAGCCAGTCTTAATCCAGACTCATTACCTCCAGCCCCTGTTAAACCAGACAGATATTACCGGGTTCATGATTCTCACCAGTTCCTTTATAAAAGCCATACTGCTGACCCAGAAACAATTTCACAGGGTCCCAAGGGGATTAAGGCCTCTACTGCTAAAAACCCTTTGCCTTCAGAGAGAGATTCTAGAGCATTAGAAAGGTGGGGGGAAAAAGGTGTATACATCAGCCACTTTAACCATGAGGGCATTAAACTGTCAATTTCATATGTTAAAATACCAACAGTTCTTGCTATGTCAGCTGAAAGGCAAAATGACACAAAGAGAACAACCAGACTTGAAAGAGTTGCAGGATTTGTTGCATGGAGCAGAACAAGTGGGGAGACGTACCTTGCAGTGTGGTTTTGATGCTTTAGAGGCCTCATGCAGAGCTGCTGTCACAGGGTCTGTCATACGTAGACATGCTTGGCTGAAAGAGCAAACCTTACCAGATCATGTCAAAGCAAAGTTATTAGATGCACCACTATAAAAAGATGTATTGTTCGGTGTTAAAGCTGAGTAGGTACTAAAGAAAAATGGAGGAAAAAGCAAAATCTATGCAAACCGTTAAAGATTTCTTGCAGGTGCAGCCTCCACGCTTCAGCAGAAACTGGCCTTCAAAAAATTGGTCCTTCCCAGCCAAGGACAGACCCCAAAGGGGCAGATACAGACGCCCAAAGGGTAGAGGACAACCTCAAGGATCTTACAGAGCTAGACAGTGGCAAACACCAGCCCCCAGAGGTGGAGAAGATAGACCACAGTCATTTAGAAAACAGATGCAATGACTTTCCCCTATGCCTGCCAAACAAAGATATAATGGCAGCACCTTTGGGCGGAAAACTGGCCTTATTTTCAAAAAGCTGGCACATTGTTACACAGGACAAATGGATTCTGGATATTATAGACAGAGGCTACAGGTTCCACTTTCACACCCTTCCAAAAATGAGAGGCATGCCAAACCTGCCACAAAATCAATGGGCAGAGGCACAAAGGCAAATTTCCGCTCTCATGGATATGAAAGCAATTAAAGAGGTACCTGCAAAAGAACAAGGTCAAGGTTTTTATTCAAGACTATTTCTGGTACCAAGGAAGGACAAAGATTGGAGACCCATCTTAGACCTATCTATTCTAAACACATATCTAGAGGTACCAAAATTCAAGATCACATTACAGCAGCTTCTTCCCATGCTGGGCAAGGAGTCTTGGCTGGTAATGTTGGACCTCAAGGAGGCATACCTGCATGTCCCTATCAGACAAGATTGCAGAAGATACCTCAGATTTCTTGCAGGTTCAACCCATTACCAATTCTCTGCATTGCCCTTTGGCTTATCTACTGCGCCCAGAGTGTTTACGAAATGCCTGGCATCAGTAATTGCCTTCTGCAGACAACGAGGAATCCAAATCTACCCATATCTGGACGACTGCCTGATCCAAGTAGACAGAAAGGACCTTCTATTGCAACATCTGGCGTTTGTAATAAAACTGTTAAACTGCCTGGGGTACACAGTGAACAAAAAGAAATCAAAACTAATACCTTCTCAACAGATAATTTTCCTGGGTGACAGCTTAAATACAACAACCCAGATGGCCTACCTCACACCAGACAAACAAGGGCAACTGTCTCAATACTACAACAAAATGGCAACTTTAACCAGGTTAACTGCAAGGAAAATCCTGCAGGCTCTGGGGTTCATGGCATTTTGCATCCTACTAATACCATTTGCAAAGCTGCATATGAGGAAACTACAATGGTACCTAAAAAACGTATGGTCTCAGCACAGCCACATACCACTCATTCCATGCCTTCAAAAGGAATTTTTGTGGTGGGCTCAAGCATGCCAAAGAAACATAGGTCTTCCTTTCTGTTTACCACAAGCAACTCAGATCATCACATTCTCTAGACAAGGTAAAACTGTATGGTTGGAAAAGCTCAAAAATGATTACTGTGATTCTTTTAGCCAGATTTCACATGAGAAAAATTCATTATATCTCTGAGGAGTATGGTCTCAGCATCAACACTCTTTCCAATACTGTGGTTTGTGAGAAGGTTGGTATTAGGATGGGTGAACTAGTTGTTAACCCAGTTCTCTGTTCCTTCATTGCGTCACCTCTTTGGTCATTTACAATAGATGCTTCAAACTTTGCTTGGGGTGGCATATCGAAAGGTCTGAAAGTGTCTGGAATAAGCAGTACAGACAAAGGCAAGTCTGTGTCAGATGCTGGCAGTAATTAATGCTTTGAAAGCCTTTGCATCATTCCTGGTCCTAAGGACCACTTCATGTTAAGATGGCACCGCTCCAGATCTTGCCCACTTTGGAGACCTGCTATTATGGCCTGGTAGGTGGCAACTCTGCTCAATTTGACAAGCTGAGGAGGACCAGGACAGACCCTCGTGGATATAAATTTACATCTGGAGGTCTTCTGGGAATTGATCCAGCTGTGGGGAAAGCCTCACATAGATTTGTTTCCTTCCTTTTAAATGTAAACAAACCATATTATAGAATTCCTTGTCTAAAGATTCAGGACTGTCCAAAATAGTGGTAGCGACTCCCTTTTTGGCCCATGCAATATTGTTTGAAATTGGCAGAGACAGTTATCACAAAGCTTCCCCATGGTTTCTTTTGCGAAATTATTCTTTTATACCTAAAGTGAATTGAGTCTACTTTAATGGCTAATTTTCCTGTATTTTTCTGGAACCTAAAAACAAGGTAGATAGAATCCTACATACTGTGGATATCCAGGTAACAACTTGGTCTGGTGTACCTACTTTTCCAGGTCCTGAACAGGCTTTGCAAGGACTGTTCTCTAGGGGCTCCTGAATGCTTTATTCTTTCCTCCTCCGTTGTTTTTTTAGCTATATTCTATATAGCTTAGATAGCTGTGGTGGTACGACGGTAGCATTGTTACCTCACAGCAAGAGATTCTCCCGTTCGATTCTCGGCTTGGCTTGGGAGTGCCTTCTGTGTGGAGTCTGCATGTCCTTCCCACGGTTGGGTAGCGTTTGAAAGACATGCGTGCGTAAATAGGCATGCCTTCGTTGAAGGTTGGGTGTCGAGCTGGCACCTCGGCGTTTCGTAAATATCTACTGCCAATCATTAGCGGACCGGAGTTCCGCTGTGGCGACCCCTTACTGACAAAAAAGCCAAAAGACCAACATACATTCTGTATAGCTTAGATACTGCAGCAGTGCTCTAAATGTTGAACGTAGTACAGCAGCGTTAGCAAACGTCTACTGTAATGCAGTTAGACTACTGCAGCTTTCTTGGTTTTGTATATATTGCCAGGGTATGGATTTTGTATTCGGTGGTTTCTTTCTCAGCATTTCTTTTTTTTTCCTTTTGGGACTGTAGCCTCCCTTCTTGGAGAAAGAAAGCTCTGAAACTTTGCTCAAAACTGCTTTTTTATATGGCTGTACTTGAGCTAGTGGCACTTCAGATGTGTGGAAGGTGCCCTAAAGTTTTGAAAAGCTGGCTGATGGTAATATCCTTGGCAATGTTATAACCCTTGTAGCTTACACTACTGCGACAAACCTCTACTGTTCTAGTAAGTGACTTGCACAGATGTCCTTCAAGGATGCATCTGCAGTCATCACATATGGGTTTTCCTGCCTCAGGCAGCCCTTCGGTCGGCCGGATTCCAAAGTCTGGGTCCGGTGTCGGCTGAAGTTGCTCCCTCCCCGATGTCAGAGTGCCTGGGGTATAAAAGCGTCAGCCGACGCCATCTTCCTCTGTCTTTCTTGCCGCGTGGTGCCCGAAGCAGAAGCAGTTCGCAAGTGCCGGTCGGCCAGCTCCTGTAACTCAGCTAAACCGAAGACTTCAAAAGCTAAGTACCCCGTTGGGGGCTCTTTCTTGCCTCAGCCGATGTCAGATAAAATTAATAATTGCTTAACTTGTGGGAAACAAATACCTCAAGGATTTCCACTCTTACTGCCTACCTTGCCTAGGCCCAGACCACGACGTCTCGGCCTGTTCCGCCTGTGCTTCCTTCAACCGACGCACTCTAAGACGTTGGTCGGAGTTTGCAGAGGAATTTTTTGGGGCTAGTTTTGCTTACAAAATGCCGTCGGAGACTCCGACTTCACATTTAATAAAGAAACGGAAGGACAAGGACTGACACCCGCGGTCTCGGCTGAAACCACGGCCAGGCCTACCGCGAGTGTCTCTGTTTCGGCTGAAACAGAGTCCTTGGTACTACCATCCACCGAAACCGTACAACCGACAACCTCGGCCCCGGAGGACACTACTGTCTCTGTTGTTGAATCTCCTTTGGAATCTGGTGTCCAGGAACCTTCCGACACCATTCCCTTAGACAAAACTACACCAGCACGTGGTGCAGCCAGGTCTCCTGCATCCATGTCTATTAAGGCATTCTCTAGGGCTAAAGCTGCTAAACACTCAAAATGTGAGTGTTCGATCTCGCCGTTTGTTCTTACACCTGGGTTCGGAGCCGATCCTCGGCTCCGTGTCGGCCGCTTGCAAGCTCTGCATCGAGAAGAAGCTCGAGGCCACCTAATACCCACAATCCCCCTCTGCCTTTACCTCAGATCTAGTTTGCTGCTGCAGCGTTCGCATCACTGGGTCGAGCTCGAGCACCTAAAGATAAGATTTAAGATTTTATTCTTGTTCTTTCAGAGTAGTTTTATTCTAAAAAGTTTGTTTAGTGACAGTGTGTGTGGTAAGGTTGAGGAATTCTCGGTTCCGTTTAAGTTTATTTAAACTTATTAGAGTTTCCCTCGGGGCCTACCACCCCTTATTGGATTGACTACCGGATTGACATATTTCCTTTTACTGGATTCGACAATTTCACCGGACTTGACTTTATTACTGGACTTGACTTCTCACTGTCTAACCATATTAAGTGTAAGATGTCTGAAAAGGCTAAATCTGGTTTCAAGCGTTGCCAATGTGGGCAAAAGATGTCAGTTACTGACAATCATAGTTCCTGCGTCTACTGTCTTGGCCCTCTCCATCTGCAAGAAGACTGCTCAATTTGTCATTCTTTCAGTGGGAGGGTCATGACAGGCTCAGGAAACTCATGGATAGGGGTTTGTTAAAACCTACTTTTCAAGAGGCTCTGGATACTTCAGACCAGGCATCCAAATCCTCGAAGGAATCGAAGACGTCGGAGCCCAGGTCATCGGCTCCGAGCTCTTCAGCTAAAGTTAGATCACCAGTTCCACAGACTTCGGGGCCGAGTGTTCAACTGTTGTCAGTTTCCGAGCCTCGAGTCTTGGAACCGGTGACGGAGCTCCCTCCCCCGACACTGTTGAGGTCGGCTCCGTCTTCGATTCCTTCGACCCGTTCTTCCAGGCCCCTCTCTGATACTGATGTAGACCGCGTGGTGCAGAAGTTAATGGAGAATACGGCCTTATCCAAGCTCATCTCGGTCTCCTCTTAATTGGTGTCGAGACTTGAAGGCCTTCCACTGTCTCCATCTGTTCCTCCTCCGAGACCTGTCCAGTCTTCGGAGCCGGAAGAAGCTGAGCTGCTGATTGTGGAGCCCTCTGTGCCAGAACCGTCCTTTTCTCGGTCGGCTCCGTTCACCTCGACTCCGTCTGATCCGGTACCGGAGTCTCTGAGCCGAAGATCCATCCTGGGTTCCGGGACCGAGAGTCGGACCGATATTTCGGTTCTGACGCTCCCTCTCGGGGCCTCGGCTCGGATCGACTCGGTTCCGTCCTCTGGGTCGATGCCTTCGGTGCCTGTTTCGGGGATTCTTCCCATTTCTTCGGAACCGGGAGATGCCTCGACTCGGGACCCGGGGGCCTTCGATCTCATGAGGAAGGTGTTGTCTACCCAGACAACCACATCAGCAGACACAGCTTCTCCTCCCCATAAAGGTCCGTTATCCTCCTCTGCACCCACGGCTACAGCTAAGCGTCGAGCACCTGTGTCTCAGCCACCCCTGGAGGGTGCCCCCTCTTCCTCGGAGGCTTCTTCGGATGCTCCCCCCGAAGAAGTCCCTAGGAAAAGATTGTGTAAGAGGAGACACTTAGATTCTCCACAAGAGTCTTTGACATCCGATACTGACTTGGATGAGTCAGAAGGGTCCCCAAAGTCACCTTCAGAAGATGTCTCCTTTTCTGACATCTTGGACATCCTAAAGCAGAGAGGTGACTGGCAGTCCCTCCCCCCTTCTGAGGATGAGTCAGTCTTGCTGAAGGCATTTGGTGCTCGCCTTTCCTCCTCCTGGGTCACTCCGCCCTTCGATGAGTTAATGGAGTTGATTGCTAGAAGGGAGTGGGAGGCTCCTGACACGGTGGAACCAGTCCCTAGGAAGCCTAATAAATATATTACTGCACCCCAGGACAAGGCTTATTTGATAAAAGGAGTTCCAGTGGACGCTATGGTGGTGGCAGCGGCCACGAAAAAGGAGATGTCGGAATCTTCCTCATCTGTCCATCCCCCTAACAAAGATTCTAGGACTATGGACAGGTACGGGAAGCGCATTTTTAGTTCAGCGGCTTTTTCTATGCGATCCCTGAACTATTTGACCCACTTCACACGACTACAGAGGGATCTAATCAAAGAGTTGGGAGATACCCTCCAGGGTACTACAGATGCTGCTGTCTCGGAGAAAGTTACAGCACAACTCAATACCCTTACATCCATTGTTAACTCGTCCATGAGGCTGATCTCATACGCAGCCGAAGGCTCGAGTAGGGCAGCAGCTTCAGCGATTGCTCTTCGTAGACAATCCTGGATGCGCTTATGTTCATTTGCGGAAGCCTTCAAGTCTTCCTTTACTAACGCCCCATTTGACAGTGCCACTCTCTTTGGCCCCAAAGTAAAGGAGACCCTTACCTGGTGTGAGCAGGAGGGAAAGACTCTGTCTGCTGTCGGAGTCCGTTTTTCCACCCCATCCAGACCGTACCCCAAAGGGAAACGCTGTGGGAAAATGTGGATAAGGTTCTTTCCCAGGCACACAGGGTGATGCCCCCTCTAGAGGCAGAGGAGGAGGCAGAGGTGGAAGACGCCGCCCTGGCGGCAGAGGGGGTCCGCAAAATCAAGGTGACAGGGATACCCCCCCTTGGAAAACCATTCCAGCACTCCTGAGAGGAGGCCCGACTGTCCTGCTCTGGAGGCAGTCGGGGGTCGCTTAGCTTTATACCCTCAGGGCTGGCAAAACATTACTACAGACAACTGGGTAAAAAGCGTTGTTACCAGAGGTTACAGAATACCATTTCTATCCAACCCCATTCCAAAGAGAAGACTCCCAGATGTGCCGCCCCATCTGCGAGAACCAGCAGCTATAGAAATTTCAAAGCTGCTAGAAAAGAGTCATCCAACCAGTCCCAGCGGACCAAAGAGGATTCGGAACTTACTCAAGGTTCTTTTTAGTTCCAAAGAAGACAGGGGACTGGAGGCCCATTCTGGACCTAAGCAACTTCAATACCTTCGTCAAGAAAGAAAAGTTCCGAATGGTCACGCTTCAATCGATCCTTCCATTCTTACAGAAGGACGACTGGATGTGCTCAATAGATCTGAAGGACGCATACTACCACATCAAAATGGCCAGGGCATCCAGAGATCATTTGCGCTTCCGGCTGGGAGCCAGTCACTTTCAGTTTCGAGCCCTGCCCTTTGGTCTGACCTCAGCCCCCAGGGTTTTCACCAAATGCATGGCAGTGGTAGCGTCTCACCTGAGACGCCTAGGATTCCAGGTGTTTCCGTATCTGGACGACTGGCTCCTTTCTGCCACCACCCAGCGTCAACTGATACAGGCCAGGGATTACACTCTACAATTTTGTGTTCACCTCGGAATTTCCGTAAATTTCGAGAAATCTTTACTACAGCCATCACAGCGTATCTTATTCATAGGAGCGGAATTGGATACGCATCAGTTAATTCTAAGGCTTCCTCCAGAAAGGATAGCTTCACTACAAAGCCACATATCTCTTCTTCTGTCATCCAGAAAATCCCCAGCAAAACCGGTACTAAAGGTTTTGGGCCTCATGGCAGCTTCTCTCATTGCGATACCATTGGGAAGACTGCACATGAGAGTTCTACAATGGCTACTGTTTGCACAATGGTCGTTCCAACAGCTACCTCTGACACACGAAATTCTGATCACAAACACATGCAAATCACAGCTAGCCTGGTGGCTTCAGACTTGCAACCTTTCCAGAGGAAGACCATTTGTGCTACCCACGCCGACAGCTACGGTGACCACGGACGCTTCCCTGATAGGGTGGGGGGGCATCTTTCAGGGACAGACAGTCCAAGGCGAATGGACCAATTTAGAGTGCAATCTGCACATCAATGTTCTGGAGTTGAGGGCAGTGTTTCTAGCATTGCAGCACTTTGCTCCCCTTCCTCTAGGGACTATTGCAGTTCAGACGGACAACATGTCTGTAGTCTGGTACATAAACAAGCAAGGGGGAACCAAGTCCTATCAGCTATGCAGAGAGGCCATGAGAATCTGGCAATGGGCGGAGTCCACAGGTCGCTTTCTGATAGCAACGCACATCCCGGGGTCATCCAACGTCATAGCCGACAGGCTGAGCAGAGCAATCCTGTTGCCGCACGAGTGGTCCCTAAGTCAGTTGCGAAGAAGATTTTTCGCAAGTGGGGCCAGCCTTCCTGCGATCTGTTTGCGTCTCCAATGAACGCCAAATGCAGGAGCTACTTTGCCCTATTACCCTCCAGGGAAGTCCCCAGGGACGCGCTAGTTCACGATTGGCCCCCGGGTCTCCTGTATGCTTTTCCTCCTTTTCCCCTGATTGCGAAGTTTCTGCAGAAAGCCAACAACCTGCAGAGGATGATCATCCTCATTGCCCCATTCTGGCCTCGTCAAATTTGGTTCCCCTTTCTTCTGGCACACCGCATTCGGGGACCCTGGATCCTGGACCCAGAGCCAGATCTACTGACTCACTCGTCAGGGGCTCCCCACCCCTCGCTCCTGTCTCTCCATCTAGCAGCTTGGCTGCTCCGCTTCCCTACTTAGCCAGGTCTGATCTTCTTTCACCTGCAGTTCAGAATATACTAGTGGCTTCTCATAAAGCTTCCACTACAAAGACCTACACTAGTAAATGGAAGCGCTTTGTATTCTGGGCAAATACACAGCAATTGGACCCTGTCATAGCTCCTTTAAACAAAATCTTGGAGTTTTTAACAGAATTGTTCCACCAAGGAGCTTCTCCTGCCACTTTAAAAGTGCAATTGGCTGCCATCTCCAACTTTCATGTGGAAGAATGTGGGGCTCCTGTTATGGCCCACAGACTTTGTAAGGCCTTTTTAAAAGGGTCTTTCCATATTAGACCGCCAGTTAGATCTCCTACATCCCCTTGGAATCTAAACCTTTTATTATCTAATTTAATGTTACCTCCATTTGAACCAGCCTCCTCTTGTCCATTGAAGTATTTGTCGTGGAAGACCCTCTTCTTGGTAGCCATTACATCCGCTAGGCGAGTATCTGAGCTTCAGGCTCTTTCCATTAAACACCCTTATTTGATCTTTCACTCTGACAGAGTATCTCTTCGCACTAATCCATCCTTCCTCCCCAAAGTTTGCTCTATTAATAACATTAATCAATCCATTGAATTACCCACCTTTTTCAAAAATCACTCCAATAAATTGGAGTATATGTTACACAAGTTGGATGTCCACAGACAACTTAGATTTTACTTGGATAGAACAAAAGATCACAGGAAATCTGATCAACTTTTTGTAGCCTTTGCTGATAGCAGGAAAGGTGTAGCGGTTACTAAACGAACTCTTTCCAAATGGTTAACTGATTGTATTACCTATGTTTATGATTCTTCAAATCAAGCTTTATCTGTCAAACCCAAAGGACATTCTACAAGATCAGTGTCTACATCCCTGGCTCATGCAGCTCGCCTACCATTAGACACTATTTGTGCAGCTGCTACTTGGTCTAAACCACATACATTCATCTCTCATTACAAAGTTGACAGGGTTTCTAGGGACAGGGCAACCTTTGGTTCCACTGTGCTCAAGAACGTCCTCCCGTGAGTTCCTCGGGAACATGGAGCTAGGGACGCTACCCAGGTGTAAGAACAAACGGCGAGATCGAACACTCTCACATATAGCAGTTATGTCCTTACCATAACGTTCCATGTGGAGTATTCATCTCGCCTTTGTTCTTACATTCCCACCCTCCCAGCCTGGTCTCTTCTGCATTTGCAATGGTTGTATATATGGTGTGTGTGTGTGTGTGTGTGTGTGTGTGTGTGTGTGTGTGTGTGTGTGTGTGTGTGTGTGTGTGTGTGTGTGTGTGTGTGTGTGTGTGTGTGTGTGTGTGTGTGTGTGTGTGTGTGTGTGTGTAGATAGATAGATAAGTGTTCTTGCTTCTATCTAAATTTTGGCATGAGTGTGTTCTCTCTCTGACTGCTGGTTTGCTTGCAAACTAGATCTGAGGTAAAGGCAGAGGAGGATTGTCGGTATTAGGTGGCCTTGAGCTTCTTCTCGATGCAGAGCTTGCAAGCGGCCGACACGGAGCCGAGGATCGGCTCCGAACCCAGGTGTAAGAACAAAGGCGAGATGAACACTCCACATGGAACGTTATGGTAAGGACATAACTTCTATATCTATGCCTCCCAGGGTTATCCCTCAGGGACCCACTACAGGTTCTCGGATCCTTAGTCTAGCAGAGGACCTTATTTCATTAATTAGGGGCTCTCAACCTCCTACAGAAAAAAGGCCCAGGGTTGAGCCCTCTCATCCCCTCTCCTCAGATGAGGCTCTGATGGCTCTGCCCTCTCGGACTACCAGGAGGAGGCTTTTTCGGCCTACGAGGATTCAGATGCAGAGGAATCTATCCCTTCGGCCTCCCCTCCTGAAGAAGTCTTTTGGGGAAACTCTGCACACTGAGGGAGCATTTCCAATGGCAGGGCCAGGAATTCTCTGATTCCAGAAAGAGATTAAGGACCTTCTTGCATTTGCCTCAGCATAGACCTTTGGCTATTCCCCCTGTTTTGAATGTCATTGATGATGTGTACTCTGAATCTAGCACAACCCCTGACACTCTCCCTCTGGCTCCTGCCAAACCCGATAGGTACTACAGGGTCCCGGAATCACATCTTTTCCTTTACAAGGCCCACTCTGCTGATCCAGAAACTATTTCCCAGGGCCCTAAAGGGGTTGCAGCTGTCACTACAAAAAATCCACTCCCCTCGGAAAGGGAGTCCAGGGCTTTAGAGCATTGGGGTAAAAAAGTGTATACTTCTGCTACCCTTTCTATGAGGGCTTTAAACTGTCAATTTCATATGATACAGTACCAAGAATATTTGTTAGATGAATTGCATAAAAAGCTGTCTTCACCTGAACCCCTAGATCGCAAATCACTTCAGGATCTGGTACATAACTCTCAACAGGTTAGCAACCATTTCTTGCAGTGTGGTTATGATTCATTGGAAGCTTCATGTAGGTCAGCTATGACAGGTGCAGTCATACGTAGGCATGCTTGGCTGAAGGAACAATCTCTGACAGACCATGTTAAAGCAAAGCTTCTGGATGCTCCACTGGAAAAGCAAAAGTTATTTGGCTCCACTGCTCAGGAGGTCTTAAAGAAATTTGAAGAAAAGGCAAAATCTATACAAACAGTCAAAGATTTTATGCAAGTCCAACCACCAAGATTCAGCAGAAATTGGCCTTCCAAGAACTGGTCCTTTCCAGACACAGACAGATTTCAGAGAGGCAAGAACAGGCATGCCAGAGGTAGAGGGCAAGCTAGAGGCTGCTACAGAGGACGTCAATGGCAGCCTCCCAACCAGAGGGGGTAGTGCAGGGCCTACAACTGCTGCACAAGGACAGACTCTATGACTTTGACACCGCTAATCAGGGCTCAATTGGAAGCACCTTTGGGCGGAAAGCTTTCATTATTTTCAGAAAATTGGCACATTATTACAAGGCACAAATGGACACTACAAATAATAGACAAAGGATACAGGTTCCATTTCCACACATTACCGAAAAGAAAAGGCATGCCAGACCTGCCACCAAATCAAAGGGCAGAGGCTTTGAAACAAATCTCCAACTTAATGAAAATGAAAGCAATAGAAAAGGTTCCTCTTGCAGAACAAGGCCAAGGATTTTATTCCTGACTCTTCCTTGTTCCAAGAAAAGAAAAGCAATGGAGGCCTATTCTCGACTTGTCCGCACTAAATACTTATCTCATTGTGCCAAAATTCAAAATGCTGACTCTACAGCAACTCCTTCCCATGCTGGGCAAGGAGTCTTGGCTGGTAACTCTGGACCTCAAGGAGGCTTACCTGCATGTCCCTATCAGACAAAGCTGCAGAAGACACCTCAGATTTCTTGCAGGTTCAGAGCATTATCAATTCTCAGCATTGCCCTTTGGCTTATCTACTGCGCCCAGAGTATTCACGAAATGCCTGGTATCAGTAATTGCACACTGCAGACTTCAGGGGATGCAAATATACCCATTCTGGACGACTGCCTTATACAAGCGGACAGCAAACAAATTTTGGTAAAACACTTGAATTATGCCATCTATCTTCTTCAGGCCTTGGGATATACAGTCAACATTCACAAGTCAAGACTGGTACCATCCCAAAGAATAACTTTTCTGGGTGCGGATCTAGACACAACCACCCAAATGGCTTTCCCCACAGAAGAAAAACAAAACCAACTACCGGATTACTTCAAAAACCTGTCAAGACAAACTCAACTGACTGCAAGGAAAATCCTGCAGGCCCTGGGTTACATGGCTTCTTGCATTCTTCTGATTCCTCAAGCAAGGCTACATATGAGGAAACTCCAATGGTACCCAAGGAGTTTATGGACTCAGCACAGTCACAGCTTGGAAACCTTGATGCCACTCATTCCCATGCCTTCAAAGGGAATTTCTGTGGTGGGCTCAAGCAAGCCAGTCAAGCAGGGGTTTGCCCTTCAGCAAACCAATAGCCAGCCAAACCATTACAACGGACACTTCAGACCACTAATGGGGGGCGCACATGGAGGGAAGATGCATTCAAGGGCTATGGTCACAAAAAGAGCTACGCATGCACATAAACCAAAAGGAAATGCTGGCAGTGATGCATGCAATCGAGGCCTTCAAGTTATTTCTACATCAAGGCCACCTGCTAATAAGGACAGACAACACTACAGTTATGTGGTACATAAAGAAGCAGGGAGGCACCCATTCCTACCCTCTTTGCAGACTGGCAATGAATCTATGGGAACTTTCTTTGACTCTCAATATACAACTTGCAATCCCAGTTTGTACCAGGAAGGGACAATATACTGGCGGACAGCTTAAGCAGAAACATCATGGATGCACACGAATGGATGCTGCACCCAGACATCTTCCAATCAGATAACACAATCATGGGGGAGACCGGACATAGACCTCTTTGCCTCCCCACACAATCATCAGCTGGAGAATTTCTGCTCAAGGACATACCACCCACAAGCATGGAAAGTGGACGCTCTCTCCTTCAGCTGGAGAACTCTAACAGTGTATGCATTCCCACCTCTTCCATTAATGACCAAGGTCTTACTGAAGATCAGGGCAGAGCAGCCAAGAGTGATTCTGATAGCTCCGGACTGGCCAAGACAGCACTGGTACCCATTGCTAAAGAGCATGTCACAGACAAAACCATGGCTTCTGCCACAATGGCCGCTTCTCCTGACACAGCACATTTACAAAACTCTGCATTCCAACCTGAAAACATTACAACTAGCTGCCTGGAAAATACCTTGACTCATCACCAGGATAAGCTATCCAAGAGAGTGAAGGATATCATCATGGAAGCTCGCAGGCCTTCCACAAGAAAGGCATACTCTGCAAAATGGGAAAGATTTCACACCTGGAGCACCTCAAAGGGCCTAGATGCAACAGTTATGAACATGGCACATATCCTGGAATATTTGGCAGAAATGCTCCACAATGGCCGGTCTTACTCTTCCATTAAAATTCATGCTTCAGCAATTTCAGCAGAGTACGATACTGATCCACCTGTCTTCTCTCATCCTCTGCTAAGACAGTTTCTAAGAGGAATTAAAAATATCAATCCTCCAAGGAAACCACCACTGCCTACTTGGGACCTTAACTTCATGTTGGAAAAACTAACACTGCCTCCCTTTGAACCAGCAGCATCTGCAGAAATACAGTTCCTCTCTTGGAATACTGCCTTCCTTCTGGCCATAACCTCAGCAAGAAGAGTATCTGAGTTACAGGCCCTCGTGGCAGTACAGTCATTTCTTATTTTTCATCAAGACAGAGTTTCATTGAGAACCAATCCTTCATTTATGCCAAAGGTGGTATCTAGAGTCTCATTAAACCAAGCTATTCACCTGCCTACCTTCTTTCCAAATCCACAAAACAAAGGGGAAAAGCTTCTGCACACCCTGGACATACACAGACAGTTGCGCTACTACTTGGACAGAACTAAAAATTGCAGAAAAACTGACCAGTTGTTTGTAGCATATGCTGCTGGTGCACAAGGAAAAGCAATTTCAAAACAGACCATTTCAAAATGGATAGGGAATTGCATTCGTTTCTGTTACTCCTTTCATGGAAAAACTGTGCCAGCTAACATTAGACCTCATTCGACCAGAGCCACAGCCACCTCCACAGCCTTCTTAAGAGGGGTGGCTACCAAGGACATTTTAGAAGCTGCTACACAGAGCTCCGTGCATACATTTTCCAAGCATTACAACTTACCTTTATATTCCAGATCTAGAGCAGGCTTTGCTACGGCAGTCCTGCAGGGCATTTTAGCTACACCATCCTTTACATAGATCCTCCACCCCCAGATTGGCTATGGTATTCTACCCATATGTGATGACTGCAGATGCATCCTTGAAGGACATAGTACAGTTTTGTACCTACCATAAATGTAGATGTCCGATAGGTATGCATCTGCAGTCAGGTTTACCCTCCCTCCTTCCCCTCTGTGGTATTTCTTGGGTACATTCCCCTCTCATAGCTAGCTGGGGATATCTATTATGGTGTATTTTGTTTTTATATATGTATATATATTTTAGTGCATGTTTGGAATTTATTGCATTTCTCCAAATTTAGCCTTCCTTAGAGGGCACCTGGCATCTGGGGCAAGAAAAACTGAGGAAGATGGTGTCGGCTGACGCTTTTATACCCCAGGCGCTCTGACGTCGGGGAGGGGGCGACTTCAGCCGACGCCGGACCCAGACTTTGGAATCCAGCCGACCGAAGGGCTGCCTGAGGCAGGACAACCCATATGTAATGACTGCAGATGCATACCTATCGGACATCTACATTTATGGTAGGTACAAAACTGTACTTTCTTTCTTATAGATCACTTGCAGTAGCTGTTCTCTCCCGTCATCCTCGTTTTGTTTTTGCTGTATTACCAGGGTGTGGATGTACATAGCCTTGTGTATATAGTTGCGCATGTTTTATTGCTTTTCTTTTTCTAGCTTTTTTTTTTTCTTTCGAGGCTTTAGTCTTCCTTCCTGAGACAAGAAAGCTCCAAAGCTTTTGGCACTCAAACTGCTTTATGTGGCTCTGCTCAAGGTCACTGGATGTGTCCTCTGTCAAGAATCTCAAGTGGTGGGCAAGTTGAGCCACAATGTGTTTAGCAGGCCATTTCTAATCCCTTCACCCACACCGGTACTGTGAGCTCCGGTTGTAGAACCCTTTAGACCTCTTGATGTTTCAGGGGATGTAGTCCTTCCTCAGAGCTGTATGTCAGTCAGAAGGAGGTTCATGTTATCAGGAAGGTATTTATCATGAAGGCAGGTCAGCTCAGAGATGCATGAGGGTTCATTTTCCAGTGAATTTCTTCTGTGGCTTTCAGTGCTGTGATAGCTGCTGTTTGGGAACAGCCACACACACTAAAATATTCCGTACCATTACGGTATGTCCAGGATGACATCGGCTCCCCCTCCTTGTTTTGTTTTCTCCGTTTTTTGTGTGTTTTGTATTGAAGAGTGAATTTATGGTGTTGGAGTGGTTTTTACAGTCTTGCTTATTCAGCTACACAGATCGACAGCATTCAGTCAGTGGCTGAAACTCTGGCACACTATCTTGACCATTATTTTTTGCTAGATATTTTGGTGAACCCTAGTGTCGCCACTGCAACAGTGTTGCAGTCTTCTGCAAGGCATCTTTGCCACTTGCAGCTAAAAGTGAGCATCCGAGATTTGGCTTACACTGCATAGTGCTTTATTAGGCCATGGTATATTGAGTCAGTATAGTCTTTCTGTTACTTGAAAATTTTCATGAGTGTACTTGTTACTGAGGAGGAGGTTGACTGCAGCTTTGTAAGCCGGATTTATACCCATTTCAACTTTGGATCTGACCTTTTTATCACAAAAAATCTGAGCAAAAGTGCCATCAAGAGGAATGTTACTGAGGCAGTTTAAAATGGGGTAAAATGAAGCCGTAAGATTACCTCCCATAGTAATGTAGTGAATTGCATAAGGAAATTATCTTTATTGCCATATTGCTTTTGTCTTCGCGTGTTTCAGTAGTTCACTTTTAGAAGATGTTCTTCATCTCACATTGCTGCAGTCCTTACACTTGGGCAGTCCGCTGTCCTCGGTCGGCCCGAATATCAAAGTATAAGGCTGACGTCGGTTAAGGCGCATTTGACTGACATCAGAACGTCAGGGTACAAATGCGCATGACCGACGTCATATCCTCAGTCTTTTTTGCCGCATGGTCCGATGCAGAAGCAGCGTTGCAAGTGCCGTTCGGCGTTCTGAAATTTTTCGAATTTGGAGTTTCAGACCGAGTCAAAGTTGGCCAAGTACCCCGTTGGGGAATATTTTAGTTTTTTCTTGCCTCAGTGGTTTACCGGATGTCAGAAAAAGTGAATAACTGTATTTCTTGTGGGAAACAGATACCGCATAGAGATTATCATACTTTGTGTATTCCTTGTTTAGGGCCTGAGCACGACGTGGTTGGGTGTCGCACTTGTGCTAGATTCAATAAGCGCACTATTAAGAGAAGGTTAGATTGTGCCAGGTTAGTCTTCGGGAAGCGGTGCAATTATAAAATGCCGTCGGATGCTCCGGCCCACTTCTTCAAGAAGCGCAAGGACAAAGCAGCTAAGCCTAGGCTAGAAGAGCCGTCCGTGCAGACGCCGGTTCTTTAGAGGTGTCTGTGGAGCCGGTGGTTCCGCCGGAGGTTTCTCTGGAGTCCCAGGGAGAGACTTTGTTATTGCAGGATGTGGCCTCTCAGGAGGCAGGTCAGGCTGAAGGGGCTTCTCAGGTTACTGTACTCCCCTCCCTTCCTAGGGTGGTTAGGCCCTCTCCTTCTGTTTCCAAGGCTTCTCCCAGAGGCAGGCCAGGTGTAGCTTCAGTTGGTGTCACCCCTAGTTCTTCAGGATCTGTGCCCAAGAAGCATATGCTTAAAATGGCAGAAGATTTGATTACTTTGATTAGAGGTTCTTTTCCCCCTCCTGATAAGAGACCTAGGGTGGAACCTGAGCTAGGGAGTTTTGAGCAGGCTTCGGATGTTTCAGAGTCTTCGGCTGAAGACTTGCAGGAGTATTCTCCTTATTCTGATTCTGATGTGGATGATTCTTCTCCTTCTGCTTCTCCTCCTGAGGATTTTTCTTTTTCAGAGACTCTTCATTCCATGAGGGAGCATTTTAAGTGGGAAGGTCAGGACTTCTCTGATTCCAGGAAAAGGCTTAGGGAATTTTTGCTTTTACCCCAGCATAGGCCTTTGGCTATACCTCCTGTTCTGGATGTTGTGGAAGATGTGTTTGCAGAGGCTTCTCTTAATCCTGATTCTTTGCCTCCTGCTCCTGTTAAACCGGATAGGTATTACAGGGTGCCTGAAGCTCATAAGTATCTTTTTAAGAGTCCTAGGGCAGACCCAGAAACTGTTAGTCAGGGGCCTAAGGGTGTTAAGGCTTCTGTTGTCAAAAATCCGGTTCCTCCAGATAAAGAGGCCAGGGCTTTGGATAGATGGGGAAAGAAAGTTTATACTTCTTCCACCCTAGCTATGAGGGCTTTGAATTGCCAGTTTCACATGTTGAAATACCAAAACTATCTTCTTTCTCAGTTGAAGTCTAAGGTAGATGCTCTGGCGGAAGGTATTGAGTGTAAAGAGTTACAAGGTTTAGTACATGTTTCTGAACAGGTGGGTAAGCATTCTTTGCAATGTGGTTTTGATGCTGTACAGGCCTCGTCTAGGGTGGCTGCCACTGGGTCAGTTCTTCGCAGGCACGCCTGGCTGAGGGATCAGAATTTATCTGACCATGTTAAGACAAGGATTTTGGATGCTCCTTTACAATCTGATGTGTTGTTTGGTTCTCCTGTTGAGGCAGTCTTAAAGAAAATGGAAGACAAGGCTAAGTCTATGCAGACTGTTAAAGATTTTTTGCAGGTTCAGCCTCCAAGTTTAGTAGAAATTGGCCTACCAAGGGGTGGACGTATCCTTCTTATGATTCCCAGTCTAGGGGTAGATCTAGACGTGGTAGGGGCAGAGCTCAGGGCTCTTTCAGGCCTAGAACAGGGAGTTCACCTGCACAGTCTTCGGGTGAGGGCAGGGGTCAGTCCTTTCGTAAACAGACCCAATGACCTACCTTTTCAGCTGCCAGAGCCTTCTCGTCTGGCAGCACCTTTGGGAGGAAGGTTGGCACTTTTCAAGGAAAATTGGAGTTTAATTACCCAAGACAGATGGGTATTGGATATCATACACCACAGTTACAGGTTTTATTTCCATACCTTGCCTCCTTTCAAAGGCATGCCAGACGTTCCTCCTCAGCAAAGAATAGAGGCTCACAAACAAATTTCTCTGTTACTTCAAATAGGGGCCATACAGCCGGTCCCTATGCCAGAAGTGGGCCTAGGATTTTATTCTCGCCTGTTCCTAGTACCAAAGAAAGGGAACACGTGGAGACCAATTTTGGATTTATCTATCCTCAACACTTATCTGGACATTCCCAAGTTCAAAATGTTGATGTTACAACAGCTTTTCCCTCTGCTGGGCAAAGATCATTGGATGGTAACTTTGGATCTCAAGGAGGCTTACCTTCATGTTCCTATCAGACTGAGTTGCAGGAAGTATCTGCGTTTTCGGGCTGGGACTTCTCATTATCAGTTCTTTGCATTGCCCTTTGGCTTATCTACTGCGCCCAGAGTGTTCACGAAAGTTCTGGCTCCAGTGATAGCTTTCCTCAGGCTAAAAGGAATACAGATCTATCCTTATTCGGACGATTGCCTGATTCTGGCTCAAGGAAGGGACGAGCTTCTTCATCATTTGGAATATGTGATAGCAGTGCTAAGATGCCTGGGGTATTCTGTGAACGAAATAAAGTCCAGTCTAGTACCCTCTCAGGACATGTGCTTTCTGGGTGTGAGACTGAATACAGCATCCCAGATGGCCTTTTTGACCCCGGACAAACAAAAGAATCTTTCCCTTTACTTTCATCATTTGTCTCATCAGTCCAGGCTGACTGCAAGGACAGTCCTTCAAGCCTTGGGGTTCATGGCATCTTGTATTCTGGTGCTTCCCAATGCCAAACTGCATATGAGGAAGCTGCAATGGTATCTCAAAAATGTATGGACACAGCACTGCCAGGATCTGGACACTGTCATTCAAATAATACCTTGCATTCAAAAGGAATTGTTGTGGTGGGCTCAGGAATGTCACCTAAACAAGGGACTCTCTGTGACCCGGCCAGAGGCGAGTCAGATTCTAACGACAGATGCCTCAGACAAAGCTTGGGGAGCTCATCTGAATGGAAAGTGGATACAAGACAAGTGGCCTGCCAGACTACAACATCTACATATCAACTTGAAGGAGATGTTAGCAGTCCAGTTTGCATTAATAGCTTTCAAGGATTTACTTCTTCCAGGGCAGGTGTTGATTCTAACAGACAACACAACTGTCATGTGGTACATCAACAAGCAAGGGGGAACACATTCTTATCCTCTATGCAGGCAAGCAATGATTTTGTGGGAGACTGCTCTCAGTTTACAGCTAAATCTTCAGGCAAGGTTTCTGCCAGGAGCACAGAACTCCTTAGCAGATGTGTTGAGCAGATGAATTATGGATCCCCACGAGTTGAAATTGGATCCTCATGTATTTCAGAAATTGACAGTGTCCTGGGGAACTCCAGACATAGATCTGTTCGCTTCTCCACTAAACCACCAGCTGCCACAGTTTTGCACGAAAAGGTTTCATCCCACAGCTTGGAAAATGGATGCTCTTTCTTTCAATTGGAGCAATCTTCATGTGTATGCCTTTCCACCTCTGCCTCTCCTCCCAAAGGTACTACTAAAGGCCAGACAGGACAAGCCAAGGATGATTTTGATAGCTCCAGATTGGCCTCGACAGCATTGGTACCCATTGCTGAGAAGTCTGGTACGGGAGCCTCCATGGCCTTTGCCTTCGATTCCACACCTGTTGTCTCAGGAGGACAGTCATTTGCTCAATGTCAAGCTTCACTCTCTTCACCTAACAGCCTGGCATATTCTGTTTTGAACCATAGTGGGTCTCAACTTCCACAGCAAGTTCTGAATGTTATTTTGGAAGCTAGAAGGTCTAGTCAAGGAAAGTGTACGCAGATAAATGGAAGAGATTTTTATTTTGGAGTGCAGCAAAGGATTTTGATGTTTCTGAGCCTAATTTAAGTGTGGCTCTTCAATATCTTACTGAGTTACTGGACAAAGGTTTGTCCTTCTCTTCTATTAAGGTTCATGCTGCAGCAATTTCGGCTCACTATGTAACCCACCATTGTTTTCTCATCCTTTGTTCAAGCAATTTCTTAGAGGGGCAAAGAATATAAGACCCCCACGTAGAGCTCCTACTCCTGCTTGGGATCTCAATTTTGTGTTGGAGAAACTCACTCTACAACCTTTTGAGCCTGCAGCTACTACCGAATTGAAATATTTATCATGGAAGACTGCTTTTTTGTTGGCCATTACCTCTGCAAGAAGGGTTTCTGAATTGCAGGCCCTTATGGCGGTTGAGCCTTTCTTAATTTTCCATAAGGATAGGGTATCTTTCATACTAATCCTTCCTTTATGCCTAAAGTGGTTTCTAGTGTGGCTTTAAACCAAACTGTTCATTTGCCTACTTTTTATGCAAATCCCCAAAATAAAGGGGAAAAGATTTTGCACACTTTAGATGTACACAGGCAGTTGCGATATTATTTGGACAGAACTAAAGGGTTCAGGCAGTCTCAGCAGTTATTTGTTTCTTTCGCTTTGAGTTCTCAGGGCAAGCCTGTGTCAAAACAAACTATTTCTAAGTGGATTGGGTTTTGCATTGCTTTCTGTTATTCCCATCATGGCAAGGAGATTCCAGCTGGGATTAGGCCTCATTCCACTAGGGCTACTGCCACTTGACAGCTTTTTTAAGGGGGGTGGCAACTAAGGATATTTTGGAGGCAGCTACTTGGAGTTCAGTGCATACCTTCTCTAGGCATTATCACCTTCCACTTTACTCTAAATCTAGGGCTGGTTTTGCCACTGCTATTTTGCAGGGCATTTTGGCAGCTCCTGCTTCTTTATAGTTTTGCCATCCTCCCTTACCTCTGCTTTGGGATTCTACCCAAGTGTAAGGACTGCAGCAATGTGAGATGAAGAACATAGTACAGTTTTGTACCTACCATAAATGTAGATGTTCGAAGATCCACATTGCTGCAGTCCAATTTACCCTCCCTCCTTCCCCTCTGTGGTTAGAGGCGGTTGTGTGGGTTGGGTTGTCAATATGGTGTATATTGTATGTATTGTACAGATTATTAGTGCAAGGGTGGTTGGTTGGTTGTTTGCTGTCTTTTGGTTTTGACCTTTCTTTTTAGGGTCTTCTGACATCTGGGGCAAGAAAAGACTGAGGATATGACGTCGGTCATGCGCATTTGTACCCTGACGTTCTGATGTCAGTCAAATGCGCCTTGACCGACGTCAGCCTTATACTTTGATATTCGGGCCAACCGAGGACAGCGGACTGCCCAAGTGTAAGGACTTCAGCAATGTGGATCTTCGAACATCTACATTTATGGTAGGTACAAAACTGTACTTTTCTCATGGAGTAGTTGAACATGGCATGTACCAGGGCTAGGTTCAGTCTTGCTCTACCTTTTGTCAGTATAGAAGTTGTCCTGTAAAGACAGGCATTAGACTTTACTCTGGATGGTACTTTTGAGTAATTTTACTGGCAGTGTGTCACTACACAGGTAGGAAAACCCTATAAGTAGAAACTTACTTTCCAAATTACATCTGCACAGATCTACCAAATACAAGCCTTTCACTTCTCTCCAAGTAGTTGTGATAAAAATACTTTTCAGTACTCCTTTTTTTTAATGTCATTGTTAGTCATTCTAGATATCCATTTTCTTCGTGTACGTTTCCATTTTCTTAAAAGTTGCGCCTATTTTCAGATGGCAATACTGATGTATTTGAAACAAGTCATTGTTTCCTTAATTTCTTTTCTATCGCAGCTGTATCCTGTTTTTTTTCTGCTATAATATTTTAGCATCTGTGTGTTATGCTTCAGACTTATTTTTTTTTAATCTTCACTCTACTTTCTTGTAATATTAGTCACATTTTCTGAAAATTACAGGATGTTCTGCTTTTATCCAGTCTGTACAAGTGACATTTTTTTGCCTTCATTTTTATGTTAGTTGTACCAGTACAGTGATCACCTGTGTTCTTTTTTGTTTCTTGTACCAATGGGCTGCAAGTTTACATGAAAAGTATATATACATTTCATTGCAGTACCATTTATGTGGATTTCTCTCTAAAGATCCCCTTCATGTACGTTTTTTAACTTATCTGTTCTGTTGCTGTGACTTCATTTTTGGTTTAATATACAGCTTTTTCTGTTGTGCATTAATTGCTGTATCCTTATTCTCCAACTGCCCATCTCAAAATTCTTTATAGTTGTCTCTCTTACATTGTTGTATAGAGTTTACTAACATTGTATCAATGCCAAGATTGCGTTTTTTTTTTTTTTTTTAACAGTTCTATACATAACCTTGTCCCTTCTTTTTTGCACCCCCTTTATTTACATTGTATCTAGAAACACCTGTCTTGTCTCGTGCTGTAATTCTTCAGGGTCTGATAAATGTATGTTAATTGTAACCGCAGTAAGTGTTAAGTACTTTGTGTACTAAGGAGATGCAATGGTTTATGTTTGAATATAGCTTTCTAAGATTACTCGGTCACCTTCCATCCCTATGATAATGGCAACACACTCAACATAACAAAGGCCTACGGGACCTTTTGCTGTTGCATGGCTTCAGGTATTGTGTGTTGGTTGGTCTCACCTTCTCAAGTATTTGCTGAAGAACCAAGCATTGAAAAGAACCACCAGTGGTCAATGTTTTGTCTGCTGCTGAAGTCCAGTCTCTACTGAGCATCTGGTTTTGTATTGCTTTTCCTGTTGTATTGAGCTTATTAAAACAAGGTGGCATTTTGTTCAGCTTTTCCATTTAGTGACTTGCAAACATGATCTTTTCCAGTACCTAATGTGTTCCTCCCTCACCCTCAGGATAATGGGCAATGTGAGAGTGTTCAATCTCGCCGTTTGTTCTTACACCTGGGTTCGGAGCCGATCCTCGGCTCCGTGTCGGCCGCTTGGCAAAGCTCTGCATCGAGAAGAAGCTCGAGACCAACCTATCTCCCACAATTCCCCTCTGCCTTTACCCCAGATCTAGTTTGCCGCTGCAACGTTCGCATCATTTTTGATGAGCTCGGACCACCTGACAGATAAGATTACTTTTATCTAACATTTTTAGATAATTGTTCTTCTAGTTTACCTTTAAGTTTTGTGTGTGTGTGTGTGTGTGTGTGTGTGTGTGTGTGTGTGTGTGTGTGTGTGTGTGTGTGTGTGTGTAGTGAGTCGAGGGCTTTCTTCGAGTACGTATATATTTTTTTATATATATATAATAAGTTAGTTCCCTCGGGGCCTACCCCACCCTCTAAACTTATAAGACTTATAGAACTTATATAAGTTATAAAACTACTACTGGATTTGACAAACTACCGGATTTGACTGAATTTACTGGCTTTGACATTATTGTTGGCTGTTACTGTCTGTTCAAGACTGTGTGCTGTATAGTCTTACTGGATTTGACTTTTATTGTTATGTCTGAGAAAGCTAAGTCAGGCTTCAAACGGTGCCAATGTGGACAGAAAATGTCTGTCACAGACAACCATAGTTCCTGCGTCTACTGTCTTGGCCCTCTCCATCTGCAAGAAGACTGCTCCATTTGTCATTCTTTCAGTGGAAGGGTCATGACAGATAGGCGCAGGAAACTCATGGATAGAGGCCTTTTGAAGCCTGCATTCCAAGAGGCTCTGGATGCATCTGACCAGACCTCTGAATCCTCGAAGGAATCGAAGACGTCAGAGCCCATGTCATCGGCTCCGAGCTCTTCATTTAAAGTTCGCTCACCGGTTCCACAGACCTCGGGGCAGAGTGTTGAACTTTTGTCTGTTACTGAGCCTCGAGTCTTGGAAACGGTGACGGAGCTTCCCCCTCCTGTGCTCTTGAGGTCGGCTCCGTCTTCGATTCCTTCGATGCGTTCTTCTAGGCCCCTCTCCGACGCCGATGTAGACCGCGTGGTACAGAAATTAATGGAGAATACGGCCTTGTCCAAACTCATCTCAGTCTCTTCCCAGTTGGTGTCGAGACTCGAAGGCCTTCCCTTATCTCCATCTGTTCCTCCTCCGAGACCTGTTCAGTCTTCGGAGCCGGGAGAGGCTGATCTGATTATCGTGGAGCCCTTGGTGCCGGAACCGTCCTCTCGGTTGGCACCGTTCACCTCGACTCAGACGGACCCATTACCGGAATCGCGGAGCCGACGATCCATCCTTGGTTCGGGGACAGAGAGTCTGACCGATGTTTCGGTTCCGACTCTCCCTCTCGGTGCTTCGGCTCGGATAGACTCTGCTCCGTCCTCTGGGTCGATGCCCTCGGTCCCAGTCTCTGGGATCCCTCCGCTTTCTTCGGATCCGAGGGATTCCTCGACTCGGGACCCGGGGGCCTTCGACCTCATGAGGAAGGTGTTGTCGACTCAGACAACCACTTCAGCAGAAACAGCTTCTCCTTCCCATAAGGGTCCGTTATCCTCCTCTGCACCCACGGCTACGTCAAAGCGTCGAGCACCGGTGTCTCAGCCGCCCCCAGAGGGAGCCCCCTCTTCCTCGGAGGCTTCATCGGATGCCCCCCCCGAGGAAGTTCCGAGGAAAAGGTTGTGTAAGAGGAGACACTTGGATTCTCCACAAGAATCCTTGACATCGGACACTGACTTAGATGAGTCAGAAGGGTCCCCGAAATCACCCTCGGAGGATGTCTCCTTTTCTGACATCCTGGAGATCCTAAAACAGAGAGGTGATTGGCAAGCCCTACCCCCTTCTGAGGATGAGTCAGTCTTGCTGAAGGCATTCGGTGCTCACCCTTCCTCCTCCTGGGTCACTCCGCCCTTCGATGAGTTGATGGAACTGATTGCTCGAAGGGCGTGGGAGACACCTGACACAGTGGAGCCAGTCCCTAGAGAGCCTAATAAATATATTACTGCCCCTCAAGACAAGGCTTGTCTCACAAAAGGAGTTCCAGTGGACGCTATGGTGGTGGCAGCGGCCACTAAAAAGGAGATGCCTGAATCTTCCTCATCTGTCCATCCGCCTAACAGAGATTCTAGGACTATGGACAGGTATGGGAAGCGCATTTTTAGTTCAGCGGCTTTTTCCATGCGATCGCTGAACTATTTGACCCATTTCACACGGTTACAGAGGGATCTAATCAAAGAGTTGGGAGATACCCTCCAGGGTGCTACAGATGTTGCTGTCTCAGAGAAAGTTACAGCACAACTCAATACCCTTACATCTATTGTGAACTCGTCCATGAGGCTCATTTCATATGCAGCCGAAGGATCGAGTAGGGCTGCGGCTTCAGCGATTGCTCTTCGTAGACAATCCTGGATGCGCTTATGTTCCTTTGCGGAAGCCTTCAAGTCTTCCTTTACTAACGCCCCATTTGACGGTGCCACTCTCTTTGGCCCAAAAGTAAAGGAGACCCTTACCCGGTGTGAGCAAGAGGGAAAGACTCTGTCTGCTGTCGGAGTCCGTTTTTCCACCCCATCCAGACCGTACCCCAAAGGGCAACGTGGTGGAAAAATGTGGTTTTGAAAACCCCAAGGCTCTTTCCCAGGCACACAGGGTGATGCCCCCTCTAGAGGCAGAGGGGGGGGCAGAGGTGGAAGACGTCGCCCTGGCGGCAGAGGGGGTCCGCAAAACCAAGGTGACAGGGAATACACTCCCCGGGAAACCTTTCCAGCACTCCTGAGAGGAGGCCCGATTGTCCTGCTCTGGAGGCAGTCGGGGGTCGCTTAGCTTTATACCCTCACGCCTGGCAAAGTCTTACATCAGACAATTGGGTAAAAAGCATTGTTACCAGAGGTTACAGAATTCCGTTCCTATTACCCCCTTTTCCGCAGAAAAGACTCCCAGATGTACCGCCCCATCTGCGAGACCCTGCAGCTATAGAAATTTCAAAGCTGCAAGAAAAGTCATCCAACCAGTCCCGACGGACCAAAGAGGATTCGGAACTTACTCAAGGTTCTTTTTAGTTCCAAAAGACAGGGGACTGGAGGCCAATTCTGGACCTAAGCAAACTCAATACCATCGTCAAGAAAGAAAAGTTCCGGATGGTCACGCTTCAATCGATCCTTCCATTCTTACAGAAGGACGACTGGATGTGCTCAGTAGATCTAAAGGACGCGTACTACCACATCAAAATGGCCAGGGCGTCCAGGGATCACTTGCGCTTCTGGCTGGGAGCCGGTCACTTTCAGTTTCGAGCCCTGCCCTTTGGTCTGACCTCAGCCCCCAGGGTTTTCACCAAATGTATGGCAGTGGTAGCGTCTCACTTGAGACGCCTAGGATTCCAGGTGTTTCCGTATCTGGACGACTGGCTCCTTACTGCCACCACCGAGCGTCGACTGATTCAGGCCAGGGATTACACACTAGAACTCTGTGTTCATCTCGGAATTTCCGTAAATTTCGAAAAATCTGTATTACAGCCATCACAGCATATCTCATTCATAGGAGCAGAATTGGATACGCGTTGCTTAATTCTAAGGCTTCCTCCAGAAAGAATAGCCTCTCTACAAAATCATATATCTCTTCTCCTGTTGTCCAAAAAATCCCCAGCAAAACTGGTTCTGAAAGTTTTGGGTCTCATGGCAGCTTCCCTCATTGCGATACCCTTGGGAAGACTGCACCATGAGAGTTCTTCAATGGCTGCTATTTGCACAATGGTCGTTCCAACAGTTACCCCTGACACACGAAATTCACATCACGAACATCTGCAAATCGCACCTGTCTTGGTGGCTTCAGACTTGCAATCTCTCCGGCGGCCGACCATTTGTGACCACGGACGCTTCCCTGATAGGGTGGGGGGGCATCTTTCAGGGACAGACAGTCCAAGGCGAATGGACCAAATTGGAGTACAATCTGCACATCAGTGTTCTAGAGATGAGGGCAGTGTTTCTAGCGTTGCAACACTTTTCTCCCCTTCTACCTCTAGGGACCATTGCAGTTCAGTCGGACAACATGTCCGTAGTCTGGTACATAAACAAGGGGGAACCAAGTCTTATCAACTATGCAGAGAGGCCATGAGAATTTGGCAATGGGCAGAGTCCACGGGTCGCTTTCTGATAGCAACGCATATCCCAGGGTTATCCAACGTCATAGCGGACAGGTTGAGCAGAGCCATCCTGTTACCTCACGAGTGGTCCCTCAAACGAACAATTGCGGACAAGATATTTCGCAAGTGGGGCCAGCCTTGCTGCGATCTGTTTGCGTCTCCAATGAACGCCAAATGCAGAAGCTACTTTGCCCTATTACCCCCTCCAGGGGAAGTCCCCAGGGACGCTCTGATTCACGATTGGCCCCCGGGCCTCCTGTACGCCTTCCCTCCTATACCTCTGATTGCAAAATTTCTACAGAAAGCCAACAACCTGGAGAGGACAATAATCCTCATTGCCCCATTCTGGCCTCGTCAAATTTGGGTTTCTTTTTCTTCAAGCACACCAAATTCGGGAACCCTGGAACCTGGACCCGGAGCCGGATCTACTGACCCACTCGTCAGGGGCTCCCCACCCGTCGCTTCTCTCCCTCAGACTAGCAGCTTGGCTGCTCCGCTTCCCTTCTTAGCCAGGTCAGATCTTCTTTCCCCTGCGGTTCAAAATATTCTAGTGGCTTCTCATAAGGCTTCCACTACAAAAATTCACACTAGTAAGTGGAAGCGTTTTGTACACTGGGCAACTACACAACATTTGGATCCCGTAATAGCCCCACTGAACAGAGTCTTGGAGTTTCTATCCGTACTATTTCACCAAGGAGCTTCTCCTGCCACTTGAGGGTTCAATTGGCTGCCATTTCAAACTTTCATGTGGGAGAAAATGGGGCGCCTATTATGGCTCATAGATTTTGTAAGGCCTTTCTAAAAGGGTCTTTCCATATCAGGCCACCAGTCAGGGTTCCTACATCACCATGGAATTTGAACCTTCTATTATCACAGCTAATGCTACCACCCTTTGAACCAGCCTCTTCCTGTTCTTTGAAGTTTTTGTCATGGAAAACCCTCTTTCTGGTAGCTGTCACATCAGCCAGACGGGTATCGGAACTTCAAGCTTTTTCCGTTAAACACCCATATTTGATCTTTCACCCTGATAGGGTATCTCTTCGCACTAATCCATCCTTTCTTCCCAAAGTTTGCTCCGTCAATAACATTAATCAGTCCATTGAGCTCCCCACATTTTTCAAGAACCATTCCAATAAGTTGGAATATATGTTACACAAGTTGGATGTTCATAGACAACTTGGGTTTTACTTGGATAGAACAAAGGATCACAGAAAAACAGATCAGCTCTTTAGCCTTTGCGGACAGCAGAAAGGGCATGGCAGTTACGAAACGAACCCTTTCCAAATGGCTATCTGATTGTATTATTTTTCTTTATACTGCTTCTGAGCAGAACTTACCTGTCAAGCCCAAAGGACATTCTACTAGATCAATATCTACATCCCTGACTCATGCGGCCTGCCTACCATTGGACACTATTTGTGCGGCTGCCACTTGGTCTAAACCACATACATTCATTACTCATTACAAAGTGGATAGGGTTTCCAGGGACAGGGCAACCTTTGGTTCCACTGTGCTCAGGAACGTTCTTCCGTGAGTTTCTCAGGATCACGGAGCTAGGGACGCTACCCAGGTGTAAGAACAAACGGCGAGATTAAACACTCTCACATATAGAAGTTATGTCCTTACCATAACGTTCCATGTGGAGTGTTCATCTCGCCTTTGTTCTTAATTCCCACCCTCCCACCCTTAGGAAGAACGTCCAGTTTAGGTGTCTGGTTTGGTTCTCCCGCTTCTGTTTCTCTCAGTTGTTACGGCTGTTTTTCAGCTATGCCTTAGCATGTATGTTCACTCCCGTTGGGTTCTGGTTTGTTTGCAAACTAGATCTGAGGTAAGGGCAGAGGGGAATTGTGGGAGATAGGTTGGTCTCGAGCTTCTTCTCGATGCAGAGCTTTGCCAAGCGGCCGACACGGAGCCGAGGATCGGCTCCGAACCCAGGTGTAAGAACAAAGGCGAGATGAACACTCCACATGGAACGTATGGTAAGGACATAACTTCTATTTTCTCCCTTTCCAGCAGGTTGGAAGTTCCAGCAGACCACCTGACTGGTGTAAACATCCTGAGCAATAGGAGCCTCAGAAGGGGACTACTAGAGAATCTATCAGAACTGCACCTCACTCCAATTCCCTTAGACCTGACTGTTTTTTTTTTTTTTTTTTTTTTGAGTAAAGGGAAGGCAGATAGGGCACTGCCTGATGTGCTTCACTCATGCACGCACTCACATCTTTATGCAGGATTTGGCAACCACAAATACACTTGCCCTTTCTGACCGACATAAGCTGCTTTAGTGAATGGGTAATTAGCAGTACTACATTAGTTGTAAAGAGCTTTCTGTCTCAAAATGTATGTCTTGCAGTTATTTACTCTGTCTTTAGTATGATTTGTTTCCCCCCCACACACAGTGTTTACTGTTGTTTTTCATTCTTGCAGATTAACCTTGTTCTGAGTGCACTTCTGTAGACTGCCATCTCGCCTGCTACTGAGGAGTATGCATCTGGAGATCAAGGTTGCCTTGAATTTTATTATCTCATACTTGTACAATAAGCTGCCTAGAAGACGAGCAGATCTGTTTGGCGAAGAATTAGAGAAGCTGCTAAAACAAAAATATGAAGGCCACTGGTATCCAGACAGACCTCTGAAAGGATCTGGCTATAGATGTATCCATATTGGAGAAATAGTTGATCCAATTGTTGAGGAAGCTGCCAAAAGAAGTGGATTGGACACTGATGATGTAAGAGCCAATGTTCCACCAGAACTGAGTGTGTGGATAGATCCTTTTGAGGTATCCTACCAGATAGGAGAGAAGGGGCCTATTAAAGTTTTGTATATGGATGATGTTGAAAATGCAGAACTGGATAGAGAGATCAAAAGCAGCTTTAACCCAGAGGCTCGAGTGTTTGTTCCTATCGGTAGCCAGAATAACTCCTTGTCAAATTCTCCATCTCCATGCTTTGGTCAGTCACCGAGCCCTACATTCATACCCCGATCTTCTCAGTCTCTTACATTTACCACTGCCAGCTTTGCTGCCACAAAGTTTGGTTCCACTAAGATGAAAAAAGGTGGCCAGCGTATAGTTAAATCCCCTACCAACAACTTGATGAAGCACAAAGGGCTTTCCTTGTCTCTGCATTCACTGAACTTCACAGGAAACCAGATGCCAGCATCTCAGCTGTCACCTAATGCAAAGGAGTTTGTTTACAGTGGCTCTCCAGGATTGTTCTATGAAAATGAGAACCAAAATTTATCTGGTCCAGCTCAGCTTAGCAGTACATTTGATATGCCTCAAGTCTTCAGCAGCAGCAGCCTGTTTGTGGAGAAAACACCATTCATGGAAGGGTTGAATTTCAATTTTAACAGTATGCAGTATCCCAGCCAGCCATTTCCGACTGTTGTACTGGCCAACTGACAGTGTTTGCCAACCATTTAAGGCCTGCAGCTACTGGAAAATGAAAACAAGCAGTCTTTCACATTTCTGTAGAATGCTGGTGAAGCACTTCCTTTGGATTGGGTGGGGTGGGGGGATTGGACTGACAGCTGCCTTTCATTGCTCTAAGAAGCCAACGTGTGCCCTAAATCAAAACCTTTTTATTTGTTTAATTTTGTCCATATATGGAAGCCCAAAACATTAAAAAAATTTGTATGAGTCTGATAAGTGTTCCCATCAAAACTTTGTAGACTTTTATAACATGTTAATAAACAATCTTGCATTGTATCTTTATTTGGATTTTTGAAACGGCACCAGTTTATATTTGAAGACATGCAGGCTGGCAGTTGTATACTGCAATGAGCTGATGGAAAGCAGTAGCTCCTTCACTCTGCATTAAACGTTACAAATCTTCTGATTATCCAATAGAGTTGCAAGTTTAATTGTGGACAGCTGAGCGCTGCTGTATATATATAAATATATGTAAATATATATATATATATATATATATATATATATATATATAGCAAGTTGACTTTATTTTGGTTACTAGTTTAGGAATATCCTAGGGCACACGTTTGAATTACATCACTTTGGGGGCTCCTGGCTGTATGCCAGCGTTTGACTTGTATTGAAAACGCGACTCAAAGTGCAGTAGATGAGGAGGCTTCCTAAATTACTTGGTAGTGTTGGGTTATTTCTGGGGCCGTAGATTTATTTTTCTGTATAGAGATCTTAAAAGGGTCTGTGCAGAATTGTTACTGTTTAATTCTGGAGTACTTTTGCAGTACTTGTGTCAAAGTGACTTTCAGAAGGTATCTAGATAGTATTTAGGATCTGGGGGAGCTCCCCCATGCTCTCAAGTCTATGGTATCTTGTTTTGGGTTTTCTTATCCTTTCTATCTGGGGGAGCTGATCATTTCAGGCATTGACTCTTGAAGTGTTCTCCTCCTGGCACTGAGTGCCAGTGCTGAAACTTGTTGCAAGGAGGCTTGGGAAAGCCCTTGCTGATTCTAATAGCTTTTAGAGCTGCAGTATTGCACTTTGTTGGTTCTCCCAGAAGCCACCCCCTTCCAGCTTTTCCTTTCCAAAATGAAAGTTTGGTTACTTGAATGTCACATTGTGCCCTGTTACTTGAATGTCACATTGTGCCCTCTTTTTTGTATGAAATGTATACCAGTTTTGTCATCATTCAATTTTTTTAATTCAAGTTCTCAGGGTTTCTCCCATTTTTATTGCAGAAAAATATTTATTTTTGTTTGGTACAGTATAAAAGCTGCTTTGTTTTAATAAGAGCATAGGGGCCTGCACTTTATTGACCAAAATTCAATTTATCTCATTGTGTCTGTCTTTGGAGCCTGAGTTAACTAATGTTTGTAGGGATGGATGTAAGCAGTGTTCAAGAAAAACTGCTATAAAACTTAACAATGGCTGAAAGGGCATGAAATAGCGGCCACCACTACTGTAGTTGCTGGCACATTTGACTGTTTGCACACATTCTCTTGCTCCTTGCAAATTCATTAAAATTGTCAAGAATGCAGGTTAACACAATTGTTTTAAAACTGTGCTTAAACCCGTGGCCTGCAAGCTGTTTGTCAGAACAGAGATGTTCTGTTTTCAGCAACTCCTTTTTTGTCTCAGTTTTACGGTTGCAATTTTTTTTTTTTTTTTTTTTTTTTTTTTACAGAATATTGTAATTTAAATTTTATATTGTGTATGCATTGTATTAACATTTTAGTAACATTTTGCCTAATAAAACTGCAATTAACAGCATACAGAGAAGCATGATGCACTTGGGAGTGTTTGATCTGTACACATCACTGCAATTCATTGCATTCAGGATGTGCTGCAGTAAAGTGTTTGCCACTTTTGCAACTGCTGCATTGAGTAGCAGAAATGAGCCAAAAGTGGACCACTTTACCTGGAATTTACTAAGGTTTGAACACTGAGTTCCTGAACTCTGATTTGCTATGTCCGTGTTCTGTTTTTGTTCCCTTTAATTTGTGATTTGCACAGCAATTGTGCCATATGAGAAGCAACGTTTTTTATTTTGCTCTGAGACGCCTCTTGTTTGGAGGATTCTCATAAAATGTCAATCTTAACATACAAGAGTTTATGATAAACACTTGGCTGTTATTTTCTGAACCTTTTGGTCTGTTGAAGATGCTTATTAGTGCAACCTGAGTCTCTTGAACAGCTTGTACAATACTGGTTTGCTTTTCTTATGCATGCAACATGTTCTTAAGTGCCTTCTGTTTCATATGTTGATGTTCCTCTGTCAGCAGAGGATTTGAATTACTAGCATTTAAGAATGCAAGAAAAAGCTATACTCTTTGTAGCTGCACATGGTTTTATTTAAACTCCATTATTTTGTTTAGTGCATCTGACGTGTATGATCCTGATCAGCCCTGATAGTGAAAACTTCACTAGTACTGCCAGGTTTTTGATTAATACTGGATACAAAATTGAAGTACTGCTATTTTGGAGTGTGTGTGTGTGTGTGTGTGTGTGTGTGTGTGTGTGTGTGTGTGTGTGTGTGTGTGTGTGTGTGTGTGTGTGTGTGTGTGTGTGTGTGTGTGTGTGTGTGTGTGTGTGTGTGTCACTTAATATGATACAGAAGGCATTACTGAAAAAAACTGATGTTGGAAACTAACATCTGCAGTAATTGTATGCAGTATGCAACCGATTTTATTTTGCACATTCTGTATCCACTGTATATGTCAGCTGATCTTGGCAGAAACCAAACACTTGATATTAATACAAACCATGTATATTTTTGAAGAAGAATGTCTAACAATACAAGCCAGTAAATACAGTCCAGTTATTGAATGGTAACAGTTTTAACAACCAAAATGACTTGCAGGGTGACTATAAATATTTCTTTGTGCACTGTCTTACTAAGCTACTAAACTTTTCTTACATTTAAGTGCCACGCAGGTGCATTTGATCTAGTTGGCTATATTTTCACTGTTAAATGAAAAAAAACATCTGAAAATAGCATACTTCATTCACACAGCATGGCTCAAGAAGGTTTGAGGTGAAGGTGTGTGTGTGTGTGTGTGTGTGTGTGTGTGTGTGTGTGTGTGTGTGTGTGTGTGTGTGTGTGTGTGTGTGTGTGTGTGTAAACTGGTAGAAGGTGAATGTTGTGGAGAAATGAGAACAGTGTCAACTATTTCAGGTATTTTGGAAGCAAGCAGAAATGCAACATGGCCAAGACTTCCCTTGTTTGTCTGATCCCATTAATCTTTATCAGAAATTTGAAAAGAGAAAAAAATGTGAGTCTGTAGCTGTTAATGATCCCCCAAAAATTGGGGAATGTGATTTGGCAAGTAGTTTACAGATTGTGTATGCATTTTATACAAATGCATATTGTTGCCCATCAGAAACATTGCTGTGCATTAGTAGCACCCCAGTTAACCAATAGTAGAAGAGTATAGTATTTAACAGTGAAAACATTGCTTCTGCAAATTTGGTAGTAAAAACCAAAAAATGCAGTGTGTGCTTATGAACGGGATTGTACTGTTTGCATTAGGGAAGAATTCAGTTGCAGACATTTTCTGTTGGAGTTGATTCAGAAGTACTAGAATGTGGGAGACCAAAATCATGAAGTGTTTGGGGCAGGAGTTTCAGTAAAACTGTCCTGAAACTTCATAGTTTGAAAATGCTATAAGTAGGTGACAAGTCTGTTGTAATTTAATGGCAGTCATTAAAAGTGCATTGTAAGTATGGGATTGAAATGAAGCACTGTTACATGGTGGTTGATAATGTGGTTAAAAAATTGTGATCACATTTACTTTTGAACTTTTAAAAGCATTTAGTAATAGTTGGTTGAGTTGTAAAGTTTGGAATCATGCCAACTTATTCTAGGCATGTTTTTACCTTATGCTTGCACTTTGTGATCACCTTGATTTCACTTGCTAGTAAAACATCCTATTTGTGTTTTTTAGTGAAGTTTCCTGTCTGAACTGTAGCTCAAACACACTGTTTTCAAGTGATAGGGGTGATGGCACTGACTTTGCCAATTGGTAACTTGAACTTGCACGTGTAAGCAAATGTGAATCGTGGCAGTGCAGTAACTGGGTTTCAGCAAGGAGGTTAGATGGTATGTGGAACAGATGGTGAAAATGAGCAGCTTCCATTTTTTTATGTAAAACATTTGAGTTCTGGGTGAGATGTTAAGGTAGATGTCTGCTTTGCCTGAAACCTGGGAGGTCTATTTATAAGCTTGCTGCAATGGCATTGGATAATAGAAAATGCCCTCAACATTTTGTAGTGGGGGGAAAGTAAACTTAACTGTTTTAATCTAAATTGCCAGTATTTGAGTTTATTCTCTAGCGGGGAAATGGCATAAAATGCTTAGCTGCAGGTACATCTTGCTGGGAAAAGTAGATCACTAATATTTGTTTGGTGCTTGTCTTCTGTTGTATGTAATGACAACCTAAAAGGTTCCCAGTAACTGTAATCCTTATTTAACCATAAGCACTTGCAAAACAAAGTAGGAGGTGGCAGCGTAGGGTATTGCTTCACCGAGTGTTCTGTAGAATGTGTTGTATTAAGTGCGTTTCTTTTCATAGACATTTGACACTGCTTGATAATTCTTTTGTTTTTTTAAATTGGCACTAACCTACCTGGTTAAGTTTTAGTTTGGGGGTTTTTCTGTTTGTGTAGATAATTTGCTACATTTGTAAAATGTAAGAGGTATATAAATATATATGTATATATATATTTCTAACATACATTATTGTAATTTCTTTTCAGAATTTTCGTAAGAGTTATTTTTTCAAAAAAATCAAAAACCCCCTAGAGTTATTGACCAGTGTATAATCTTGTACAGAGAATGTTTAAAACTTGATGAAAAAGGAATTGTAAATGTTACTGAAAGAGAGGTATATTTTTGATTGATCTGGATCTCTTATTTACTGAAGGAGGATCTCCAGAGTTTTTGTATTGGAACGTTGTGCAATATTTTGATGGCAAGTTGTGCTTGGTTTGAAGATTGATCAAAACTGTACAGTTTCTACTGTTCCAAATTTTTTTAAGTTTGTATTAAAAGCATGATACAATATACCTGTTGTCTTGGTATTTTTTATTTTTGTACCTTGTTTTTTAAATGGGGATTGAAATAATGGTATGGTAGCTGCTTGGACTAAACTGTGGTGAGCCCTACTTTCTGAGTAGGACTGTGGAGAAACAGTCTGCCACATACACTACACAGTTGTAGTTTTGCATTATTCTGATTTTGAGTAATTTACCTAAAGAGCAGATTGAGTTAAGACAGCTAGACAGAGCTGCCAGAAGTTTTTAAAATGCACATACAATGCAGTAATGTGGCGTAAGACATTGGCAGCAGTATGCCGCATACATTGTACAGTTTGATATTGCGTATTTTGAATTTGCAGTATTGATCTAGTTTTGGGCTCTGTGTCTTAATCTATGTGGAAGAAAGCTCTTTTGCAGGAACTAATTTACAAAACTGATGCCACAGACATTGGGTTGCTTTGGCACATGGTACTTCTGCAAGTTGCAGGTCCTGTCCTCTTAATCCCCAGATTGCAGAGTTCTGGAAATTGGGGTCTGACAAGTGTTCCAGTCCAGATGTCCTTCATGGATGCATCTGCAGTCATAACAACTGGGTTGTCCTGTCGTCAGGCAGCCCTTCAGTCGGCCGGATTCCAAAGTCCGGGTCCAGCTTCGGCTGATGTCGCACTTCACCCGACGTCATCTCTGTTGGTCTTCGGGTATAAAGGCATCAGCCGACGCCATTTTCCTCAGTCTTTCTTGCCGCGTGGCGCCCGAAGCAGAAGCTGTTGGCAAGTGCCGGTCGGTCGGATCCAGAGATTACTTCTACCGAATACTACTTCGAAGACTTCTAAAGCTAAGTACCCCGTTGGGGACTCTTTCTTGCCTCAGCCGATGTCAGAAAAAGTTAATAATTGTTTAACCTGTGGGAAACAAATACCTCATAAAGATTTCCACTCTTATTGTCTGCCTTGTTTAGGCCCAGCCCACGACGTAGCAGCCTGTTCGGCCTGTGCTTCTTTCAACCGACGAACGCTTAGGCGTCGGTCGGAGTTTGCTGAACAGTTTTTCGGTTCTGATTTTGCGTACATTATGCCGTCGGATCCTCCGACTGCCCAATCTGCCAAAAAACGCAAAGATAAAGACCGACACTCGCGGTCCGCGGTTTCGGCCGAAACCATGGTAAAGCAAACCGCGAGTGTCTCTGTTTCGGCCGAAACCGAGAAAACTGATCAAAGTACAGCTGAATCTATCTCTACAACTGAGGCCCCTGCTACCACTCTTGAAACGGCCTCAGAAATTTTATCCACTATGGTGGTTGCCACTGACTTATTAGACACCATTCCCTTGGATGTCTCTACCCCAGCACGTGGTGCTGCTAGGCCTCCAGCAGCCATGTCCATTAAGGCCTTCGCCAGGGCTAAAGCAGCAAAGACTACTAAAACAGTGCCTGTTAAACCCCTACAACCAGGCCCTCCTCTAGTTCTCAAATGCTTACTCTGGCAGAAGATTTAATTTCATTAATTAGAGGATCTCAATCTCACCCTGACAGGGCCTCTCAGCCCCCAGAGAAGAGACCTAGGGCAGAGCCCCCTGAGCCAGTGTCCTCTGAGTCTGCCGATGAATCAGACATAACTGATCAGCCAGAGGCTCCTTTCTCCAATTTTGAAGACTCTGATGCTGAAGAATCCATCCCAGCTGCTTCCCCACCAGAAGAATTCTCCTTTGGGGAAACCTTACATGCCATGCGAGAGCAGTTCCAATGGCAGCAACAGGATTTTTCAGACTCCAGAAAAAGACTTAGGACCTTTCTGCACCTTCCACAGCACAGGCCCTTAGCTATACCTCCTGTTCTCTCTGTGGTGGATGATGCTTTCAGTGATGTCTGCTCCGCACCAGATTCTTTACCTCCAGCCCCTGCCAAACCAGACAGATTTTACAGGGTGCCAGACACTCATCACCACCTTTACAAGGCCCCACTTGCAGACCCAGAAACTATATCCCAGGGTCCCAAGGCAGTAGCCGCGACCATAGCTAAAAACCCTATTCCTTCTGAAAGGGAAGCAAGGTCATTAGACAGATGGGGCAAAAAGGTCTACACTTCAGCTACTCTCTCAGCTAGAGCTTTAAACTGTCAGTTTCACATGATACAATACCAAGAGTTTATGCTTGATCAGTTAACTAAAAAGCTAACCACTGATGAATCTCTTGATAAGAAATATGTAATAGAAATGGTAAATAACATACAACAGGTTAGTAACCATTCCTTAAAATGTGGCTATGATGCACTGGAGGCTTCATTTAGATCAGCCATGACTGGCACAGTGATAAGAAGGCATGCATGGCTAAAGGAGCAAGCTTTACCGGATCATGTTAAAGCTAAGTTGCTAGATGCTCCTATGGATAAGACAAGTTTGTTTGGTACACCTGCCCAGCAGGTTATGAAGAAAATGGAAGAAAAGGCAAAATCTGTTCAAACGGTCAAAGATTTCTTGCAGGTTCAACCCCCAAGGTTTAGCAGGAACTGGCCTGCCAAAAATTGGTCCTTTCCTGACTCCACAAGATTTCAAAGGGGCAGGAATAGACGTTCCAGAGGCAGAAACCAATCCAGGGGAGGTGCCTACAGAGGACGACAGTGGCAAGGTAACAACAGAGGCACAGACACAACCTCTGCCACTACATCAACACAACCACAGTGACTTAACCCTAAATCCGCCTACCAGGGAACAAATAGCAGCTCCTCTAGGCGGAAAGTTAACCTTATTTTCAAAGAACTGGCACTATATAACAAAAGACAAGTGGATTTTACAAACCATAGATCAAGGTTACGGTTCCACTTCCACACTTTACCAGTCAAAAGAGGAATGCCAAATCTACCTCCAAATCAAAAAACAGAGGCTCTACAACAGATAATGCAGTTAACAAACATGAGAGCTGTGGAAAGAGTGCCAACAGCAGAGCAAGGAAAGGGTTCTACTCCAGACTATTCCTAGTTCCAAGAAAGGAAAAAAGTTGGAGACCAATTCTCGACCTGTCCACCTTAAATACATACATCATTGTCCCAAAATTCAAAATGCTGACCCTACAGCAACTTCTTCCCATGCTGGGCAAGGAGTGTTGGCTGGTAACTCTAGATCTCAAGGAGGCATACCTGCACGTCCCCATTCGACCAATCTGCAGAAGATACCTCAGATTTCTTGCAGGATCAGAGCACTATCAATTCTCAGCATTGCCCTTTGGCTTATCTACTGCGCCCAGAGTATTCACAAAATGCCTGGCATCAGTAATCGCCCATTGCAGACTACAGGGAATTCAAATTTACCCATACCTAGACGACTGCCTGCTACAAGGGGACAACAAAAGCAAGCTGACAACAGATTTACAAAGGGTCATTTACTTGCTGCAAGCACTGGGATACACAGTCAATTTACAAAAGTCAAGGCTGATACCATCCCAAACAAAGACATTCTTGGGTGCGGAATTGGACACAGTAAAACAAATGGCATTCCTAACTACAGAAAAACAAAAAGAACTCCCTCTTTACTTCTTGGCACTAACAAAACTGAACAAGTTAACAGCAAGAAAAGTACTGCAGGCCTTGGGCTTCATGGCATCATGCATAATTTTGGTTCCACTTGCCAGACTACATATGAGAAAACTACAGTGGTACCTAAAGAATTTATGGTCCCAACACAGACACAGCCTAGAAACAGAAATCCCACTAATTCCATGCTTAAAACAGGAGTTCCTATGGTGGGCTCAGGCATGCCAGTCAAACCCAGGGCTACCCTTTCGCAGATGTCAAGCAAGCCAGACCATCACAACAGATGCTTCAGACCTAGGATGGGGGGCCCACATGCTGGACAAATGCGTGCAAGGATTGTGGACACAGGATCAACTTCACCTGCACATCAACCTAAAAGAAATGCTGGCAGTAAAACTGGCAATCCAAAAGTTCAGACCATTTCTCAGAGGGCCAGTTGATAAGGACAGACAGCACCACAGTCATGTGGTACATCAACAAACAGGGAGGCACTCATTCATACCCCCTATGCAGAATGACTTTGGAGCTGTGGACCCTGGCACTCAGCTACAACATCCAGTTACAGGCAATATTTGTACCGGGAAAAGAGAATACTCTAGCAGACATATTAAGCAGAACCACATCGGATGCCCACGAATGGAAGCTGCACCCGGACATCTTCAAGACCATCTCAAAGAAATGGGGAATGCCTCAGATAGATCTATTCGCATCACCTCTCAATCACCAGCTCAAAAAATTCTGCACAAGGACATTCCACCCACTAGCATGGAAAGTGGATTCGCTCTCCTTCAGCTGGAAAGGCCTAACAGCATAAGCATTCCCACCTCTTACCTTGATACACAAGGTATTACTAAAAATCAAGGAAGAACGTCCAAGGATAATCCTGATAGCTCCAAACTGGCCAAGACAACACTGGTACCCACTGCTGAGGAGCATGTCTCGGAACAATATGTGGCCAATACCCCTGATGCCTTTGATGTTAACTCAGAACAACTACAGCATCATACATCCAAACCTAAAAACGTTGCAACTGACTGCATGGAACATCACATAGCAGCAGCTAATCAAGAACTTTCCCAAAGAGTTAAAGACATTATTCTTGAAGCACGCAGACCTTCAACAAGAAGAAACTATGCTGGAAAATGGAAAAGGTTTGTAATTTGGAGTACTGAAAGAGGAAAAGATGTGTCAAACATAGATATGCCTAACATTCTGGAGTATCTAGCCGAACTTCATTCAGGCCTGTCCTACTCCTCCATCAAGATACATGCATCAGCTATTTCAGCAGAATACAGCTTTGATCCACCGGTTTTTTCGCACCCTTTGCTCAGACAGTTCCTCAGAGGAATCAAGAATGTAAAACCTCCAAGGAAACCACCATTACCAGCTTGGGACTTAAACTTTGTGCTGGAAAAATTGACACTATCACCCTTTGAACCAGCAGCAACAGCAGACCTACAACACCTGTCATGGAAAACTGCTTTCCTACTGGCAATTACTTCAGCAAGGAGGGTTTCAGAACTACAGGCCTTAATGGCAGTGCAACCCTTCCTAATCTTCCACCAAGATAGTGTCCTTGAGGACTAATCCCACATTTATGCCTAAGGTGGTATCCAGAGTGTCTTTAAACCAGGCAATCCACCTACCTACTTTCTTTTCCAACCCACAAAACAGAGGGAAAGAATACTGCATACCTTGGATGTACATAGACAGCTACGCTACTACTTGGACAGAACAAAAAGTAGCAGAAAGACTGACCAACTTTTTGTAGCCTATGCAACAGGAAGGGAAGGAAAAGCTATTTCCAAACAGACAATCTCCAAATGGATAGGAAATTGCATACGATTCTGTTACTCCTTCCATGGAAAACCAATTCCACAGAACATAAGACCTCATTCTACAAGGGCAACAGCCACTACCACAGCCTTCTTACGAGGAGTGGCAACCAAAGACATTATTGAGGCGGCTACTTGGACCTCCGTGCATACATTTGCCAAGCATTATAATTTGCCTCTATATTCCAGATCCCGAGCAGGGTTTGCCACTGCTGTACTGCAAGGGATCCTAAACACACCATAATCTAGTTTTATCCTCCTCCCCTTGTTGGCTGTGGTATTCTACCCAGTTGTTATGACTGCAGATGCATCCATGAAGGACATAGTACAGTTTTGTACCTACCATAAATGTAGATGTCCGAACTGGATAGCATCTGCAGTCAGGATTACCCTCTGTGGTACTCCTAGGGTGTTTACCCTCCTAATAGCTAGCTGGTGGGGGGGGGGTCTTTTATGGTGTATTTGTTTGTATATATGTACATTCATGCTTATTTCTGTGTTTACCTCTATCTTTTTGGAAACATTGGCATCTATCTAAATTTTAGCCTTCAAGAGGGCTACTGGCATCTGGGGCAAGAAACACTGAGGAAAATGGCGTCGGCTGATGCCTTTATACCCGAAGACCAACAGAGATGACGTCGGGTGAAGTGCGACATCAGCCGAAGCCGGACCCGGACTTTGGAATCCGGCCGACTGAAGGGCTGCCTGACGACAGGACAACCCAGTTGTTATGACTGCAGATGCTATCCAGTTCGGACATCTACATTTATGGTAGGTACAAAACTGTACTTTTCTGGCTTTATGCCTGGACATTAGGACTACTTGATAAGATAACTTTTCCAGGATGCTTGGAACCCTTCCCCCTTCTGTCCTGCATCAGAGATCCTTGCCTCCAAATTCTCCCGCATCCAATATTTTTACTTTTTTTCTTGCAGACCATAAAACCCCACCTTCTAGTCAACCGTGTACATAGTCATTTTTTTTTTCCTTCCATGGAATTTTCACTTGTGTTCAGGATGAAAGCTGTTTAGGGGGATGCCATGATGGTGATGACGTATGTCCCAACCTGCAGTTTTGGTAGCTGCACTGGAGACGTGCGCTTTCTTCCCTGGTCACTGCTGAACACTGCCATCTTTGCTCCATCATTGGACTGGAGACCATTCCTTCTAATTAGTATATGCCACCCTGAGTCACTGCCTATCTGCCTAGTGAATGGGGCTTGTGTGTCTGACAGGAACTCCAAACAGGAGACCTTTTTTAGTCTCTGCAGGCATTACTTCTAAGCAACCTGAATCACTATGTTTTAGGCGAAGGAGGTGCTTTCCACTGCCCTAGCCCTTCCCCTGATGGGGAGGAATTCTGTGCCCTCATTTTGTGTTTGCTGTTTAAGTCACTTGACTCCTGGATGTATGACTTGTGGGGGGTTAACCATGCTAATAAAGCATTTTATAAGGAGAAATTGCACGTTTGAGTAGGTGTGTTCTGCCAAAACTCAAGTCTGGTGACCCTCTGTTCTTCCAAGATCGCTGTTGCAGCTTTACATGCTGATGGAATGGAATATCCTGCCAAAGATAGCCAGCTGTATCTGTAGCTGGCATAACAAAGTTGTACGCCCAGCATATGACCTAAGGCTAAAGGTGTAGGGTACATAGGGTTTGTGAGAGCTAAATTACCTAAGAACAACTTTGCAGCTGGGCCTGAAAGCAGAATTTTGCATCATCTTCTGTGTGAGACATACAGCTACCTAGTCATTGGGCAGACCAGTACCTCATTGGAGACCCTTTTGATTTTCCTTCTCTTAAATTTTGTGCAAGTTATCCAAGAGAGGGAAAAGTGACCGATAGAAGCAAATTCCACATGCATCACAGTAAAAAATGTTGACTTCAAAGATTGTGCAATTTGTTAGTCCTTTGTTCCCAAGACACTATACAACCATCTGTGTCTGTTCCTGAAAATATATTTGAAGATTCAGAGGTTTCAAGGAGCTCGCATGTGGTATGATGTCTGATCCTTCTGCCCTGATATCCATCTAGTACTGAATAAAAAAAAATCAGGGAAGTCCATTGTGACTTTGGCTGTCCAACCCATTCTGGACATCTGCACTGTCCTATAGAGACCTGAGACCATCCGGTGCATTTGACTGCAGCAGCTGTCATGATCCTTTTTGGAGGTCGACACTGAAGTCCATTTGCATGCCCGCTGGGGCTGATCTGACTATTGTTTCAGACAAAGGGGGGGGGGGGGTGAGGCTGGTTATTTTCAATGGATTGGATGGAATTCATCGCATTTCAGAGAGGAAATGTCTGGATATCAGAGGTACATCAAGGCTGTGGTACTCCAAGCATTGTTCAGCAGACATCTGTACCAAGAAAAAAACAGAAGACCAAGCATGCCCTTTGACCCTCTTTTTCAGGTGGTGAGTGACGCACAGAAAGAATGGTAAGACTTTACTGTGGGACTGTTCAAAGCCCTGCTGTCCTTGAAGCCCCCTCCATTTATTCAACCTGATGTTCTTTGTTTTTCACTGTTGCAGTCATCACACTTGGATTATCTGCCTGCAGGTGGCCATCAGTCAGCCCGAATACCAGAGACTTAGTATTTCTGTGTCGGATGCTGTCGCTCCAGGACTGACGTCAGGTCGTCAGTGGTATAAAAACAGGCAGCCGACACCATTACATCAGTCTTTCTTGCCGAGGAGCCCGAAGCAGAAGCAGTTGGCAAGTGCCGGTCGGCCGCTACCTGAATTTTCATTTACGAATTGAATAATCTTGAAGTCTTCTAAAGCTAAGTACCCCGTTTGGGATCCTTTTATCTTGCTCTAATCGGTCAGAAAAAGTTAACTGTTTTCTTGCCTGTGAAAAGCAAATACCTCAGATTTTCATTCTTACTGCGTCACCTGTTTAGGCCTAGACCACAACTTACCTCGCTGTCGGTTTTGTGCCTTGTTTAACACCCGAACCATTCGTCATCTGGCTCTCTGTCGCTAAATTCTTTTGCTCTCTATCTCCGTATTCTGAAATGGCTTTGGTAAGCCATCCGACTACCGATATTCCAAAAAAACCTAAAGATGAAGACCGAGACAGACAGCATAGGTACAAAGCTACCGACGCCGCTTCCATTAATTTAGTAGCCAGTCCGCCGGTACTCGGGTGCTTTCGCAGCCCCTGATGCCCGCTTCAGTGGATTCGCAGGCCTCTACCGAGTATGCCGCGAGACTTTTCGACTATGGAACCTGTGGATGTCTCTACCTTGGATGGGTCTGGAGCCACTGTGCAGGCACTGGCTTCTGAGGCAGTTCTTCGCCCAACCGATGTTCGACTCAAACAGATTTTTTTAACCAAAACTACCGAGTTTCTTGGGCTCAGAGTATGCACTACGCTTAGAAAACCCGACGACCAAAGCGCATGCATCTGCTCCCATGCCAAAAAAACAAATGGTTAGAATAGCAGAAGAGGTTATTACACTGAGTGGGGGAAGTCAGCCTTCCTCTGCTAATAGAAAGAGACCAGTCCCCTACAGCTTCTACAGACCCAGGAGTCTGATGACTGAGATTTCTGACTATGAAGACATGCCCTTATCTGCTTATGAGGATTCAGATGCAGAGGAATCCATTCCCTCTGGCTCCCCTCCAGAGGATTTTTCTTTTGGTGAAACCTTTCAATTGGGAATGCCAAGAATATCCTCAGTCCAAAAAGAGACTGGGAGAATTCCTAGAGTTGCCTCGGCACAGGCCTTTAGCAATACCCCCTGTCCTGGATGATTATGTTGATGTTTTTATGGAATCCAGTCTTACTCTTGACACTTTACCTCCTGCCCTAGGAAACCAGATGGGTACTACAGAGTACATGACACTCACAAATTTATTTTCAATAATCATACTGCTGACCCAGAGATCATTTCCCAGGGGCCTAAAGGTATCAAGGCCATTACAGCCAAAAATTCCACCCCTTCGGACAGGAATTCCAAAGCTTTGGACAGATTGGGTAAGAAGGTATATACCTCTGCAACTCTTGCTATTAGGGCATTGAATTGTCAGTTTCACATGCTGAAGTGCCAGCAGCATATTATGGAACTTATTAAACAAAAAGTGGCAACCTTTACAGATTGTGCAGAAAATGAAGAATTGCAGCAGCTTATACACTCTGCAAGCCAAGTTAGTAAGCATACTTTGCCGTGTGGCTTTGACGCCGTAGAAGCGTCTTGCTGGGCAGCAGTCACTGGATCTGTACTGAGAAGACATGCTTGACTCAAAGAGCAGACCTTGCCAGACCATGTCAAATCAGTTACTAGACGCTCCTTTGAACAAGACAGTTTGTTTGGCACCAAAGCAGAAGAGGTTCTTAAAAAGATGCTAGAAAAAACTAAGTCTATGCAGATTGTTAAAGAATTCTTACAAGTGCAACCCCCTAGATTCGATGGGCATTGCCCTTCCAAACACTGATCCTTTCCAGCCCCCTCCAGGCCTTCTCAAATTAGACCCAGGGGAAACAGACAACCCAGACTACAGTGTCAGGGTATGCAGAGATCCAAGCAATAGAGTGCCCCCACCCCTAAAGCAGCGAGTGGTAAGCCACCTCCTTACGGAAAAAAACTCACAATGACTTCTTTACTCCACTCCCCCAGCCCTGCCCAATTGCTTGTGTCCCTAGGAGGAAAACTTGCCCTTCATGCAAAAAACTAGATGTCCATCACACAAGACCGGTGGGTCCTCAACATTGTATCCCAGGGGTACAAATTTTAGTTCCACTCACTGCCAACCCCAAGCGAGTTTTCAGACCTTCCTCCAAACCAGTGGGCATAGCTTCCCTGCTCAATATCGGAGCTATTCCGCTGGTTCCAGTAGAACAGAGAGAGAGGTCAAGGATTCTACTCCAGACTCTTCCTGGTACCCAGAAAAGAGGGCTCTTTGTGCCCAATCCTGGATCTTTCCATTCTCAACACCTTCCTGGTGGTACCAAAATTCAAAATGCTTACCCTGCAACAGCTTCTTCCTGTGCTAGCCAAGGATACCTGGTTAGTCACCTTAGACTTAAAAGAAGCCTATCTACACATCCCCATAAGGGAGTCATGCAGGAAGTATCTATGTTTCATGGCAGGATCTATACATTCTCAGTTCTCTGCACTTCACTTTGGCTTATCTACTGTGCCCAGAGTTTTCACAAAATGCCTGACTCCAGCCATTGCATACTACAGGCAGAGAAATATCCAAATTTTCTCATACTCGGACGACTGCCTGATTCAGGCGGACAGTCAGGAATTGCTGTTGCAGCACCTGACATTTGTGAAACACCTTCTCACTTCCTTGGGGTACATCATCAACGAAATGAAATCAAAACTGGTACCCAGTCAGAAGATTGTATTCCTGGGAGCAAGCTTGGACACATCATCCCAGATGGCATTCCTCACTTAGAAAAACAAGTCTATATCAGCCTACCTCAAACAAATGGCCACCAGAACCCAGCTATCCACAAGAAAATTACTACAGGCCCTAGGGTTCATGGCCTCATCATCATCTTCTTTCGGCTGTTCCCGTTGGGGGTCGCCACAGCAGATCACCTGTTTCCATTTCTTCCTGTCCTCTGCATCTTGCTCTGTCACCAACCACCTGCATGTCCTCTCTCACCACATCCATAAACCTTATCTTAGGCCATCCTCTTTTCCTGTTACTTGGTAGCTTCATCCTTAGCATTTTTTTCCCAATATACTCAGCATCCCTCCTCAGCACATGTCCAAACCAACGTAATCGTGCCTCTTTGGCTTTGTCTCCAAACCTTCCAACCTGGGCTGACCCTCTAATATACTTATTCCTAATCCTGTCCACCCTCGTCACACCCAGTGCAAATCTTAACATCTTTAATTCTGCCACATCCAGCTCAAACTCCTGCCTTTTTGTCAATGCCACTGGCTCCAACCCATATAACATAGCTGGTCTCACTACCCTCTTGTAGACATTCCCTTTCACTCCTACAGGTACTCGTCTGTCACAAATCACTCCTGACGCTCTTCTCCACCCACTCCTTCCTGCCTGTACTCTCTTCTTCACCTCTCACCTCTCTTCCACACTCAAGGCTCAGAGCTGATCCTTGATGTAACCCCACCTCCACCTTAAATGCATCTGTCACTCCCACCACAGACCTCACTGCTGTCACACTACCCTCGTACATATCCTGTACCACTCTTACATACTTTTCTGACACTCCTGTCTTCCTCATACAATACCACAACTCCTCTCTAGGCCACCCTGTCATATGCTTTCTCTAAGTCCACAAAAACACAATGCAACTCCTTCCGACATTCTCTGTACTTCTCCATCAACACACTCAGAGCAAAGATCGCATCTGTAGTGCTCTTTCCTGGCATGAAACCATACTGCTGATCACTAATCATCACGTCCCTTTTTAACCTTGCTTCCACTACTCTTTCCCATAACTTCATGCTGTGACTGATCAATGTTATCCCTCTGTAGTTACTACAGCTCTGCACATCACCCTTATTCTTAGAAATCGGTACCAAAACTAAAACACTTTTTCTCCATTCCTCAGGCATCCTCTCACTTTCCAAGATTTTATTAATCTGGTTCGTGGCCTCATGTATACTGCTAATTCCATATGCAATACTGCATATGAAGAAACTTCAATGGGACTTGGTCTTTGTTTCCAAGTCCTGAGAATGCTGGCACCAGTCATTCCCATCATACCCTGATAAAGGACAGAGTTCCTTTGATGGGCAGAAGCCTGCTACCACAACAAGGGACTGCCCTTTTCTCAACCCCATGCTGCCCAGACCCTAACCACAGACTCATCACAGTATTCCTGGGGAACGCGCATGGACAGCTAATGCTTTCAGGGCCACAGGAATCCAAGTCAAATTCATCTGTACATCAACCAAAAAGAGATGCTAGCTGTGCAGGACGCCCTGACAGCTTTCAGATCCCTACTCTTTCCAGGACAACTGCTAATAAAAACAGACAACACCACAGTTATGTGGTACATCAACGAGCAGGGAGGAACCCACTCCTACCCAGTCTGCAGTTTAGCCATGGCCCTGTGGGCTCACTGCCTTAGACATGCAAGTCCATCTGCAAATTCAGTTCCTGCCAGGCAAACAAAACTCACTGGCAGACTACTTAAACAGAAATCTCCTAGACCCACACTTGTGGCAATTTGGAGCCCAGCACCTTCAACCTTCTGATTCAGAAATGGGGGACCCCAGAGGTTGAACTCTTTGCCACCCCATACAACCACCAGCTCAGTAAATTCTGCACCGGTAATATTCACAGCAGGGCCTGGAAAGTGGATGCCCTTTCTTTTCTGTGGTAAATCTCTCAATCTATGCCTTCCCCGTCTGCTCCTTCTCTCAAAAGTATTACTCAAGATAAGACGGGACAGACCAAAGACAATTCTGATTGCCTCGGACTGGCCATGCCAGCACTGGTAGCCACTTATGCACAGCCTGTCACCTACACCAGAACCCAACCCTGCTCTCTCAGCAGGAGGGACAGATTTTGCATCCATAGCTGCAATCCCTAAATCTTGCAGCCTGGCTTATTCCTTGAATTCTCCCCCAGCAACTCTAAAGCAAGTAAGATGTTGGGCATCATTCATGAAGCCAGATAACCCAATACAAGAAAATCCTATGCTGATAAGTGGAAAAGGTTGTGCTCCCGGATTCTGTCTAAAGGAGAGGACTCAACTCTGCCCTCCCTGCCTCTAATCCTGGATTACGTAGCAGTTCTACTCCACAAAGGCCTGGCCTTTTCCTCCATTAAGATACATGCCTCAGCCATTTTGGCTCATTACAACACTGAACCACCACTAATCTCGCACCATTTAATCAAACAGTTCCTGAGAGGGGCAAACAACTTGAGGCCACAGAGGAGCGCACCCACCCCTGCTTGGGACCAAAGCTCAAGCCCCCCCTCCTTTGAACCTGCTGCGTGAGCAATGTTAAAATTCCTCTCTTGAAAAACAGCCTTGCTTCTGGCCATCACTTCAGCAAGATGAGTTTTTGAGCTACAAGCACTTATATCTGTGAAACCCTTCATTATTTTCCATGCTGTCAGGGTTTCCCTCAGGACTGACCCTTCCTTTATGCCTAAAGTGGTGTCCAGTGTGGCTGTATCCATCCGTTTGCCAACTTTCTTCCCTAATCCTCAAAATAAAGGGGAAAGGATCCTGCCCTCCTTGGGCATGCACAGACGGCTCAAATTATACCTTAGTAGGACTAAGCCCTTCAGAAAATCTGACCAGTTACTAGTCAGCTTTGCAACGGGCAGAGGGCAAGGCCATTTCAAAACAAACAATTCACAAATGGATAGCAGACTGCATCCATTTCTGCTACAAGCACCATGAGAAACCAACCCCCCAGAGGGTCAGAACATATTCCACTAGGGCAACATCTCCCTCTACAGCATTTCTCAGAGGAGTCCCTACCAGGGACATCCTGGAAGCTGCTTCCTGGAGTTCAGTACGCACCTTCTCCAAGCATTACCACCTCCTATCTTTTCCAAATCCAGGGCAGGTTTTGCAACAGCAGTCCTGCAAGGCATACTAGCCAGCCCTAACTCTTCTTGACTGCCTCCACCCTTCTTCAGCTTTGGCAATCCACCCAAGTGTGATGACTGCAACAGTGAAACACGAAAAACATAGTACAGTTGTGTACACTTACAATAAATGTAGATGTTAGAGTGTATTCACTGTTGCAGTCCTAGATGTTCTTCGTGTTTCACTGTTGCAGTCATTACATTTGGGTTATCTGCTTGCAGGTAGCCCACAGTTGGCCTGATTATCAAAGTCTTGGGTCCTGCCTTGGTTGTCCCTTCTTCCATGAAGTCAGGTCATTAGGGGTATAAAACATGCAGCCGATCCATTACACCAGTCTTTCTTGCCATGCGGTACCCGAAGCAGAAGCAGTTCGCAAGTGCCGGTCGGCCGACTCCTGAAATTGTCGATGTTAAGTTGTCAATTTCGCCTTCATTCTTGCTGGATGGGTTCGGAGCCGATCCTCGGCTCCGACTCGGCACTTGCTTTAGCTCGAGAACTCCTTTTACCAGCTCGAGGCAACCCTATATCCCATGATGCAAGGCGGAACTACCTCAGATCTCGTTTGCCGCTTAGCGAAAGAGGTCTCCTTTGCCAGCTGAGGTAAGTTTTTTCTTGTAAAAGAAGAAAAAGTTTAGTTAGGGGTTTATTTTTTCCCTTAGTGTTAATTTAGCCTGTACTTGGTTACAGCCCACCCTATTCCCTTCTTTTTAAACTTTTATAAATAGTTTTCTGTTTAAAGTTTTAGTCAGGCCTAGTTCCCCAAGTTATTCCCTTCCTGTGTGTCTGTGTAAGGAATTAATTGGTGTGTTTGTGGGGACTGTTTGTGTTTCCCTTCTAGGATGTCAAAAGAAGGCAAGGTCTCAGGCTTCAAGAAGTGTGACCAGTGCTGTCAGAAAATGTCTCTGACAGACGGTCACACTTCTTGTGTTTATTGCCTGGGGCCTTTGCACCTGCAGGACTCCTGTGCGTTGTGCCATGCTTTTAGCCAGAGAGTCCTGCAGGAAAGGAGGAACAAATTAATCCTCCGAGGTTTACTTAAACCTGAAGGTTCTCCTCCTAAGTCAGGGGCAGGAAAACCTCTTAAGCCACCGAAGGTTCAGGCTACAGTGTCCAAGCCTCCTCCGGTGGCTCCGCCCGTCGGAGCCGATCTCGCCCCCGGCTGGAGTCGATACTTCTTCTGTTAGAGTAGTGGGTTCGGTGCCGACCGGCTCCGATACCCTGACTACTGTGGCCTTGTCGGCTCCGGCTGGAGCCGACACTTTATCCAGCATCGGAGCCGAGATATCCTCGGCTCCATCTGGGGTTCAAGGGACTTCGGCTCCGATGGCTTCGACCCGTAAGAGATCCCGGTCCCCTTCTATACTAAGTATTCACTCGGCTCCGGGGTCTCCTCTTTTGTCAGAGCGGAGCCATCGGAGCCGATCTTCGAGATCTTCCAGGCTGTCTGACCACGATTTGGAGAGGGTGGTAAGCAGGCTGTTGAAGTCTCAGGCACTGGCCCAAATGCTCCATAGCCCGTCTCAACAGACTTCGGCTATAGCCCCGTTTCTTGAGATTCCTCCTCCGACTCCACACCAGAGTTCGGAGCCGGAGCTTCTTGGGACAGCGACTGTTTCGATGCCGGAGCCGATACATCCTTCGGCTCCGTTGTCTTCGGCTCCGATCTCCTCCTTGAGACCTTCCTTGGAGGGATCCGGTCGTCGGGTTTCCACTGTCTGCTCCGAGGGGGCTAGTGGCATCGGACCCTTGTCCGACCCGCTCTCCTCTCGGGCTTCGCTTTGGTAAGCTCGGCGCCGACATCGGCCTCGAGCCTTCTCTCTCCTTGGAGCCGATCATTCCCGTTTCTTCGAGCGGGTGTGTTCCGTCTCCGGGAGAGGAGCCTTTGAGGTGATGAGGAGTGTCCTGGCCTCTGAGCCTGGTCAACTGTCTATCCCTCTAGCTCCTCCCTCATCAGTGCCTGCAGATGCCTCTTGCCAGCCTCTTGTTCTCAGGCCCAGGGATCCATCGCCCCAGGTTTCCCCACTGGGAATTTCCTCCTCTTCCAAGGTTTCTCCTGATCCTGCAGGGGAACCCCTCGGAAGAGGACGTGTAAGAGGAAACACACAGACTCCCCTGAGTCTACTACATCTGATACCGACTTAGATGAGTCTGAGGGTTCCCCACGGTCCCCCTCTGAGGATGTCTCCTTTTCAGACATCCTTGAGCTCCTCAAACAGAGGGGGAATTGGCCCTCCATTGACCCCTCCGAGGATGAGTCGGTATACCTGGAGGCTTTTGGATCCCGACCCTCCACCTCCTGGGTGTCTCCGCCTTTCGACCCACTCATGCAGGTAGTGGCTCGGAAGGCATGGGCGGCTCCAGATTCTGTGGAACCTGTCCCCAGGAGACCATCCAAGTTCATCACGGCCCCTTCGGATATACAGTTCTTGTCCAAAGGTGTCTCTGTGGATGCTATGGTGGTGGCGGCCACTAAGAAGGAACTGGCGGATCCTTCAGTGCCTGTCCATCCTCCTAATAAGGATTCTAGGACCATGGACAGGTATGGAAAGCGGATGTTTTCTTCAGCGACCTTTGCTATGCGTTCGCTGAATTACCTTTGTCACTTCACCAGGCTTCAACGAGATATTCTCAAGGAACTGGGAGAAGTTGTCCAGGATCCTTCTGCTGCTGGGGCTCAGGAAAAGATTGCCTCACAGCTTGCTATCCTGAATTCCATATCTAACTCCTCTATGCGGCTCATATCTTATGCAGCCGATGGAGCGAGCAGGGCCGCAGGCACAGGGGTTGCTCTTAGACGCCAAGCCTGGATGCGGCTGTGTAATTTTGCGGACCCCTTTAAGGCATCCTTCACCAACACCCCCTTTGACGGTTCGGCTTTGTTCGGGCCTCAGGTGAAGGATACATTGACCAGATGTGAGCAGGACGGTAAAACTCTTTCTGCCGTTGGAGTCCAGTTTTCCACTCCTTCTAGACCATACCCCAAGGGTCAGAAGGGGGGGAAGATGTGGTTCCGTAAAGCCCAAGGAGCTACACCGGACACACGTGGTCAGTTTACCCCCAGAGGCAGAGGGGGTAACAATAGACGCCGCCCTAGAGGCAGGGGGGGTCCTCAGAACCAGGGCAACAGGGAGTCTCTTCCTGAGAAGCCCTTTCAGCATCCCTGAGGTGTTGCCCGACTGTCCACCCTTGGAGGCAGTCGGGGGAAGAATTTCGCTGTACCCAGTAGCCTGGCAATCCCTATCCCAAGAGAAGTGGGTACAGTCGATCATATCCGAGGGTTACAAAATTCCCTTTGAAAGGTTTCCCGTACCTCTACAATCCCTTCCAGACATCTCACCCGGTCAAAGGGATTTGGCAAGACAGGAAGTTTCAAAACTCCTGGAAAAAAGAGCCATCCAGACAGTGCCGGCAGACCAAGTAGGATCCGGCTTCTACTCAAGATTCTTTTGGTCCCCAAAAGGACGGGAGATTGGAGACCAATACTAGACCTAAGCAGACTAAACAAGTCTGTCAAAAAGGCAAGATTCCAGATGGTCACGCTGCAATCCATTCTGCCCTTTCTGGGCAAGGACAACTGGATGTGCTCTATAGACCTTCAAGATGCGTACTATCACATAAAGATTCACAGACGCCCAGAAGGTTTCTCCGCCGCTGGGAGCCAGTCATTACCACTTCAGAGCACTCCCCCTTGACCACACCACAGCCCCCAGAGTGAGCAACAAATGCATGTCAGGGGTCACAGCTCACCTGTGACGCCGAGGATTCCAGGTGTTTCCTTATTTGGACGACTGGCTCCTCTCCGCCACCTCCAAGCATCAGCTTCTTCGGTCCAGAGACTACACCCTACAGCTTTGCAAGAGACTAGGAATTTCGTAAATTTCGAAAATCCTCTGCTGCCTTGCCATTCTATCACCTTTATAGGCAGAGTTAAATACCGTCAAAATGTTAGCCAGGCTAACAGATCAAAGGATTCTGGACATCCAGAAATTTGTTCAGCTTCTGTTACTAAGCAACAAGATCAAAGCCAGGTTGGTCTTGAAAGTTCTAGGCCTAATGGCTGCGGCCATTGTTCTTCTTCCACTGGCTCGCTTCCACATGCGTCTCCTGCAGTGGATGTTATTCACGCAGTGGTCGTACCACGATCTGCCCATGAGACACGAAATCTTGGTAACACAGTCGTGCAGGGCTCATCTACGATGGTGGATATCTTCCCCTCTTCTTCATCAGGGCCGACCCTTTGTTCCCCCTCCTCCAGTTGCCACAGTCACCACGGATGCCTCCCTGATCGGGTGGGGGGGCCATTATCAGGGCAAGATGGTCCACGGGACGTGGCAACCCATAGAATACCACCTGCACATAAATGTCCTGGAGATGAGAGCAGTGCTTTTGACATTGCAAGCCCTCGACGACTTTCTTCCCACGTGGACTATTGCAGTACAGACGGACATGTCCGTGGTCTGGTACATCAACAAACAGGGCGGAACCAAGTCCTATCCCTTATGTCGAGAAGCTCTCAGACTTTGGCAATGGGCGATCTCTTCTCAACAGTTTCTGATAGCAACGCACATCCCCGGCAGGTCCAACCTATTGGCGGACAGGCTAAGCAGATCTATTCTGATGCCTCACGAGTGGTCTCTCAATCAATCTGTAGTAGATCAGATTTTTCTGAAGTGGGGCACCCCTTGTTGCGATCTTTTCGCTACCCCTCAAAACAGCAAGTGCCCAGATTACTTCACACTTTTTCCCCTTCCAGGCCAACCATTGAGAGACTCTCTAACCCAGGATTGGCCTCGGGGACTTCTTTATGCTTTTCCTCCCTTTCCATTGATTCCACAAGTCATTCAGAAAGCCACCGTTTTGAGAGCCAAATTGATCCTCATTGCTCCATATTGGCCTCGACAAATTTGGTTTCCGTCTCTACATCATCTTCTGGTGCAGCCCTGGCATCTGGACCCAGTTCCGGATCTTGTGATCCACCAGTCGGGTCAGCAGCACCGGGCCATTCATTCTCTCAACCTCACTGCTTGGTTGCTCCACTTCCTTCCCTAGCCAGGCTACCAATGATTTCTGACTCAGAGACATTTTAGTGTCTTCTTTAAAGTCGTCCACTAGAACTATTTATGCTAGCAAGTGGCGACGTTTTTCGATTCTGGCAAACGCCAGAAATATTGATCCTTTTACAGCTCCTGTACATTCTGTTTTGGATTTCCTGGCGGAGGTTTTTCATTCAGGATCTTCGTCATCTACAGTCAAAGTTCAACTGGCTGCTATTTCCAAGTATCATGTTGGCTTGCATGACAATAACATCATGTCTCATAGGTTATGCAAGGCCTTTTTAAGAGGAGTTTTTCTCCTAAAACCGCCTGTGAAACATCCTCCTCCGCAATGGGATCTAAACTTAATGTTGGCATCCCTAATTCTACCTCCTTTCGAACCGTCTGCTACGTGTTCTTTAAAGTTATTGACGTGGAAAAATATATTTTTGCTGGCTGTTACTTCTGCAAGAAGAGTTTCTGAGATTCAGGCCCTCTGTATTCGTTCTCCTTATCTGATTTTTCATAAGGATAGGGTTTCGCTTAGAACTAACCCTTCCTTTCTTCCCAAGGTTGTATCTCAAACCAATATTAACCAATCTATTGATCTACCAGTTTTCTTTCCTAACTATTCTGACAGAGCTGAACAGAAGCTGCATTTTTTGGATGTTCATAGTCAGCTCAGGTACTACTTGCATAGGACTAAACAAATTAGAAAATCAGACCAATTGTTTGTCTCCTATGCAGAAAACAGGTTAGGTCTTCCAGTTTCTAAAGTGACCTTATCTAGATGGTTGACTTCCATCATTTCCTCTGTGTACTCTCTAAGGGGCAAACAACTATCTTCTAAGCCAAAAGCACATTCGACCAGGAGTCTATCCACTTCGGTAGCCTTTCAGGATAGACTTCCCATTGACACTATTTGTGCAGCAGCTACTTGGGCCACGCCTCATACCTTTGTGTCTCATTACAAGTTGGATTTGGCCTCCAGAGATAGGGCCAGTTTTGGTTCCACAGTTCTCAAGAGTCTGTTCCATTGAGCCACCCGGGATACAGGTGCTAGGGACACGGTCCCATCCAGCAAGAATGAAGGCGAGATTGACAACTTAACATTTAGAAGTTATGTACCTACCATAACGCTCCATCTTACTTGTCTCGTCTCGCCTTCTTTCTTGCGTCCCTCCCTCCTTCCCCCTGGCCTGGACAGATCTTGGAGAGTTCCTATTAGATTGCCTCCTCTGGAGCATTGTTATGAGGACTTCTTTTAGGAACCATGGTTCCTAATTATATTAGGATAGTCTTTAGCAGGGTCAGTTAGCTGCCAAACGAGATCTGAGGTAGTTCCGCCTTGCATCATGGGATATAGGGTTGCCTCGAGCTGGTAAAAGGAGTTCTCGAGCTAAAGCAGTGCAGTCGGAGCCGAGGATCGGCTCCGAACCCATCCAGCAAGAAAGAAGGCGAGAGAAGACAACTAACATGGAACGTTATGGTAGGTACATAACTTCTAATTTTCGAGTTTCAGAACCAAATTCTTCAACTAAAACCAAGTACCCCATTGGGGAAACTTTTCTTGCTCCTTACCGATGTCAGTAAAAGTTAATTGCATTACTTGTGGAAAGCAAATACCTCATAAGGATTTTCATTCATACTGTATTCCTTGTCTAGGTCTTGACCACGACGTACCTTGCTGCCAGTTTTGTGCTTTATTTAATCAGTGCACTCTCCGTCGTTGGTATATTTTTGCCTCTAAATATTTCAGTTCTCGTTTTAATTATCCAGAAATGTGGTCGGTTAGCCATCCGACTATCAGGTTTTCGAAAAAACGCAAAGATACAGCGACAGGTCGCCGAGGTCCAAAACTGCCAACGACACTAATAAGCTAGTTGCCAGTTTGCCTGGTACTCAGTGAGGCTCTTTCCCAGCCCCTGATATCCACTACTTCTGATTCGCAGGCCTCTACTGAGACCCATTTGGAGTCCGGTATGCTGCGAGATGCTTCAACTATGGTACCCATGAATGTCTGTACCTTGGATAGGTCCGGAGCTGCTGTGCAGGCACCGGCTTCTGAGGGTGTATTCAGGCCTACGGACTTTCATATTAAACTGACGCCTCCTTCATTTAGCCCTACATCTCGAACCATGCCTAAAAAACTGACCCCCAGGCCTCATGCTCAAGCCTCTATGCCTAAAAAACAAATAAGGATGGCTGAAGATCTTTTAACTCTAATCAGGGGAAGCCAACTTCCCCCTTCTAAGAGACCTAGGATTGAAGTTGTTTATGAATCTTTTGAACAGGATTCTGATTTTTCTGATGATCTGGATTTGCCCTTATCTACTTATGAGGTTTCTGATGCAGAGGACTCTATTCCCTCTGCTTCCCCTCCAGAGGATTTTTCTTTTGGTGAAACCTTGCATACTCTAAGGGAGAATTTCCACTGGGAAAGCCAGGAATTTTTTGATTCAAAAAAGTGGCTTGGGGAACTTCTTACTCCTTCCTCAGCATAGTCCTTTAGCTATTCCTCCTGTACTAGACATTGTTGATGCTTTTTCGGAATCTAGTTTGGCCTCTGATTCTTTGCCTCCTGCTCCCAGAAAACCTGACCGATTATTACAGGGTTCCTGATTCACACAGGTTCCTTTTTAAAAATCCTATTGTGGATCCAGAGACTATTTCACAGGGACACAAGGGCATTAAGGCTTCTACTGCTAAAAGTCTTACCCCTTCTGATAGAGACTCCAGGGTGCTGGATAGATGGGATAAGAAGGTTTTACACATCTGCAATCTTGGCCATTAGGGCCTTAAACTGCCAGTTTCATGTTAAAAGTATCAGCAGCATGTTATTGGATTGCTTAAACAGAAAATGATTATTCCTGACTGTGCGGAAAATAAAGAATTACAGGATTTAATGCATTCTGCTGAACAGGTTGGAAAACATGCTCTGCAATGTGGATTTGATTCCTTAGAGGCCTCTTGCAGGGCTGTTGTTACTGGGTCTTTGCTCAGAAGGCATGCTTGTCTTAAGGAGCAATCTTTGCCTGATCATGTTAAAGCTAAATTGTTGCATGCTCCCTTAAGTCAGGGCCGCCTGTTTGGCAACAAGGCTGAGGAAGTTCTTAAAAAGATGAAAGATAAAGCCAAATCTATGCAAACTTTTAAAAGATTTCTTACACGTTCAGCCTCCTAGATTTAGTAGGCATTGGCCCTCCTAAGAATTGGTCCTTTCCAGCCCCTTCCAGGTCTTCTCAAGCCAAACCCAGACACCGCAGAAACCCCAGGTTTCAGTCCCAAGGGACACCCAGGACTAAGCAGTGGGGGGTTTCCACACCCAAATCAGAGAGTAGTAAGACCCCCCCCCCCATGGAAAATTATCTCAATGACTTGCTTTTAAAACTTCCAAGTACTTCCCAACTGAATTCTCCTTTAGGTGGAAAGATTGGTCTGCAGGCCAAAAACTGGGAACTCATTACCCAGAACAAATGGGTTTTAAATATAGTGTCCCAGGAATAAAGATTTCACTTCCACACCTTACCAACACCAAGCGGGTGGCCAGATTTACCCCCAGATCAGTGGGCAGAGGCCCAAAATCAAGTACTTTCTCGAGCATGGGGGCTATTCAGTTGGTACCAGAAGAGGAAAAGGGACTAGGTTTCTATTCGAGACTTTTTCTGGGCCCAGAAAAGGCAGTACATGGCTTCTATCCTGGCCCTTTCTACTCTAAATACCTTTCTGGTGATTCCAAAATTCAAGATGATGAATCTTCACCAGCTGCTTCCTATGGTACGCAAAAATGCATGGTTGGCAACACTAGACTTAAAAGAAGCATACCTGCACATCCCTATCAGGGAGTCTTGCAGAAGATACCTACTCTTCAAAGCAGGTGACATGCACTGTCAGATGTTCATCATGTTTCACTGTTGCAGTCATTACATTTGGGTTATCCTGCTGGCAGGCTACCCGCAGTCGGCCTGAATTCCAAAGTCCTGGTCCGCTGTCTGTTGCTGTCTCCTCTTCCCTGACGTCAGTGCACCAGGGGTATAAAAGATGCAGCCGACGCCATTTACTCCAGTCTTTCTTGCCGCATGGTGCCCGAAGCAAAAGCAGTTCGCAAGTGCCGGTCGGCCGACTCCTGAGATTTTTGAAATTTGAATTTCGGATCTGAAGTCTTCTATAAAGCTAAGTACCCCGTTGGGGAAACTTTTTTTTTTTCTTGCTCCAGACCAATGTCAGAAAAAGTTAACAATTGTATTTCTTGTGGGAAGCAAATACCTCATAAGGATTTTCATTCTTACTGTATTCCTAGCCTAGGCCCTGACTACGACGTTGCTAGTTGTCTGTTTTGTGCTAGATTTAACCAACGCACTATTAAGCGTTGGTACCATTTTGCTTTTCATTACTTTGGCTGAAGGTTTAACTATATAATGCCGTCGGAACAACCGACGACCGGAATTCATAAAAAGCTCAAGGAAAAAGAAAAAGACAGCCATCCGAGGTCCAAAACCGATGAAGCCTTTTCTAGGCCAGTCGCTGGTTCTCAAGTGAGGTGCTTTCGCAGCCCCTGACGCCCGCTACCTCAGAGCCACAGGCCACCTCCGACTCCCACGTGGAATCAACTAGGCCTCTGGATACTCAAGGTATTGGGCCTTCGGAAACTAATCCCTCAGATGGGTCCGGAGCCGCTGAGCAGGCATCGGCTTCTGAGGGTGTTTTCAGACCTACACAGCTTTATATCAAGCCAACTTCAGCATCCAAGACAAAAGACTAAAACAGTTTTAAAGACAAGGAAACAGGTAGGGCATTCTCCAGGACAGACGTCCATGCCTAAGAAACAGATGCTCAAAATGGCCGAAGACCTAATTACTTTGATCAGGGGTTCCCATCCCCCCTCCTGATAAGAGGCCTAGGCAAGATACTGAATATGATTCCTCTGATCAGGTTTCCATTTTCTCTGACTCCTCTTCAGAACAGGGATACTCTATTCCTCCCTATGAGGATTCTGATGTTGAAGAATCTATTCCTTCAGCTTCTCCTCCTGAGGATTACTCATTTGGGGAAACCCTGCATACCATGAGGGAGCATTTCCACTGGGAGAGCCAAGATTATTCAGATTCTAAGAAAAGGCTCAGAGGCTTTCTTCTACTACCTCAGCACAGACCTCTTGCTATTCCACCTGGATACTCAAAGATTGTAGATGTATTTTCAGAGTCCGGCCTGTCTCCCGACTCTACCTCCTGCACCTGTTAAGCCAGACAGATACTACAAGGTTCCAGATTCTCATAAATTTCTATATAAAAACCCTGCTGCTGACCCAGAAACTATTTCTCAGGGTCCCAAAGGGGTCAAGGCTGCTACTGCAAAAAAACCTGTTCCCTCAGATAGACATTCTAGGGCACTGGACAGATGGGGGGGGGGAGTTTACACCTCTGCTACCTTGGCTGCAAGGGGGTTAAATTGTCAGTTTCATATGCTTAAATATCAGCAGTACTTAATGTCTCTGTTAAAACAGAAAATGTTGACATTCTGAATGTTCTGAGAACAAGGAATTGCAGGATTTATTGCATGCAGCTGAACAAGTGGGAAAACATACTTTGGAATGTGGTTATGATTCACTAGAGGCCTCTTGCAGGGCTTCTGTAACAGGTTCTGTTATTAGAAGGCATGCTTGGTTAAAGGAACAGACTCTGCCTGATCGTGTTAAAGCAAAATTATTAGATGCTCCATTACAGCATGATACTTTGGTGTTAGGGCAGAAGAGGTGTTGAAGAAAATGGAGGATAAAGCTAAATCTATACAGACAGTGAAGGATTTCTTACAGGTACAGCCACCCAGATTTAGCAGGAACTGGCCTAAGAATTGGCCCTTTCCAGTGTCAGACAGGCCACAAAGAGGCAGATACAGATGCCCTAGAGGCAGACAGCAGCCCCTGGGCTCATAACGGCCCAAACAATGGGGTGCTTCTACCTCCAAAAGTGGAGAAGACAAATCACAGCCATATAGGAAACGGTCCCAATGACTTCCCTCTGTCAATGCCAAGCATTTATCTTTTGGTAGCACCCTTGGGGGGGGGGGGACTAGCACTTTTTTCACAAAATTGGCACACGATCACCCAGGACAAATGGGTCCTAAATATAGTCTCTCAGGGCTACAGGTTCCACTTTTACACCCTTCCAAAGGCAAAAGGTATGCCAGACCTGCCACACAATCAGTGGGCAGAGGCACAAAAACAAGTTTCATCTCTCATGGACATGAGGGCTATTCAGCCAGTGCCACAAGAGCATGGACAAGGATATTACTCAAGCCTTTTCTTAGTACCAAGAAAGGACAAAGCATGGAGACCAATTCTGGACCTGTCTATTCTAAATACTTTTCTGGATGTTCCGAAATTCAAAATGTTGACTCTGCAGCAGCTTCTGCCCATGCTGGGCAAGAAGGCTTGGTTTGTAACTTTGGACCTCAGAGGCATACCTGCATGTCCCAATCAGACAATCTTGCAGAAGATACCTCAGATGCATAGCTGGCTCAATGCACTACCAGTTCTCTGCGCTGCCCTTTGGCTTATCTACTGCGCCCAGGGTCTTCACAAAATGCCTGGCACCAGTAATTGCATTTTGCAGACAGAGAAATTCAAATATATCCATACTTGGACGACTGCCTTATTCAAGCAGAGACCAAAGACATTCTACTAAAGCATCTGGCATTTGTAAAAGATTACTAATTTGCCTAGGGTACACAGTAAACGAAAAAACTAGTACCCTCTCAAGAGATAATATTCCTGGGTGCAAGCTTAAATACAACTGCCCAGATGGCTTATCTCACTCCAGACAGACAAAGGCAACTGACTTCTTACTTCGAAAGCATGGCAACAAAGACCCAGTTATCTGCAAGAAAAGTTCTGCAGGCTATGGGCTACATGGCCTCCTGCATTCTGCTAATTCCATATGCAAGACTGCATATGAGGAAACTACAATGGTATCTAAAAAGTTTGGACTCAACATTCTCACAGCCTGGAATCATTAATTTTCACTCATTCCCTGCTTGCAACAGGAGTTTTGATGGTGGGCACAGGCCTGTCACCACAACAAGGGATAGCCATTCACTTTACCGACAGCCAGGCAAACACTTAACAGATGCATCAGATTATGCCTGGGGGGGCCCACATGGCAGGAAAACGTATTCAGGGCACATAGCCCCCAAGCCAAAGGCATCTTCACATCAATCAAAAAGAGATGCTAGCAGTACAAAATGCCCTGACAGCCTTCAAGGATCTACTTCATCCAGGACAGCTGCTGATAGACTGACAACACCACAGTTATGTGGTACATAAACAAACAGGGGGGCACACATTCCTACCCCCTCTGCAGACGAGCCATGGTTTTGTGGAACACAGCATTGACCTACCAAGTACACCTGCAAGCAAATTCCTGCCAGGAAAAACAAATGCTCTGGCAGACAAACTAAGCAGAAACCTCATGTATCCTCACAAGTGGAAACTAGATCCACAAATCTTCAGCATGATAACAAGGAAATGGGGATGCCCAGACATAGATCTTTTTGACTCCCCTCACAACTGCCAACTTCAGAGATTCTGCAAGGACTCCTCACAAACAAGCATAGAAAGTGGATGCCTTGTCATTCAGCTGGAACAACCGTACAGTATATGCCTTTCCCCCCCCTGCCTCTCCTCCCCAAGGTACTCCTAAAGGTCAGACAAGAGAAGCCACAAATGATACTAATTGCCCCAGATTGGCCACGCCAACACTGGTACGCAATCCTAAGGAGCTTGTCCCAGGGCCCTGCCTGAACATTGCCTCAAATTCCTCATTTACTGACTCAACAAAACAATCGGATCCTGCACAGCCAACTCAGAACCCTGAATCTAGCTGCATGGCGGATAGTGTAACCATTCAGAATACACCTCTCTCTAAAGCGGTTATGGATGTTATTTTGGAGGCCAGGAGGCCCAGCACTAGAAAATCTTATGCAGAAAATTGAAGAAATTCTGTGCTTGGGACCCAGGCACAAGGAATTGACACGCTTGTTCCAAATATACCTCAGATTTTGCAATATCTAACTGAGATGCTGGACAATGGCCTAACCTTCTCATCAATTAAGATTCATGCCTCTGCCATTTCAGCTCATTACAATACAGACCCACCTATTTTTTCACATCCATTGCTTAGGCAGTTCCTCAGGGGGGCCAAAAACATAAGACCTCCAAGGAGAGCCCCAATACCTGCATGGGACCTCCATTTTGTCTTGGAAAAACTCACACAGCCTCCTTTCGAGCCAGCCAATACAGCTGAGATAAAATTCTTATGGAAAATGGCTCTGCTCCTAGCAATAACTTCAACAAGAAGAGTCTCAGAGTTACAGGCATTAATGGCTGTCGAACCTTTTATTCTTTTCCATCAGGACAGGGTTTCTCCAAGGACAAACCCAACATTTATGACTAAGGTAGTGTCCAGTGTGGCTCTTAATCAAACCATTCATTTGCCTACTTTTTTCCCAAACCCACAGAATAAAGGGGAGAGACTTCTGCATTTTTTGAACATACACAGACAACTATGCTTCAACTTGGACAAAACTAAAGCTGTCAAAGACTGAGCAACTTTTAGTGGCATATGCTGCAGGATCACAAGGAAAGACTATTTCAAAATGAGTAGGACACTGCATTGGTTTCTGCTATTCACAACATGGCAAGTCAGTGCCTAAGGGCATTAGACCACATTCTACCAGGGCAGCAGCCACCTCAGCAGCCTTCCTCAAAGGAGTACCAAACAAGGATATTTTGGAGGCTGCAACTTGGACTTCAGTGCACACTTTCACTAAGAACTACCACTTACCTCTTTACTCTAAATCCAGAGCAGGCTTTGCCACTGCAGTTCTGCAGGGCCTTATAGCCACTCCTAATTTAATTTAGACCCAGCCGCCCAACCTCAGCTTTGGGATTCAACCCAAGTGTAATGACTGCAACAGTGAAACACGAACATAGTACAGTTGTGTACCCACCATAAATGTAGATGTTCGAGTGTATTCACTGTTGCAGTCCAGGATGTCCTTCAAGAATGCAACTGCAGTCATAACCTATGGGTTGTCCTGCCTCAGGCAGCCCTTCGGTCGGCCGGATTCCAAAGTCTGGGTCCGGCATCGGCTGGTGTCGCCTCCTCTCCGACGTCAGAACGGCTGGAGTATAAAGGCATCGGCCGACGCCATCTTCAGTCTTTCTTGCCACGCGGTTCCCGAAGCAGAATAAGTTCGCAAGTGCCGGTTGGTCAGCTCCTGTGTTTTCAGTTACCGAAGTCATCTAAAAGCCAAGTACCCCGTTGGGAAACATTTTTTTCTTGCCTCAGCTGATGTCCGAACAAATTGGAAAGTTAATAATTGTTTGTCTTGTGGTAAACAAATACCTCATAAGGACTTCCATTCTTACTGCCTCCCCTGCCTGGGCCCAGACCACGACGTCTCGGCCTGTGCTGCCTGTGCTTGCTTTAATAAGCGCACTCTCAGGCGCCGGGCAGAATTTGCCGCAGACTTTTTTGGCGAATCCTACGCTTACACCATGCCGTCGGAACAACCGACAGCACAAACTACCAAAAAACGTAAGGACCGGGACCGACATCCTCGGCCCGCGTCTTCCACCGATACAACACCTAAGCCCTCCGCGGGTGCTTCGGTCCCATCGGAAGCGGTAATTCAACCGCTCCAGGCTGACACCGAGTTAATGCGTTCTTCGGTCTCTGAGACTACACCGGTGCCGGTTGTTGATTTTCCTCCAGAAACCGAAGTTCTGGATCTTCCCGACACCATTCCCGTGGACAAAGTTACTCCTGCACGTGGGGCAGCTAGGCCTCCTGTATCCATGTCCATCAAGGCCTTTGCACGTGCTAAGGCCGCCAGCCAGGCCAAGGCCCATCCTAAACCTACTTCTCAGGCCCCTTCTTCTGATAGACAAATCATGTCTCTTGCTGCAGATTTAATCTCTCTTATCAGGGGGTCTCAGCCTCACCCAGACAGAGGTTCTCCGCCGCCTGCAGATAAAAGGCCTAGAACTGAGCAGGCAGACAACCTCTCTTCAGATGCAGCCTCTGGGGATTCAGAGCATTCAGATACCCAAGAAGAATCCTTCCAGGCCTATGAGGACTCTGATGCTGAGGAATCAATTCCCTCTGCCTCTCCTCCAGAGGATTTTTCTTTCGGTGAAGTCCTCCACTCCATGAGGGAACATTTTCAGTGCCAGGGTCAGGAATGTTCTGATTCTAGGAAAAGGCTACGTACCTTCCTTAAGTTACCCCAGCACAGACCTTTGGCTATCCCTCCAGTTTTGGATATCCTGGATGATGTTTTCTCCGACTCCAGTGCTTCCCCTGATTCTCTCCCTCCTGCTCCTGTCAAGCCAGACAGATATTGCAGGGTCCCTGACACTCACAAGCATCTTTTTAAGGCCCATTCTGTGGATCTAGAAACTATTTCACAGGGCCCCAAAGGAGTGGCTACCTTCTCAGCCAAGAATCCACTGCCAGCGGACAGGGAAGCAAGGTCCCTGGAGAGATGGGGTAAAAAAGTTTATACCTCTACCACCCTTGCCATGAGGTCACTTAACTGCCTTTTTCATATGTTTCAGTACCAGGATTATTTACTGGATGATTTGCAGAAAAAGCTAGCCTCTCCTGAGCCTATAGATAGAAAGGCATTGCAGGATCTGGTTCATAACACTCAGAGGTTAACAATCATTTTCTTCAGTGTGGTTATGATGCATTGGAAGCTTCATGTAGGGCAGCTATGACAGGGGCTGTTATACGTAGACATGCTTGGTTAAAAGAACAGCCACTGCCAGACCATGTTAAAGTAAAGCTACTTGTTGCACCTCTGGAAAAAAGAAGCTTTTTGGTGCAAATGCACAAGATGTGTTGAAGACCATTGAGGAAAAGGCTAAATCAGTACAGACAGTCAAAGATTTTCTCCAGGTTCAGCCACCCAGATTCAGCAGGAATTGGCCTTCAAATAATTGGTCCTTTCCAGACACTGACAAGTTTCAAAGGGGAAAAAACAGGCGTGCTCGAGGTAGAGGACAATACCGAGGCTCCTACAGGGGCTGCCAATGGCAACCACCAAATCAGAGAAGTGGCGCAGGCAGTCCAGTTGCACCACAAGGACAATCACAATGACTTGACTTTCTTACCGCCGACTAAGGCTCAGAGAAGCACCTTTAGGCGGAAAATTATCCTTATTCTCAAAGAACTGGCACATCTTAACCAAGGACAAATGGATTCTGGATTTAATAGACCAAGGTTACAGACTCCACTTCCATACTTTACCAACAAGACAAGGCATGCCAAACCTGCCACAAAATCAAAGGGCAGAGGCACTCATTCAAGTTTCAAAGCTGTTACAAATGAAAGTAATAGAAAAGGTCCCTCCTCAGGAACAAGGCCAGGGATTTTATTCAAGACTGTTCCTTGTTCCAAGAAAAGAAAACAAATGGAGGCCTATACTGGACTTGTCTACTCTAAATACTTTTCTCATTGTGCCAAAATTCAAAATGCTGACGTTACAGCAACTCCTTCCCATGCTGGGCAAGGGGTCTTGGCTGGTCACTCTGGACCTCAAGGAGGCATACCTGCATGTCCCCATCAGACACAGTTGCAGAAGATACCTCGGATTTCTTGCAGGGTCAGAGCATTATCAATTCTCAGCATTGCCGTTTGGCTTATCTACTGCACCCAGAGTGTTCACGAAATGCCTGGCATCAGTAGTTGCACACTGCAGGCTCCAGGGGATTCAAATATATCCCTACCTGGACGATTGCCTTATACAAGCAGACAACAAACAGACGTTGATAACAAACTTGGATTATGTCATCCAATTACTACAGGCTTTGGGATACACAGTCAACATTCAAAAATCAAGACTACTGCCATCCCAACAGATTATTTTTCTAGGAGCCAAACTGGACACAAAATCACAAATGGCTTTTCTCACACAGGAGAAACACGAGCAGTTACCAGAGTACTTCAAAAGTCTAGCAAAGCTCTCCCAGCTGACTGCAAGGAAAATCCTGCAGGCCCTGGGGTTCATGGCATCTTGCATTCTTCTGATACCTTTGGCAAGACTCCACATGAGAAAGCTGCAATGGTACTTAAAAAGCTTATGGTCCCAACACAGCCAAAACCTAGAGGACGTAATTCCACTCATTCCATGTCTGCAAAGAGAATTTTTGTGGTGGGCTCAAGCAAGTCATTTAAACAAAGGCATGTCTTTCAACAAACCTCAAGCAGGTCAAATAATTACAACAGACGCCTCAGACCACGGCCGCACATGGAGGGCAGATGCATCCAAGGGCAATGGACCCCAAGGGAAGGGCATCTGCACATAAATCAAAAAGAGATGTTGGCAGTGATACATGCAATCGAGGCCTTCGAAAAATCACTTCAACAAGGTCATCTGCTAATAAGGACAGACAACACTGTTATGTGGTATATAAACAAGCAGGGAGGCACCCATTCTTATCCCCTCTGCAGACTAACATTGATTCTTTGGGAAAAGTCCCTGAGTCTGAAGATTCACTTGCATTCCCAGTTTGTGCCAGGCAAGGACAATGTTCTGGCGGACAGGCTGAGCAGAAACTTCTTGGATCCGCACGAATGGATGCTGCATCCTCTCATTTTCTCACAAATAACAAGTGCATGGGGAAGACCGGACATAGATCTCTTTGCTTCTCACCTCAGTCATCACCTGGAAAAGTTCTGTTCAAGGACTCACCATCCTCTAGCCTGGAGAACGGATGCTCTCTCCTTCAGCTGGAATTCCCTAAGAATTTATGCATTCCCTCTTCCATTACTGACCAAGGTGTTACTGAAGATCAAGGCAGAACAACCAACAGGCATTTTGATAGCTCCAGACTGGCAAGGCAGCATTGGTACCCATTGCTATTGAGCATAACTCGGACCAAATCGTGGCCCCTGCCTCAGTGGCCTCTACTTCTAACTCAGCACAACTACAGGACTGTTCATCAAAACCTGAAAACATTGCAACTGACAGCTTGGAGGGTTCCGTGACTACTTCCCATATCCCTCTTTCCAAAAAAGTTCAAGAGATCTTACTGGAAGCGCGCAGACCTTCCACCAGAAAAATCTATTCAGCCAAGTGGAAGAGATTCATCATCTGGAATGCCAACAAGGGACAGGATGCATCAGTACTGAACATCCCACAGATATTAGAATACTTGGCAGAAATGTTTCATAGTGGCCTTTCATATTCTTCCATAAAAATTCACGCTTCAGCAATCTCAGCAAAATACAATTGTGACCCACCTGTGTTTTCGCATCCCTTGCTAAGACAGTTTCTAAGAGGGATAAAGAATATTAAACCTCCCAGAAAACCACCAGTACCTGCATGGGACCTCAATTTCTTCTTGGAAAAAATAACTCTTCCTCCCTTTGAACCAGCAGCATCTTCAGAAATGCAATTTCTCTCCTAGAAAACGGCTTTCCTGTTGGCAGTAACATCAGCAAGAAGAGTCTCTGAGATACAGGCCCTCATGGCAGTACCTCCCTTTCTCATTTTTCATCAGGACAGAGTTTCTCTAAGAACCAATCCTTCATTCATGCCAAAAGTAATATCCAGGGTGTCTCTAAATCAAGCAATTCACCTGCCTACTTTCTTTCCCAATCCTCAAAATAAGGGGGAAAAGCTGCTGCATACTTTGGACATACACAGGCAATTACGCTACTACTTGGACAGAACAAAGACCACCAGAAAGTCTGACCAACTATTTGTAGCCTATGCTGCAGGAGTACAAGGAAAGGCAATCTCCAAACAATTTCAAAATGGATTGGACACTGCATCAGATTCTGCTATTCTTTTCATGGCAAAAGTGTGCCAGCCAATACTAGGCCGCACTCCACCAGAGCTATAGCCATATCCACAGCCTTTCTAAGAGGAGTGGCTACAAAGGACATTCTAGAGGCTGCTACATGGAGCTCCGTGCATACATTTATCAAACACTACAACCTGCCTTTATACTCCAGATCCCGAGCAGGCTTTGCTTCGGCAGTCCTGCAGGGCATTTTAGCTACACCATCCCTATCTTAGATCCAACCACCCCCAGCTTGGCTATGGTATTCAGCCCATATGTTATGACTGCAGTTGCATTCTTGAAGGACATAGTACAGTTTTGTACCTACCATAAATGTAGATGCCCGATAGATATGCAACTGCAGTCAGGTTTTCCCTCCCTCCTACCCCTCTGCATTTCTCTCTTTGGGTCCACTACCCCTCTACCCTATTAGCTGGGGGTATCTTTTATGGTGTATCTGTTTATTACTGTTGTGCATGTCTGGAATTGTTTATCCATTCACCAAATTTAGCCTTCCTTGGGGGGCACCTGGCATCTGGGGCAAGAAACACTGAAGAAGATTGCGTTGGCCGATGCCTTTATACTCCAGCCGTTCTGACATCGGAGAGGAGGCGACACCAGCCGACGCCGGACCCAGACTTTGGAACTGCTGATCAAGGGCTGCCTGAGGCAGGACAACCCATATGTTATGACTGCAGTTGCATATCTATCGGACATCTACATTTATGGTAGGTACAAAACTGTACTTTACCCACCCACCATCCCCCTTTCTTTGCTGGGACTTATCTGTACTTCTCTATCCTATACAACCTATGTGGTGTATTTGCTTGTAGATGAAGGTATTTATTTTAGTGCATGCTTTTATAAGCAATGTTTTTTTAGCCTACCCTTTTGGGGGGTACCTGACATCTGGGGCAAGAAAAACTGAAGAAAATTGCATCTGCTGCATCTTTTATACCCCTGGCGCACTGATGTCAGGGAAGAGGCGACCACAACCGACGCCAGACCAGGACTTTGGAATTCAGGCCGACTGCGGGTAGCCTGCCAGCAGGATATCCCAAGTGTAATGACTGCAACAGTGAATACACTCGCATCTACATTTATGGTAGGTACACAACTGTACTTTCTCTTCACTGCCCTGTGGCTTATCTACTGCGCCCAGGGTATTCACAAAGTGCCTAGCTCCAGTCATTGCATTCTGCAGGCAAAGCAATATTCAAATATATCCGTACCTGGACAATTGCCAGAAAGCCAGGACATTCTTTTGAATCATCTGGCCTTTGTTCAAAAGGTACTGACTTGTCTGGGGTACACCATAAACTAAAAGAAATCACACCTGGTACCTGTCAACAAATTTATATTCCTGGGAGCAAGCTTAAATACTTCCCGGATGGCTTTCCTCACGCCAGAGAAACGGACTCATTTGACAACCTACTTCAAAGAAGTGGCCACAAAAACCCAGTTATCTACAAGGCAAATACTGTAGGCCTTGGGATTCATGGCTTCCTGTATTCTTCTAATTCCATATACAAGGCTGCATATGAGGAAACTGCAATGGTATCTCAAAAGCCTATGGTGTCAACATTCACAGGATCTAGAAGCTATGATTCCTATCATACTTTGTCTACGCCTAGAGTTCCTTTGGTGGGCAGAGGCCTGCCACCAAAACAAGGTGCTACCATTCACACTACCCCCTGCCGCCCAAACCTTAACAGACGCATCAGACTATGCATGGGGAGCTCACCTGGCAGGGAAGTGCATTCAGGGCAAAGGGAACCAAAGTCAAATGCACTTACACATAAATCAAAAGGAAATAGCTGTACAGAATGCTCTGACAGCCTTCAAGGACCACATTCCTCCAGGATAACTAATGGTAAAGACTGACAACACCATGGTCATGTGGTACATAAGCAGGGGGGGTACACATTCTTACCCCCTCTGCAGATTAGCCATGGCATTGTGGAACACAGCCTTGAGCTACCAAGTGAATCTACAAGCTCAATTCCTGCCAGGAAAACTAAGTACACTGGCAGATGGACTAAGCAGAAACCTCATGGATCCACATGAGTGGAAACTGGAACCAAGGATTTTCAACATGTTGACAAGCAAATGGGGGAGACCAGATATATAACTTTTTGCCTCCCCCAGAACCATCAGTTGGACAAATGTTGCACAAAGATTCCCCACAAACTAGTTTGGAAAGTGGATGCTCTATCCTTCAGTTGGAAAAAACTATCAGTTTATGCCTTCCCTCCTCTGCCTCTGCTCTCCAAGGTTACTACTAAAGATCAAATAGGACCAGCCAAGGGTGATTTTAATTGCACCAGACTGGCAATGCAAACACTGATACCCCCTCCTGCGCAGTGTGTCACGCTTGGCCCCATGGCACCTGCCTCAGACTCCTTCCCTGTTGTCTCAGCAGGGGAACCAGATTCTGCAGTCTCAGCTGCAAACCCTGAACCTAGCAGCCTGGCTAATTACTGAATCTCTTCTTTTCCACCCCTCAGTAAATCGGTGATGGATATAATTTTAGAGGCCTAGTACTAGAAAATCATATGTTGCAAAATGAAAAAGATTTTGTACCTGGAACCAGTCTCCAGGGATGAGCGCAGCAGTGCCCAATTTACCTCAGATTCTACAATATTTGACTGAGATGCTTCATAAGGGCTTGTCCTTTTCCTCCATCAAAATTCATGCCTCAGCCATTTCAGCTCATTATAGCACAGAGCCTCCCCTCTTCTCTCACCCACTGCTCAAGCAGTTTCTCAGAGGGGCCAAAAATTTAATGCCACCCAGGAGAGCTCCAACTCCAGCCTGGGACCTTAACTTTGTCTTGGAGAAACTCACTCTTCATCCTTTCGAGCCAGCTGCTACTGCAGATTTAAAATTCCTTTCCTGAAAACAGCTTTCCATTTAGCTATCACTTCTGCAAGTAGGGCTTCTGAGTTACAGGCCCTTATGGCAGTGGAGCCTTTCATCATCTTTCATGCTAACAGGGTGTCCCTCTAACCCAATTCCCTCCTTCATGCCCAAGGTGGTATCCAGTATGGCTCTTAATCAGTCCATTCATTTGCCTACCTTCTTTTCTAACCCACAGAACAAAGTGGGACGGATACTGCACTTCTTAGATGTGCACAGACAACTTAGATTCTACTTGGACAGGACTAAACTTCAAAGGAAATCCGAACAACTGCTGGTGGCATTTGCTGCAGGGACAGAGGAGAAAGCAATTTCTTAGCAAACCATTTCAAAATGGATAGGCCACTGCAATCATTTCTGCTACAAGCACCATGGAAAACCTACCCCACAGGGCATCACACCCCATTCCACCAGGGCTGCATCTACCTCTACAGCCTTTCTCAGGGGCGTCCCTACAAGGGACATCCTAGAAGCTGCTACCTGGAGTTTTGTACATACTTTCACCAAGCATTATCATTTGCCAATTTTCTCTAAATCCAGAGGTGGTTTTGCCACTGCAATCTTGCAAGGCCTTATAGCTGGTCCTAATGCTAACTGAATGCCTTCTCCCATCCTTAGCCTTGGGAATCTACTCAAATGTAATGACTGCAACAGTGAAACACTAAGACCATAGAACAGTTGTGTACGCTTACCATAATTGTAGATGTTAGAGTGTTTTCACTGTTGCAGTCCTGGTTACCCTCCAGCCCCTTGATTTTTTTTTTCGCTATACCTCTTCTCTCCTTTTCAGTGCTTAAAAGCTTTTTGGTGTATTTGCTTTTTTTGTTTTTTTGTTATAACCTTGTATATTTATAGATTTAATTGCTTCCCATTAGGGGGGCACCTGACATCTGGGGCAAGAAAAACTGATGTAATGACATTGGCTGCATGCCCTGATGACCTGACGTCTCGGAAGAAGAGACAGCAATTGACAGGACCCAAGACTTTGTTAATCAGGCTGACTGAGGGCTACATCAAGCAGATAACCCAAATGTAATGACTGCACCAGTGAATACACTCTAATATCTACATTTATGGTAAGTGTACACAACTGTACGTTTATTTTCCATCTTGCCAGTAGCTATCCTCCTAAGTTACTTCACAGGATGGACCTACTTGCACAGTGTAAAGGCTCTGTCCTTTATCCTTTTCTTCAGACAGCCCTCTGGATGATAGTTTTTGTTCCTGAAAAGAATCGAAACCTTTTTTCTTAAGACTTGCTCCAGGATTTAGAGGAGGCTAGAAAGCCAGCTGCCAGAGAATCTTTGTTTCAAAATAGAAATGTCATTTTTCTTGTGCAGAAAAGTACCAGGATCCTTTTCATTGAGAATCCCTACAGATCACCTGTTCATTCACACCTGTTTCAACCTTTGTGACTCTGATCTGGCTTCTGCACCTTCAAACCTTGGGATTCAGGGCTCTGACTCCCCCCTACTCATAATTCCCCCACCACTCTCAAACTACTTCAGATCTTATTTGCCACTTCAACTGAATGGTTGCAGAGGCTCTGATCTCCACACTGGGATAAGTGTTTTTTTCATCATCACTTTGCGTACTCAAACTTTTACTGTTTTCTATAGCAACTGTTTGTTTCTTTCTCTCCTATTAATGTTAATGCACAAACCTTTGTGTGTGTGTGGGTGTGTGTGTAACTTGGTTTTCAATTCTATTGTAGTGCTTTTTGTAGGTTTTGTTAAATTATTAGGTTTTTGACTTGTAGGTTTGTGTAATGTCCTTTCTGTACCTTTGTAGTGTTTGACAATATTGTCAAAAGTTTTAAAAAGCATGCTAAATGTGGCCACAAAATTCCCCCTCAGAATTCCCACTCCCTTTGTGTGTACTGTTTGGGAGCAACACACCTCAAAATGGAATATGTAGCCTGTGCTTTGGCCACAGTTTTCTTCAGAACAAAGGGTCTTCTCGCTTCTTTGACCACTTCAATTGCTCTTCCTTCATTTCTGTGAAGAAGCTTTTGAAGCCAAAGGATCCCATTCATGGCAGTAAGACTCCTGAGAAGGGCATTGAGAGACCCAAGAAACAGTCTTTGGACACCACAGCCTCTGTGCGTCTGGCACTGAAAAGTTGCCAAGGTTCTCAGTCAAAATCCCATCTCTTTCCCCTCTGGATCCATTTAGTCCTCTCCTCCTTTCCCTCATTCTTAAACAGTGATCCAGGTTCTCTTTGATTGCTCCTACTAGGCCTGCCTGTTCTAGGAGTTTGATTGAAGCCAAAGTAAACAGAATGATGCAGAGGTATCTTTGGATGCAGGTACAATTGGGGATCCTCCTGACTCCATTTTCTCTGAAAGTCAAGAACATTACTATCAATCACCCCCTTTTGACTCCATTGCAGGTCCATTCTTCGGAACCAAAACCATTGGATATGAATACATCCGGAGCTCTCACGTTGATGCCCATATTGTCTTCCACTTCAGCTCTAACCATAACCCCAGCCTCTCTCCACTCCAGCTCTGTCTGATCGAGTCAAGAGTCATAGTAGAAGCTTCAGAGATGGTGTTTGAGGAGAGGAGTCACCTCCAAAACTGTCAGAGCTGTCCCTCCTCCTTGGGCCACTGACTCTTGATAGCTTGGCTTCAGGGTCTCTCTGCTCCACCTATTAGAGAGACTTGCTTGGGTCTGATTTCCTCCACAGCCTTTAAGGTTTTCCAGTGGGACCTCAGTCAAGAGAGGTGCAGCCATCTTACTTGGATCCGACCTTAAAATATGTCCTGCTCCGGAATCTGCTCCTTCTCCACAACAGTAACAGCCACCTTCCAAAAGACTTGGAACTCCTCTCTGTGAGCTCCTAGTCAGATTCAAACCCATCATCAGGTATTCTGCAGTGATATCTGAAAAGCAAACTTGCAAAACAGAAGCACTTGGAATCGCCCTCTGGATCCATCACAGAAGCATGGATTTGGAGGAAGAGGAGCGTGCCCCCCAGCATGGATTTGGAGGAAGAGGAGCATGCCCCCCAGCTTGCTCTTTGGAGAGGTCTCTCTTAGACAAATCTTAGAATTGTTAAAACAAAGAGGGGTGGTCCACAAATATGCCTTTCCTGGAAAAATCTGTGGACCTGGAGGCTTTTGGAGCTAGCTTTTCTACTACCGGGATGGTCCCTCCCCCTGACGCTCTCATTGACCTGGTGGTGCAGTGTGTTTGAAAGAAGCTTGATACAGCAGAACCTATACCCAAGAAATCCATTAAAATTCTAGCTGCACTGAAAGACGGGCCTCATGGTGGTAAGGATCCCCCTGTAGATGCCATGAGGTCCTTCTATTTACATGTTACAGTATTCAGAACATATGAGTTTAGACCTCTTGCTACCCGAATGTCCGGCCAGTATACAAAAGATTTCAGTCACTGTATGGTTAATGGGACATCTGATGTGGCTAGCAGGATGTGAGCCGTAAGTGACATCTGCACACACACAAGCCATCAGAACTTCTTAGCTGCCAGTCGAGCATCAAGTGTTCCTACCTTCCTGGCTGGCTGATTCTAGAGGAATCAGATAAGTGCCCTGTTGGGGAACCTTTTTGGTCATTTTGTTTCTAATGCTTGTTCATGTCATCCAGAAAATGCAAGCGTGGCTGTCGGATACCTCACAAGAATGCCCACGATCAGTGTCTTGTTTTGTTTAGGTAGGTCACACAATTACAAGGCCTGCACCATCTGCCAAGCATTTGTGCCCAAAAGTCTACACAGCTGTCTACACGTGCTCAACCTTTACCTAGAAAACCAACGTCTCAAAACATCTAGTGTTGTGTGTGGAGGGTTCTGTGACTTGACTGCCGAACCGCCAAAAAAGAAGCCGAAAACCATCAGGCCTACTATTGCCACTGGTGCCCCCTTTGTCTGACTCTCAGCCTGTGTCCGACGTTGGCCTGGTTGAAGACTGGCTCTGCTGCTTCGGATACAGTGGGTACCTACACGGAAATTGCACAATCCTGCATGGAGGTCACATCCACGGCGGCTTATCTGGTATTAGTTTCCAACACTTGGGGGCGGAACTATGATTTGTGGGACTGTTGGATCTCTCCATTACCTTAGTGTCCCAATACTTGGCCTTCCTCCATTCAGACCCCCACTAGGCCATCTCTTAAAAGGAAGGAAAAAAGAAAGCATGTGTTTGTTGCCTTCCACTACCCTCCTTCCTGCTGACAAGGACAGCAAAACTATGGAACGCTTGGGTAAGAAAATAATGTACTTCTGCTAGTCTGGCTTTCTGAGTTACTAATTATCAGACATGCATGGCAAAGTATGCCTAATCCCTTTTGGAGAAGATCTCAAAGGAATTGTCTGACTCCCCTGATTTTGCAGCAAAAGCTTCACTGTCTTCCCTAGTTGCTCTTACTTCGCAGGTTACCAGCACTCTATAACTGCATTTACGATGCTGCTGAGGCCTCAGTCAGGTCAGCATCATCTGCCTTGAGAAGGTACTTCTGACTATGCCTCCAACCTCTACCAGATGACTTTAGAGCCAAGCTGGTTGATGCTCCCTTGGACAGTACAGTACAGACCACAGTGCTGTGGTATCTCAACAAGCGGGGGGGGGGGCAATTTTATTTGCTTTGCAGACTAGCTGTCCTGATGTGGAAACTTGCCACCTCCCAGGAAGTAACCTTGCAGGCGGTTTACATACTCTCACAACCGAATTCTCAGGCAGACTCCCTCAGCAGACCCATGACAAACGCACACGAATGGATGCATCACGGGGATGTCTTCCTGGACCTCCTCCACAGGTGGGGTACACCTCAAATAGACCTGCTTGCCTCCTCCAACAGGCAACTTCCTTCTGCACCAGATTGCCAGAACCTCAGGCTGTGGCAACAGATGCTTCTCAGTCTCCTGGAAGGGGATGTTTCTCTATGCATTCCCCCCTCTTGTTTAGAAGGTCCTGCTGAAGATCCAGCAGGACAGACCAGAAATCTTGCTGGTGACTCCCTATTGGCCAAGACAGCATTGGTTCCCCCCTCCTCTTTCAGCTATCCAAAGGTAATCACCAAAAGTTACCCCTCAGAGTGGACCTTCTCACACAGCACAAGGGATCCCCAATGCAACCACAGTGGTAATCTTTTCACCTCACCCTGTGGGAAGATTCTGATCCTTTCAGACGCATTTTCAATGAGGACGTGCTCACTGTCCTGCAGTAGGCCAGGAAACCAAATACCAGAAAATCTTGCCTGTCCTAGTGGAACAGATTTTCTTTATGATGTCTCAAAAGGCAGTTGGACCTGCTGAAAAGTGAAACCTCTCTAGTACTGTCTTACCTGGGTGAACTGTTGCAGACAGGCTTAGCTTTCTCATCCATTAAGACCCACTTTTCTGCCATTTCAGCACATCTTCCCCTGGATCCCCCCCAGCTTCCAGACTACTGGCAAAGCAATTCCTTAAAGGGGTTCTTCCTCACAGACACCTAGGAAACCTCCCCCTCCATGGGACATCAACTGTGTTTTAGAGAAGGTTACACTCCACTCATTCGACCCAGCTGCTAAAGCTTCCCAAAAACATTGTACATGGAAGACTGTCCTCCTCATGGCCTTGACCTGAGCCAGTTGTGTCGGAGTTGCAAGCCCTCATGGCTATTACACCCTTCCTAGTATTCCACACTGACAGGGTTACTCCTAGATCTAACCCTTCAATGTTAAGTTGTCTATCTTGCCTTCATTCTTGCTGGTTGGGTTCGGAACCGATCCTCTGCTCCGCCATCTTGAAAAGCTTGAGAGCTGTTTACTGGTTCGAGGCCACCCCATATCCCATGATCCCTGGCGCTAGATACCCAGATCTCATTTGCCGCTTCTGCTGCGAGGTTGTTTTACTGGCTCAGGTCGTATATTTTCATTGTTTTATCTGTATTTTGATAAAAACTATTGGGGTTTGTTAGTGTAGATTGTTAGTTGCAGTTACAACCTTTCTCAGTATATCTTTGTTGTACCTATAATTTCTTTCCTGAATCCCTCCCCTTCCCTTCAGAAAACTCATTTTAGTTGGAGAGTTTTCCCCTCCCCCTTCACTTTCTTCACGTAGGCAGCCATTTAAATTAGAGGCTAACACTTTATTTTTTCTCTACAAAAAAAAAAATTAATATTTACCTAGTTTAGTTTTATTTGCTTGTGGGTAGCATAGAATATTGTTAGTATTTTCTTTTGGCTGTTTTTTGGGTGTGGTAACTTTAGTGTGTGAGATAGTTATCTCCTATTTTTTGTGTATTTTTCTTGGTGTTCATTTTTTTCAGGGATGTCCAAGGATACCAAGGTATCCGGATTCAAGAAGTGTGACTCGTGCTGTCAGAAGATGCCTCTGACAGATGGTCACACTTGTGTCTATTGTCTGGGCGCCATGCACCTGCAGGACTCTTGTTTGGTTTGCCATGCTTTCAGCCCAAGAGTCCAGCAGGAGCGTAAAAATAAGTTAATCCTACGGGGTTTACTTAAGCAGGATTCACCGGCTAAGGCTCAGCCTGTGAAGTCCTCTAAGCCACCTAAATCTTCGGCTCCCAATTCGGAGCAGTCATTGGGTGAAGCTGTTCCTTCTGCCTCGGTTCAGGCCGGAACCGATGTGCCTGCCTCCCAGTCGGTCCCGACTCACACTTCGGAGCCGTCGGGGAGTCTAAAGAGATCTAGGTCTCCCTCCCTGGAGTGGATACACTCTGCTCCGAGGTCTTCTCTGCTCCAATCGGAGCACAGTCATCGGTCCTCCCACTCTTCTAGGTCCTCAAGACTTTCAGATCACGACGTGGAGAAGAGTGGTCAGTAGGCTGTTGAAATCGCAGGCCCTAGCAAAAATGTCCAGCTCCCCTCATCAGGTGTCTGCTCCGTCCATGACTGCAGTTATTCCTCCTCCGACTCCTCCCTTGAGCTCGGAGCCGGAGTTCGTTGGGGTTCGAGTCGGGGAACCGTCTGCACTGATACCTTCTCCTTCGGTTCCGTCGTCTGCTCCGATCACTTCCTTGGTACCGTCCTTGAAGGGGTCTGGGCGCCGAGACTCCCTCGGCTCCGAGGGGGTGAGTGGCATCGGACCTTTGTCAGACCCCATTCTCCCCCTCGGAGCTTCGGCGCAGATGAACTCTGCTCCTACATGGGCTTCGGAGCCGTCCCCCTCGGTGCAGAGGGGGATTCAGATCTTTTCGGAACCGGAGTCTTCTTGGCATCCGAGCAGGGATGCCTTCAAGGTCATGAGGAGTGTGCTGGTCCCTGAGTCAGTCCCACGATCATCCTCATCGGCTCCTCCCCCTATGGTGCCTGCCTCTGCCCCTCCTCCAGACCCCAAGCGTGGGGAGCCAACGCTCCAGGGTACCCCCTTGGGTGTATCTTCCTCTTCCGAAACCTCTCCTGATCATTCAGAGGAGCCACCTCGTAAGAGGAAATGCAAGAGGAAGCATGTTGACTCTCCTGAGTCTGTCGCATCAGATACCGACTTAGAGGATTCGGAAGGGTCCCTGAGATCCCCCTCTGAAGATGTCTCCTTCTCAGGCATCCTTGAGATGCTTAGGCAGAGGGGGAACTGGACTACCCTAAGCCCTTCCGAGGATGAGTCAGTATTCCCGGATGTGTCTGGATCCTGACCTTCCACCTCCTGGGTGTCTCCGCCTTTCGACCCACTGATGTCTGTGGTGGCTCGGAAGGCATGGTCATCTCCAGACACAGTGGAACTGACCCCCAGAAGACCCGCTAAATTCATAACTGCACCACAAGATAAACAGTTTTTGACCAAAAGTGTTCCCATTGATGCCATGGTGGTAGCGGCAGCCACAAATGAGTTGGCCAAACCTTCATCTGTCCATCCCCCTAACAAGGAGTCGAGGACGATGGACAGATATGGGAAGTGGATGTTCTCTTCAGCGACCTTTTCCATGAGGTCTCTGAATTATTTGTGCCACTTTACCCGTCTTCAAAGGGATCTCTTTAAAAAGCTTGGAGATGCCCTCCAAGACCCATCAGCTGAGGGGGCCCAAGCTAAGGCAGCCTCCCAGCTGGCGACTCTTAATTCAGTGGTGAACTCCTCCATGAGGCTCATTTCTTATGCAGCCGATGGTGCGAGTAGAGCCGTGGGCACAGGCATTGCCCTAAGGAGGCACGCCAGGATGCGGCATGTAACTTTGCGGAACCTTTCAGAGCATCTTTCACCAACACCCCTTTTGATGGTTCCTCTCTTTTTGGATCACAGGTGAAGGAAACCCTTACCAGGTGTGAGCAGGAAGGCAAGACTCTCTGCCGTGGGAGTCCATTTTTCCACTCCTTCCAGACCATATCCCAAGGGTCAAAAGAGTGGAAAGATGTGGTTCCGTAAATCCCATGGAGCCTTTCCGGACACACGTGGTGAGTTCCCATCCAGAGGCAGAGGAGGTAACAATAATAGATTCCGCCCTCGTGGCAGAGGGGGGTCCGCAAAACCAGGGCAGCAGAGAATCCTTGTCTGAGAAGCCCTTCCAGCATCCCTGAAGGGTTGCCCGGCTGCCCACATCTGGAGGCAGTTGGGGGAAGATTATTGCTGTACCCAAGAGCCTGGCAAGACATAACACAAGACAAATGGGTACAGTCTGCTATATCCGGTGGCTACAAAATTCCCTTTGTTCTCACTCCCTTGGTGTTAAACAAGTCCCTTCCAGATGTTCCACCCAATCTAAGGGATCAAGCAGTTCAAGACGTTTCAAAGCGGCTAAGAAAAAGGGCCATCCAGCAAGTCCCAGCAGACCAGCAAGGATCCGGAATTTACTCAAGGTTCTTTTTGGTACCAAAAAAGACAGAGGACTGGAGACCCATTCTGGATCTCAGCAGACTAAACAGGTCTGTACAAAGAACGAAGTTTCGGATGGTCACGCTACAGCCCATTTTACCCTTTCTGGGTTAGGACAATTGGATGTGCTCTATAGATCTTCAGGATGCGTACTACCACGTCAAGATGGACAGACGCTCCAGAAGATTCCTTCGCTTCCAGCTGGGAGCCAGCCATTATCAGTTCAGAGCTCTGCCCTTTGGTCTCACCACAGCCCCCAGGGTGTTCACCAGATGTATGGCAGTAGTTACCACTCACCTGAGACGGCAAGGATTCCAGGTGTTTCCATATCTAGACGACTGGCTCCTCACTGCTACCTCCAGGCATCACTTTCTGCGAGCCAGAGACTACACTATCGAGACTTGCTCCAGACTAGGTATCTCAATAAATTTCAAAAAGTCTGCATTGTCGCCCTGTCAGTCTTATCACCTTTATAGGTGCAAATTTAAATACAAAAGACATGTCAGCGAGCCTTCCACCAGACAGGGGTATTAGTGATTCGCCAACATGTACATGTTGTATTAGCATGCAAAAGAATTCAAGCCACGTTCGTCCTCCAAACTCTGGGTCTCATGGCAGCAGCGATCATACTTGTTCCTTAGCTCGTTTTCACACGAGGATTCTCCAGTGGCTTCTTTTCACCCAATGGTCCTTCCAGCAGCTTCCCATGTCTCACATGATTATGATCACAGAAGCATGCAAAAAGCACCTTGCATGATGGATGGTCTCCACATCAGTGCCCCGGGGCAGACCATTTGTACTTCCCCCTCCAGTTGCTACGGTGACCACGGATGCCTCCCTGATCAGGTGGGGGGCATTATCAGGGCAGAACAGTCCAAGGCACCTGGCAGTCTCACGAGTACCATCTTCATATAAATGTCTTTGAGATGAGGGCCGTGCTTTTAGCGTTGCAAGCTCTTCAGGACTCTCTCTTCCTACCGGGACCATTGCAATTCAAATGGACCATGTCAGTAGTATGGTACATCAACAAGCAGGGCGGAACCAAGTCCTACCCCCTATGTCGAGAAGCACTCAGACTCTGGCAGTGGGCGATCTCTTCCCAACGGTTTCTGATCGCAATGCACATCCCTGGGAGGTCCATCGTCATAGCAGACAGGCTGAGCAGAGCAATTATTGTCCCTCACGAGTGGTCTCTGAATCAAGTAGTTGCGGACCAAATATTCCACAAATGGGGCCAACCTTGCTGTGACCTTTTTGCCACCCCCTTCAACAGCAAGTGCAGCAATTTCTTCTCTCTCCTTCCACTTCCCGGACATTCCCCCAGAGACGCTCTAGTCCACGATTTGACCTCAGGGACTTCTTTATGCATTCCCTCCGTTTCCCCTAATCCCAAAGCTAATACAGAAAGCTACCGTATTGGGTTGCAGAATGATCCTCATTGCTCCTTACTGGCCTCGACAAATATGGTTCCCATTCCTGCATCATCTTCTCGAGCAGCCTTAGACTCTGGACCTAGTTCCAGACCTTCTGATCCATCAGTCGGGCAGGCTGCACCAATCCCTGCAATCTCTCCAGCTCACTGCTTGGTTGCTCCACTTCCAACTTTAGCCAGGCTTCCTGATATCTCCCCCTCTGTGCGCAAAATTATTTTATCATCGCACAAGTCTACGACTAGAAAAACGCTAGTAAGTGGAAACGTTTTTCTTCCTGGGCAGCAGCTAAGAGTATAGACCCCTTTTCAGCCCCTGTACACCACATTTTGGAATTTCTTGCAGAACTCTTTCATGCTGGGTCCGCTTCCGCTACAATTAGAGTTCCGTTAGCTGCAATTTCAAATTTTCACATTGGCCTGTCGGAAAATAATATCATGTCTCATAAGCTATGGTAAAGCCTTTCTCAAAGGGACCACTCTGCTCAGGCCTCCAGTGAGAGATCCCCCACCTCCGTGGGATCTAAATTTGATTTTAGCTTCTCTAATTTTGCCCCTCTTCGAACCTGCAGCATCTTGTTCATTGAAGTTTTTATCTTAGAAAACCCTCTTTCTGGTAGCTATTACTTCAGCCAGAAGAGTTTCGGAACTTCAGGCTCTTTGTGCCTGTCCTCCGTACCTAGTGTTCCACAATGACAGGGTTACTCTCAGGACTAATCTTTCCTTCCTTCCTAAGGTCTCTTCAGAGAATAACTTGAATCAGTCCATAGACCTTCCTGTGTTTTTCCCCCAACCACTCCAACAGGGCGGAATATAAATTGCATCTGTTAGATGTTCACAGGCAACTGCGTTTTTATTTGCATAGAACTAAGGACATCAGGAAATCGGAACAACTTTTCCTTTCTTATGCTGAGGGTAAACAAGGTCTTCCAGTCTCAACAGTAACCTTGTCCAGGTGGTTGACTACTATCATCAAATTTATCTATCAACTGAGGAATAAAGAATTGCCTGTTAAACCAAAAGGTCACTCCGCCAGAGCTTTAGCCACTTCTGTGGCCTTTCAGGCTAGGTTGCCCATGGAATCTATTTGTGCTGCGGCTACATGGGCCAACCCACATACTTTAATTTCGCATTATAAGTTGGATGTGGTTTCCAGGAGCCGAGCTGATTTTGGTTCCACTGTTCTGAAGAGTTTGTTCCGATGAGCCACCCAGGATTTTAGGTGCTAGGGACGCTGTCCCAACCAGCAAGAATGAAGGCGATATAGACAACTTAACATAAAGAAGTTATGTACCTACCATAACGTTCCATGTTGTCTTCTTCTTGCCTTCTTTCTTGCGTCCCACCCTCCATCCCCCAATCCTAGTAGACCGAGAAGAGTTCCTTATAGTTTTTCACTGGCTGAGCCTTCTCCGGCTACTCTTTTCTGCCAAGTAGCCTCTCTGGTAAGGTTTGTACATTCCAAGATAGGATTCTTTCCTTATGCCTGCAGTTAGACTTGCCAAACGAGGTCTGGGTATCTAGCGCCAGGCGTCATGGGATATGGGGTGGCCTCAAGCCAGTAAACCGCTCTCGAGCTTTTGAAGATGGCCGAGTCGGCTCCGAACCCAACCAGCAAGAAGGAAGGTGAGAAGAAGACAACTAACATGGAACGTTATGGTAGGTACAGAACTTTTTTCATGCCCAAGGTGGTGAACGACATTTCCCTAAATCATGCCATCCACCTACCACCCTTCTTCCTTAACCCACTGGGAGACGGTAAGAGAGTACGTCATTCCCTAGATGTGCACAGACAGCTCAGATTTTACCTGCACAAAACCAAGTCTGTCAGACAGGCTGATCAACTGTTTGTCTCCTTCTACCCCAGGGCCCTGGAGAAAGGCAGTATCTAAACAATTTCAACATGGATTTCCAAAGCCATTACCTTTTGCTATAAACACCATGGAAAATCCTGCAAGGTACTGTCAAAGCACACTCTACCAGGGCAGTGGCCTTCTCAGGAGCATGGATACCTCCACTATACTGGAAGCAGCCACTTGGTCTTCAGTGCATTCACCAAACACTACAAGTTAGACCACATTTTTAAGGCCAGAGCTGGTTTTGCCAGAGCTAGCCTCCATGGATTCTTGGAGAACTCTACTAGGCCACCTCCCCCTTCTTCACAGTGAGCTTTGGCACTTGCCCCTATGTTCTGAATACTGCAACATGTGAACAGAAGGACATAGAAAAGATGTGTAAAGTTGGGTCTATATTAGGAGAACAAAAACCCGACTGAGCGAATCCCAGTTGAGCGACACAGAGCGAAAACCACTAATATCGCAAGAATGAATGGAGATCGCCATAAGGAATTCATCCCTTTACTTCAATGTAGTGCGATCTCGGAGTTGGTATATTTAAGTAGGGGGGGGGTGTGGGGCACAGCCCCCCCACATGGGGAGTGCAGAGGGGCTTGCCCCCCTGCATAAAACAGTGAGAGTTTAAGCATTTTACCTGTTTAGTTTCTCTGGTTCGATATTAGCAGTTTTTGCTCTTTGTGTTGCTCAACTGGCATTCGCTCAGTCGGGTTTTCGTTCTAATATAGAACCATAAAATCATACATAGCCATAGATGTCCTTGTCTTCCATGTTGCAGTATTCCATCCCACCCACCTACACCTCCTGTTGTACAGCATATGTTCTTCGTGTTTCACTGTTGCAGTCATCACACTTGGGTTATCTGCCTGCAGGTAGCCCTCAGTCGGCCCGAATATCAGAGACTTCTGTATCGCATGCTGTCACTCCAGGACTGATGTCGGGTCATCAGGGGCATAAAACAGGCAGCCGACACCATTACATCAGTCTTTCTTGCCGAGGAGCTGAAGCAGAAGCAGTTCGCAAGTGCCAGTCAGCTGCTGCCTGAGTTTTTATGAATTGAATCATCCTAAAGTCTTCTAAAGCTAAGCACCCTGTTGGCAATCCTTTTTTCTTGCTTTAATCAATGTCAGAAAAAGTTAACAGTTGCCTTGCCTGTGGAAGGAAGATACCACACAGAGATTTTCATTCTTACTGCATCACCTGTTTAGGCCCAGACCACGATGTACCTCGCTGTCGGTTTTGTGCCTTGTTCAACACCCGAACCATTCATCGTCGAGCCCTTATTGTCACTAAATACTTTCGTTCTCTATCTCCGTATTGGCTTCGGTAAGCCATCCGACTTCCGATATTCTGAAAAAAAAAATGTAAGGCTAAAGACAGAGACTGCACCAAGTCCAAAGCTGCCGACGATTCTCCCGTTAAGCTAGTTGCCAGTTCACCGGTACTCGGGGGGGGGGGGCTTTTGCAGCCCCTGATGCCCACTTCAATGGATTCGCAGGCCTCTACGTAGACCCTTTTGGAGTCCCGTATGCCGCAAGATTCTTCGACTACGGGACCTGTGGATGTCTCTACCTTGGATGGGTCCGGAGCCACTCAATAGGCACCGATTTCTATTGAAGATGTTCTTCATGTTGCACTGTTGCAGTCTTCACACTTGGGTTATCTGCTTGCAGGTAGCCCTCAGTCGGCCCGAATACCACAGACTTAGTATTTCTGCGTCGGATGCTGTCACTTCTTCCATGATGTCAAATCATCAGGGGATATAAAAACAGGCAGCCGATGCCATTACATCAGTCTTTCTTGCAGAGGAGGAGCCCGAAGCAAAAGCAGTTCACAAGTGGTGGTCGACCGCTACCTGAATTTTTCGTTTTCGAGTTGAATAATCCTGAAGTCTTCTAAAGCTAAGTACCCCATTCGGGATACTTTTTTCTTCCTCTAACCGATGTCAGAAAAAGTTAACAGTTGTCTTGCCTGTAGAAAGCAAATACCTCACAGATTTTCATTCTTACTGCGTCACCTGTTTAGGCCCAGACCAGGACTTTCCTTCACTGTCAGTTTTGTGCCTTAATGCCCGAACCCATTCATCATCAGGCTATCTTTGTTGCTAAATTCTTTCGCTCTCTATCTCTGTATTCTGAAATGGCTTTGATAAGCCATCTGACTACCGATCTTCCAAAAACATGTAAAGATAAAAACAGAGACAGACTGCATAGGTCCAAAACTGCTGACAACGCTTCCGTTAAGCTAGTCGCCAGTCCAGCGGTACTCAGTGAGGCACCTTTGCAACCCCTGATGCCCACTTCTATGGATTCCCAGGCCTCTGCTAAGACCCATTCGGAGTCTGGTATGCCGCGAGATGTTTCTTCGACTATGGAACCAGTGGCTGTCTCTGCCTTAGATGGGCTCGGAGCTGCTGTGCAGGCACCAGTTTCTGAGGGAGTTTTTCATCCTACCGATTGAATCAAACGGGCGACTTCTTTTTTAAACAAAACTACAGAGTTTCTTAGGCCCAAAGTATGTACTACGTCTAGAAAACTGATCACCAAAGCGCATACTCAGGCACCCATGCCACAAAAACAAATGCTTAGAATGGCTGAAGACCTTATTACGCTGATTAGGGGAAGCCAGCCGTCCCCAGCTAAGAGACAGACTCCAGTCCCCTTCATGTTCTACAGACCAGGAGTCCAATGACCCCTGACGTTTCTGATTATGAAGACATGCCCTTATCTGCCTATGAGGATTCAGATGCAGAGGAATCCATTCCCTCTGCCTCCCTTCCAGAGGATTTCTCTTTTGCTGAAATCTTGCATACTTTGAGAGCATTTCCATTGGGAATGCCAAGACTATCCTTAGTCCAAAAAGAGACCCAGAGAATTTTTAGAGTTGCCTCAGCACAGGACTTTAGCTATGCCCCCTGTCCTGGATGTTGTGGATGATATTTTCATGGAATCCAGTCTTACTCCAGGCACTTTACCTCCGGCCCCTAGGAAACCAGACAGGTACTACAGAATACCTGATTCTCACAAGTTTCTTTTCAAGAATCCTACTGCTGATCCAGAGATCATTTCCCAGGGACCTAAAGTTATTAAGGCTACTACAGCCAAAAATCTTATCCCTTGGGACAGGGATTCCAGAGTTTTGGACAGATGGGGTAACAAGGTATATACCTCTGCAACTCTTGCTATCAGGGCATTGAATTGCCAGTTTCACATGCTGAAAAACCAGCAACATATTATGGAACTTATTAAACAAAAAGTGGTAATTTTTCTAGATTGTGCAGAAAAAAGAATTCCAGGAGGTTATGCACTCTATAAAGCAAGTTAGTAAGCATACTTTGCAGTGTGGCACTGATGCCATGGAAGCATCTTGGAGGGCAGCAGTCACTGGCTCTGTACTGAGAAGACATGATTGGCTGAAGGAGCAGGCCTTGCCAGATCATGTCAAATCTAAATTACTAGATGCTCCTTTAAATAAGGACTGTTTGGCACCAAAGCAGAAGTATTTCTTAAAAGACTGAAGAAAAGGCTAAATCTATGCAAACTGTTAAGGAATTCCTACAAGTGCAACCACCTAGATTCAGTAGGCATTGCTCTTCAAAACACTGGTCCTTTCCAGCCCGTGAAAGGCCTTCCCAAACAAGACCCAGGGGAAACAAACCACCCAGACTACAGTCTCAGGGTATGCAGAGATCTAAGCAATGGAGTGCCCCCACCCCTAGAGCAGGGAGTGGTAAGCCACCTCCTTATGGAAAAAGCTCACAGTGACTTCTCAACTCTGCCCAGCCCTGCCCAATTGTGTGTGCCCCGAGGAGGAAAACTTTCCCTTCTTGCAAAAAAACTGGATGTCCATCACTCAGGACCGATGCGTCCTCAATATTGTCACCCAGGGGTACAAATTTTATTTATGTTTACTGCCACCCCCAAGTGGGTTTCCAGACCTTCCTCCAAACCAGTGGGCAGAGACTCAAAACCAAGTACTTTTTCCTGCTAAATATCAGAGCTATTCAGTTTGTTCCACTAGAACAGAGAGGGGTCAAGGATTCTACTCCAGACTATTCCTGGTACCCAGGAAAGGGGGCTCTTGTTGCCCAATCCTGGATTTTTCAATTCTCAACACCTTCCTGGTGGTACCAAAATTCTCGATGCTTACCCTGCAACAGCTTCTCCCTATGTAAGCCAAGGATGCCTGGTTAGTCACCCTAGACTTAAAAGAAGCTTATCTGCACATCCCCATAAGGGAGTCATGCCGGAAATATCTACACTTCAGGGCAGGGTCTATGCATTATCAATTTTCTACGCTTCCCTTTGGCTTATCTACTGCGCCCAGGGTATTCACAAAATGCTTTTGGCTCTATCCATTGCATACTGCAGGCAGAGAAATATCCAAATTTACCCGTACTTGGACAACTGCCTGATTCAGGCGGACAGTCAGGAGTTGTTGCTTCAGCACCTGACATTTGTAAAAAGCCTTGTAACTTCATTGGGATACACCATCAACGAAAAGAAATCACAACTGGTACCCAGTCAAAAGATTGTATTCCTGGGAGCAAGCTTGGACATAACTTCCCTGATGGCATTACTCACTTCAGAAAAACAGGTCTATCTGACAGACTACTTCAAACAAATGGCCACCAGAACCCAGCTATCTGCAAGAAAAATACTGCAGGCCCCTAGGGTTCATGGCCTCATGTATTTTGCTAATTCCATATGCAAGACTGCATATGAGGAAACTTCAGTGGTACTTAAAGTCTTTGGTGACAACATTCTCAAGACCCAGAAACAGTCATTCCTATCATACCTTGTCTAATGACAGAGTTCCTTTGGTGGGAAGAAGCATGCAACCACAACTAGGGACTGCGTTTTACTCAACCCAATGCAGCCCAGAGCCTAACCAGACTCATCAGATTATGCATGGGGGTTCACTTGGCGAGCAAATGTATTTAGGGCCACTGGAGCCAGAGGGAAAGTCTCCTGCACATCAATCAAAAAGGGATGCTAGCTGTATAGAATGCCCTGGGAGCTTTCAGATACCTACTCTTTCTAGGACAACTGCTGATAAAAACAGACAGCACTACAGTTATGTGGTATATCAACAAGCAGGGGGGAACCCATTCTTACTCACTCTGCAGGTGGCCATGGCCCTGGTGAACACCGCCTTGGACAACCAAGTTGATCTACAAGCTCAATTTCTGCCAGGCAAACAGAATTCACTGGCAGACGACTTAAGCAGAAATATCCTAGATCCACACGAGTGGAAATTGGAGCCCAGCACCTTCAATCTTCTGGTCCAGAAATAGGGGACCCCAGAGGTGGATCTCTCTGCCAACCCTGACAACCACCGGTTAAGCAAAATCTGCACCAGGAGCCCTCACAGCAGGGCCTGGAAGGTGGATGCCCTATCCTTTCAATGGGAAAACCTTTCCCCCCTGTCCTGTATCTTGAGTATTACTCAAGATAAAACAAGACAGGCCAAGGACCTGATTGCCCCGGATTGGCCACACCACCACTGGTACCCACTCCTGCGCAGCCTAACAATGGTGCCACCCTGACACCTACACCAGGCCCCCCAACCCTGCTTTCTCAGCAGGAGGGACAGATTTTGCATCCATAATGGCAAACCCTAAATCTTGCAGCCTGGCTTATTCCTTAAATACCCCACTGACGGCCCTAAGCAGGCAGGTGCTGGACGTCATCCTTGAAGCCAGAAGGCCCAGTACTAGGAAATCCTATGCTGAAAAGTGGAAAAGGTATTGTTCTTGAATTCAGTCTAAAGGAAAGGACACAGCACTGCCCTCCTTACCTCTAATCCTGGATTACCTAGCAGAACTACTACACAGAGGCCTATCCTTCTCCCCCATTAAGATCCATGCCTCTGCCATTTTGGCTCATTACAATAATGAACCACCTCTGATGTTCATCGTGCATACAGCTGCAGTAATCACAGATGGGTTCTCTGCCGTCAGGCGGGTCCTCGGTCTGCCGAATTCCAAAGTCTTGGTCCGGCATCGGTTGTTGTCACTTTCCTCCCTGACGTCAGAGCAGCCAGGGTATATAAGACACAGCCGACGCCATGCTCTTCAGTCTTTTTTGCCGCGCGGTGCCCGAAGCAGAAGCAGTTCGCAAGTGCCGGTCGGCCAGCTCCTGAATTTACGAAAAATTGGAAACCGAAGTCTTCATTAAAGCTAAGTACCCCGTTGGGGAAACTTTTCTTGCCTCAGACCGATGTCAGAAAAAGTTAACAATTGTATTTCTTGTGGGAAGCAAATACCGCATAAGGATTTCCATTCCCTCTGCATACCTTGTTTAGGCCCAGACCACAACGTCTCTGAACCACCTCTGTTCTCACCCTCTCATCAAACAGTTCCTGAGAGGGGTAAACAAGGCCACCAAGGAGAGCACCCACCCCTGCCTGGGAACTTAACTTTGTTTTGGAAAAGCTCACGCTTCCCCCTTTTGAACCTGCTACTTCAGCAGAGTTAAAATTCCTCTCTTGGAAAACAGCCTTGCTTCTAGCCCTCACTTCAGCTAGAAGAGTGTCTGAGTTGCAAGCACTGATGGTTGTGGAACCCTTCATTATTTTCCATGCTGACAGGGTTTCCCTTAGAACTAACCCTTCCTTTATGCCTAAAGTGGTGTCCAATGTGGCTCTCAACCAATCCATCCATTTGCCAACCTTCCCTAATCCTCAAAATAAAGGGGAAAGGATCCTGCACTCTTTTGACTTGCACAGACAGCTCAGGGGTCTACCTTGATAGGACTAAGCTTTTCAAAAAAATCTGACAAGCTGCTAGTCAGCTTTGCAACAGGAGCAGAGGGCAAGGCCATTTCAAAACAAACCATTTCCAAATGGATAGCACACTGCATCCCTTTTTGCTACAAGCACCATGGAAAACCAACCCCTCATGGGGTCAGAACAAATTCCACTAGAGCTGCATCTGCCTCTACAGCATTTGTCAGGGGAGTCCCTATAAGGGACATACTGGAATCTGCTACCTGGAGTTCTGGTACATTACCACCTGCCTATCTTTTCAAAATCCAGGGCAGGATTTGCTACAGCAGTCTTGCAAAGCCTACTAGTCAGCCCTAACTCTTCTTGACTGCCTCCACCCTTCCTCAGGTTTGTGAATCAACCCAAGTGTGATGACTGCAACAGTGAAACATGAAGAACGTAGTACAGATGTGCACACTTACCGTAAATGTAGATGCTCAAGTGTATTCACTGTTGCAGTCCTGATTTCCCTCCTTTCAGCCCCCTGGTTTTCTCTATCTCTTTATCTCTCCTCTCTGTGGCTATTCCTACTGTTATTTACGTTTTACTGGTGGTGTTTTCCCCATCATATACTAGCTGTCTATTTGGGGGCTCCTGACATTTGGGGCAAGGAAAACTGATATGGCATTGGCTGCCTGTTTTTGTACCCCTGATAACCTCTCGTTATGGAAGAAGCGACATCATCCGAAGCAGAAATACTAAGTCTCTGGTATTCGGGCCGACTGAGGGCTACCTGCAGACAGATAACCCAAGTGTGATGACTGCAACAGTGAATACACTCTAACATCTACATTTATTGGAAGTGTACACAACAGTACTTTCTTCACACTACCGATGTTCGATACAAACAGACTTCATTTCTGTTTAAAACTATCGAGTTTCTAAGACCAAGAGTACAAACTACACCTAGAAAACAGACGACCAAAGCGCATGCACCTGCTCCCTTGCCACAACATCAAATGCTTAGAATGGCAGAAGACCTTATTATGCTGATTAGGGGAAGTCAGATTTCCCCTGCTAAGAGTAAGAGACCAGTCCCCAACAGTTTCAGCAGACCAAGAGTCTGACGACTCTGAGGTATCTGATTATGAAGACATGCCCTTATCTGCTTATGAGGATTCAGATGCAGAGAAATCCATTCCCTGTGCCTCTCCTCCAGAGGACTTTTCTTTTGGTGAAAACTTACATACTTTAAGAGAGCATTTCCACTGGGAATGCCAAAACTATCCTCAGTCCAAAAAGAGACACTGAGAATTTCTAGATTTGCCACAACACAGACCTTTAGCACCCCCAGTCATGGAAGTTGATGTTTTTGTGGAATCCAGTCTTACTCCTGATACTTTACCCCCTGCCCCTCGGAAACCAGACAGGTACTACAGAATACCTGACTGACTCAAATTTTTTTTTCACAAATCTTACTGCTGACCCTGAGATAATTTCCCAGAGGCCTAAAGGTATCAAGGCAACTACAGGTAAGAATCCCACCCCTTCAGACAGGAAGTCCAGAGCTTTGGACAGATGCAGTAAGAAAGTATATACCTCTGCACCTCTTGCCATTAGGGCTTTGAATTGTCAGTTTTACATGCTGAAGTACCAGCAACATATGGAACTTATTAAACAAAAAGTAGCAACCTTTACAGACTGTGTGGAAAATAAAGAATTGCAGGAGCTTATGCACTCAGCAAGCATACCTTGCAGTGTGGCTTTGACGCCCTAGAAGCATCTTGCAGGGCAGCAGTCACTGATTCTGTACTGAGAAGGCATGCTTGGCATAAGGAGCAGACCTTGCCAGACCATGTCAAATCAAAGTTATTAGACACTCCTTTGAACAAGGACCATCTGTTTGGCACCAAAGCAGAAGAGGTTCTTAAAAAGATGGAAGAAAAAGCTAAATCTATGCAGACAGTTAAAGAATTCTTACAAGTACAGCCTCTTGGATTCAGTAGGCATTGCCCCTTGAAACACTGGTCCTTTCCAGCCCCCTCCAGGCCATCTCAAACTAGACCCAGGGAAAACGGACCACCCAGACTTCAGTCTCAGGGTATGCAGAGAGCTAAGCAATGGAGTGCCCCCACCCTCAAAACAGGGAGTGCTAAGCCACCTCCTTACGGAAAGAACTCACAATGACTTCTCTACTCTACTCCCCACCTCTGCCCAACTGCTTGTGCCCCTAGGAGGAAAACTTGCCCTTCATTGCAAAAAACATGGATGTCCATCACAAAAGATCAATGGGTCCTCAACATTGTATCCCAGGGGTACGAATTCTACTTCCACTCTCTGCCAACCCCAAAAGGGTTCCTAGACCTTCCTCCAAACCAGTGGGCAGAGGCACAAAACCAAGTCCTATCCCTGCTCTCTAATAGGGCTATTCAATGTGTTCCGGCAGAACAGATAGGTCAAGGATTATATTCCAGACTTTTCCTGGTACCAAGAAAAGAGGGCTCTTGGCACCCAATCCTAAATCTTTCAATTCTCAACACCTTCCTGGTGGTACCAAAATTCAAAATGCTTACCCTGCAACAGCTTCTTCCTATGCTAGCCAAGGATGCCTGGTTAGTCACCCTAGACTTAAAAGAAGCCTATCTGCACATTCCTTTAAGGGGGTCATGCAGGAAGTATCTACGTTTCAGGGCTGGATCTATGCATCATCAGTTCTCTGCACTTCCCTTTGGCTTATTCACTGTTCCCAGAGTATTTACAAAATGCTTGGCTCCAGCCATTCCTTACTCCAGGCAGGGAAATATCCAAATTTTCCCATACTTAGACGACTGCCTGAATCAGGCAGGCAGTCAGGAATTGCTGTTGCAGCACCTGACATTTGTGAAACACCTTTTCACATCCCTGGGGTCATCAACGAAAAGAAATCAAAACTAGTGCCAAGTCAAAAGATTGTATTCCTGGGAGCAAGCTTGGACACGGCATCCCAAATGGCATTCCTCATTTCAGAAAAATAGTCTGACAGCCTGTTTCAAACAAATGGCCACCAGAACCCAGCTGTCTGCAAGGAAAGTTCATGGCCTCATGCATCCTGCCAATTCCATATACCAGACTGCATATAAGGAAACGTCAGCAGTACTTAAAAAGTCTTTGGTGCCAACATTCTCAGGACCTAGAAACTGTCATTCTTATCATACCCTGTCTAAGGACGGAGTTTCTTTGGTGAGCAGCAGCATACAACCACAACAAGGGACTGCCCTTTACTTCAACCCCACGCCTCCCAGACCCCTAACCACAGACGCATCAGACTATGCCTGGGGCGCACACATGGATGGCAAATGTATTCAGGGCCACTGGAGCCCAAGTCAGTTCATCTGTACAGCAACCAAAGAGAGATGCTAGCTGTGCAGCACGCCCTGACAGCTTTCAGATACCTACTCTCTCCAGGACCACTACTAATAAAAACAGAAAACACCACAGTTATGTGGTACATCAACAAGCGGGGGGGGGGGGCACTCTGTAGGTTAGCCATGGCCCTGTGGAACACTGCCTTGGACATGCAAGTCCATTTGCAAGCTCAATTCCTACCAGGCAAACAAAACTCACTGGCAGACGACTTAAGCAGAAATCTCCTAGACCCACATGAGTGGCAATTGGAGCTCAGCACCTTCAACCTTCTGATTCAGAAATGGGGGACCCCCCAGCTGGATCTTTTTGCCTCCCCCTGCAATCATCAGCTCAGCAAATTCTGCACCAGGAACCCTCACAGCAGGGCCTGGAAAGTGGATGCCCGATCTTTTCAGTAGGTAAATCTCTCAATCTATGCCTTCCCTTCTCCCAAGAGTATTACTCAAAATAAGACAGGACAGACCAAGGATAATTCTGATTGCCCCGGACTGGCCATGCCAACACTGGTACCCACTCCTGCACAACCTGACACCGGTGCCACCCTGGCACCTACACCAGGACCCAACCCAGCTCTCTCAGCAGGAGGGACAAATTTTGCATCCGCAGCTGGAAACCCTAAATCTTGCAGCCTGGCTTATCCCTTGAATTCTCCCCTAGCAACCCTAAGGAAGCAGATGCTGGACATTATTCTTGAAGCCAGAAGATCCAGTACAAGAAAATCCTATGCTGATAAGTGGAAAAGGTACTGCTCCTGGATTCAATCTAAAGGAGAGGACACAACTCTGCCCTCCCTACATCTAATCCTGGATTACTTAGCAGATCTACTCCACAAAGACCTGTCCTTCTCCTCCATTAAGATACATGCCTCAGCCATTTCGGCTCATTACAATACTGAGCCACCTCTCTTCTCGCACCCTCTTATCAAACAGATGTTCATCGTGTTACCCTGCTGCAGTCATCACACTTGGGTTATCCTGCCATCAGGCAGTCCCGCAGTCGGCCCGAATTCCAAAGTCTTGGTCCGGCGTCGGCTGCTGTCACTTCTTCCCTGACGTCAGAGCGCCAGGGGTATATCAGAGGCATCCGACGCCATTTTCTTTAGTCTTTCTTGCGGCGCGGTGCCCGAAGCAGAAGCAGAAGCAGTTCACAAGTGCCGGTTGGCCGACACCTGAGATTTTTGAATAGTTTCAGTCCAAAGTCTTCAAAGCTAAGTACCCCGTTGGGGAACCTTTTCTTGCCTCAGTCCGATGTCAGAAAAAGTTAACAGTTGCATTTCTTGTGGGAAGCAAATACCTCATACGGACTTTCATTCTTTTTGTATACCTTGCCTAGGCCCAGACCACAACGTCACTGGTTGCCGGTTTTGTGCTAGGTTCAATAAGCGAACTATAAAGTGATGCTTTGATTTCGCATGACACTACTTCAGTAGAAAATTTAATTACACTATGCCATCGGAGCAACCGACTACCGGCGTGCATAAAAACGCAAAGATAGGCAGCCTAGATCCAAGCCAGACTCCGAGGCCTCGGCTGGGCCGGTCGCCGGTTCTCCGGTTTTCAGTGAGGCACCTACGCAGCCCCTGGCTACCGCTGAATTGGATCCCCAGACTGCTTCGGATCCCCCAGCAGAGTTCTAGGCCGACGCAGCCATTTTCTGTAGGCCCTACCGATGACATTGCAGTAGGGAAGCCGGTGCTGTAGAAACACCTTTGGTTTCTGAAGGTATCGTCAGACCGACTACTCTCACCATAACATCTTATGCCAAGCTTAAGACTCCTCTAAAACCAAAAAAGCCTACACTTTAGTCTCCAGGTCAAGGCCCTGTGCCTAGGAAACAGATGCTTAAAATGGCTGAAGATTTGATTTCTTTGATCAGGAGTTCCCAACCCCCCCCCCGACAAAAGGCCTAGACAAGAGGAGGATTATGCCTCCTCTGATCAAGTGTCCATTTCCGCAGGCTCCTCTGAGGAACAGGATTACTCCTTTCCCCCTTATGAAGATTCTGATGCTGAAGACTCCATTCCCTCAGCTTCTCCCACTGAAGATTATTCCTTTGGGGAAACCTTACATACCATGAGGGAACATTTCCACTGGGAAGGTCAGGACTACTCAGACTCAAAGAAAAGGCTCCGAGAGTTTCTTTTACTCCCCCAGCACAGACCACTTGCTATCCCCCCAGTTTTGGACATTGTGGATGATGTTTTCTTAGAATCGTTTAAATCCAGATTCTCTGCTTCCTGCTCCAGCCAAACCAGATAGATACTATAAGAGTGCCTGACTATCACAAATTCCTTTACAAAAGCCCTTTTGCTGATCCAGAGACAATCTCCCAGGGTCCCAAAGGGGCTAAGGCTTCTATGGCTAAAAATCCTGTACCCTCAGAAAGGGACTCCAGAGCACTAGATAGGTGGGGGAAGAAGGTTTACACCTCAGCTACTCTAGCTATGAGAGCACTAAATTGTCAATTTCACATGCTTAAGTACCAGCAATTCCTAGATAAAACAAAAGATGGGCACGCACCCTCAACGGTCTGAATTCAAGGAAATGCAAGATCTGTTGCATGCAGCTGAACAGGTGGGCAAACATACTGTACAATGTGGATGGTCCTTCAAGGATGCATCTGCAGTCATAACATATGGGTTGTCCTGCCTCAGGCAGCCCTTCAGTCGGCCGGATTCCAAAGTCTGGGTCTGGCCTCGGCTGATGTCGCACTTTCCCCGACGTCAGAGCGTCTGGGGTATAAAAGCATCAGCCGACGCCATTTTCCTCAGACTTTCTTGCCGCGCGGTGCCCGAAGCAGAAGCTGTTCGCAAGTGCCGGTCGGTCAGATCCAGTGATTTCAGCTACCGAAGACTTCGAAAAAAGCTAAGTACCCCGTTGGGGACTCTTTCTTGCCTCAGCCGATGTCAAAGTAAATAATTGTTTAACTTGTGGGAAACAAATACCTCATAAGGATTTCCATTCTTACTGCCTTCCTTGCTTAGGCCCAGACCACGACGTATCGGCCTGTTTAGCCTGTGCCTCCTTCAACCGACGAACTCTTAGATGTTGGTCGGAGTTTGCAGAGGAATTTTTTGGAGCCGCTTTTGCTTATAAAATGCCGTCTGAGACTCCGACTTCGCATATGATCAAAAAACGCAAGGAAAAGGACAGACACTCGCGGCCCGCGGTTTCGGCTGAAACCATGGCTAGGCCTACCGCGAGTGTCTCTGTTTCGGCAGAAACCGAGTCCTCGGCGATTCCTTCTTCCGAAACCATACTTCCGACCACCGAGGCCCGAGAGGCCCCGGATGAGTCGGCTTCAGAACTACCTACCGAAGCTAGTGTTCAGGAATTGTCTGACACCATACCTTTGGACATTTCTACCCCTGCACGTGGGGCAGCTAGGCCCCCAGCTTCTATGTCCATTAAGGCCTTCTCTAGGGCTAAAGCTGCAAAAATTTCAAAAGCTTTGCCTGCCAAATCTACATCCCAGAGGCCTTCCTTTAGTTCACAGATCCTCAGCCTTGCTGAGGATCTTATCTCCTTAATTAGGGGTTCACAACCTCCCCCAGACAGGGCCTCTCAACCTCCTCCAGACAAAAGGCCCAGGACTGACCCCTCTGAACCACACTCCTCAGATGATTCCACTGATGGATCTGACTTGTCAGACCACCAGGAAGGGGCTTACTCGCCTTATGAGGATTCAGATGCAGAGGAATCTATCCCTTCGGCCTCCCCTCCTGAAGAGTTTTCCTTTGGGGAGACTTTACACTCCATGAGAGAGCACTTTCAATGGCAAGGTCAGGATTTCTCTGATTCTAGAAAAAGATTAAGGACCTTTTTGCATTTGCCTCAGCATAGGCCCTTAGCTATACCTCCTGTTCTAAATGTAATTGATGATGTGTACAATGATGTCAGTACAGCCCCTGATACTCTTCCTCCGGCCCCTGCCAAACCTGACACATATTACAGGGTCCCAGATTCTCATTTCCATCTGTATAAAGCCCATGCTGCAGACCCAGAAACTATTTCTCAGGGCCCTAAAGGGGTTGCAGCCGCTACTGCCAAAAATCCCCTACCCTCTGAAAGAGAGTCTAGAGCTTTAGAGAGATGGGGAAAGAAGATGTATACGTCTGCAACTCTTTCTGCCAGGGCATTAAACTGTCAATTCCATATGATACAGTACCAAGAGTATTTGTTAGATGAACTGAATAAGAAACTTTCTTCTCCTGAACCCTTAGACCGTAAATCCCTTCAGGATTTGGTACATAACTCACAACAGGTTAGTAATCATTTCTTAAAATGTGGCTATGATGCACTGGAGGCTTCATTTAGATCAGCTATGACTGGGGCAGTTATTCGTAGGCATGCCTGGCTGAAGGAGCAATCTTTGCCGGACCATGTCAAAGCTAAATTCCTCGATGCTCCAATGGAGAAACAAAATTTATTTGGCTCCCCTGCACAGGAGATTCTAAAAAAGGTTGAAGAAAAAGCAAAATCTGTGCAAACAGTTAAAGATTTCCTGCAAGTTCAACCACCGAGATTCAGCAGAAACTGGCCTACAAAGAATTGGTCCTTTCCAGACTCTAACAGAGCCCAGAGAGGCAGGAACAGGTGCCCTAGAGGCAGAGGTCAATCGAAGGGCTCCTACAGAGGCTGTCAGTGGCAGCCTGCCAACCAGAGGAGTAGTGCAACAGCTACAACTACAACCACTACTACAGGACAGACCCAATGACTTGACTCTGATTCCGCCTACCAGGGATCAACTGGAAGCACCCTTGGTGGAAAGCTGGCTTTATTCTCAAAAACTGGCATTGCATTACAAAGGATACATGGACATTGCAAATAATAGACAAAGGATACAGGTTTCACTTCCACACTTTGCCAAAAAGAAGCGGAATGCCAAACCTTCCATCAAGTCAGAAGGCAGAGGCTTTAAGACAAATCAGCAATTTACTTCAGATGAAAGCTATAGAAAAGGTACCATGTTCAGAACAAGGCCAAGGATTTTACTCCAGACTATTCCTTGTACCAAGAAAAGAAAACCAATGGAGGCCTATTCTCGACCTGTCCGCACTGAACACTTATCTCATTGTGCCAAAATTCAAAATGCTGACCCTACAGCAACTTCTTCCCATGTTGGGCAATGAGTCTTGGCTGGTGACTCTAGATCTCAAGGAGGCATACCTGCACGTCCCTATCCAACCAAATTGCAGAAGACACCTCAGATTTCTTGCAGGATCAGAGCATTATCAATTCTCAGCATTGCCCTTTGGCTTATCTACTGCGCCCAGAGTATTCACGAAATGCCTGGCATCAGTAATTGCACATTGCAGACTACAGGGAATTCAAATTTATCCATACCTGGACGACTGCCTAATACAAGCGGACAACAAGAAAAAATTGTTAAATAGACTTGGCCTATGCCATACACCTGCTACAGACCTTGGGATACACGGTCAACATCCAAAAGTCAAGACTAGTACCATCCCAAAGCATAACCTTTTTGGGTGCAGATCTGGACACCAACACCCAGATGGCTTTTCTCACAGAAGAAAAACAAAAACAACTTCCAGATTACTTCATGATTCTGACTAGACAAACTCAGCTTACTGCAAGGAAAATCCTGCAGGCCCTGGGTTACATGGCATCCTGCATAATTTTAATCCCACATGCCAGGCTGCATATGAGGAAATTACAATGGTACCTAAGGAGTGTATGGTCTCAACACAGTCATAGTTTAGAAGCCATGATACCAATCATTCCATGCCTTCAAAAGGAATTCCTGTGGTGGGCTCAGGCCTGCCAGTCCAACAGAGGGTTGCCTTTCAACAAACCAAAAACAAGGCAGACCATCACCACGGACGCCTCAGACCGAGGATGGGGAGCACACATGAAGGACAAATGTATCCAAGGCCTATGGCCTCAAGGGCAGCTAAGCATGCACATAAACCAAAAGGAAATGCTGGCAGTGAGGCATGCAATCGAGGCATTCAAACCCTTCCTCCAACAAGGACATCTGTTAATAAGGACAGACAGCACCACGGTCATGTGGTACATAAACAAACAGGGAGGCACACATTCCTACCCTCTATGCCAGATGGCTATGAATCTGTGAGATCTATGCCTGAATCTCAATATCCAACTGCAGGCCCAATTCGTGCCAGGAAAAGAAAATGCACTAGCGGACAGCTTAAGCAAAACTACCATGGATGCACACGAATGGATGCTGCACCCAGACATCTTCAAACTCATAACAAAGACATGGGGAATGCCGGAGATAGATCTGGTCGCCTCCCCACTCAACCACTAACTGAAGACATTCTGCTCAAGGACATACCACCCACAAGCTTGGAGGGTGGACTCTCTCTCTTTCAGCTGGAATGCCCTAACAGTATATGCCTTCCCACCTCTCCCATTGATGTACAAGGTTCTACTGAAGATCAGGGAGGAACAGCCAAAAGTGATACTAATAGCTCCGGACTGGCCAAGACAACACTGGTACCCACTATTGAGAAGCATGTCTCAGACAAATTCATGCCCCCCCCCCCCCCATGGCCTCTTCTAACGCAGAACAATTTCAAGACCCTGCATCCCAACTTGAAAACATTGCAGCTAACTGCCTGGAAAATTCCTTAAATTCTAATCAAACTGTTTTATCTCAGAGGGTGAAGGACATTATCCTGGAGGCTCGCAGGCCTTCCACAAGGAAGACATACTCAGCTAAATGGAAGAGATTTTTCATTTGGAGCACATCAAAGGGCACAGATGTCACAGTGGCAAACCTAGCACATATCCTAGAATACTTAGCAGAATTGTTCCACAATGGCCTGTCTTATTCTTCCATTAAGATTCATGCTTCAGCAATTTCAGCAGAATACAATGTGGATCCTCCCATCTTCTCACACCCTCTCCTCAGACAATTTCTGAGAGGGATCAAAAATGTTAAACCTCCAATAACACCCCCTCTACCTGCCTGGGATCTCAATTTTGTGCTGGAAAAACTGACACTACCTCCTTTTGAACCAGCAGCATCAGCGGATCTACAGTTTCTATCTTGGAAAACTGCTTTCCTTCTGGCAATCACTTCAGCAAGAAGAGTATCTGAGTTACAAGCGTTAATGGCAGTGCAGCCTTTTCTTATTTTTCACCAGGATAGTGTCTCACTAAGAACCAATCCTACTTTCATGCCAAAGGTGGTATCTAGGGTATCCTTGAACCAAGCTATTCACTTGCCTATGTTCTTCCCTAATCCACAGAATAAAGGGGAAAAACTTTTGCACACCCTGGATATACACAGACAACTACGCTACTATTTGGACAGAACAAAAACTAGCAGAAAAACTGACCAACTTTTTGTAGCATATGCAACTGGGGTGCAAGGAAGAGCAATTTCCAAGCAGACAATTTCGAAATGGATAGGAAATTGCATTCGCTTTTGCTACTCCTTTCATGGAAAGACAGTTCCTGAAAATATCAGGCCTCACTCCACAAGGGCCACGGCCACCACTACAGCTTTCCTACGGGGGGTGGCTACCAAGGACATTTTAGAAGCTGCTACTTGGAGCTCCGTGCATACATTTGCCAAGCATTACAATCTACCTTTATACTCTAGATCCAGAGCAGGGTTTGCAACTGCAGTCCTACAGGGGATCTTAACTACACCATCCTTCTCTTAGTACCTCCTCCCCCAGATTGGCTATGATATTCTACCCATATGTTATGACTGCAGATGCATCCTTGAAGGACATAGTACAGTTTTGTACCTACCATAAATGTAGATGTCCGATAGGTATGCATCTGCAGTCAGGATTACCCTCCCTCCTTCCCCTCTGTGGTATTCCTAGGGTGCTTACCCCTCTTTTAGCTAGCTGGGGAATCTATTATGGTGTATTTGTTTGTTTATTCATGTATATAATTTGCAAATGTTTGGAACTTTTCAGCATTTATCCAAATTTAGCCTTCCTAGAGGGCACCTGGCATCTGGGGCAAGAAAAACTAAGGAAAATGGCATCGGCTGATGCTTTTATACCCCAGACGCTCTGACGTAGGGGAAAGTGCGACATCAGCCGAGGCCAGACCCAGACTTTGGAATCCGGCCGACCGAAGGGCTGCCTGAGGCAGGACAACCCATATGTTATGACTGCAGATGCATACCTATCGGACATCTACATTTATGGTAGGTACAAAACTGTACTTTTTGATGCCTTGGAAGCTTCCTCTAGAGCAGCTGTTACTGGGTCTGTTATACGTAGGCATGGGTCTGTTATACATAGGCATGCTAGGTTAAAGGAACAATCTCTGCCTGATCATGTTAAAGCAAAGTTACTGGATGCACCCTTACAGCAGGATGTGTTATTTGGGGTTAAAGCAGAGGAGGTTTTAAAGAAAATGGAGGATAAGGCAAAATCTATGCAGACGGTCAAAGATTTCTTACAGGTACAGCCCCCACGCTTCAGCAGAAATTGACCAATAAAAAATTGGTCCTTTCCAGCTTCTGACAGACCACAGAGGGGTAAATACAGGCACCCAAGGGGCAGAGGACAAGCACAAATCCCTTACAAACCTCGCCAATGGGGCACTGCAACACAGAAGGGAGGAGAAGACGGGTCCCAAACTACTAGAAGGCAAACACAATGACTGAAACCTCAAACTGCCAAGCAAAACTCTCTTGGCAGCTCCCTTGGGAGGAAAATTAGCACTTTTTGCAGACAACTGGCGCATCGTCCCAAAGGACAAATGGGTCCTAGACATCATCTCACATGGATACAGATTCCATTTCCACACCTTGCCAAGGATAAAAGGAATGCCAAACCTGCCACAAAATCAATGGGCAGAGGCACAAAAACAAATTACAGCTCTCATGGACATGAGAGCCATTCAACTGGTACCTACACAGGAGCAAGGCCAAGGATTTTACTCGAGGCTCTTTCTAGTCCCCAGAAAGGACAATGCTTGGAGACCCATTCTGGACCTTTCAATTTTAAACACCTTCTTGCAAGTACCCAAATTCAAGATGCTAACACTACAGCAGCTTCTTCCCATGTTGGGCAAGAAAGCTTGGCTAGTAACGTTGGACCTCAAGGAGGCATACCTGCATGTCCCTATCATACAAAATTGTAGACGATACCTCTGTTTCATTGCAGGTTCAACCCATTATCTATTCTCTGCACTGCCCTTTGGCTTATCTACTGCGCACAGGGTCTTCAAAAAATGCCTGGCACCAGTAATTGCATACTGCAGACAGAGGAATTCAAATATACCCATACCTGGACGACTGTCTCATCCAAGCAGAAAGCAAGGACATGCTCTTACAACACCTGGCTTTTGTAAAACATCTTCTAAGTTGCCAAGGGTACAAAGTAAACGAAAAGAAATCAAGACTAGTGCCCTCACAAAATATGACATTCCTAGGTGCCAGCTTGAATACAACGGCCCAGATGGCTTATCAGACGCCAGACAAACTACAATTAACTCAATACTTCAGAGCAATGGCAGCAAAGACCCAACTCCCTGCAAGAAAAATTTTGCAGGCCTTGGGCTTCATGGCATCTTGCATACTATTAATACCATTTGCAAAACTGCATATGAGGAAATTACAATGGTACCTAAAATGCTTATGGACTCAACACAGCCACAGCTTGGAAACAATGATACCTCTCATTCCCTGCCTTCAACAGGAGTTTCTATGGTGGTCACAGGCATGTCACCTCAACAAGGGTCAGCCTTTCACCCTACCCCTAGCCAGGCAAACTATGACAACAGATGCATCGGACTATGCCTGGGGGGCACACATGGCAGGATGGTGCGTTCAAGGCATATGGACAGCAGATCAAAGGAATCTGCACATCAATCAAAAAGAAATGCTAGCTGTACAAAATGCTCTGACAGCCTTCAAGGACCTCTTACATCCAGGACAGCTTATCATAAGGACAGACAACACCACAGTAATGTGGTACATAAACAAACAAGGGGGTACACACTCCTACCCTCTATGCAGGCAAGCAATGACCTTGTGGAACACAGCACTGGCTTGCCAAGTTCAATTACAAGCTCAATTCCTGCCAGGAAAAAAGAACACATTGGCAGACTACCTAAGCAGAAACATCATGGATCCCCACGAGTGGAAACTGGATCCAGAAATATTCGCAATGATAGCTCAAAAATGGGGTCTTCCAGACATAGACCTGTTTGCCAGCCCTCAAAACTATCAACTGATAAAATTTTGCACAACGACTTTTCACCATCAGGCTTGGAAAGTGGACGCACTCTCATTCAGTTGGAAAATGCTAACAGTATATGCCTTTCCTCCATTGCCCCTTCTCACAAAGGTGCTACTGAAAGGATGGAGAGACCCTGAATGATACTCATTGCCCCAGAATGGCCACGCCAGCACTGGTACACACTATTAAGGAATATGGCCCAGAGCCCACCATGAATTCTACCACAAATTACCCACCTGCTCACACAGCAAGACAATCAGATTCTACACAGCCAGCTCAAAACCTTAAACTTGGCTGCATGGCAAATCACCTAAGCAACCAGCCAGCTCCTCTCTCACAAGCTGTTATGGATGTTATTCTGGAGGCCAGGAAGCCCAGCACCAGGAAAGCCTACTCGGACAAATGGAAAAGGTTTTGCACCTGGAACCAAGCTAAAGGCCAAAATACCCTTCAGCCTGACATACCTCAGATTCTGCAATATTTAACTGAGATGTTACACAAAGGGCTTTCCTTTTCATCTATTAAAATCCACGCCTCAGCTATTTCTGCTCACTACAACGCAGATCCTCCCTTATTTTCACATCCACTCCTAAGGCAGTTTCTCAGAGGGGCCAAAAACATTAGGCCTCCCAGGAGAGCACCAACACCTACTTGGGACCTCAACTTTGTTCTGGAAAAACTCACGCTACCTCCTTTTGAGCCAGCTTTCTCAGCTGACTTAAAGTTTATATCATGGAAGACTGCCCTGCTGCTAGCAATTACTTCAGCTATAAGAGTTTCTTAGCTTCAGGCACTAATGGCAGTAGAGCCTTTCCTCATTTTTCATCAAGACAGAGTTTCTCTATGAACTAACCCCTCCTTTATGCCTAAGGTGGTATCCAGTGTGGCTCTAAATCAAACCATCCATTTACCCACCTTCTTTCCAAATCCACAGAACAAAGGAGAAAGACTCCTGCATTCCTTGGACATTCACAGGCAGCTATGTTACTACTTGGATAAAACTAAGGTTTTCAGAAAATCTGACCAGCTTTTTGTATCCTATGCTACAGCATCTCAAGGAAAGGCTATCTCAAAATAGACCATTTCCAAATGGATAGGACATTGCGTACGTTTTTGCTACACCCACCATGGAAAAAACAGTTCCTGCCACCATAAGGCTCCACTCTACCAGGGCAGCAGCTACATCTACAGCCTTCCTCAGGGGGGTGCCAACCAAGGATATTCTGGAAGCTGCAACTTGGAGTTCAGTACACACCTTCACCAAACATTACCACTTATCACTTTACTCTGACTAGAGCTGGCTTCGCCACTGCAGTTTTGCAGGGCCTTCTAGCCTCCTCTAACCCTGTTGGACTCCACCTCCCATCCTTAGCTTTGGGATTCTACCCAAGTGTGATGACTGCAGCAGGGTAACACGATGAACACAGTACAGTTTTGTACCTACCATAAATGTAGATGTTTGAGTGTATACCCTGCTGCAGTCCAGGTTACCCTCCCTCCATCCCCTCTGAACTAGCTGAACTTATCTCTACCACTCTATTCTATACCCTTATTTTTCCATATAGCTATATGTATGTGTGTGTGTATATATATATTTGCCTACCTATTAGGGGCACCTGACATCTGGGGCAAGAAAAACTGAAGAAAATGGTGTCTGATGCCTCTGATATACCCTGGTGCTCTGACGTCAGGGAAGAAGCGACAGCAACTGACGCCGGACCAAGACTTTGGAATTCGAGCCGACTGCGGGACCGCCTGACGGCAGGATAACCCAAGTGTAATGATTGCAGCAGGGTATACACTCGAATATCTACATTTATGGTAGGTACAAAACTGTACTTTCCTGAGAGGGGCAAACAACTTAAGGCCACCAAGGAGAGCACCCACCCCTGCTTGGGACCTTAACTTTGTACTGGAAAAGCTCTCCCCCCCCCCCCTTTGAACTTGCAGAGTTAAACCTCCTCTCTTGGAAAACAGTATTGCTTCTGGCCATCACTTCAGGTAGAAGATTGTCTGAGTTACAAACACTTATGGCTGTGGAACCCTTCATTATTTTCCATGCTGACAGGGTTTCCCTCAGGACAAAACCCTTCCTTTATGCCAAAAGTGGTGTCCAGTGTGGCTCTCAACCAATCCATCAATTTGCCAACCTTCTTCCCTAATCCTCAAACTAAAGGGGAAAGGATCCTGCACTCCTTGGATGTGCACAGACAGCTCAGATTCTACCTTAATAGGACTAAGCCCTTCAGAAAATCTGACCAGTTACTAGTCAGCTTTGCAAAAGGGGCAGATGGCAAGGCCATTTCAAAGCAAACAGTTTCCAAATGGATAGCACATTTAATCCATTTCTGCTACAGGCACCATGAGAAACCAGTCCTTCAGGGAGTTGGAACACATTCCACTAGGGCAACATCTACCTCTACAGCATTTCTCAGGGGAGTCCCTACCATGGACATCCTGGAAGCTGCTACCTGGAGTTCTGTTCACACCTTCACCATGCATTACCACCTGCCTATCTTTTCCAAATCCAGGACATGATGTTCATTGTGCATACAGCTGCAGTCATAACAGATGGGTTCTCATGCCGTCAGGCTGGTCCTCGGTCGGCTGAATTCCAAAGTCTAGGTCCGGCGTCAGTTGTCGTCGCTTCTTCCCCTGACGTCAGTGCGACAGGGGTATAAAGGAACCAGCCGACGCCATTTTCTTCAGTCTTTCTTGCCGCGCGGTGCCCGAAGCAGAAGCAGTTTGCAAGTGCCGGTCGGCCAGCTCCTGAAATTATGAAAATTTTGAAACCGAAGTCTTCTTGAAAGCTAAGTACCCCGTTGGGGAAACTTTTCTTGCCTCAGACCGATGTCAGACAAAGTTAATAATTGTATTTCTTGTGGGAAGCAAATCCCGCATAAGGATTTCCATTCCCTCTGTATACCTTGTTTAGGCCCAGACCACGACGTCTCGGTCTGTCACTTTTGTGCTACATTCAACAAACGCACCATTAAGTGTCGGGCGGAGTTCGCCCAGCATTATTTTGGAAAAACATTCAACTATATTATGTCGTCGGATACTCCGACTCCAGTTTTGTCTAAAAAAAGCAAAGATAAGGACCGACACACGAGGTCCGCGGCCTCTACCGACACCACGCCAAAGCCGACTACACGTGGTCCGGTTCTCAGCAAGGCGCCTACGCAGCCCCTGACTATGGACGACACTTCTTTGGCGGTGTGTCCTGTGCCCAAGGTTGCAGGCTCCTCGGCCCACACCCCGACTACAGATACCGAAGCCACTCTTGGCGTTGAACCTCAAAATGTGGACAGGTCTACCTCCACTCAAGGTGTCTTCAGACCTCCCTCTTCTTTCTCCATCAAGGCTTTCACCAAGTCTAAAGCAGCCATGCACTCTGAGACAAGCTACACAGGGCCCATTTCCAGGCTCCATGCCTAAAAAACAGATGCTTAAAATGGCTGAGGATTTAATTACTCTTATCAGGGGTTCTCAACCCCCACCGGACAAAAGGCCCAGAGTGGAGGAAGAATCCCCCTCCTCTGATCAGGGCTCCATTATTTCAGAGCAAACTGATGATCAGGAACATTCTTACTCCCCTTTTGAAGACTCTGATGCGGAGGAGTCCATTCCTTCTGTATCCCCCCCAGAGGATTACTCATTTGGGGAAACTTTGCATACCTTAAGGGAACACTTCCACTGGGAAGGCCAAGATTATTCAGATTCCAAGAAAAGGCTTAGGGAATTTCTCTTACTACCTCAGCACAGGCCTCTGGCTATACCTCCTGTCTTGGACATCCTAGATGATGTTTACTCGGAGGCCTGCCTTAACCCGGACTCTCTGCCTCCAGCCCCAGTTAAGCCTGACAGGTACTACAGGGTTCCTGACTCACACCAATTTCTATACAAAAGCCATGCTGCTGACCCAGAAACCATCTCACAGGGCCCCAAGGGGGGTTAAGGCCACCACTGCTAAAAATCCATTACCTTCCGAGAGAGATTCCAGATCCTTAGAAAGGTGGGGAAAAAAGGTATATACCTTGGCTACCTTAACCATGAGGGCCTTAAACTGTCAGTTCCATATGCTAAAATACCAACAGTTTTTGTTATCACAATTGAAAAGTAAAATGTCACAACCTGAACAACCAGACTTGAAGGAGTTGCAGGATTTGATGCATAGTGCAGAACAAGTGGGTAAGCATACCTTACAATGTGGTTTTGATGCTCTAGAGGCCTCGTGTAGAGCTGCTGTTACAGGATCAGTCATATGTAGACATGCCTGGCTCAAGGAACAAACCTTGCCTGATCATGTCAAAGCTAAATTACTAGATGCCCCTCTTCAAAAGGATGTATTATTTGGTGCTAATGCTGAGGAGGTATTAAGGAAAATGGAGGAAAAGGCTAAAATCAATGCAAACTGTGAAAGATTTTCTACAGGTACAACCCCCACTTTTCAATAGAAATTGGCCTTCCAAAAATTGGTCCTTTCCAGCCACGGACAGACCCTAAAGAGGCAGATACAGGCGCCCGAGGGGCAGAGGACAATCCCAAGGATCATTTAGAGGCAGACAATGGCAAGCTCCTACACAAAGAGGTGGTGAGGATAACTCGCAATCATTCAGAAAGCAAGCCCAATGACTTTCCCCTTTGCATGCCAAGCAAGACTCAAATGGTAGCCCCCTTAGGAGGAAAGCTGGCATTATTTTCAAAAAATTAGCATATTGTCACATAAAACAAATGGATCCTGGACATTATAAACAGAGGCTACAGATTCCATTTTCACACCCTTCCAAAAATGAGAGGCATGCCAAACCTGCCACACAATCAAAGGGCAGAGGCACAAAGGCAAATTACAGATCTCATAGACATGAAAGCTATTCAAGAGGTACCCACGCATGAACAAGGTCAAGGTTTTTATTCCAGGCTATTCCTGGTACCAAGGAAGGGAAAAGATTGGAGACCTGTTTTGGACCTATCCATCTTAAACACATTTCTACTGCACTAAAAATTCAAGATGCTCACTCTACAGCAACTTCTTCCCATGCTGGGCAAGGAGTCTTGGCTGGTAACATTGGACCTCAAGGAGGCATACCTGCATGTCCCAATCAGACAAAATTGCAGAAGGTACCTCAGATTTCTTGCAGGTTCAACCCATTATCAATTCTCTGCATTGCCCTTTGGCTTATCTACTGCGCCCAGAGTATTCACAAAATGCCTGGCATCAGTAATTTCCTACTGCAGACTTCAAGGGATACAAATATACCCCTGTTTGGATGACTGCCTGATCCAAGCAGACAGCAAGCACATTCTTCTGAAACATCTGGCTTATGTAATAATGTTGTTGAACTCTCTGGGATACACAGTCAACAAAAAGAAATCAAGGCTAATACCCTCTTGGAAGATAATTTTCCTGGGTGCCAACTTGGACACAAACACCCAGATGGCCTACCTCATGCCAGAGAAGCAGAGGCAACTAACTCAATACTTCAGAGCACTAGCAAATTGCACCAGGCTGACTGCAAGGAAAATCCTGCTGGCTCTGGGATTCATGGCATCTTGCATCTTACTAATCCCATGTGCAAAACTGCATATGAGGAAGCTTCAATGGTACCTGCAAAACATATGGTCTCAACACAGCCACAGTTTGGAAACAATAATACCACTAATTCCATGTCTGCAAAAGGAATTTCTGTGGTGGGCTCAAGCATGCCAAACACAGGTCTTCCATTCAGCAAGCCTCAAGCAAATCAAGTCATCACAACAGACGCCTCGGACTACGCCTGGGGGGCGCACATGACAGATCGGTGCATTCAGGGCAAATGGTCCCAAAAAGAAAAGCACCTTCACATCAATCAAAAGGAAATGCTAGCAGTAATAAATGCTATTATAGCTTTCAAGGACCTTCTACAACCAGGTCAACTATTGATAAGAACGGACAACACCACAGTTATGTGGTACATAAACAAACAGGGAGGAACACATTCATACCCCCTATGCAGACTGGCCATGTCACTTTGGAACATGGCCATGGACTTACAAATCGAACTACAAGCACAGTACTTGCCAGGCAAGGAAAACATGCTGGCAGGCAACCTAAGCAGAAATATGACAGATCCACATGAATGGAAATTGCATCCAAAAGTTTTTACAGAAATAATCCAAGCATGGGGAAGGCCAGACATAGATCTCTTTGCCTCCCACAAAAATCACCAATTGACAAAATTCTGCTGAAGGATTTTCCATCCAAAGGCCTGGAGAGTGGGCGCTCTCTCTTTCAGTTGGGCATCGATGACAGTTTATGCCTTCCCACCTCTTCCTCTGCTGCCCAAAGTTCTATTGAAAACCAGAGCAGACAGACCAAAGATGATTCTCATTGCTCCGGACTGGCCAAGACAACACTGGTACCCACTCCTGAGGAGCCTGACTCATTCCCCACCATGGACCCTGCCTCTAATGCCTCTTCTTCTGACTCAGCACAGCTTCAAAACTCTTCACAGCCAGCTAAAAACACTCAATCTAGCCACATGGAAGATTCCTTAGCATCACCAACAGACCCTACTCTCCAAGGAGGTGCAGGATGTCATTTTGGAGGCCAGAAGGCCGTCAACTAGAAAAGCTTACTCCGCAAAATGAAAACGGTTTTGTGTCTGGAATGAGAAAAAGGGCCAGGATCCTGGAAAACTGAATTTACCTCCTATACTACAGTATTTAGCTGAGCTGCTAAGCAGTGGACTTTCATTCTCCTCCATCAAAATCCATGCCTCAGCCATTTCTGCAGAATACAACACTGATCCACCCTTATTCTCTCACCCTCTCTTAAGATAGTTCCTCAGAGGGGCTAAGAATCTAAGACCCCCAAGGAAACAACCAATACCTGCTTGGGATCTCAATTTCATTCTGGAAAAACTGACCTTGCCTCCCTTTGAGCCAGCTGCCTCATCAGATTTGCAATATTTGTCCTGGAAAACAGCTTTCCTTCTGGCTATTACCTCAGCTCGTAGAGTTTCAGAACTACAAGCTCTCATGGCTGTGCAGCCTTTTATCATCTTCCATCAGGACAGAGTTTCCTTACGAACCAACCTGTCCTTTATGCCTAAAGTGGTGTCCAGGGTAGCTTTGAATCAGGCCATACACTTACCTACCTTTTATCCTAATCCTCAAAACAAAGAGGAGAGATTACTACATTCCTTGGACATCCACAGACAACTACGTTATTATCTGGACAGAACAAAACCTTTCAGAAAATCAGAACAGCTCTTTGTGTCCTATGCTGTAGGAGCTCAAGGAAAGCCAATTTCGAAATGGACAATCTCAAAATGGATAGCCCACTGCATACGCTTTTGCTATTCTTTTCATGGCAAAACTGTACCTACAGGCATCAGATCTCACTCCACAAGGGCCACAGCTACCTCTGCAGCTTTCCTCAGAGGAGTTCCTACCAAAGATATTTTGGAAGCAGCCACTTGGAGTTCTGTGCATACCTTCTCCAAGCACTACCACCTACCACTATACTCCAAAACTAGAGCAGGCTTTGCCACTGCAGTCTTGCAGGGCATCCTGGCTCCTCCTAGTTCCACCTAGTGCCTACCACCCCTTTCTTAACTTTGGGATTCTACCCATCTGTTATGACTGCAGCTGTATGCACGATGAACATAGTATAGTTTTGTACCTACGATAAATGTAGATGTTCGAGTGCTAATACAGCTGCAGTCCAGGTTTCCCTCCCTCCTTCCCCTTTTGGGACAGGCCTATAGGCCAACACATCCTCATACAACCTGATTGGGGTATTCATTTATGATGTATTTGCTTGCAACTACTGTGTTTTGATTATATTGCACTGCTTTATTACACAAATTTATGTATTGCCTTCCTTCTGGGGGCACCTGACATCTGGGGCAAGAAAAACTGAAGAAAATGGCGTCGGCTGGTTCCTTTATACCCCTGTCGCACTGACGTCAGGGAAGAAGCGACGACAACCGGCGCCGGACCTAGACTTTGGAATTCGGCCGACCGAGGACCCGCCTGACGGCAGGAGAACCCATCTGTTATGACTGCAGCTGTATTAGCACTCGAACATCTACATTTATGGTAGGTACAAAACTGTACTTTTCACAACAGCAGTCCTGGAAGGCATTCTAGCCAGCCCTAACTCTTCTTGACTGCCTCCACCCTTCAGCTTTTGGGATCTACCCAAGTGTGATGACTGCAACAGTGAAACATGAAAAAGATGGTGCATTTGTGTATGCTTACCATAAATGTAGAAGTTCAGTTGTATTCACTGTTGCAGTCCTGGTTTCCCTCCCTCTAGCCCCCTGGATGTTCTTTGTGTTTCACTGTTGCAGTCATCACATTTGGGTTATCTGCTTGCAGTATCCCTCAGTCGGCCTGATTATCAAAGTCTTGGGTCCTGCGTCAGTTGCTGTCTCATCTTCCATGATGTCAGGTAGTCACGGGCATAAAGCATGCAACCTATGCCATTACATAAGTCTTTCTTGCCGTGTGGTGCCCAAAGCAGAAGCAGTTCACAAGTGCTGGTCGTCTGACTCCTGAAATTTTCATTTTCGAGTTACAGAACCGAAGTCTTCAACTAAGCTAAGTACCCAGTTGGGGAAACATTTTCTTGCTCTAAACCGATGTCAGTAAAAGTTAATAATTGTATTTCTTGTGGAAAGCAAATACCGCATAAAGATTTTCATTTGTACTGGATTCCTTGCTTAGGCCCTGACCACGACGTACCTTGCTGTCAGTTTTGTGCCTTATTTAAACAATGGGCTATTCGTTGTCAGCTCATTTACGCTTCTAAATATTTTGGTACTCGGTTCAGTTATCCAGATATGGCTTTGGTAAGCCACCTGACTACATTCTGAAAAAACGCAGATAAAAATAGAGACAGACCGCATAGGTCCAAAGCTGCCGACGACGCTTCTCCTAAGCTAGTCGCCAGTTCGCCGGTACTCAGTGAGGTGCTTTTGCAGCCCCTGATACCCGCTACTTTGGATTCGCAGGTCTCTACTGAGACACATTCGGAGTCCGGTATGCCGTGAGATGCTTCTTCAACTGTGGAACCTGCAGATGTCTCTACCTTGGATGGGTCCGAAGCCGCTGTGCAGGCCCCGGCTTCTGAGGGTGTATTGAGGCCTCTACTGACTTGCATATTAAACCAACGCCATCTTCTTCTTCAATGCCTAAAACTCGATCCATGCCTAGAAAACAGACGCCCAGACCGCATGGTCAGGCCTCCATGCCTAAAAGACAAATGATAAGAATGGCTGAAGACCTTATTACCTTAACCAGGGGAAGCCACCCTTCCCCCTTTAAGACACCTAGGGCTGAATTTCCTTATGATTCTTCTGATCAGGACTCTGAAATTTCTGTTTCCTCTGATGACCAGGATTTACCCTTATCTACCTATGAGGATTCTGATGCAGAGGACTCCATTCCCTCTGCTTCCCCTCCAGAGGATTTCTCTTTTGGTGAAACCTTGCATACTCTTAGGGAGCATTTTCGCTGGGAAAGCCAGGATTACTCTTACTCTAAAAAGAGGCTTAGGGATTTCTTACTCTTCCCCCAACACAGGCCTTTAGCTATCCCCCCTGTACTGGACATTGTTGATGATGCCTTGTCGGAATCTAGCTTGGCCCCTGACTCTTTACCCCCTGCTCCCAGAAAACCTCATCAATATTAGAGTTTCTGACTCTCACAAGTTCCTCTTTAAAAATCCTACTGCGGATCCTGTGACCATTTCACAGGGACCTAAGGGCATTAAGGCTACTACTGCCAAAAATCCTACCCCCTCTGATAGAGATTCCTGGGTGCTGAATAGATGGGGTAAGAAGGTATACACGTCTGCAATTAGGGCCTTAAACTGCCAGTTTCATGTTAAAGGTATCAGCAGCATATTATTGGATTGCTTAAACAGAAAATGATGATGATTCCGGACTGTGCTGAAAATAGATTTACAGGATTTAATACATTCTTCTGAACAAGTTGAAAAATATACTTTGCAGTGTGGTTTTGATTCACTAGAGGCATCTTGCAGGGCTGTGGTCACTAGATTTTGTACTTAGAAGGCATGCTTGGCTTAAGGAGCAATCTTTGCCAGATCATGTTAAAGCTAAATTGCTGGATCTTCCCTTAAACCAAGGCCGCCTGTTTGGCAACAAAGCAGACATACTTAAAAAGATGGAGGAAAAAGCTAAATCTATGCAAACTGTTAAAGATTTCCTGCAAGTATAGCCAGCCTCCCAGATTTAGTAGGCATTGCCCTTCTAAAAATTGGTCCTTTCCTGCCTCTTTCAGGCCTCATCAGTCCAAACCCAGAACCAGCAGAACACCCAGGCTTCAGTCCCAAGGTACTCGCAGGACTATACAGTGGGGGGCTCCCACTTCCAAAGCAGGGAGTAGTAAGACTGACCCCTATGGTAAACTGTCTCAATAACTTAACTTTAAAACTTTCAAGCCCTGCACAACTGACTGTTTCTTTAGGGGGAAAGATTGCCCTGCAGGCAAAAAATTGGGAACTCATTACCCAGGACAAATAGTTTCCCAAGGATCCAGATTCCACTTCCACTCCTTACTAACCCCAAACGGTTGGCCAGATCTACCCCCCAAATCAGTAGGCAGAGGCTCAAAAGCAAGTTCTCCCTCTTAAGTATCAGGGCTATTCAACCTGTCCCTGAAGAGGAAAGGAGACAAGGTTTCTACTCAAGACTTTTCCTGGTGCCCAGAAAAGACAACTCCTGGCGTCCTATCCTGGACCTCTCTATCCTAAACACATTTTTGGTGATTCCAAAATTCAAGATGCTAACTGTTCACCAGCTGCTTCCTATGCTAGGCAAGGATGCCTGGTTGGCAACACTAGATTTAAAGGAAGCCTTACTCGCACATCACAATAAGGGAATCTTGCAGAAGATATTTACGCTTCAAAGCAGGCTGCATGCACTATCAGTCTCAGCAGTGCTCTTTGGCTTATCTACTGCACCCAGGGTATTTACAAAGTGCCTAGCTCCAGTCATTGCATTTTGCAGGCAAAGAAATATCCAAATATATCCATACCTGGATGATTGTCTTAATTCAGGCAGAAAGCCAGGACATACTATTGAACCAGCTGGCGTTTGTACAGAAATTGCCAACTTCTCTGGGGTACACCATAAATGAAAAGAAATCACATCTTGTACCCTGCCAACAAATTGTATTCCTGGGATCAAGTTTGAACACAACTTCCCAGATGGCTTTCCTCATGCCAGAGAAACAAGTTCATTTGACAGCCTACTTCAAACCACTGGCCACAAAGACCCAGCTATCTGCAAGGAAAATACTGCAAGCCCTGGGGTTCATGGCCTCCTGCATTCTCCTAATTCCATATGCAAGACTGCATATGAGGAAACTACAATGGTATCTAAAAAGTCTATGGTGTCAACATTCTCAGGATTTAGAAGCAATGATTCCTATCATACCTTGTCTACAGATAGAGGTCCTTTGATGGGCAGAGGCCTGCCACCAAAACAAGGGACTGCCATTCACTCTACCCCTTACCGCACAAATCCTAACAGATGCATCAGACTATGCATGGAGGGGCTCACTTAGCAGGGAAGAGCATTCAGGGCAAATGGAACCCAAGTCAAATGCTTCTGCATATCAATCAAAAAGAAATGTTAGCTGTACAGAATGCCTTGACAGCCTTCAAGGACCACATTCTTCCAGGGCATTTAATGGTAAAGACAGACAACACCACTGTTATATGGTACATAAGCAGGGAGGAACCCACTCATACCCAGTCTGCCGACTAGCCATGGCTCTGTGGAACACCACCTTTGGCTACCAAGTGCACCTACAGGTTCAATTCCTGCAAGGAAAGCTAAATACACTATCAGACGAACTAAGCAGAAATCTCATGGACCCACACGAGTGGAAACTGGAACCAAAGATATTCAACATGTTGAGAAACAAATGGCGGAGCCCAGAGATAGACCTGTTTGCCTCCCCCCAGAACTACCAATTGTAAAAATTCTGCACAAGGACTCCCCACAAGCAAGCTTGGAAAGTGGATGCCCTTTCTTTCACCTGGAAAAACCTATCAGTTTATGCCTGTCCCCCCTCTGCCTCTCATCCCCAAGGTGCTACTAAAGATCAAACAGGACAAACCAAGGACGATACTGATTGTACCAGACTGGCCATGCCAACACTGGTGTGCCCCCTTTTGCGCAGTGTCACTGCTGGCACCATGGCACCTGCCTCAGACCCCTGCCCTGCTGGCCCAGCAGGAGGGCCAGATTCTGGACCCACAGCTTCAAACCGTGAACCTGGCAGACTGGCTGATTACCTGATCTCTCCGTTACTATCCCTCAGTAAGCAAGTGTTGGATGTCATACTGGAGGCAAGGAGGCCTAGTACTAGAAAATCCTATGCTGAAAAATGGAAAAGATTCTGTTCCTGGAAGCAAGCTCAGGGGATGGGCACAGCAGCACCCAATTTACCTCAGATTCTTCAATACTTAATTGAGATGCTTCACAATGGCCTTTCCTTTTCTCCATCAAAATTCATGCCTCAGCCATTTCAGCTCATTACAACACAGAACCACCCCTCTTCTCTCATCCACTGCTGAAGCAGTTCCTCAGAGGGGCCAAAAACTTAAGACCACCCAGGACAGCCCCTACTCCAGCCTGGGACCTTAACTTTGCATTGGAAAAGCTCATTCTACTTCCTTTTGAGCCAGCTGCAAATGCAGAGTTGAAATTCCTTTCTCGGAAAACAGCCTTCCTTTTAGCCATCATTTCAGCAAGAAGGGTGTCTGAATTACAGGTCCTCATGGCAGTGGAGCCTTTCATCATCTTTCATGCGGACAGGGTGTCCCTCAGGACTAATCACTCCATGTCCAAGGTGGTATCCAGTGTGGCCCTTAATCAGTCCCAAAATCCCAAATTTTGTCAATCCCAAAATTCATTTGTCAAGCTTCTTTTCTAATCCACAGAACAAAGGGGAACAAATACTGAACTCCTTAGATGTGCACAGACAACTTAGATTTTACTTGGAGAGGACTAAATCTCTCAGGAAATCTGAACAGCTGCTGGTTGCATTTGCTGCAGGGGCAGAGTGGAAGGCCATTTCAAAGCAAACCATTTCTAAATGGGTAGGCCATTGCATTCATTTCTGCTGTAAGCATAATGGAAATCCTACCCCACAGGGGATAAGACCACATTCAACCAGGTCTGCATCTACCTTTGCAGCCTTTCTCAGAGGTTGCCCCTACCAGGGACATCCTAGAATCTGCTACCTGCAGTTCTGTACATGCCTGTTTGGCATATACTTCTCTAAAGTACAGGCAAACACTGAAGGGCTGTGGCTAACCAAGTTTGCGGACGACTGCAAACTGCGTGCTATAATAGAGTCTCCGGCCGACATGGATATCCTCCAGAAGGACCTTAATGAGACTGATGCATGGTGTCAAAGCCATGGTCTCAAGCTAAATGCTAAAAAATGCATAGTAATCCCCTTTGGAAAAAACAGAGTACCCGCAAACTACCACATAGGAGGTAACCCCCTGAAATCTGAAGTAGTAATAAGGGATCTGGGGACCCAAGTAGATAGCTTAACTTTGATAACCATGTTGCCAAGGTGGTTAGAAAATCCTTCTATGTGACCCATCTGATCACGAAAGGGTTCGCATCAAGATCTAAGGATGTAATGGTGCCCCTCTACTCTTCCCTCATCAGACACATTATTGAGTACAGTGCACCAATTAGTATGTACCTGGCTAGGCATCTCCAGCAGCTGGAGAGATCACAGAGGTACCTCACTAAGAAGATTACTGGCGTCAAACAATTGCCCTATGCAGCACGATTGAAAAAACTAAGGCTTCTCTCTGTTGCATACCGCCTTCTCAGAGGCGATCTCTGTCTAACATACAGAGCCATGTCCAACCCAGAACTGTTGAATATGCTCCATCTTAGCAAAACCAAATCCACTCGAGCTACACGCTCTAGGGATATAAACCTCAGCACAACAATGAATAGACCATGCTGGAGGGATAGATTCCCTTCACAAAGACTTCCTTTGCTATGGAACAAGGTCCCGATCTACATCAGACAGAGCCCCTCAATGTCACTCTTCAAGAGGAAACTTGACCAAGTGGATGGGTAACAGAAAGTTCACACCAGGGATCATACCAACAGCTCTACTAGATAGGGGCCAAATAGCTGCTAGATCAAGGGCCTAGAGAACTAACCAAAGGGGCGGTGAATACCGCACAACGTGGCTGGGCTAATATATGCCTTTGGGCAGATAGCCCAGTACCTACCTATGAACCTTCACCCAGCATTACTATTTGCCAATTTTCTCTAAATCCAGAGCTGGCTTTGCCAATGCAATCTTGCAGGGCCTTATAGCTGGTCCTAATGCTGTCTAATTTCCTCCTCCCATCCTTAGCTTTGGGAATCTACCCAAATGTGATGACTGCAACAGTGAAACACTAAGAATATAGTACAGTTGTGTACACTTACCAGAAATGTAGCTGTTCGAGTGTATTCACTATTGCAGTCCTGGTTACCCTCCCTCCAGCCCCCTGACTTCTTTTGGCTATACCTCTATTCCTTTTTGCTATGCTTAAAGCTTTTCTGTATTTGCTTTTTTGTTGGAGGTGTAACCTTGTATATATAATTGCATCCCATTATGGGGGCATCTGACATCTGGGGCTAGAAACACTGATGTAATGGCATTGACTGCATGCTTTTTATACCCCTGATTACCTGACGTCATGGAAGATGAGACAGCAACCGACGCAGGACCCAAGACTTTGATAATCTGGCCGACTGAGGGCTACTGCAAGCAGATAACCCAAATGTGATGACTGCAACAGTGAATACACTCTAACGTCTACATTTATGGTGACTGTACACAACTGTACTTTTCTCTCTCTCTCAACTCTCTATACCTTTTACTCCCTCCCTTTCCGGGGTATTGGTATTGGTATTGGTATTTACTTTTTACTGGTGGTGTTTTCTCCCACCATAACTTAGCTCCCTATTGGGGAGCTCCTGACATTTGGGGCAAGAAAAACTGATGTAATGGCGTTGGCTGCCTGGTTTTATACCCCTGATGACAGGCCTGGAGCGACAACATCTGACGCAGAAATACTTAGTCTCTGGTATTTGGGCCGACTGAGGGCTACCTGCAGGCAGATAACCCAAGTGTGATGACTGCAACAGTGAATACGTTTGAACATCTACATTTATGGTAAGTCTACACAACTGTACTTCCTTTTTCTGGATGGCACAGGCCTGGCAATACACTTGCTAGGACTGGTTCAGACTAGGACTTGCAGTTCTGAGGCCTGGTGCGTGCAGATGTCTCTTTTATGGCCCACTTGCTGCTAGCGGCGTCAGACATCCCATGCACCATGCAGTGACTGAAATCTTTTGTATACTGGCCCGGCGTTTGGATAGCAAGAGGAGTATAAACCCATATGTTCTGAATATTGCAACATGGAGGGACATCTTTAGTTATGGTTTAGTTATATGGGAGGCACAGTGGTGCAGTGGTTAACATTGTCGCCTCACAGCAAGAGGTTCTCCGGTTCGATTCTCGGCTGGGGTACCTTCTGTGTGGAGTTTGCATGTTCTCCCTGTGTTCGCGTGGGTTTCCTCCGGGTACTCCGGTTTCCTCCCACATTCCAAAGACATGCATCTGGAGCATTTCTCCCCGGGCCTCCGCTGAAAACAGGCTCTGTGGAACCTAGTCGGACATTCCTGGTCAACAAATGTTAAATAAAATAAAAATAAAAATAAATAAAAATGGAAAGATTTTGCACAACTTTTCTGTCTTAGCAGCTGCCACAAAGAATGAACTATCTGAAGAGTTCATTTATCCATCACCCTAACAAGGAGTCCAAGGCATTGGACAGACTTTGGAAAATAGGCGTACTTGTTCATAGGTTCATAGGTTTATACTAGGCTATCTGCCCTAAGGCATTTATAAGCCTAGCCCAAATTTTTGTGGCTTACGCCACCCCTTATATGAAAAAATACTGTGCCCATTAGTTTGTTGTGCCTCTGTCCAGCAGTGACACAGAGATGATTCCCGGGATAAACCTACGATCTCCCATCCACAGGTCAAGATTTCTCTTGAACAGAGCCAGCGAGGTGCTCTGCCTCACATGGACCGGGATTTTATTCCACAGCATAGGGAGTCTCTGAGTGATAAATCTATCCCTCCAGCACGTCCTATTTATATCCGTGCTAAGGTTTAAGTTGCTTGCTCTAGTGGTTTTGGTGGATTTGGATTTTTTGAGGTGGAGCATGTCCATTAATTCCGGGTTGGACATGGCCTTGTATGTCAGGCACATGTCACCTCTGAGCAGATGGTATGCAACTGAATAGAGCTGGAGTTTCTTCAATCTGGCAGCATATGACAGATAGTCCCTTTATCCTTTCGGTGAGGAACTTTTGGGGTCTCTCCAATTGCTGCAGATGTCGGGTGAGATACATCCCGAACGGGGCATTGTACTCTATCATTGGTCTGATAAGTGAAGAGTACAGGGGAACAATGACCTCACTAGATCTGGATGTGAATCCCTTCATGATCAGGTGGGCAATGTAGAAGGTCTTTCTAACCACTTTAGCAACGTGAGTGTCAAAAGAAAGGCCACTGTCAACCTGGGTCCCCAGGTCCCTGATAACCTCTTCTGTGCTTAGTGGATTGCCACCTATATGGTAGCTTGGGGTTACCTTGTTTTTCCCAAAGGGTATGACTATACATTTTTGGCGTTTAACTTCAGGCCATGGCTCTGGCACCAGCTATCTGTTTCCGTGAGTCCCTTCTGAAGGATATCCGTGTCCGATGCACTTTCCACTATGGCCCAGTTTGCAGTCGTCAGCAAACTTTGTCAGCCAAAGTCCTCCCATGTTGGCCTGTACTTCTGAGAAGTAGATGCCGAACAATAGGGGGCCAAGGACCGAGCCCTGTGGGACACCACTTGTGACCGGCTTGGAGTCTGACATAGCACCAGCAACTCTAACCCTGTGGGTTCTGTCCTTAAGCCAGTTTGCAACCCATCTTGTGACATATGGGTTTACATTTAAGCTGGTAAGTTTTTCTACAATACCAGTGGGGTATTGTGTCGAAAGCCTTTGCAAGGTCAAGGTAGGCTGTATGGACTGCCTTTCCCTCATCAATGGCCTTGGTGACTGTTTCAAAGAAGTCGACCAAGTTCAAAAGGCATGATCTTCCCTTGACGAAGCCAAACTGGGTCGGGTCCAATGTCTGCAAGTCTTTGTTTATGAGCTCCGTTATGATCCTCTCCATAGCTTTGCAGACTAGACTTGTTAAGCTTATGGGGCAGTAATTACCAGGGTCCATAGAGGCACCGCCTTTGTGGAGTGGGACCACAGTTGCCGTCACGCCACTCCTTGGGCATGTATCCTGTGGTAAGGCTGAGATTAAACAGCTGCCTTATGTGGGTTTAATTCCTCATTTAGCTCGTGTAGCACACAGCTGGGGACACCATCCAGTCCCATTGATGCTGTGTTTTTAGCTTTAGAGAGCAGCTTTCACCTGCGCATTTGAGATATCTGGGAGGCTACACTCCGCTGGGATAGTTATCTCTCCTTTAGGGGAGAGGGGTGAAGTTTGCACTGAACCTGTCTGCCAGTATGTTGGTAATGTCTGTGGGTTCAGTGATTTTTGTATCATTTTGGACTAATTCTGAGCATATCTGGGAGTTTCCACCCAGGTTCCTAACATAGCTGAAAAAGGCCTTATGATTGTCCTTTGAATCCATGGCAATTTTTCTCTCAAAATTGGCCTTAGTTGATTTTATGAGTGCTTGTATTTTTTTTACTAATAATGATAAGGGGTGACTTCCCTTTTATGGATTTTGTTCTATCATGTAATAGCTTTCTCTTCTTATTGTAAAGTTTGTTAATGGCTGGGGTCCACCAGACTGGACGTTTGCCCTTTGTGGAAAGAGTCTTGGTTTTATTTGGGATTGCCTGATCCATGCAGTCCTGGAGGTGTTCATAGAAGGCTCAGGGGCCTTGAAGGATACCACACCAGTCTTGAGTAGTGTGAAGTTTGCTTTAGAGAAGTTCTTCACTGTGGTCTTTTTTGTTTGGGGTGGGGGTGGGATGTGGATTTCCAGTGAGATTAGTTTATGATCAGATCTCACCAATGAGGGATATACTTCCGGTGTGGAGCATTTTGTCCCCATGTTTGTGATAATGAGATCTAGTATATTTTCTCCTCTCGTGGGAACAGTGACTAGCTGTTCCATGGCATTTGAATTTATGAACTCCAGGAACCGTTGGGCTAGAAAGTTAGAGCTTGAGTAATGTTCCCAGTCTATATTCTGGTAGTTGAAGTCACCCAATATGATGGTGTTTGGAGATACATTTATACCCTCCAGTGTCTTCAGGAAGGCTGTGTGGGGTTCCTGAGTTTGAGAAGGTGGCCTGTAGCATGCTACAATTTGTAGAGCAGATGTCCTTCAAGGATGCATCTGCAGTCATAACATATGGGTTGTCCTGCCTCAGGCAGCCCCTCGGTCGGCTGGATTCCAAAGTCTGGGTCTGGCCTCGGCTGATGTCGCACTTCACCCGACGTCATAGCTCCTGGGGTATAAAGGCATCAGCCGACGCCATTTTCCTCAGTCTTTCTTGCCGCGCGGTGCCCGAAGCAGAAGCTGTTCGCAAGTGCCAGTCGGTCAGATCCAGAGATTTCAGCTACCGAAGACTTCTAAAAAAGCTAAGTACCCCGTTGGGGACTCTCTCTTGCCTCAGCCAATGTCAGACAAAGTAAATAATTGTTTAACTTGCGGGAAACAAATACCTCATAAGGATTTCCACTCTTGCTGCCTTCCTTGCTTAGGCCCAGGCCACGACGTATCAGCTTGTTTAGCCTGTGCTTCCTTCAACCGACGGACACTTAGACGTCGGTCGGAGTTTGCTGAAGAGTTTTTTGGTCCCGCTTTTGCATATAAAATGCCGTTGGAGACTCCGACTACACATTTAGCCAGAAAACGCAAGGAAAAGGACCGACACTCGCGGTGTCCTCGGTTCTTCCTTCGGCTGAAAGCATGCCTCTGACAACCGAGGCCTCAGAGGCCCCGGCTGAGTCGGCTACAGATATTCCCACCGAAGAAGTAGGCACACAAGATTTGTCCGACACCATTCCGTTGGACATCTCTACTCCTGCACGTGGGGCAGCTAGACCCCCTGCTTCTATGTCTATTAAGGCTTTCTCCAGGGCTAAAGCAGCTAAACTTTCCAAGGCCTTACCTACAAAAGCTCCCTCTCACAGACCTTCCTCAAGTTCTAAGATTCTCAGCCTTGCTGAGGACCTTATTTCTCTGATCAGGGGATCCCAACCTCACCCAGACAGGGCCTCATAACCCCCTCCTGAAAAAAGGCCTAGGACTGAACCCCCTGAACCTCTCTCCTCTGACTATTCCTCGGATGGATCAGATTTATCAGACCATCAGGAAGGACCATACTCACCTTTATGAGGATTCGGATGCAGAAGACTCCATTCCTTCTGCCTCCCCCCCAGAAGAATTTTCATTTGGGGAAACTCTACACTCAATGAGGGAACACTTCCAATGGCAGGGTCAGGATTTTTCTGATTCTAGGAAAAGGCTAAGGACTTTTTTACACTTACCACAGCATAGGCCTTTAGCCATACCACCTGTACTATCAGTTGTTGATGCATACAATGATGCCAGTTCTGCCCCTGATTCTCTTCCCCCGACCCCTGCTAAACCTGACCGATATTACAGGGTCCCGGATTCTCACTTCCATTTGTATAAGGCCCATGCTGCAGACCCAGAAACCATTTCTCAGGGCCCTAAGGGTGTTGCAGCTGCCTCTGCCAAAAACCCCCTACCCTCTGAAAGAGAATCAAGAGCATTAGAGAGATGGGGTAGAAAGGTTTATACATCTGCTACTCTTTCTGCCAGGGCTTTAAACTGTCAATTTCACATGATACAGTACCAGGAATTTTTGTTAGATCAGCTGAATAAAAAGCTTTCCTCTCCTGAACTTTTAGACCGTAAGTCCCTTCAGGATTTGGTACACAACTCTCAGCAGGTCAGTAATCATTTCTTAAAATGTGGCTATGATGCACTGGAGGCTTCATTTAGATCAGCTATGACTGGAGCAGTGATTCGAAGGCATGCCTGGCTAAAAGAGCAATCCTTGCCAGACCATGTTAAGTCTAAACTCCTAGATGCCCCTATGGAGAAACAAAGTTTATTTGGCTCCCCTGCACAGGAGGTTCTAAAGAAAGTGGAAGAAAAAGCAAAATCTGTGCAAACAGTCAAGGATTTTCTGCAGGTCCAACCTCCGAGGTTTAGCAGAAATTGGCCTTCAAAGAATTGGTCCTTTCCAGACACCTCCAGAGCACAGAGAGGCAGAAATAGACACCCAAGAGGCAGAGGTCAGTCAAGGGGTGCCTACAGGGGTCGTCAGTGGCAACCTGCCAACCAGAGGAGTACCGCCACAGCTGCGACTGCAACCACTTCCACAGGACAGACACAATGATTTGGCTCTGATTCCGCCTACCAGGGAACAACTGGAAGCACCCTTGGGTGGAAAGCTAGCTTTATTTACAAAAAACTGGCATTGCATTACAGGAGACAAATGGACTTTGCAAACAATAGACAAAGGCTACAGGTTTCACTTCCACACTTTACCAAAAAAGAGAGGAATGCCAAACCTTCCACCAAGCCAGAAGTCAGAGGCTCTAAAACAAATCAACTTACTAAGGATGAGAGCAATAGAAAAAGTACCATCTATGGAATGAGGCCAAGGATTTTACTCCAGACTATTCCTTGTACCAAGAAAAGAAACTCAATGGAGGCCTATTCTCGACTTTTCCGCACTGAACACATATCTCATTGTACCAAAATTCAAGATGCTGACCCTACAGCAACTTCTTCCCATGTTGGGCAAGGAGTCCTGGCTGGTGACTCTAGATCTCAAGGAGGCATACCTGCACGTCCCTATACGACCAGATTGCAGAAGACACCTCAGATTTCTTGCAGGATCAGAGCATTATCAATTCTCAGCATTGCCCTTTGGCTTATCTACTGCGCCCAGAGTATTCATGAAATGTCTGGCATCAGTAATTGCACATTGCAGGCTTCAGGGAATTCAAATCTACCCATACCTGGATGACTGCCTAATACAAGCGGACAACAAGACAAAAATAATAAAGGATTTGGCCTATGTCATACAACTGCTGCAAGCCTTGGGATACACAGTCAACATACAGAAGTCAAGACTAGTGCAATCCCAAAGGATAACATTTTTGGGTGCAGAACTGGACACAATAACTCAGATGGCTTTTCTCACAGAAGAAAAACAAAAGCAACTACCAGTCTACTTCATGGCATTGACAAGACAAACTCGGCTTACTGCAAGGAAAGTCCTGCAGGTCCTGGGTTACATGGCATCCTGCATAATCTTGATCCCACATGCCAGGCTGCATATGAGAAAATTACAATGGTACCTAAGGAATGTATGGTCTCAACACAGACACAGTCTAGAAACCATGATACCAATCATTCCATGCCTGAAAAAAGAATTCCTGTAGTGGGCTCAGGCCTGCCAGACCAACAGAGGGTTGCCTTTCCACAAACCACAACCAAGGCAGACCATCACCACAGACGCCTCAGACCTAGGCTGGGGGGCACACATGGAAGACAAGTTAATCCAAGGCCTATGGTCCCAAGACCAGCTGAATCTACACATAAATCTAAAGGAGATGCCGGCAGTGAAGCATGCAATCGAGGCATTCAAATCATTCCTCCAGCAAGGACACCTGCTGATAAGGACGGACAATACCACAGTCATGTGGTACATCAACAAACAGGGAGGCACGCATTCCTACCCTCTATGCCGGATGGCAATGGACCTGTGGAACCTAGGCCTGAATCTCAACATTCAACTGCAGGCCAGATTCGTACCAGGAAAGAGAATTCACTAGCAGACAGCTTAAGCAGAACTACCACGGATGCTCACGAATGGATGCTGCATCCAGACATCTTCAAAACCATAACAAAGAAATGGGGAATGCCAGAGATAGACCTGTTCGCCTCCCCACTCAACCACCAACTGAAGAAATTCTGCTCAAGAGAATACCACCCACAAGCCTGGAGGGTGGACTCCCTTTCTTTCAGCTGGAAGGCCCTGACAGTTTATGCCTTTCCACCTCTCCCATTGATGTACAAAGTTCTACTGAAGATCGGGGAGGAACAGCCAAAGGTAATTCTGATAGCTCCAGACTGGCCAAGGCAGCATTGGTACCCGCTACTGAGAAGCATGTCTCGGACGAACTCATGGCCTCTACCTCTATGGCCTTTACTTCTAACGCAGAACAACTACAAGACCCTGCATCCAAACTTGAAAACGCTGCAGCTAACTGCCTGGAAAATTGCATAAAACAAAACCATCCTGTTATCTCAGAGGGTCAAGGACATTATCCTGGAGGCTCGCAGACCCTTCACAAGGAAAACATACTCAGCCAAATGGAAGCGATTCCTCATTTGGAGTGCATCAAAGGGAACAAATGTCACACTGGCAAACCTAGCACACATCCTAGAATACTTAGCAGAACTGTTCCACAATGGCCTGTCCTATTCTTTCATTAAGATTCATGCTTCAGCAATTTCAGCAGAATACAACATGGATCCTCCTATCTTCTCTCACCCTCTCCTCAGACAATTTCTAAGAGGGATCAAAAATGTAAAACCTCCAAGGAAACCACCTCTGTCTGCATGGGATCTCAATTTCGTGCTGGAAAAATGAACACTTCCCCCTTTTGAACCAGCAGCATCAGCAGACTTACAGTTCTTATCTTGGAAAACTGCCTTCCTTCTAGCAATCACTTCAGCAAGAAGGGTATCCGAGTTACAGGCATTAATGGCAGTGCAGCCTTTCCTTATCTTTCACCAGGATAGAGTGTCTCTGAGAACCAATCCTACTTTCATGCCAAAGGTGGTATCCAGGGTATCCTTGAACCAAGCTATTCATTTACCTACGTTCTTCCCTAACCCACAGAACAGGGGGGAAAAACTACTGCACACCTTGGATGTACACAGACAACTGCGCTACTATCAGGACAGAACTAAGACCAGCAGAAAAACTGACCAGCTTCTGGTAGCATATGCAACAGGAGTGCAAGGAAAAGCTATTTCCAAACAGACAATTTCAAAATGGATAGGAAATTGCATTCGATTCTGCTACTCTTTTCATGGAAAGACAACTCCTGAAAATATCAGGCCTCACTCCACAAGAGCTACAGCCACCACTACAGCTTTCCTACGAGGAGTGGCTACCAAAGACATTTTAGAAGCTGCTACTTGGAGCTCCGTGCATACATTTGCCAAGCATTACAATCTTCCTTTATACTCCAGATCCCGAGCAGGTTTTGCAACTGCAGTTTTACAAGGGATCTTAACTACACCATCATTATCTTAGTGCCTCCTCCCCAGTTTGGCTATGGTATTCTACCCATATGTTATGACTGCAGATGCATCCTTGAAGGACATAGTACAGTTTTGTACCTACCATAAATGTAGATGTCCGATAGGTATGCATCTGCAGTCAGGATTACCCACCCTCCTTCCCCTCTGTGGTATTCCTAGGGTACTTACCCCTTTCTTAGCTAGCTGGGGGAATCTATTATGGTGTATTTGTTTGTATGTATATATGTATATATACTTTTTGATTTCTACTGTTTGGAATTTTCTACTTTTATCCAAATTTAGCCTTCCTAGAGGGCACCTGGCATCTGGGGCAAGAAACACTGAGGAAAATGGCGTCGGCTGATGCCTTTATACCCCAGGAGCTATGACGTCGAGTGAAGTGCGACATCAGCCGAGGCCAGACCCAGACTTTGGAATCCGGCCGACCGAGGGGCTGCCTGAGGCAGGACAACCCATATGTTATGACTGCAGATGCATACCTATCGGACATCTACATTTATGGTAGGTACAAAACTGTACTTTTTGCCTATGGTTAGTTGCACCTGGATGGTTTCCGAAGCTTCGTGCGTTGTCACCAACCTGGAGGTGTGGGTATCCTTTATGAATATGGATACACCCCCTCCTTTTGTGGTGTGGTCCGGGTTTTGGGGCCGAGCATGATATGAGGTAAAACCTAATAGTGCCGGGGTGCTCTCAGGAGCCTTGAACCAGGTTTCAGTTACAGCACAGACATCGATGTTCTCCATACTGAGAAGGGCCTCGAGTGCATGCATTTTGAGATCAAGACTTCTTGGCATTGAGCGGCATTACCCTCAGTTTCTTCCCATTTTTGTTTTCTAGGGTGGTAGGTTTAGAATTTGAGCCTGTGACTTTCCCTGAGAGTGCTGAACTTTCTGGCTCACTTCTTTCAGTACCAAAGAAATTTAACAGTTCTTTCAGGTAGCTTGCCAAAGGATATCTGGAAAACACTGGAATCCTAGCTGTCTACCTTATCTTCTATTTCTAATGTTCCCATGTGCTTGCTTCTGAATGCAGCTGATGGGACAGCCAGAGCAGCAAGTACCAGCATAGCCATACATCCCCATGCCTTGGTGCAGTTGTGTGATTTTGCAGAAGGCTTTAAGAAGTCTTTCATCAATGCCCCTTTTGATGGTATGACCTTTTTGGTATGAAGGTTAAAGACAACACTGACTAGAAGCAAGCAGGACAGTAAGACCCTTTCAGCCATTGGAATCAATTTCTCTACTCCTCGGAGAACTTCTCTAGGAATCGGCAAGAAGGGAACAAAATGTGGTTCTGGAATTCAGAGGGTCTTGTCCAGGATGCTTCATTGGACAGACTCCTCCCCTGCTGCAGAAGAGGGGGTAATTTTAATGGGCTGTCACCGCTGGAATAGAGTCTGTCTCTAAAACCATGGATTCACAGGCCATTTTCTGGGAAGTCCTTCCAGTGCTACTGAAAGGTTGCTACATGCTAGAGGCAGATGTGGGGTGATTATTCCTACAGCCTCAAACCTGGCAGGTCATCACTTCCATTTCTTGGGTGTTGAGGATAATATCCAGAGGATACTCTGTTCCATTTCTAACATTGCCTCAGCCAAAATGCAAGGTTCGTGCAGTGCCACCCAGTCGGTTAGAATCTGCGAGAGCAGAAGTAGAAATGCTGTTGGAGAGTGTCATTGAGCAGGTCCCACCATACAACATAGGATCTTTTGTGTACCAAGTTCTTTTTAGTTCCAAAGAAAAGGGAGACCTCAAGCCAGTATTGGATTTAAGTCATTTAAACCATTAACATGAAATGGACAAAATTTCAGATGATCACAATTCAGTCCATTTTGCCTTTACTCAGAAAGGCTAACTGTGCTCAATAGATCTCCAGGATTCCTATCACATAAAGATATACATTCATTACAGGTCATTTCTCCATTTCAGACTGGGACCCAATCACTTCAAATAGCTCTGCCCTTTAGACTTGCCACAGCCCCCCGGCTATCTACTAAATGCATGGCAGCAGTGACAGCCTATCTCATACTGCAGGGGTTCCAGGTGATGTTCATCGTGCATACAGCTGCAGTAATCACATATGGGTTCTCTGTCATCAGGCGGGTCCTCGGTCGGCCGAATTCCAAAGTCTTGGTCCGGCGTCGGTTGGTGTCGCTTTCTTCACTGACGTCAGAGCGGCCGGGGTATATAAGACACAGCCGACGCCATATTCTTCAGTCTTTTTTGCCGCGCGGTGCCCGAAGCAGAAGCAGTTAGCAAGTGCCGGTCGGCCAGCTCCTGAATTTACGAAAAATTGGAAACCGAAGTCTTCATTAAAGCTAAGTACCCTGTTGGGGAAACTTTTCTTGCCTCAGTCCGATGTCAGAAAAAGTTAACAATTGTATTTCTTGTGGGAAGCAAATACTGCATAAGGATTAGCATTCCCTCTGCATACCTTGTTTAGGCCCAGACCACGATGTCTCGGGCTGTCGCTTTTGCGCTACTTTCAATAAGCGCACTATAAAGCGTCGGGCGGAGTTCGCCCAACATTATTTTGATACAGCCTTTGATTATAAAATGTCGTCGGAGACTCCGACTACAGTTTTGTCCAAAAAACGCAAGGACAAGGACCGACACGTGAGGTCCGCGGTCCCAACCGACACCACGCCAAAACCGGCTATACGTGGTCCGGTTCTCAGCGAGACGCCTATGCAGTCCCTGACTACCGACGACACTTCTTTGGTGGGGTCTTCTGTAACCGAGACCGCAGGTGCCTCGGCCCATACCCAGACTACTACTACCGAAGCCACTGTGAGTGTTGAGCCTCCTAGTGTGGACAGATCCACATCCACCCAGGGGGTCTTTAGACCCTCTTCTTCCTTTTCTATTAAGGCCTTCACTAAGTCCAAATCAGCCAGGCATCCCAAGAGGCCTGTTGCACAGGGCCCATCTACAGGCCCCATGCCTAGAAAACAGATGCTTAAAATGGCTGAGGATTTAATTACTCTTATCAAGGGTTCCCAACCCCCTCCAGACAAGAGACCCAGAGTTGAGGAAGATTCTCCCTCTTCTGATCAGGGCTCCATTTTTTCAGAACATTCTGATGCAGAGGAACACTCATACTCCCCTTTTGAAGATTGATGCAGAGCAGTCCATTCCTTCTGTATCCCCCCCTGTGGATTTTTCTTTTGGGGAAACCTTGCACACCTTGAGGGAACACTTCCATTGGGAAGGCCAAGACTTTTCTGATTCCAAGAAAAGACTTAGAGAATTTCTTTTGTTACCTCAACATAGACCTCTGGCAATACCCCCTGTCTTGGATATACTTGATGATGTTTATTCGGAGGCTTGCCTTAATCCGGATTCCCTGCCTCCTGCCCCAGTCAAGCCTGATAGGTACTACAGAGTCCCTAACTCTCACCAATTTCTTTACAAAAGCCATAATGCTGACCCTGAAACCATTTCTCAAGGCCCCACGGGAGTTAAGGCTTCTACTGCTAAGAACCCACTACCATCTGAAAGAGAGTCAAGATCCTTGGAAAGGTGGGGAAAGAAGGTATATACCTCAGCCACCCTAGCCATGAGAGCCTTAAATTGACAGTTTCATATGCTTAAATATCAGCAGTTTCTGTTATCACAATTAAGAAATAAAATGTCTCAACCTGAACAACCAGATTTGAAGGAGTTGCAGGATATGATGCATAGTGCAGAACAAGTGGGTAAACACACCTTACAATGTGGCTATGATGCCCTAGAGGCCTCAAGTAGAGCTGTTGCTACAGGATCAGTCATTCGTAGACATGCATGGCTTAGGGAAGAAAACTTGCCTGATCATGTGAAAGCTAAACTACTATAGATGCTCCTTTACAAAAGGACGTGCTATTTGGTACTAATGCTGAGGAGATATTACGGAAAATGGAAGAAAAAGCCAAATCTATGCAAACTGTCAAAGCCTTTTTCCAGGTTCAACCTCCTCGTTTTAGCAGAAATTGGCCTTCTAAAAACTGGTCCTTTCCAGCCACTGACAAGCCTCAAAGAGGTAGATACAGGCGCTCGAGGGGCAGAGGACAATCACAAGGATCATAGAGAGGCAGGCAATGGCAAACTCCAGCACCAAGAGTTGGCGAAGACCGTGCACAACAATACAGAAAGCAAACCCAATGACTTTCTCCTTTCCATGCCAAGCAAGTCTCAGCTAAGCAGCACCCTTGGGAGGAAAGCTAGCATTATTTACAAGAAATTGGCATATTGTCACAACAGACAAATGGATCCTGGACGTTATAAACCGAGGCTACAGATTTCATTTCCACACTCTTCCAAAAATGAGAGGCATGCCAAACCTGCCACACAATCAAAGGGCAGAGGCACAACTACAAATTTCAAAGCTCATAGCCATGAAAGCTATTCAAGAGGTACCTATTCATGAACAAGGTCAAGGTTTTTATTCCAGGCTATTTCTGGTACCAAGGAAAGGAACCGACTGGAGACCCATTTTGGACCTATCCATCCTAAACACATTCTTACTCGTACCAAAATTCAAGATGCTCACATTACAGCAGCTTCTTCCCATGCTGGGCAAGGAGTTTTGGCTGGTAACATTGGACCTGAAGGAGGCATACCTGCATGTCCCAATCAGACAAAGTTGCAGAAGATACCTCAGATTTCTTGCAGGTTCAATCCACTATCAATTCTCTGCATTGCCCTTTGGCTTATCTACTGCGCCCAGAGTATTCACGAAATGCCTGGCATCAGTAATTGCCTACTGCAGACTTCAAGGGATACAAATTTACCCTTATTTGGACGATTGCCTGATCCAAGCGGACAGCAAGCACATACTTCTGGAACATCTGGCTTATGCAACACGGTTACTGAATTCTCTGGGATGCACAATCAACAAAGAGAAATCAAGGCTAACACCATATCAGAAAATAACTTTCCTGGATGCCACCCTGGACACAAACACCCAGATGGCCTATCTTACACAAGAAAAACAGGGGCAACTAACTCAGTACTTCAAAATACTAGCAAATTGTACCAGGCTTACTGTAAGGAAAATCCTGCAGGCGCTGGGCTTCATGGCATCTTACATTCTTTTAATCCCATGTGCAAAGTTGCATATGAGGAAACTTCAGTGGTACCTAAAAAACTTATGGTCTCAGCACAGCCACAGTTTGGAAACAGTAATACCAATAATTCCATGTTTGCAAAAGGAATTTCTATGGTGGGCCCAAGCATGTCAAACAAACACAGGTCTCCCATTCTGCAAGCCTCAAGCAAAACAAGTTATCACAGCAGACGCCTCAGATTATGCATGGGGGGCGCACATGACAGACAGGTGCATTCAGGGCAAATGGTCCCAAAAGGAAAAGCACCTTCACATCAATCAAAAAGAAATGCTAGCAGTGATAAATGCAATTACAGCCTTCAAGGACTTCTTGCATCCAGGACAATTATTGATAAGAACAGACAACACCACAGTTATGTGGTACATAAACAAACAAGGAGGGACACATTCATACCCCTTGTGCAGACTAGCCATGGCACTTTGGGACTTGGCTCTGGAATGGCAAATCGAACTTCAAGCACAATATGTGCCAGGTTTGGAAAACACACTGGCAGACGATCTAAGCAGAAATATGACAGATCCACACGAATGGAAGTTGCATCCTTAAGTGTTTACAAGGATAATCCAAGCTTGGGGGAGGCCAGACAGATCTCTTCACCTTCAACAGGAATCATCAATTGGAAAAGTTTTGTTCAAGGACCTTTCATCCAAAGGCCTGGAGAGTGGACGCCCTTTCATTCAGTTGGACAGCATGGACAGTTTACGCCTTCCCACCTCTGCCCCTCCTGCCCAAGGTGCTCCTGAAAGCAAGAGCAGACAGGCCGAAGATGATACTGATTGCTCCAGACTGGCCAAGGCAACACTGGTATCCACTCCTGAGGAGCCTAACACATACTCCTCCCTGGCCCCTGCCTCTAATGCCTCTACTGCTGACTCAGCACAACTACAAAACTCTTCGCAGTCAGCTGAAAACACTCAATCTCGCTACATGGAAAATTCCTTAACATCACAACAGAACCTACTCCCCAAAGAGGTGTAGGATGTCATTTTGGAGGCCAGAAGGCCATCTACTAGAAAGCTTTACTCCGGAAATGGAAACGATTTTGCTACTGGAATGATAAAAAAGGCCAGGATCCTAGAAAACTGCATTTGCCTCAGATACTACAGTATCTAGCTGAGCTGCTGAACAGTGGCCTTTCATTTTCCTCCATTAAAATCCATGCCTCAGCCATTTCTGCAGAATTCAACAGGGATCTACCCTTATTCTCTCACCCACTCTTAAGACAGTTCCTCAGAGGGGCTAAGAATATAAGACCACCAAGTAAACAACCAGTGCCAGCCTGGGATCTTAATTACATTCTAGAAAAATTAACATTGCCTCCTTTTGAACCAGCTGCTTCAACAGATTTGCAATATTTGTCCTGGAAAACAGCTCTTCTTTTGGCCATTACCTCAGCTCGTAGGGTTTTGGAACTACAAGCTCTCATGGCTGTGCAGCCCTTTCTCATCTTCCATCAGGACAGGGTTTCCCTTAGAACCAACCCCTCTTTTATACCTAAAGTGGTATCTAGGGTATCTTTAAATCAAGCCATACACTTACCTACCTTTTATCCCAATCCTCAAAACAAAGGGGAAAGGCTGCTACACTCCTTAGACATCCATAGGCAGCTACGTTACTATCTGGACAGAACAAAGTCTTTCAGGAAATCAGACCAACTTTTTGTGTCCTATGCTGTAGGAGCTCAAGGGAAACCTGGTACCAAACAGACTATTTCAAAATGGATAGGCCACTGCATACGTTTTTGTTACTCCTATCATGGAAAAGCTGTCCCTACAGGCATCAGATCCCACTCCACCAGGGCCACAGCTACCTCTACAGCCTTCCTCAGAGGAGTTCCTACCAAAGATATTTTGGAGGCAGCCACTTGGAGTACTGTGCATACCTTCACAAAACACTACCACCTGCCTTTATATTCCAAAACTAGAGCAGGCTTTGCCACTGCTGTGTTGCAGGGCATTCTAGCTCACCCCAGTTCCACCTAGTGCCTACCACCCTGTGCGTAGCTTTGGAATTCTACCCATATGTGATTACTGCAGCTGTATGCACGATGAACATAGTACAGTTTTGTACCTACCATAAATGTAGATGTTCGAGTGCTAATACAGCTGCAGTACAGGTTTCCCTCCCTCCTTCCCCTCTTGGTAAAGTCCTAGGGTCTAACCCCTCTTCATACAACCTGATGGGGTTATCCTTCTATGGTATATTTGCTTACGCCTACTGATGTTTGATTATATTGCATTGCATGTATATAAATATAATTTATATATATATATTGCCTTCCTTCTGGGAGCACCTGACATCTGGGGCAAGAAAGACTGAAGAATATGGCGTCGGCTGTGTCTTATATACCCCGGCCGCTCTGACGTCAGGGAAGAAAGCGACACCAACTGACGCCGGACCAAGATGGAATTCGGCTGACCGAGGAACCGCCTGACGGCAGAGAAACCCATATGTGATTACTGCAGCTGTATTAGCACTCAAACATCGACATTTATGGTAGGTACAAAACTGTACTTTCCTGTATCTAGATGATAGTCTCCTACCCGCTCTGACCAAAGATCTATTAATTCTTCAGTGGAATCTCTTACTTCAAATTACTTAAGAATGTGGGGATTACAGTGACCTGTCAGAAGAGCAAACTGTTACAATTCATACCTTAGAATTTATCAGATGCCAGGTGGATACCACAACACAGATAGCCACCTTGCCTCTGCACAGGATTCTTTCACTCCATCAATCAGCATTATAGGTACTATCCAATCCATTTCCACCAGTATGGCTAATTTTAAAACTACTACGGCTTAAGAGTCTGCTATCATTCTTGTTCCTCTGCCCAGATTTTAAATGGGGTACTGGAATGGGCTCTTCAATGGTTTCAACTTTTATCACCACTCAACACCCCTATCAGGATGACTTCAGTGCGCACAACCCACGTCAGATGGATCAGTTCAACAGACATAGCAACAGATCATCCATTCTCTCCACTTCTCATACAGTAGTAGTTACAATGGATGCTTCCCTTTTAGGGTGGGGGGAGGCATTACAATAGGAAGACTATCCAAGGTACCTGGACACATTTATAGACCAACCTCCACATCAGTGTCCTGGAAAGAACAGTCCTTTAAGTGTTGCAGGCATTTTAAGAGTCTCCTCCAGTGGGTGTAATTTCAGTTCAAACTGACCGTGACAGTGGGGGAAGCAGGTCTTGCCCATTATGTCAAGAGGACATGAGGGTTTGGCAGTGGGTGATGTATTCCCATAATTTTCTGCAAGCAAGACATGGGGACTTCCAATATATTAGCAGACTTATCAGGCAAGTTCATTTGCCTCATTAGTGGTCACTCAGTACAACGGAGGCGAACAATATCTTTAGTTGCTGGGGCCACCCTATGTGCAGCTTGTTTGCTTCCTACCTGAACAAATACAGCGGTTATTTTGCCCTAATCCCTCCATAGGGACTTTCACTGAGGGACATTCTAATCGACATTTGGCCCCCAGGTCTCCTTTATACATTGTCAGTTTTCTCTGCAATGTTCATTCAGAAAGTCAGAAGGATCAAGGCCAAGGTGATCATCATTGCCTCATATTGACCTCGACACTTTTGGTTTCCATATCTTTGGTTTCACATTCCAAGTCCATCCTAGATTCTGGCTTACAGACCAGACCTATCCTTCTGGGCATCCTCTCCCTAAAGACCCTAAAACTAACTGCTTGGTTACTCCAATTCTAACGGCCAGGGATGCCAGGTTTTCAGAAAATGTAGTTCATATCCTGTTGAAGTCACAGCTTGAAGTTATGGGAAAGAGTAGTGGAAGCTAGGTTAAGAAGAGAGGTGATGATTAGTGATCAGCAGTATGGTTCCATGCCAGGAAAGAGCACTACAGATGCATTGTTTGCTCTGACAGTGTTGGAGAAATACAGAGAAGGTCAGAAGGAGATGTTTATCATGCATACAGCTGCAGTAATCACATATGGGTTCTCTGCAGTCAGACGGTCCCTCGGTCGGCCGAATTCCAAAGTCTTGGTCCGGCGTCGGTTGTTGTCGCTTTCTTCCCTGACGTCAGAGTGGCCGGGGTATATAAGACACAGCCAATGCCATATTCTTCAGTCTTTTTTGCCGCGCGGTGCCCGAAGCAGAAGCAGTTCGCAAGTGCTGGTCGGCCAGCTCCTGAATTTACGAAAAATTGGAAACCGAAGTCTTCATTAAAGCTAAGTACCCCGTTGGGGAAACTTTTCTTGCTTCAGTCCGATGTCAGAAAAAGTTAACAATTGTATTTCTTGTGGGAAGCAAATACCGCATAAGGATTTCCATTCCCTCTGCATACCTTGTTTAGGCCCAGACCACGACGTCTTGGGCTGTCGCTTTTGCGCTACTGTCATCCAACTACTGATATTCTGAAAAAGCGTAAGAATAAAGACAGAGACAGACCACATAGGTCCAAAGCTGCCGACGATGCTTCCGTTAAGCTAGTTGCCAGTTTGCCGGCGCTTTCACAGCCCCTTATGCCCGCTTTGATGGATTTGCAGGCCTCTACCAAGACCTATTCGGAGTCTGGTATGTCGTGAGACTCTTCTTTGACTATGGAACCTGTGGATGTCTCTACCTTGGATGGGTCCGGAGCTGCTGTGCAGGCACTGGCTTCTGAGGCAGTTCTTCGCTCAACTGATGTTTGACTCAAACCGACGACTTCTTTATTATCTAAAACTACCGAGTTTCTTAGGCCAAGAGTATGCACTACGCCTAGAAAACCGACCAAAGCGCATGCACCTGCTCCCATGCCACAACGACAAATGCTTAGAGTGGCAGAAGACCTTATTATGCTGATTAGGGGAAGTCAGCCTTCCCCTGCTAAGAGGAAAAGAGACCAGTCCACGGCAGCTTCTTCAGACCAGGAGTCCGATCACTCTGAGGTTTCTGATTATGAAGACATGCACTTATCTGCTTATGAGGATTCAGATGCAGAGGAATCCATTCCCTCTGCCCCCCCCTCCACAGGATTTTTCTTTTGGTGAAACCTTGCATGCTTTAAGAGAGTGGTGAAAAAAACACCCTTGCAGGTCCAGCGCCTTTAAACTCCTGGATTTAGATAGATATGTACAAAGTTCTTTATAATCCACAGGTTATGTTGTAAACAAGAAAGCTAATAAACGAAAAAACCCAAATTCAGTTCAAGCAAGGGTGTTTTTTTCACCAGTTTGTTTTTTGTTTTTTGAATTTTTGGATACTTTAAGAGAGAATTTCCACTGGGAATGCCAAGACTATCCTTAGTCCAAAAAGAGACTCAGAGAATTCTTAGATTTGCCTCAGCACAGGTCTTTAGCAATACCCCCCGTCCTGGATGTTGATGTTTTTATGGAATCCATTCTTACTCCTGACACTTTACCTCCTGCCCCTAGGAAACCAGACAGGTACTACAGAGTACCTGATACTCACAAATTTCTTTTCAAGAGTCCTACTGCTGACCCAGAGATCATTTCCCAGGGGCCTAAAGGTATCAAGGCAACTACAGCCAAGAATCACACCCCTTCGGACAGGGATTCCAGAGCTTTGGATAGATGGGGTAAGAAGGTATATACCTCTGCAACTCTTGCTATTAGGGCATTGAATTGTCAGTTTCACATGCTGAAGTACTAGCAACATATTATGGAACTTATTAAACAGAAAATGTCAACCTTTACAGACTGTGCAGAAAATAAAGAAATGCAGGAGCTTATGCACTCTGCAAGCCAAGTCAGCAAGTATACTTTGCAGTGTGGCTTTGACGCCCTAGAAGCATCTTGCCAGGCAGCAGTCACTGGCTCTGTATTGAGAATGCATGCTTGGCTCAAGGAGCAGACCTTGCCAGACCATGTCAAATCAAAGTTACTAGATGTTCCTTTGAACAAGGACAGTTTGTTTAGCACCAAAGCAGAAGAGGTTCTTAAAAAGATGGAAGAAAAAGCTAAGTCTATGCAGACTGTTAAAGAATTATTACAAGTGCAACCCCCTAGATTCAGTAGGCATTGCCCTTCCAAACCCTGGTCCTATCCAGCCCCCTCCAGGCCTTCTCAAATTAGATCCAGGGAAAACAGACCACTCGGACTACAGTCTCAGGGTATGCAGAGATCTAAGCAATGGAGTGCCCCCACCCCTAAAGCAGGGAGTGGTAAGTCACCTCCTTATGGAAAAAAAGCTAACAATGACTTCTTTACTCCACTCCCCAGCCCTGCCCAATTGCTTGTGTCCCTAGGAGGAAAACTTGCCCTTTATGCAAATGTCCATCACACAAGACTGATGGGTCCTCAACATTGTATCCCAGGGGTACAGATTTTATTTCCACTCACTGCCAACCCCAAGAGGGTTCCCAGACCTTCCTCCAAATAAGTGGGCAGAGGCTCAAAGCCAAGTTCTTTCCCTGCTCAATATCAGAGCTATTCAGCTGGTTCCAGTAGAACAGAGAGGTCAAGGAGTCTACTCCAGACTCTTCCTGGTACCCAGAAAAGAGGGCTCTTTGTGCCCAATCCTGGATCTTTAAATTCTCAACACCTTCCTGATGGTACCAAAATTCAAGATGCTTACCCTGCAACAGCTTCTCCCTATGTTAGCCAAGGATGTCTGGTTAGTCTCCATAGACTTAAAAGAAGCCTATCTGCACATCCTCACAAGGAAGTCATGCAGGAAGTATCTACATTTCATGGCCAGATCTATGCATTATCAGTTCTCTGCACTTCCCTTTGGCTTATCCACTGCACCCAGAGTATTCACAAAATGCCTGGCTCCAGCCATCGCATACTGCAGGCAGAGAAATATCCAAATTTACCCCTACTTGGATGACTGCCTGATTCAGGCAGACAGCCAGGAATTGCTATTGCTGCAACTGACATTTGTGAAAAACCTCCTCACTTCCTTGGGGTACACCATCAACGAAAAGGAATCAAAACTGGTACCCAGTCAAAAGATTGTATTCCTGGGAGCAAGCTTGGACACAGCATCCCAGATGGCATTCCTCACTTCAGAAAAACAAGTCTATCGGACAGCCTACTTCAAACAAATGGCCACCAGAACCCAGCTATCCACAAGAAAAATACTGCAGGCCCTAGGGTTCATGGCCTCATGTATACTGCTAATTCCATATGCAAGACTGCATATGAGGAAACTTCAATGGTATTTAAAAAATCTTTGGTGCCAACATTCTCAGGATCTGGAAACAGTAAATCTGAAGTAGGGAGTTTATTTGTCAGCAACCTGTGGGTCTTGGATCCAATATCGGATTCGAGCTGGCAACTTGTTTCAAGCTAATGGATCCGAGCTCCTAGCTCCTCCCCTCACCCATAATCCCCTGCTAACCCTCCATGACCTTAGATCTAGTTTGCCATGCTTGTGGATAGCTGGATTCCTGTGAGCTTGTATAGTGCTGGGCAGTTAAGTCTTATTTTCTGTCACTTTCTAAAATTTTTCACTAAAATTTTTAAGTGTGTAAGTGTTAGGTTCCCTTTATAGTAAAAAAAAATATTTTATTTTAAGTAGTTTTCCCTCCCTTCGCTGGTCGTTAGAGTGTGTGTGTTGGTGGTGTGTTTTTTGGGGCCTGTGTGTGTGTGTTACATATTTTTCTTTAAGTATGGCTGAGGCCCCAAAAGCCATCTTTTCTAAATGTACCGAGTGTGGCCATAAGCTCTCCCTGGCTGATGGCCACACTTGGTGCGTTCGGTGCCTTGGGGTTGAGCACCTCTCCTCAGGCTGTAGAGCGGAGGTCGAAGCTGGTCTTGGCGGGACTTTTACCCCCGGACTCGGCTCTGGCCTCCGCTGCTCCCGTGGCTCCACCACAGCCTGTGGTTGCTGCCGTTCCTGCCCCCTTCCTCCGTCCGGGACTCAAACTCCCGCTAAAGTGTCGGAGGACAGGGAGGCCAGGAGGAAAGCGGAGGAGAAGCACCTGGCGGGCCGAGACCTCCGTTTTGGCCCCGCCAGCTAAGCGGGCTTCTCCCTCCACTGCTTCTAGGTCTCCTCCTCAGCTCCGATCCCCTCGTTTCTCCCCGGGGCCCGAGGAGGAGGAGGCCCGATCTCCATCGAGGTCATCGAGGCGGCATTCCAGGCCTGCCTCGGTGACCTCTTCGAGATCTACATTTAGTATGTCCGATGCAGACTTGGTCCGGATGATGCGAAGGTTCATCCAGGCCCAGCTGCAGATGGGAGTGCTCTTGCCTCCCCCCCCCTTTGCGGGGGAGCTCGACACCCTTTTTCCATCCTATTGCTCCTTCTCCAACCCGCTATCCGGGTTCGGAGCATTCGGAGCCGAGCATAGTTGGAGCCAGGGGTGGGTCGGCGCCGACAGTACTCGGTACTTCGGATCCGACCCTGCCCTCGAGCCTGTCGGATCCGACCTCTCGGAGCCGTGGCCACGAGCTTCGGATCCGAGGGATTCAGTGTGCCTTCGGCTCCATCCAGGTCAGTGCGCACTGGTCCTTCGGATCCGATGGTCTCGGCACCGGTTCCGATCCCTTCATCGGATCCGAGTGGGAGCCGACTTTCGGATCCAAGAGAGAGTGGATGTCCTTCAAGAATGCAACTGCAGTCCTTACATATGGGTTGTCCTGCCTCAGGCAGCCCTCGGTCGGCCGGATTCCAAAGTCTGGGTCCGGCGTCGGCTGATGTCGCCTCCTCCCCGACGTCAGAGCGGCTGGGGTATAAAAGCATCAGCCGACGCCATCTTCCTCAGTCTTTCTTGCTGCGCGGTGCCCGAAGCAGAAGCAGTTCGCAAGTGCCGGTCGGTCAGCTCCTATGTTTTACGTATCCGAAGTCATCAAAAAGCTAAGTACCCCATTGGGGAACCTTTTCTTGCCTCAGCCGATGTCAGAAAAAACTGAAAAAGTTAATAACTGTTTGTCTTGTGGTAAACAAATACCTCATAAGGACTTCCATTCTTACTGCCTCCCCTGCCTTGGCCCAGACCACAACGTCTCAGCCTGTGCTGCCTGTGCTTGCTTCAATAAGCGCACACTCAGGTGCCGGGCAGAGTTTGCTGAAGACTTTTTTGGCGATAAATACTCTACCATGCTGTCGGAACAACCGACACCACATATTTCCAAAAAACGGAAAGACCGGGACTGACATTCTCGGCCCGCGACTTCCACCGACACCACACCAAAAACTACCGCGAGTGCATCGGTCTCTTCTGAGGCGGTTGTTCCGCCGCTCCAGACCGACGACACCGCTTTACCGATCACTCCGGCCCCGGAGCCTGCGCCAGTGCCGGTTGTTGATTTTCCTCCAGAAACTGAAGCCCAGGATTTTCCTGAGACCATGCAAGGTGACTCCAGCACGTGGGGCAGCTAGGCCCCCTATGTCTATGTCTATCAAGGCCTACACACGTGCTAAGGCTGCCAGCCAGGCTAAGTCTCACCCTCCTAAAGCTTTGCCTCAGTCCACTACTGATAAAAAAATCATGACTTTAGCTGCAGATTTAATTTCCTTAATCAGAGGCTCCCAGGCCCATCCTGACAGAGGTTCTCAGCCACCTTCTGACAAAAGGCCCAGGGTTGAGCATACAGACACCCTTTCTTCAGATGAAGCCTCTGGTGACTCTGATCACTCAGATACCCGGGAAGAGTCCTTCCATGCCTACGAGGATTCTGATGCGGAGGAATCTATTCCTTCTGCCTCTCCTCCTGAGGATATTTCTTTTGGGGAAATTCTCCACTCCATGAGAGAGCATTTTCAGTGGCAAGGTCAGGAATTCTCCGACTCCAGGAAACGGCTTCGTACCTTCCTCAAGCTTCCCCAACACAGGCCTTTAGCTATCCCTCCAGTGTTAGATGTTACTGGATGATGTGTACCCAGATTCAAGTGCTTCTCCTAATTCTCTCCCCCCTGCTCCTGTCAAGCCGGATAGATACTACAGGGTTCCTGAAACTCACAAACATTTCTTTAAGGCCCATTCTGTTGATCTAGAAACAATTTCCCAGGGGCCCAAAGGGGTGGCCACATCCACGGCCAAAAATCCTTTGCCCTCAGACAGGGAAGCTAGGTCCCTGGAGAGGTGGGGCAAAAAAGTTTATACCTCAACCACACTTGCCATGAGAGCCCTTAATTGCCTTTTTCATATGTTTCAGTATCAGGATTTCTTGATGGATGATTTGCAGAAAAAGTTAGCCTCTCCTGAGCCTTTAGATAGAAAGGCCTTGCAGGATTTGGTCCATAACACTCAGCAGGTTAGCAATCATTTTCTTCAGTGTGGTTATGATGCATTGGAAGCTTCATGTAGGGCAGCTATGACAGGGGCAGTCATACGTAGACATGCATGGTTGAAAGAACAGGCATTGCCAGATCATGTTAAAGTAAAGCTTCTAGATGCTCCTCTGGAAAAACACAAGCTATTTGGTGCTAATGCTCAGGATGTGTTGAAATCAATTGAGGAAAAGGCTAAATCAGTGCAAACAGTCAAGGATTTCCTCCAGGTTCAGCCACCAAGGTTCAGCAGGAATTGGCCTTCTAAGAATTGGTCCTTTCCAGACACTGACAAGTTTCAAAGGGGAAAAAACAGGCATGCCCGAGGAAGAGGGCAATACAGAGGCTCCTACAGAGGACGCCAATGACAACCGACTAATCAGAGAGGTGGTGCAGGGACATCCCCTGCTTCACAGGGACAATCACAATGACTTGACTTTGACACCGCCGACCAAGGCTCAAAGAGAAGCACCTTTAGGTGGAAAATTATCCTTATTTTCAAAAAATTGGCACATTTTAACAAAGGACAAATGGATTCTGGACATAATAGACCAAGGCTACAGGTTCCACTTCCATACTTTACCAACAAGACAAGGCATGCCAAACCTGCCACAAAATCAAAGGGCAGAGGCATTCGAACAAGTTTCAAAGCTGATAAAAATCAAAGCAATAGAAAAGGTTCCTCCTCAGGAACAAGGCCAGGGATTTTACTCAAGACTGTTCCTTGTTCCAAGAAAAGAAAAGCAATGGAGACCTATACTGGACTTGTCCGCTCTAAACACTTTTCTCATTGTACCAAGATTCAAAATGCTGACGCTACAGCAACTCCTTCCCATGCTGGGCAAGGGGTCTTGGCTGGTTACTCTGGACCTCAAGGAGGCATACCTGCATGTCCCAATCAGACACAGTTGCAAAAGATACCTCAGATTTCTTGCAGGGTCAGAGCATTATCAATTCTCAGCATTGCCTTTTGGCTTATCTACTGCACCCAGAGTATTCACGAAATGCCTGGCATCAGTAATTGCACACTGCAGACTCCAGGGGATACAAATATACCCTTACCTGGATGACTGCCTTATACAAGCGGACAGCAAGCAAGCCTTGACAAAAAACTTGAATTATGTCATTTACTTACTACAGGCTTTGGGATACACAGTCAACTTACAAAAATCGAGACTACTGCCATCCCAACAAATAATTTTTCTAGGAGCCAAACTCGACACAGAATCACAAATGGCTTACCTCACAGAAGAGAAGCAAGAACAATTACCACATTACTTCAAAAGCCTAGCAAAGCTCACCCAGATGACTGCAAGGAAAATCCTGCAGGCCCTGGGTTTCATGGCATCTTGCATTCTACTGATTCCACTGGCAAGACTACACATGAGAAAACTGCAATGGTACCTAAAAAGTTTATGGTCTGAACACAGCCACAACTTAGAAGCAATTATCCCACTCATCCCATGCCTACAAAGGGAATTTCTGTGGTGGGCCCAAGCAAGCCAGTCAAACAAAGGTATGCCTTTCAACAAACCTCAAACAAGCCAAACCATTACAACAGACGCCTCAGACCATGGATGGGGGGCGCACATGGAGGGCAGATGCATTCAAGGGCAATGGACCCCCCCAGGAAGTACATCTACACATCAATCAAAAAGAGATGTTAGCAGTAATTCATGCAATCGAGGCCTTCGGAAAATATCTTCAACAAGGCCATCTGCTAATAAAGACAGACAACACCACTGTTATGTGGTACATAAACAATCAGGGAAGTACTCATTCTTACCCCCTTTGCAGACTAGCAATGACTCTTTGGGAAAAGTCCCTGAAACTGAACATACAGCTGCAATCCCAGTTTGTTCCGGGCAGGGACAATGTTCTGGCGGACAGTCTAAGCAGAAACATCCTGGACCCGCACGAATGAATGTTGCATCCAGACATTTTTGCTCAAATAACTCATGCATGGGGGAGGCCGGACATAGATCTCTTTGCCTCCCACCTCAATCATCATTTGAAAAAGTTCTGCTCGAGGACACACCATCCACAAGCCTGGAGAATAGATGCTCTCTCATTCAGCTGGAACTCTCAAACAATCTATGCATTCCCACCTCTACCATTAATGACCAAGGTGTTACTGAAGATCAAAGCAGAGCAACCGAAAGGCATCTTAATAGCTCCAGATTGGCCAAGACAGCACTGGTATCCATTACTAAGGAGCATAACTTGCACCAACCCGTGGCCCCTGCCTCAATGGCCTCTACTCTTGACTCAGCACAATTGCAGGACGATTCATCCCAACCTGCAAACTCTGCAGCTGACAGCCTGGAGGGTTCCATGATTTCTACCCATATCTCTCTCTCCAAGGAAGTTCAACAGATATTATTGGAAGCACGCAGACCTTCCACCAGAAAGACTTATTCAGCCAAATGGAAGAGATTCAACATCTGGAATACCAACAAGGGACAGGATGCATCAGTAATGAGCATCCCACAGATACTGGAATACTTGGCAGAAATGCTGCATAATGGACTTTCCTATTCCTCCATAAAAATACACGCTTCAGCAATTTCAGCAGCATACAACACTGATCCACCTGTGTTTTCACATCCATTGCTAAGACAATTTCTAAGAGGGATAAAGAATATCAAACCTCCCAGAAAACCACCAGTGCCTGCATGGGACCTCAACTTCGTGTTGGAAAAATGAACTCTTCCTCCTTTTGAACCAGCAGCATCTTCAGAATTGAAATTTCTTTCCTGGAAAACAGTTTTCCTGTTGGCAATTACCTCAGCAAGAAGAGTTTCGGAAATACAGGCCCTCATGGCAGTACCTCCATTTCTCATTTTTCATCAGGACAGGGTTTCTTTAAGAACCAATCCTTCTTTTATGCCAAAAGTGATATCCAGGGTGTCTCTAAATCAAACAATTCACCTGCCCACCTTCTTCCCCGATCCTCAAAATAAAGGGGAAAAGCTGCTGCACACTTTGGACATACACAGACAACTACGCTACTACTTGGACAGAACAAAGGCCAACAGAAAGTCTGACCAACTATTTGTAGCATACGCTCCTGGAGTGCAAGGAAAGGCAATTTCCAAACAAACAATTTCAAAATGGATTGGACATTGCATCAGATTCTGCTATTCTTTCCATGGAAAGGGTGTGCCAGCCAATATCAGGCCACACTCCACCAGAGCTACAGCCACCTCAACAGCCTTCCTAAGAGGGGTGGCTACAAAGGACATTCTAGAAGCTGCTACATGGAGCTCCGTGCATACATTTTCCAAGCACTACAACCTGCCTTTATATTCCAGATCCTGAGCAGGCTTTGCTTCGGCAGTCCTGCAGGGCATTTTAGCTACACCATCCTTATCTTAGAACCTACCACCCCCAGCTTGGCTATGGTATTCAACCCATATGTAAGGACTGCAGTTGCATTCTTGAAGGACATAGTACAGTTTTGTACCTACCATAAATGTAGATGTCTGATAGATATGCAACTGCAGTCAGGTTTTCCCTCCCTCCTACCCCTCTGTGTATTGGGTCCACTTCCCTCCTTTTATATTTAGCTGGGGATATCTGTTATGGTGTATCTGTTTATTGCTATTGTGTATGTCTGGAATTTTTATCCAGTTCTAAATTTAGCCTTCCTTGGAGGGCACCTGGCATCTGGGGCAAGAAACACTGAGGAAGATGGCATCGGCTGATGCTTTTATACCCCAGCCACTCTGACGTCGGGGAGGAGGCGACATCAGCCGACGCTGGACCCAGACTTTGGAATCCGGCTGACCGAGGGCTGCCTGAGGCAGGACAACCCATATGTAAGGATTGCAGTTGCATATCTAGTGGACATCTACATTTATGGTAGGTACAAAACTGTACTTTCTCCCTCGGCCTTCGATGTTGTGGAGAGGGCTCTGTTGAGAGCATCCGGACCCCCGGTCCTTGTCTCGTCTCCTCCCTGCACTCCCTCTCTGCTGGGCCAGGCTTCCATCACCCGGCCAAAGGGACAGCCTGCTTCAATGTCCCAGATGGTTGCATTGGAACAAGATGTTGGTGGCGAGGCCTCCTCGGACAGCCCCCCCCGAGGAAGTGCCCCGCAAGCATAAGTGCAAGAGGAAGCACGTGGACTCCCCTGAGTCCTTAACCGAGGACACGGACTTGGAGGAAGGGGAAGGCTCCCCAAGATCGCCCCCTGAGGATGTCTCCTTTGGAGACATCATGGAGATGCTGAGGATCAGAGGTGGGTGGTCTGCCCCCAAGTCTTCCTCCAACGAGTCCGTGTTTCTGGAGGCATTCGAAGCAGGCCCGTCTACCTCTTGGGTGTCCCCTCCGGCTGACCCCCTGGTGGACCTCATTACCACCAGGGCGTGGAAGGATCCGGACACCGTGGAGCCAATACCAAAATGCCCGGACAAAATACTTAGCCCCCCCCCTCGGACCGATCACACTGGAGTAAGGGCCCCCCCCCCGTAGATGCCATGTTGACGGCGGCAGCCACGAAGAGGGAATTGGCTCAGGAGAGCCCCTCAGTCCATCCACCGAGCAAGGAGTCCCACTCGATGGACCACTTAGGGAAGCGAGTTTTTAGTTCAGCAACTTTCTCGGTAAGGTCTCTGAACTATATGGCACATGTCATCAGGATGCAGCGGGATCTTATCAAAGAATACACTGCCTCCCCTCCTGAGTCCATGTCGGCAGATGACAAGCAATTGTACTCCACCCGAATGGCCAATCTGAGATCAATTTCAAATACCTCTATGCGGCTATTGGCCCACGCCACAGAGGGAGCCGCTAGGGCTAGCGGAGCAGGCCTAGTCATGAGACGTCAGGCCTGGCTCCGTCATTGTGACTTTGCGGAGTCCTTTAAAGCTTCCTTTGCCGAACGCCCCTTTCGATGGTTCTGCCCTGTTTGGCAAAACGGTTCGCGAGACACTTGTCCAGAGCGAGAAGGACGGGAAGACGTTGTCTGCCATCGGAGTCCACTTCTCTGCACCCCAGCAGTCCTTTTCGAAGAACCAAAAGGGTCAGAAGAAGATGTGGTTCCAGAAATCGCAACATTCGTGGAATTCGCGGTTAGGGAGCAGGATGATTCTCATTGCCCCATTCTGGCCTCTGCAAATTTGGTTCCCCTTACCTGTGGTCTCACCTTGTGAATCCTCTTTGGATTCTAGATCCCAGTCCGGATCTCATCTCCCATCCGTCGAACTTACCGACCCCAAACCTGGACAATCTGAAACTGACAGCTTGGTTGCTCCAGTTCCACTCCTAGTTAGGACTCCCGGTATCTCTTCACCAGTCAAAGCCATCCTTGTGGCAGCGCATAAGCCCTCCACCAGGAAAATGTACCGCAGTAAATTGAAACGTTTCTCCATCTGGGTGGAGCATCATGATCTAGATCCCTTTATGGCTAATCTTCCGTCCATATTAGACTTCCTAACCAAACTCTTTCAGGAAGGCGCTAGTTGTTCAACTGTCAAAGTGCAATTGGCAGCCATATCACATTACCATGTGGGACATGATACAGGGCCTTTGATGTCGGCCAAGTTGTGTAAAACCTTTCTCAAGGGCACCTTCTTACTTAGACCCCCTATAAAAGAAGCAGTACCACCAATGGGATCTTTCACTAGTTCTTCAAGCCTTGACTGCTCCACCTTTTGAACCCGCTGCTTCAGTAGATCTCAAATTCTTGTCTTGAAAAACAGCATTCCTTGTAGCCATCACTTCAGCAAAAAGAGTTTCAGAGCTTCAAGCTCTTTCTGTGAAGCCTCCTTATTTGATCTTTCACCCAGACAGAGTGTACCTCAGGATCAATCCTTCTTTTCTTCCCAAGATAGCATCAGAAACCAACATAAATCAATCCATAAATTTACCGGTTTTCTTCCCTAAATATCAGAATAAGGGAGAGTACAAGGTGCACTCATTAGATGTTCATAGGCAGCGTCACTTTTATACTCATAGAACAGCTGGTCATAGACAATCCGACCAGCTGTTCGTTTCCTTTGCCAAATTTAATTTGGGGAAAGCAATTTCAAAAGTATCTCTATCACGCTGGATTTCTCAATGTATCCTATTGGCGTAAAAGAGCCTCTGGGAGACCCGCACCGGAAGGAGTTCGTGCACATTCCACTCATTCCATCTCTACTTCTGCGGCCTTCAAGTCTAGAGTTCCTTTGGATGATATTTGTTCGGCAGCCACTTGGGCTTCATCTCATACCTTTATTAACCACTACAAACTGGACGTGATTTCTAGAGGGAGAGCATCCTTTGGCTCTGCGGTGCTTCGCAATATCCTTCCATGATGGCCACCCAAGGTGCAGGTAGCTGGGGACTCTGTCCCACAGGTTGCTGACAAATGAACTCCCTACTTCAGATTAAGAAGTTATGTACTCACCATAACGTTCCATCTGAGTAGGTAGCTTCATTTGTTTGCAACCATCCCCCCCTCCTTCCCCCTGGCCTTCTTCGGATCTATATGTAGTTGGATACCCATTTTTTTGGGTATATATTGAGGAGCAAACTCAATCTGAGGTCATGGAGGGTTAGCAGGAGATTATGGGTGAGGGGAGGAGCTCAGAGCTCGGATCCATTAGCTTGAAACAAGTTGCCAGCTCGGATCCGATATCGGATCCAAGACCCACAGGTTGCAGACAAATGAAGCTACCTACTCAGATGGAACGTTATGGTGAGTACATAACTTCTTATTCCTATCATACCCTGTCTAAGGACAGAGTTCCTGTGGTGGGCAGAAGCATGCAACCACAACAAGGGATTGCTCTTTACACAACCCCAAGACGTCCAGACCCTAATCACAGATGCATCAGATTATGCCTGGGGAGCACACTTGGATGGCAAATGCATTCATAGTCACTGGAGCCCATTATTAGTGCAGAATGCCCTGACAGCTTTCACGTCCCTACTCTTTCCAGGACAACTTCTAATAAAATCAGACAACACCACAGTTATGTGGTATATCAACAAGCAGGGGGGAACCCACTCTGCAGGTTAGCTATGGCCCTGTGGAACATGGCCTTGGACATGCAAGTCCATCTGCAAGCTCAATTACTGCCAGGCAATCAAAACATACTGGCAGATAACTTAAGCAGAAATCTCCTAGACCCACACGAGTGGCAATTGGAGCCCAGCACCTTCTACCTTCTGATTCAGAAATGGGGGACCCTAGGGGTAGATCTCTTTGCCTCCCCTTTCAACCACCAGCTCAGCAAATTCTGCACCAGGAACCCTCACAGCGGGGCCTGGAAAGTGGATGCCCTATCCTTTCAATGGGTAAAGCTCTACATCTATGCCTTTCCCCCTCTGCCCCTTCTCCCAAGAGTATTACTCAAGATAAGGCAGGACAAACCAAGGACAATTCTGATTGCCCCAGACTGACCACACCAGCACTGGTACCCACTCCTGTGCAGCCTCTCACCGGTACCACCCATGCACCTACACCAGAACCCAACCCTGCTCTCTCAGCAGGAGGGAAAGATTTTGCATCCGCAACTGAAAACTCTAAATCTTGCAGCCTGGCTTATTCCTTGAATTCTCCCCCAGCAACCCTAAGCAAACAGGTGCTGAACATCATTCTTGAAGCCAGAAGAACCCAGTACAAGAAGATCCTATGCTGATAAGTGGAAAAGGTACTGCTCCTGGATTCAGTCTAAGGGAAAGGACACTATACTGCTCTCCCTGCCTCTAATACTGGATTACTTATCAGATCTACTCCACAAAGACCTGTCCTTTTCCTCCATTAAGATACATGCCTCAGCCATTTTGGCTGATTACAACACTGAGCCATGCCTCTTCTCACACCCCCTTATCAAACAGTTCCTGGGAGGGGCAAACAACTTAAGGCCACCAAGGAGAGCACCCACCCCTGCTTGGGACCTTAACTTTGTACTGGAAAAGCTCACGCTTCCCTCCTTTGAACCTGCAGCGTCAGCAGAGTTAAAATTCCTGTCTTGGAAAACAGCATTGCTTCTGGCCATCACTTCAGCCAGAAGAGTGTGTGAGCTTCAAGCACTTATGGCAGTGGAACCCATCATTATTTTACATGCTGACAGGATTTCCCTCAGGACTAACCCTTGCTTTATGCCTAAAGTGATATCCATTGTGGCTCTAAACCAATCCATCCATTTGCCAACTTTCTTGCCTAATCCGCAGAATAAAGGGGAAAGGATCCTGCACTCCTTGGACATGCACAGACAGCTCAGATTCTACCTTGATATGACTAAGCCCTTCAGAAAATCTGACCAGTTACTAGTCAGCTTTGCAACAGGGGCAGAGGGCAAGGCCATTTCAAAACAAACCATTTCCAAATGGATAGCACACTGCATCCATTTCTGCTACAAGCACCATGGGAAACCAACCCCTCAGGGGTTCAGAACACATTCCACTAGGGCAACGTCTACCTTTACAGCATTCCTCAGGGGAGTCCCTACCAGGGACATCCTGAAAGCTGCTACCAGGAGTTCTGTACACACCTTCACCAAGCATTACCACCTGCCTATCTTTTCCAAATCCAGGGCAGGTTTTGCAACTGCAGTCCTGCAAGGCATACTAGCCAGCCCTAACTCTTCTTGACTGCTTGCACCCTTCTTCAGCTTTGGGAATCCACCCAAGTGTGATGACTGCAACAGTGAAACATGAAGAACATAGTACAGTTGTGTACACTTACTATAAATGTAGCTGTTCGAGTGTGTTCACTGTTGCAGTCCTGGTTTCCGTCCCTCCAAGCCCCTGGATGTCCTTCAAGAATGCAACTGCAGTCATAACATGTGGGTTGTCCTGCCTCAGGCAGCCCTCTGTCGGCCGGATTCCAAAGTCTGGGTCCGACGTCGGCTGATGTCGCATTTCTCTCCGACGTCAGAGCGGCTGGAGTACATAAGCATCAGCCGACGCCATTTTCTTCAGTCTTTCTTGCCGCGCGGTGCCCGAAGCAGAAGCAGTTCGCAAGTGCCGGTCGGTCAGCTCCTGTATTCTTCGATATCGAAGTCATCAGAAAAGCTAAGTACCCCGTTGGGGACCTTTTCTTGCCTCAGCCGATGTCAGAAATTACTGAAAAAGTTAACAATTGTCTTTCTTGTGGTAAACAAATTCCTCATAAGGATTTCCACTTACATTTATGGTAAGTGTACACAACTGTACTTTCCTTCTCCTCCCACACCTCTGAAGCGATGGGGGAGTCTTCCTCTTAAGACAAGGTGGACAAGATGAAGATTATGTTCGCAGGTCCAACCTCCCTTTGCTATGGTATCTGTTGGAACATACCATTTCTCTTGACTCCTCCTTGGAAAAACTTTCTTGTCCGAGTACAGTATTCGGAATGATGCAACATTTCAAATAAGAAGGCATAGCAGAGATGTATATTGTTCTTTTGGATATGGATAACTCTAAGCCTTCTGCCAACCTGCCATTTCATCCCCCCCCCCCAAGCCCTGGTTGCCCTTCTTGGATACCTTTACTAATGCTTAACTGGAATCTCAGCCTCGTACATCTGAGAAACCAGATAGATTTTTTTTTTTTTATAAGATTCCTGAGGATCAAAATTTTCTTTGCAAAAAAAGTTTCCCCTGATACTGCTGTAATTTCACTTTCTGCAGAGAAACTCTCTGAACTCTTGCTATTCTCCAGTGTATTGCCTACTGGTAAGGATAGCAGGGCTGTGGACTGAGTATGGAAAAAAGGTTTGTAGCTGTGCTGCCTTGGCCTTTAAGACTATTAACTATCAGACTGATTTGAATTGTCTTCTGTCTATCCTCCTCAAACTTGGAGGAAGTTATTAATGCCATGCCAGATTCAGAGGGTAAGTCATTTGCTTTAGATCTCCTTAATTCTACTTCTCAGGTGATCAGGCACTCAAGTGCAGTTATGATGCTGCTGCTGAATCTTGCATTGCATGTATATCAGGACCTGTCCTTGGTAGATATTTTTTAAGGCTCCATTCCCTACCAGAGGATGTCAAGTCCAAGTTAACTCTTCTCTGGAGAAATAGTATCACTGGATCTGTGGCAGCAGCTTTGCCAAGTCCGTATTGTCTGTCATTCTCCCACAACAAGCCTTTCTACTTTCTCTGGATTTGAAATATGCTTGCCTTCACATCCCTGTCCATCCTGTCTTCAGTAAATTCTTGAGGTTCTGTGTCTTCTCACTTTCTTGGTATTTGGTGTCTAGCTCCAGTCCCAGCCTTTTGCAGACCACAGCTTCTCCTCAAGTCTCCCTTGAAGGATCCAGATTTCACAATGAATCTCCTCTGCTTGGAGTTCATTGTGAACATCTATTTTGATTCCCTCACAAGACCTAAGCTTCTTACAGTGCAGGATCAACACTGACAGTGAAACAGCCTGCCTTCCTTCAGACAAGATTCTCTTAAGAGTTCTTTCAGAGCCTTCTCACTTTGCAGACAACATCAGTAAGAGAGCACAGCTGTTCATGGCATCCTATCATTCCTATGTTTCTTTATTTCCTTATGCCAGGCTCCACGTGAGGAAGATGCAGTAATATCTCAAGTCCGCCTGGCTTTAGCACTGTCACCTGCTAGACTTTGATACCTCTCTTGCACTGCATCAGGAAGGAGTTGCTTTGGTGGGCTGACCAGATTTTCCTCAGTCTAGGGATGTCCTTTCTGGTTCCTCCTTGCCAAAAGCTTCACACAGATGCTTCTGATCTGCCATAGGGAGCCTACTCCAGTGGTATCTGAATCCAAGGGGGTTGGTTTGCTGAGGAGAGGAAAGACCATATAAATGCTGAGCCCCAACTGTGGCTCTTCAGGCATTGAATCACTTGATTCTAGGTCCTCTCAGACAATGCCATAATCATGTGTTACACAAGCAGAAGGACCACGTCTTTACTGCCTTTGCAGATTTGTTTGGCAGGAGACATTCCTATTTAACACAGTAGTCTTAAGGCAGTTTGCATTTCCTAAATGAGGAACACAGTGTCAGACATATTGAGCATTCCCTGACTAATGGATGTTTATCCAGGGATATCTTCCTGGACATTGTCTGTCACTGTGGTATTCCACATATTGATTTTTTTTGCCTTCATCCACAACCGATAACTGAGGTGGTTCTGTTCCAAGGTTCCATGTTCTCAGGAATGGAAGATGGAAGCCATGTCTTTCAGGGAGGTTCCTCTGTGCTTTCCCTCCCCTTCACCTGTACACAAGAGTCTCTGTGAAGATTATGAAGGCTAAACCAAAAATCTTGCTGGTGACTCCATTTTGGACCAGACAGCACTGGTTCCTTTTCCATCTTGCCAGGAGCTATCCTCATAAGTTACCTCACAGGTTGGACCTACTTGCACAGTACAAAGGCTCTGTCGTCTATCCTTTTCTTCAGACTCAACCCACTGGATGATGGTTTTGATTCCAGAAAAGAATCAAAACCTTTTTTCTGAAGACTTGCTCCAGATGTTAGAGGAAGCTAGAAAGTCAGCTACCAGAAAATCTTTGTTTCAAAATAGAAATATCATCTTTCTTGTACAGAAAAGTACCAGGATCCTTTTCAGTGAGAATCCTTACAGATCACCTGTTCATTTTCATCTGTTTCAACCTTTGTGACTGATCTGGCCTCTGCACCTTCAAACCTTGGGATTCAGGGCTCTGACTCCCCCTACCCATAATTCCCTCACCACTCTCAAACTACTTAAGATCTTATTTGCCTTTTCAACTGAATGGTTGCAGAGGCTCTGATCTCCACACTGGGATAAGTGTTTTTTCATCTTCACTTACTTGGCGTACTCAAACATTTACTGTTTTCTTCTATAGCGACTGTTTGTTTCTTTCTCTCCTATTGCAATGTTAATGCACAAACCTTTGTGTGTGTGTGTGTGTGTAACTTGGTTTTCAATTCTATTGTAGTGCTTTTTGTAGGTTTTATTAAATTATTAGGTTTTTGACTTGCAGGTTCGTGTAATGTCATTTGCTGTACCTTTGTACTGTTTGACAATATTGTCAAAAGTTTTAAAAAGCATGCTAAATGTGACCACAAAATTCCCCCTCAGAATCCCCACTCCTTTTGTGTGTGCTGTTTGGGAACAACACATCTCAAAATGGAGTGTGTAGTCTGTGCTTTGTTTGGCCACAATGGTCTTCAGAACAAAGGGTCTTCTTGCTTCTTTGACCACTTCAGTTGCTCCTCCTTCATCTTTCTTTCTGTGAAGAAGCTTTTGAAGCCAAAGGATCCCATTCATGGCAGTAAGATTCCTGGGAAAGGGCATTGAGAGACCCAAGAAACAGTCCCTGGACCCCACAGCCTCTGTGGGTCTGGCACTGAAAAGTTGCCAAGGTTCTCAGTCAGACTCCTATCTCTTTCCCCTCTGGATCCATTTAGCCCTCTCTTCCTTTCCCTCATTCTGAAACAGTGATCCAGGATGTCCTTCAAGGATGCATCTGCAGTCATCACATATGGGTTGTCCTGCCTCAGGCAGCCCTTCGGTCGGCCGGATTCCAAAGTCTGGGTCTGGCCTCTGCTGATGTCGCACTTTCCCCGACGTCAGAGCATCTGGGGTATAAAAGCATCAGCCAACGCCATTTTCCTCGGTCTTTCTTGCCGCATGGTGCCCGAAGCAGAACAGCTCCTGTGATTCAGCTACCGAAGACTTCGAAAAAGCTAAGTACCCCGTTGGGGACTCTTTCTTGCCTCAGCCGATGTCAGATAAAGTTAATAATTGTTTAACTTGTGGGAAACAAATACCTCATAAGGATTTCCACTCTTACTGCCTCCCCTGCCTAGGCCCAGACCACGACGTCTCGGCCTGTTCAGCCTGTGCTTCCTTCAACCGATGAACTCTTAGACGTCGGTCGGAGTTTGCAGAGGAATTCTTTGTGGCTAGTTTTGCTTACAAGATGCCGTCAGCGACTCCGACTTCGCATTTATTTAAGAAACGGAAGGACAAGGACCGACACACGCGGGCCGCAGTTTCGGCTGAAACCATGGTCAGGCCTACCGCGAGTGTCTCGGTCTTGGCTGAAACAGAGTCCTTGGTACTTCCGATTACCGAAACCACACAACCGACTACCTCGGCCCCGGAGGCCCCGGCCGAGTCGGTTATTGAATTACCTTCTGAAACTGTCCAGGAACCTTCCGACACCATTCCTTTAGACAAGTCTACTCCTGCATGTGGTGCAGCCAGACCTCCTGCATCCATGTCCATTAAGGCTTTCTCTAGGGCTAAAGCTGCTAAACTTACTAAAGCTTTGCCTCCCAAGGTTACCTCTCAGAGACCTTCTACTGGCTCACAGATTCTTGGCTTAGCAGAGGATCTTATCTCCTTAATTAGAGGTTCTCAACCTCATCCGGACAGGGGCTCTCAACCACCTCTTGACAAAAGGCCCAGGGTTGAGCCCTCTGACCCCCACTCCTCAGATACGTCCACTGATGGCTCTACTCTGTCAGACCACCAGGAGGAGGCTTATTCGGCCTACGAGGATTCTGATGCTGAAGAATCTATTCCCTCGGCCTCCCCTCCTGAAGAGTTTTCCTTTGGAGAGACATTACACTCTATGAGAAAACATTTTCAATGGCAGGGTCAGGAATTCTCTGATTCTAGAAAGAGATTAAGGACCTTTTTACATTTACCTCAGCATAGGCCTTTAGCTATACCTCCTGCTTTAAATGTTATTGATGATGTGTACTCTGATGCTAGTACAGCCCCTGACTCTCTCCCTCCGGCTCCTGCCAAACCTGAGAGGTACTACAGGATCCCGGACTCACATCTACACCTGTACAAGGCCCACTCTGCTGATCCAGAAACTATTTCCCAGGGCCCAAAAGGGGTTGCAGCTGCCACTGCTAGAAACCCTGTACCCTCTGAAAGGGAGTCCAGAGCTTTAGAGTGATGGGGTAAGAAAGTATATACTTCTGCAACTCTTTCCATGAGGGCATTAATTTGTCAGTTTCATATGATACAGTACCAAGAGTATTTGTTAGATGAATTGCATAAGAAACTGTCTTCTTCTGAACCCCTTGATCGCAAATCCCTTCAGGATCTGGTACATAACATCCCAGCAGGTTAGTAACCATTTCTTGCAGTGTGGTTATGATGCATTGGAAGCTTCATGTAGGTCAGCTATGACAGATGCAGTCATACGTAGGCATACCTGGCTGAAGGAACAATCTCTGCCAGACCATGTTAAAGCTAAGCTTTTGGATGCTCCTATGGAAAAGCAAAAATTATTTGGTTCCACGGCTCAAGAGGCCTTAAAGAAATTTGAAGAAAAGGTAAAATCTGTGCAAACAGTCAAAGACTTTCTGCAAGTCCAACCACCGAGATTCAGCAGAAATTGGCCTACTAAGAATTGGTCCTTTCCGGACTCAGACAGATCTCAGAGAGGCAGGAATAGGCGTGCCAGAGGTAGAGGGCAAGCTAGAGGCTCCTACAGAGGCCGTCAATGGCAGCCTCACAACCAGAGAGGTAGTGCAGGAACTACAACTGCTACACCAGGACAGACTCAATGACTTTGTTTTGACTACGCCGACTAGGGCTCAATTAGAAGCACCTTTGGGCGGAAAGCTTTCTTTATTTTCAAAAAATTGGCACAGCATTACAAGGGACACATGGACACTGCAAATAATAGACAAAGGATACAGGTTCCATTTCCACACATTGCCAAAAAGAAAAGGCATGCCAGACCTGCCACCAAATCAGAGGGCAGAGGCTTTGAAACAAATTTCCAACTTAATACAAATGAAAGCTATAGAAAAGGTACCTCTTTCAGAACAAGGCCAAGGATTTTACTCCAGATTATTCCTTGTTCCAAGAAAAGAAAATCAATGGAGGCCTATTCTCGACTTGTCCGCACTGAATACTTACCTCATTGTGCCAAAATTCAAAATGCTGACTCTACAGCAACTCCTTCCCATGCTGGGCAAGGGGTCTTGGCTGGTGACTCTAGACCTCAAGGAGGCATACCTGCATGTCCCTATCAGACAAAGTTGCAGAAGACACCTCAGATTTCTTGCAGGGTCAGAGCATTATCAATTCTCAGCATTGCCCTTTGGCTTATCTACTGCACCCAGAGTATTCACAAAATGCCTGGCATCAGTAATTGCACCCTGCAGACTTCAGGGGATTCAAATTTACCCATATCTGGATGACTGCCTTATACAAGCGGACAGCAAGCAAACTTTGTTAAAGGACTTGGATTATGCCATCCACCTACTGCAGGCCTTGGGATATACAGTCAACATCCACAAATCAAGACTTGTTCCATCCCAAAGAATAACTTTTCTGGGTGCGGATCTAGACACAAGCACCCAAATGGCCTTTCTCACAGAAGAAAAACAAAACAACTACTGGATTACTTCAAGAATCTGACAAGACAAACTCAGCTGACTGCAAGGAAAATCCTGCAGGCCCTGGGTTACATGGCATCTTGCATTCTTCTGATTCCACAAGCAAGGCTGCATATGAGAAAATTACAATGGTACCTAAGGAGTTTATGGACTCAGCACAGTCACAGCTTAGAAACTTTGATCCCACTCATTCCATGCCTCCAAAAGGAATTTCTGTGGTGGGCTCAAGCCTGCCAGTCGAACAGCAGGTTGCCCTTCAGCAAGCCAAGAGCCAACCAAACCATCACTATGGACGCTTCAGACCAAGGTTGGGGAGCACACATGGAGGGCAGATGTATCCAAGGGCTATGGTCACAAAGAGCTGCATGCACATAAACCAAAAGGAAATGCTGGCAGTGATACACGCAATCGAGGCCTTCAAACTTTTTCTTCATCAAGGCCACCTACTCATAAGGACAGACAACACCACAGTTATGTGGTACATAAACAAGCAAGGAGGCACCCATTCCTACCCTCTTTGCAGACTGGCAATGAATCTATGAGAACTTTCCTTGAAACTCAATATACAGCTGCAGTCCCAGTTTGTGCCAGGGAAAGACAATATACTGGCAGACAGCTTAAGCAGAGATATCATGGATACACACGAATGGATGCTACACCCAGACATCTTCTTACTCATAACACAATCATGGGGAAGGCCGGAAATAGATCTGTTCACCTCCCCCCACAATCATCAACTGAAGAAATTCTGCTCAAGGACATACCACCCACAAGCATGGAAAGTGGACGCTCTCTCTTTCAGCTGGAAAGCTCTAACAGTGTATGCTTTTCCACCTCTCCCATTAATGACCAAGGTCTTACTGAAGATCAGGACAGAGCAGCCCAGAGTGATTCTGATAGCTCCAAACTGGCCAAGACAGCACTGGTACCCACTGTTAAGGAGCATGTCACAGACGAAACCGTGGCCTCTCCCCCTATGGCCACTTCTACTGACAGCACAATTTCAAGACTCTGCATTCCAACCTGAAAACCTTGCAGCTAACTGCCTGGAAAATACCATGACTCCTCCTCAGGATAAGCTATCCCAGAGAGTGAAGGATATTATTATGGAGCTCGACGGCCTTCCACAAGGAAGGCATATTCAGCAAAATGGAAAAGATTTCACACTTGGAACACAACAAAGGGCCTAGATGTGACAGTGATGAACATGGCACATATACTGGAATATTTGGCAGAATTGTTCCACAACGGCCTGTCTTACTCTTCCATTAAGATACATGCCTCAGCAATTTCAGCAGAATACAATGTTAATCCACCTGTATTCTCTCATCCTCTCCTGAGACAGTTTCTAAGAGGAATCAAAAACATCAATCCTCCAAGGAAACCACCTCTACCTACTTGGGACCTTAACTTCATGTTGGAAAAACTAACACTTCCTCCCTTTGAACCAGCAGCATCTGCAGATCTACAGTTTCTGTCTTGGAAAACTGCCTTCCTTCCGGCCATAACCTCAGCAAGAAGAGTATCTGAGTTACAAGCTCTAATGGCAGTACAGCCATTCCTTATCTTTCATCAGGACAGAGTTTCATTGAGAACCAATCCTACATTTATGGCAAAGGTGGTATCCAGGGTATCTTTGAACCAAGCTATTCACTTGCCTACACTCTTCCCACAACCACAAAATAAAGGGGAGAAACTTCTGCACACCCTGGACATACACAGACAGTTGCGCTACTACTTGGACAGAACTAAAAGTTACAGAAAGACTGACCAGCTGTTTGTAGCATATGCTGCTGGGGCACAAGGTAAAGCAATTTCCAAACAGACAATTTCAAAATGGATAGGAAATTGCATTCGTTTTGTTACTCCTTTCATGGAAAAACTGTGCCAGCTGACATTAGACCTCATTCCACGACAGCCACAGCCACCACCACAGCCTTCCTAAGAGGGGTGGCTACCAAGGACATTTTAGAAGCTGCTACATGGAGCTCCATGCATACATTTGCCAAGCATTACAATTTACCTTTATACTCCAGATCCAGAGCAGGCTTTGCTACGGCAGTCCTGCAGGGTATCTTAGCTACACCATCCTTTACTTAGTACCTCCACCCCCAGATTGGCTATGGTATTCTACCCATATGTGATGACTGCAGATGCATCCTTGAAGGACATAGTACAGTTTTGTACCTACCATAAATGTAGATGTCCGATAGGTATGCATCTGCAGTCAGGTTTACCCTCCCTCCTTCCCCTCTGTGGTATACTTCTTGGGTATTTACCCCTCTTATAGCTAGCTGGGGGGATCTGTTATGGTGTATTTGTTTTTATAGTACTGTGCATGTTTGGATTTGTTTTTGCAATGCATATCTCCAAATTTTAGCCTTCCTTAGAGGGCACCTGGCATCTGGGGCAAGAAAAACTGAGGAAAATGGCGTCGGCTGATGCTTTTATACCCCAGACGCTCTGACTTCGGGGAAAGTGTGACATCAGCCGAGGCCAGACCCAGACTTTGGAATCTGGCCGACCGAAGGGCTGCCTGAGGCAGGACAACCCATATGTGATGACTGCAGATGCATACCTATCGGACATCTACATTTATGGTAGGTACAAAACTGTACTTTCTCTTTGATTGCTCCTACTAGGCCTGTCTGTTCTAGGCGTCTGACTAAAGCCAAAGTAAACAGAATGATGCAGAGGTATCTTTGGATGCAGGTACAATTGGGGATCCTCCTGACTCCATCTTCTCTGAAAGTCAAGAACATTAACCTCAATCACCTCCCTTTTGACTCCATTGCAGGTCCAGGCCAAGTCAGCAAGTATACTTTGCAGTGTGGCTTTGACGCCCTAGAAGCATCTTGCCAGGCAGCAGTCACTGGCTCTGTACTGAGAATGCATGCTTGGCTCAAGGAGCAGACCTTGCCAGACCATGTCAAATCAAAGTTACTAGATGTTCCTTTGAACAAGGACAGTTTGTTTAGCACCAAAGCAGAAGAGGTTCTTAAAAAGATGGAAGAAAAAGCCAAGTCTATGTAGACTGTTACAGAATTCTTACAAGTGCAACCCCCTGGATTCAATAGGCATTGCCCTTCCAAACCCTGGTCCTTTCCAGCCCCCTCCAGGCCTTCTCAAATTAGACCCAGGGAAAACAGACCACTCTGACTACAGTCTCAGGGTATGCAGAGATCTAAGCAATGGAGTGCCCCCACCCCTACAGCAGGGAGTAGTAAGTCACCTCCTTACGGAAAAAAAGCTAACAATGACTTCTTTACTCCACTCCCCAGCCCTGCCCAATTGCTTGTGTCCCTAGGAGGAAAACATGCCCTTTATGCAAATGTCCATCACACAAGACTTGATGGGTCCTCAACATTGTATCCCATGGGTATAGATTTTATTTCCACTCACTGCCAACCCCAAGAGGGTTCCCAGGCCTTCCTCCAAATAAATGGACAGAGGCTCAAAGCCAAGTTCTTTCCCTGCTCAATATCAGAGCTATTCAGCTGGTTCCAGTAGAACAGAGAGGTCAAGGAGTCTACTCCAGACTCTTCCTGGTACCCAGAAAAGAGGGCTCTTTGTGTCCAATCCTGGATCTTTCAATTCTCAACACCTTCCTGATGGTACCAAAATTCAAGATGCTTACCCTGCAACAGCTTCTCCCTATGTTAGCCAAGGATGCCTGGTTAGTCTCCCTAGACTTAAAAGAAGCCTATCTGCACATCCTCACAAGGAAGTCATGCAGGCCAGATCTATGCATTATCAGATGTTCATCGTGCATACAGCTGCAGTAATCACAGATGGGTTCTCTGCAGTCAGGCGGGTCCTCGGTCGGCCGAATTCCAAAGTCTTGGTCTGGCGTCGGTTATTGTCGCTTTCCTCCCTGACGTCAGAGCGGCCAGGGTATATACGACACAGTCAACGCCATATTCTCCAGTCTTTTTTGTCGCATGGTGCCCGAAGCAGAAGCAGTTCGCAAGTGCCGGTCGGCCAGCTCCTGAATTTACGAAAAATTGGAAACCGAAGTCTTCATTAAAGCTAAGTAGCCCATTGGGGAAACTTATCTTGCCTCAGACCAATGTCAGAAAAAGTTAACAATTGTATTTCTTGTGGGAAGCAAATACCGCATAAGGATTTCCATTCCCTCTGCATACCTTGTTTAGGCCCAGACCACGACGTCTCGGGCTGTCGCTTTTGCGCTACTTTCAATAAGCGCACTATTAAGCGTCGGGCGGAGTTAGCCCAACATTATTTTGGTACAGCTTTTGATTATAAAATGTCGTCGGAGACTCCGACTACCGTTTTGTCCAAAAAGCGCAAGGACAAGGACCGATACGCGAGGTCTGCGGTCCCAACCGACACCATGCCAAAACCGGCTACACGTGGTCCGGTTCTCAGTGAGATGCGTATGCAGTCCCTGACTACCGACGACACTTCTTTGGCGGGGTCTTCTGTAACCGAGACCGCAGGTACCTTGGCCCACACCCAGACTACAACTACCGAAGCCACTGTGAGTGTTGAGCCTCCTAGTGTGGACAGATCCACATCCACCCATGGGGTCTTTAGACCCTCTTCTTCCTTTTCCATTAAGGCCTTCACTAAGTCCAAATCAGCCAGGCATCCCAAGAGGCCTGTTGCACAGGGCCCATCTCCAGGCCCCATGCCTAAAAAACAGATGCTTAAAATGGCTGAGGATTTAATTACTCTTATCAGGGGTTCCCAACCCCCTCCAGACAAGAGACCCAGAGTTGAGGAAGATTCTCCCTCTTCTGATCAGGGCTCCATTTTTTTCAGAACATTCTGATGTAGAGTCCCCTTTTGAAGATTCTGATGCAGAGCAGTCCATTCCTTCTGTATCCCCTCCTGAGGATTTTTCTTTTGGGGAAACTTTGCACACCTTGAGGGAACACTTCCATTGGGAAGGCCAAGACTTTTCTGATTCCAAGAAAAGACTTAGAGAATTTCTTTTGTTACCTCAACATAGACCTCTGGTGATACCCCCTGTCTTGGACATTCTTGATGATGTTTATTTGGAGGCTTGCCTTAGTCCGGATTCCCTGCCTCCTGCCCCAGTCAAGCCTGATAGGTACTACAGAGTCCCTAACTCTCACCAATTTCTTTACAAAAGCCATAATGCTGACCCTGAAACCATTTCTCAAGGCCCCAAGGGAGTTAAGGCTTCCACTGCTAAGAACCCACTTCCATCAGAAAGGGAGTCAAGATCCTTGGAAAGGTGGGGAAAAAAGGTATATACCTCGGCCACCCTAGCCATGAGAGCCTTAAATTGTCAGTTTCATATGCTTAAATATCAGCAGTTTCTGTTATCACAATTAAGAAATAAAATGTCTCAACCTGAGCAACCAGATTTGAAGGAGTTGCAGGATATGATGCATAGTGCAGAACAAGTGGGTAAACGCACCTTACAATGTGGCTATGATGGCCTAGAGGCCTCAAGTAGAGCTGCTGTTACAGGATCAGTCATTCGTAGACATGCATGGCTTAGGGAACAAAACTTGCCTGATCATGTGAAAGCTAAACTACTAGATGCTCCTTTACAAAAGGATGTGCTATTTGGTACTAATACTGAGGAGATATTATGGAAAATGGAAGAAAAAGCCAAATCTATGCAAACTGTCAAAGCCTTTTTACAGGTTCAACCTCCACGTTTTAGCAGAAATTGGCCTTCAGAAAACTGGTCCTTTCCAGCCACTGACAAGCCCCAAACAGGTAGATACAGGCGCTCGAGGGGCAGAGGACAATCACAAGGATCATACAGAGGCAGGCAATGGCAAACTCCAGCACCAAGAGGTGGCGAAGAAAGTGCACAATACAGAAAACAAACCCAATGACTTTCTGCTTTCCATGCCAAGCAAGTCTCAGCTAGCAGCACCCTTGGGAGGAAAGCTAGCATTATTTACAAGAAATTGGCATATTGTCACAACAGGCAAATGGATCCTGGACGTTATAAACCGAGGCTACAGATTTCATTTCCACACTCTTCCAAAAATGAGAGGCATGCCAAACCTGCCACACAATCAAAGGGCAGAGGCACAACTACAAATTTCAAAGCTCATAGCCATGAAAGCTATTCAAGAGGTACCTATTCACGAACAAGGTCAAGGTTTTTATTCCAGGCTATTTCTGGTACCAAGGAAAGGAACCGACTGGAGACCCATTTTGGACATCCATCCTAAACACATTCTTACTCGTACCAAAATTCAAGATGCTCACATTACAGCAGCTTCTTCCCATGCTGGGCAAGGAGTTTTGGCTGGTAACATTGGACCTCAAGGAGGCATACCAGCATGTCCCAATCAGACAAAGTTGCAGAAGATACCTCAGATTTCTTGCAGGTTCAATCCACTATCAATTCTCTGCATTGCCCTTTGGCTTATCTAGTGCGCCCAGAATATTCACGAAATGCCTGGCATCAGTAATTGCCTACTGCAGACTTCAAGGGATATAAATTTACCTGTATTTGGACGATTGCCTGATCCAAGCGGACAGCAAGCACATACTTCTGGAACATCTGGCTTATGCAACACGGTTACTGAATTCTCTGGGATACACAATCAACAAAGAGAAATCCAGGCTAACACCATCTCAGAAAATGACTTTCCTGGGTGCCAACTTGGACACAAACACCCAGATGGCCTATCTTACACCAGAAAAACAGGGGCAACTAGCTCAGTACTTCAAAATACTAGCAAATTGTACCAGGCTTACTGCAAGGAAAATCCTGCAGGCTCTGGGTTTCATGGCATCTTGCATTCATTTGATCCCATGTGCAAAAGTTGCATATGAGGAAACTTCAATGGTACCTAAAAAACTTATGGTCTCAACACAGCCACAGTTTGGAAACAGTAATACCAATAATTCCATGTTTACAAAAGGAATTTCTATGGTGGGCTCAAGCATGTCAAACAAACACAGGTCTTCCATTCTGCAAGCCTCAAGCAAAACAAGTCATCACAACAGACGCCTCAGATTACGCATGGGGGGCGCACATGACAGACAGGTGCATTCAGAGCAAATGGTCCCAAAAGGGAAAGCACCTTCACATCAATCAAAAAGAAATGCTAGCAGTGATAAATGCAATTACAGCTTTCAAGGACTTCCTGCATCCAGGACAATTATTGATAAGAACAGACAACACCACAGTAATGTGGTACATAAGCAAACAAGGAGGGACACATTCATATACCCCCTGTGCAGACTAGCCATGACACTTTGGGACTTGGCTCTGGAATGGCAAATCGAACTTCAAGCACAATATTTGCCAGGATTGGAAAACACACTGGCAGACGATCTAAGCAGAAATTTGACAGATCCACACGAATGGAAGTTGCATCCTCAAGTGTTTACAAGGATAACCCAAGTGTGGGGGAGGCCAGACATAGATCTCTTCGCCTCCCACAGGAATCATCAATTGGAAAAGTTTTGTTCAAGGACCTTTCATCCAAAGGCCTGGAGAGTGGATGCCCTTTCATTCAGTTGGACAGCATGGACAGTTTACGCTTTCCCACCTCTGCCCCTCCTGCCCAAGGTGCTCCTCAAAGCAAGAGCAGACAGACCGAAGATGATACTGATTGCTCCAGACTGGCCAAGACAACACTGGTACCCACTGCTGAGGAGCCTAACACATACTCCTCCCTGGCCCCTACCTCTAATGCCTCTTCTGCTGACTCAGCACAACTGCAAAACTCTCCACAGTCAGCTGAAAACACTCAATCTCGCTGCATGGAAGATTCCTTAACACCACAACAGAATCTACTCCCCAAAGAGGTGCAGGATGTCATTTTAGAGGCCAGAAGGCCATCTACTAGAAAGGCTTACTCCGCAAAATGGAAACGATTTTGCTACTGGAATGAGAAAAAAGGCCAAGACCCTAGAAAACTGAATTTGCCTCAGATACTACAGTATCTAGCTAAGCTGCTGAACAGTTTACTTTCATTTTCCTCCATTATAATTCATGCCTCAGCCATTTCTGCAGAATTCAACACGGATCCACCCTTATTCTCTCACCCACTCTTAAGGCAGTTCCCCAGAGGGGCTAAGAATATAAGACCACCAAGGAAACAACCAGTACCAGCCTGGGATCTTAATTACATTCTAGAAAAATTAACATTGCCCCCTTTTGAACCAGCTGCTTCAACAGATTTGCAATATTTGTCCTGGAAATCAGCTTTTCTTCTGGCCATTACCTCAGCTCGTAGGGTTTCGGAACTACAAGCCCTCATGGCGGTGCAGCCCTTACTCATCTTCCATCAGGACAGGGTTTCCCTTAGAACCAACCCGTCTTTTATGCCTAAAGTGGTATCCAGGGTAGCTTTAAATCAAGCCATACATTTACCTACCTTTTATCCCAATCCTCAAAACAAAGGGGAAAGGCTGCTACACTCCTTAGACATCCATAGGCAGCTACGTTACTATCTGGACAGAACAAAGTCTTTCAGGAAATCAGACCAACTTTTTGTGTCCTATGCTGTAGGAGCTCAAGGGAAACCAGTTACCAGTCAGACTATTTCTAAATGGATAAGCCACTGCATACGTTTTTGTTACTCCTATCATGGAAAAGCTGTCCCTACAGGCATCAGATCCCACTCCACCAGGGCCACAGCTACCTCTACAGCCTTCCTCAGAGGAGTTCCTACCAAAGATATTTTGGAGGCAGCCACTTGGAGTTCTGTGCATACCTTCACAAAACACTACCACCTGCCTTTATATTCCAAAACTAGAGCAGGCTTTGCCACTGCTGTGCTGCAGGGCATTCTAGCTCATCCCAGTTCCTCCTAGTGCCTACCACCCTGTGCATAGCTTTGGGATTCTACCCATCTGTGATTACTGCAGCTGTATGCATGATGAACATAGTACAGTTTTGTACCTACCATAAATGTAGATGTTCGAGTGCTAATACAGCTGCAGTACAGGTTTCCTCCCTCCTTCCCCTCTAGGTAAAGGCCTAGGGTCTAACCCCTCTTCATTCAACCTGATGGGGTTATCCTTCTATGGTATTTTTGCTTACTCCTACTGAGGTTTGATTATATTGCATTGCATGTATATAAATATAATTTATGTATTGCCTTCCTACTGGGGGCACCTGACATCTGGGGCAAGAAAGACTGAAGAATATGGCGTCGGCTGTGTCTTATATACCTTGGCCGCTCTGACGTCAGGGAGGAAAGCGACAACAACCGACGCCGGACCAAGACTTTGGAATTCGGCCGACCGAGGACCCGCCTGACGGCAGAGAACCCATCTGTGATTACTGCAGCTTCCCTTTGGCTTATCCACTGCACCCAGAGTATTCACAAAATGCCTGGCTCCAGCCATCGCATACTGCAGGCAGAGAAATATCCAAATTTACCCCTACTTGGATGACTGCCTGATTCAGGCAGACAGTCAGGAATTGCTATTGCTGCACCTGACATTTGTGAAAAACCTCCTCACTTCCTTGGGGTACACCATCAACAAAAAGGAATCAAAACTGGTACCCAGTCAAAAGATTGTATTCCTGGGAGCAAGCTTGGACACAGCATCCCAGATGGCATTCCTCACTTAAGAAAAACAAGTCTATCGGACAGCCTACTTCAAACAAATGGCCACCAGAACCCAGCTATCCGCAAGAAAAATACTGCAGGCCCTAGGGTTCATGGCCTTATGTATACTGCTAATTCCATATGCAAGACTGCATATGAGGAAACTTCAATGGTATTTAAAAAATCTTTGGTGCCAACATTCTCAGGACCTGGAAACAGTAAATCTGAAGTAGGGAGTTCATTTGTCTGCAACCTGTGGGTCTTGGATCCGATATCGGATCCGAGCCGGCAACTTGTTTCAAGCTAATGGATCCGAGCTCCTAGCTCCTCCCCTCACCCATAATCCCCTGCTAACCCTCCATGACCTCAGATCTAGTTTGCCGCGCTTGTGGATAGCTGGATTCCTGTGAGCTCGTATAGTGCTGGGCAGTTAAGTCTTATTTTCTGTCACTTTCTAAAATTTTTCACTAAAATTTTTAAGTGTGTAAGTGTTAGGTTCCCTTTATAGTAAAAAAAAATATTTTCTTTTAAGTAGTTTTCCCTCCCTTCGCTGGTCGTTAGAGTGTGTGTGTTGGTGTTGTGTTTTTTGGGGCCTGTGTGTGTATGTTACTTATTTTTCTTTAAGTATGGCTGAGGCCCCAAAAGCCATCTTTTCTAAATGTACCGAGTGTGGCCAAAGCTCTCCCCGGCTGATGGCCACACTCGGTGCATTCGGTGCCTTGGGGTTGAACACCTCTCCTCAGGCTGTACCATTTGTGCAGCGTTCAACCCCAGGGCACTGAAAGAGCGGAGGTCGAAGCTGGTCTTGGCGGGACTTTTACCCCCGGACTCTGCTCCGGCCTCCGCTGCTCCCGTGGCTCCACCACAGCCTGTGGTTGCTGCCATTCCTGCCCCCTTCCTCCATCCGGGACTCAAACTCCCGCTAAAGTGTCGGACGACAGGGAGGCCAGGAGGGAGAAACGGAGGGAGAAGCACCACAAGCGGCAGGCCAAGACCTCCGTTTTGGCCCCGCCAGCTAAGCAGGCTTCTCCCTCCACTGCTTCTAGGTCTCCTCCTCCTCCTCGGCTCCGATCCCCTTGTTTCTCCCCGGGGCCCGAGGAGGAGGAGGCCCGATCTCCATCGAGGTCATCGAGGTGGCATTCCAGGCCTGCCTCGGTGACCTCTTCGAGATCTACATTTAGTATGTCCGATGCAGACTTGGACCGGATGATGCGAAGGTTCATCCAGGCCCAGCTGCAGATGGGAGTGCTCTTGCCCCCCCCTTTGGGGGGGAGCTCGACACCCTTTTTCCATCCTATTGCTCCTTCTCCGACCCGCTATCCAGGTTCGGAGCGTTCGGAGCCGAGCAGCGTTGGAGCCCCGGGGGTGGGTCGGCGCCGACAGTACTCGGTACTTTGGATCCGACCTCTCGGAGCCATGGCCCGAGCTTTGGATCCGAGGGATTCAGTGTGCCTTCGGCTCCGTCCAGGTCTGAGCCCACTGGTCCTTCGGATCCGATGGTCTTGGCGCCTGTTCCGATCCCTTCATCGGATCCGAGTGGGAGCCATCTTTCTGATCCAAGAGAGAGTGGTTCTCCCTCGGCCTTCAATGTTGTGGAGAGGGCTCTGTTGAGAGCATCCGGACCCCCGGTCCTTGACTCTGCTCCTCCCTGCACTCCCTCTCTGCTGGGCCAGGCTTCCATCACCTGGCCAAAGGGACAGCCTGCTTCAATGTCCCAGATGATTCCATTGGAACAAGATGTTGCTGGCGAGGCCTCCTCGGACAGCCCCCGAGGAAGTGCCCCGCAAGCATAAGTGCAAGAGGAGGCACGTGGACTCCCCTGAGTCCTTAACCAAGGACACAGACTTGGAGGAAGGGGACGCTCCCCAAGATCGCCCCCTGAGGTTGTCTCCTTTGGAGACATCATGGAGATGCTGAGGATCAGAGGTGGGTGGTCTGCCCCCAAGTCTTCCTCCAACGAGTCCGTGTTTCTGGAAGCATTCGAAGCAGGCCCGTCTACCTCTTGGGTGTCCCCTCCGGCCGACCCCCTGGTGGACCTCATTACCACCAGAGCGTGGAAGGATCCGGACACCGTGGAGCCAATACCAAAACGCCCGGACAAAATACTTAGCCCCCCCTCGGACCGATCACACTGGAGTAAGGGCCCCCCCCCCCGTAGATGCCATGTTGACGGCAGCCACGAAGAGGGAATTGGCTCAGCAGAGCCCCTCAGTCCATCCACCGAGCAAGGAGTCCCGCTCGATGGACACTTAGGGAAGCGAGTTTTTAGTTCAGCGACCTTCTCGGTAAGGTCTCTGAACTATATGGCACATGTCATCAGGATGCAGCAGGATCTTATCAAAGAATACGCTGCCTCCACTCCTGAGTCCATGTCGGCGGATGACAAGCAATTGTACTCCACCCGAATGGCCATTCTGAGATCAATTTCAAATACCTCTATGCGGCTATTGTCCCACGCCACAGAGGGAGCCGCATAGAGGTATTTAGGCTAGTCATGAGACGTCAGGCCTGGCTCCGTCATTGTGACGCAGAGCCCTTTAAAGCGTCCTTTGCGAATGCCCCTTTCGATGGTTCTTCCCTGTTTGGCAAAACAGTTCGCGAGACACTTGTCCAGAGCGAGAAGGACAGGAAGACGTTGTCTGCCGTCGGAGTCCGCTTCTCTGCACCGCAGCGGTCCTTTTTAAAGAACCAAAAGGGTCAGAAGAAGATGTGGTTCCGGAAATCACAACATTCCCAACCTGCTCCGGACAACCAGTCCTACCGTGGCAGAGGAGGACAGGGAGGACGCCGCCCCAGGGGCAGAGGGGCTCCAAGAAACTTTGGGTCCAGAGAACCTTTCTCTGAGCGGCCCGCGCAGCAGCCCTGAAGGGTTGCCCAGCTGCTCCACTCTGGAGGCAGTCGGGGGGTGCTTCTCGGAACACCTAGCGGCATGGGAGTCCATCACAACAGACCGCTGGGTGCTTCGCATTATATCCAGAGGGTACAAAATAGCATTACTCCATGTCCCCAAATTCAAAAACCTCCCCGATGTACCACCCAATCAGAGGAAGGCCGCAGCCGCAGAAATTCAGCAGCTGCTAAGAAAGAGCCATCCAGCCCGTCCCCCAAGACCAGCTCGGATTAGGGTTCTACTCCAGGTTCTTTTTGGTGCCAATAAAGACGGGGGACTTGAGACCAATTCTAGACCTTTCCCGCTTGAACCTGTCAGTAACCAAAGAAAAATTCCGAATGGTCACTCTTCAATCTATTCTCCCCCTTCTAAAGGAGAACAATTGGATGTGCTCTATAGACCTCAAGGATGCGTACTACCACATTCTAATGGACAGCCGATCCAGGAGGTTCCTCCGCTTCCGGCTGGGAGCCAGTCACTATCAGTTCAGGGTCCTTCCCTTTGGCCTCACCACAGCCCCCAGGGTGTTCACCAAGGTATTAGCAGTGATTGCGGCCCACCTGAGACTCCAGGGAATACAGGTCTTTCCGTACCTGGACGACTGGCTTCTGACCTCCCCAACAAGGCATCTACTTTGCTCAGCCAGAGACTTCTTTCTCCGCCTGGCCCCACAGTTAGGCATCACCATCAATGCTGACAAATCCCTTCTGGCCCCAACACAAGTCATATAATTCATAGGAGTCAGAATAGACACCAGAGGGCTACGAGCCTTTCTAACTTCCGAGAGAATCCGGAATTTGCAACTCCATGTGCGGGCTATCCTCCAATCAGAGACTTCACCAGCGGAATTGGACCTGAGGGCACTAGGCACCATGGTGGCAGCGATTACGCTCCTTCCATGCGCCCGTCTGAACATGCGGGTACTGCAATTGACACTTCTAGTGCAGTGGTCTTTTCTATCCCTTCCTCTTTATCACCCCATTGCTATCAGCAAGGCTTGCAGGAGGGCTCTATTATGGTGGCTCCAAGCCTCGGACTTCCATACGGGCCGTCCCTTCTGCACCTCTCCCCCTCTCGCCACGGTGACCACGGACGCCTCCCGCTTCGGGTGGGGGGGGGGGCATTATTCAGGCAGGATGGTCCAAGGCACGTGGAATGACACAGAGACCTCCCTGCATATCAACGTTCTGGAGATGAGAGCGGTGCTATTCGCGTTGCAAGCACTTCAGGATCTCCTCCCCATAGGAACGATTGCAATTCAGTCGGACATGTCAGTTGTCTGGTACATTAACAAACAGGGGGGAACCAGATCTTACCCTCTATGCCACGAAGCCATGAGAGTGTGGGAATTGGCGATCTCCACCAACCGCTTTCTGATTGCAACGCACATTCCTGGACGGACCAACATCCTAACGGACAAACTCAGTTGCACCCTTCTTACCCCATACGAGTGGTCTCTCAATCCACTAGTAGCGAAGCAGATATTTGCAATATGGGGGCAACCCTGCTGCGATCTTTTTGCATCTCCATCAAACACCAAATGCGGCAATTTCTTCGCTCTAATCCCCCCTCCAGGGGAAACTCCAAGAGACGCTCTGGTGCATGCTTGGCCACCCGGTCTACTTTATGCCTATCCTCCTCTACCCCTGATGCTGCAACTCTTACAGAAAGCCTCACGGTTAGGGAGCAGGATGATCCTCATTGCCCCATTCTGGCCACAGCAAATTTGGTTCCCTTACCTGTGGTCTCACCTTGTGAATCCTCCTTGGATTCTAGATCCCAGTCCGGATCTCATCTCCCATCCATCGAACTTACCGACCCCAAACCTGAACATTCTGAAACTGACAGCTTGGTTGCTCCAGTTCCACTCCTAGTTAGGACTCCCGGTATCTCTTCACCAGTCAAAGCCATCCTTCTGGCAAGCGCATAAGCCCTCCACCAGGAAAGTGTACCGATGTAAATGGAAACGTTTCTCCATCTGGGCGGAGCATCATGATCTAGATCCCTTTATGGCTCCTCTTCCGTCCATATTAGACTTCCTAACCGAACTCTTTCAGGAAGGCGCTAGTTGTTCAACTGTCAAAGTGCAATTGGCAGCCATATCACATTACCATGTGGGACATGATACAGGGCCTTTGATGTCGGCCAAGTTGTGTAAAACCTTTCTCAAGGGCACCTTCTTACTTAGACCCCCTATAAAAGAAGCAGTACCACCATGGGATCTTTCACTAGATGTTCTTCGTGTTTTACTGTTGCAGTCATAACTGTAGGGTGTTCCTGCCGGCAGGCAGCCCGAGGTCGGCCAGAATTCCAAAGTCTGGGTCCGGCGTCGGCTGTACCAGCAAGTACCCTGACGTCAGAACGCAGAGGTATAAAGCTGACAGCCGACGCCATCTTCCCCAGTCTTTCTTGCTGTGCAGTGGAAAGCAGCTCGCAAGTTTTTGGTTGGCGCATTCAGGACAACGTGCTTTGATTGTCGTCGGCCCGAAGTTTTCTACTTCTCTTCTCAAGCTAAGTACCCTGTTGGGGAAACTTTTTTCTTGCTCCTCCGATGTCAGAAAAAGTTAATAATTGTATATCGTGTGGAAAACAAATACCTCATAAAGATTTCCACTCTTACTGTCTACCTTGCTTAGGCCCTGACCACGACGATTCTTGCTGTCGGTTCTGTGCCAGGTTTAATTCTCGCACTATCAAGCGTAGGTACGATTGGGCCTTGAATTATTTCGGTAGATGATTCAATTATAGGATGTCGTCGGATACTTTACCGACAACCGGAATTCAAAAGAAACGTAAGGACAAGGATAGGCCTCCGAGGTCCAAACAAGATACTTTGCAGCCGGAGCCAGCTTCGGGTTCGGCGGTCGTCAGTGAGGCGCTTTTGCAGCCCCTGTCGTCCGCCACTTCAGAACCGATGGCCGACACGGACTCCCATGGGGATCCTTCTAGGCCTAGTATTTTATCTGCTGCAGGAACTTCGGACGTCGCTCCTTCAGATGGGTCCGGAACCGCTGTGCAGGTAACGGCTTCTGAGGGGGTTTTCAGGCCTTCTCATATCACTATTTCTACAAAGACAAAGGCAAAGTCAAAGACTCCTGTTAAACCAAGGGTTTCTTCTCAAGCTTCCTTGGATACAGCTCCCAAGTCCCAGAAGCAATTACTACGGATGGCTGAAGATTTACTTACAATGATTAGGGGTTCTCACCCTCCTCCAGAAAAAAGGCCTAGACAGGATATTCCTTATGATTCATCTGATCAGGCTTCTGTGTCTTCTGTCTCTTCCTCTGACCAGGATTATTCTTTTCCTCCTTATGAGGATTCTGATGCCAGAGGACTCTATTCCCTCTGCTTCTCCCCCTGAAGATTTCTCTTTTGGGGAAACCTTACATGAGATGAGGGAGCATTTTCATTGGGAAGGTCAGGATTATTCTGCTTCCAAGAAGAGACTTAGGGAATTTTTCCTTCTCCCTCAACACAGACCTTTGGCTATTCCTCCTGTACTTGATATTGTGGATGATGCTTTTTCTGAAGCTTACCTGAATCCTGATTCCTTGCCGCCTGCTCCTTCTAAGCCTGATAGATTTTACAGAGTCCCTGACTCCCATCAATTCTTATTTAAGAACCCTTCTGCTAATCCTGAAACCATTTCTCAGAGTTCTAGGGCTGCTAAGGCCGCTTCATCTAAAAATCCTATTCCCTCTGAAAAGGATTCTCGTGCCTTGGACAGGTGGGGCAAAAAGGTTTACACTTCTGCTACTCTTTCTATTAGAGCTTTAAATTGCCAGTTTCACATGTTCAAGTATCAGCAATTTCTTTTGTCTGTTTTAAAGCAAAGGCTCTCTACCTTTCCTGCATGTGCAGAGGACAAGGAATTACAGGATGTATTGCATGCAACTGAACAAGTTAGCAAACGTAGTTTACATTGTGGTTTTGATGCCTTGGAAGCTTCTTGCAGGGCCGCAGCCTCTGGTACTGTTATCAGGAGACATGCTTGGCTTCGTGAGCAGAATTTACCTGAGCAGGTTAAGGCTAAACTGTTAGATGCCCCTGTTCAGCATGATGTTTTATTTGGATCCAAGGCAGAGGAGGTTATTAAAAAGATGGAAGAAAAAGCAAAATCTATGCAGACTGTTAAAGATTTTTTCAAGTTCAGCCTCCTAGATTTTCTAGAAATTGGCCCTCCAAAAATTGGTCCTTTCCCACGTCTGACAGGCCTCAAAGGGGAAGATATAGATGCTCCAGAGGTCGGGCGCAGGCTCAGGCCTCTTACAGGTCCAGACAATGGACTGCTTCTTCACCTAGAAGGGGAGAAGACAGACCTCAATCACAAAAGAAGCAGACCCAATGACTCTCTCCGTTGGGCTACAGGTCCTCCTTGCCTGGAAGCCCCTCTCGGAGGAAAACTTTCTTTTCTACCAAAATTGGACTCGTATTACCCAGGACAAATGGGTTTTAGACGTGATTTTAAGAGGCTACAAATTCCACTTTCATACTCTGCCAAGGTCTTGGGTTGGCGGATCTGCCAAAACATCAATGGTCAGAGGCCTTAAATCAAGTGGACGCTTTATTGGCCATGAGAGCCATAGAACCTGTTCCACTTCCAGAGATGGGAAAAGGTTTTTACTCAAGACTATTTCTGGTCCCAAGGAAACAAAACTCATGGAGACCTATTCTGGACCTCTCAGTATTAAATACCTTTCTGGAGATTCCAAAATTCAAGATGCTTACTCTGCAACAACTTCTTCCCATGCTCTCCCAGGATGCTTGGATGGTGACATTGGACTTGAAGGAAGCCTATTTACACATTCCCATCAGACAGGAATGCAGAAAATACCTCAGATTCAAGGCAGGTTCGAGACACTTTCAATTCTCTGTACTGCCCTTTGGCTTATCTACTGCGCCCAGAGTCTTTACAAAGTGTCTGGCTCCAGTAGTAGCTTATTGCAGACTCCAAGGGATTCAAGTTTACCCCTATCTGGACGACTGCCTTATTCAGGCGGACAGCAAGGATCTTTTACTTCAACATCTGCAGTTTGTTCAGCGTCTTCTCCTACTACTGGGATTTTCAGTGAACACAAAAAAGTCACATTTGATCCCCTCTCAACAAATGATCTTTTTGGGAGCTCTTCTAAACACAAGCTTACAAAGGGCCTTCCTTACTCCAGAAAAGCAAGTACAGCTGGCATCAATTTTCAAGACCTTGGCTACTTTAACTCAGCTCACTGCAAAGAAATTCCTGCAGGCATTGGGCTACATGGCTTCTTGCATCCTGTTGATCCCAAATGCAAGGCTTCATATGAGAAAACGTCAATGGTACCTAAAGAGTGTATGGTCTCAGCATTACCACAGCCTGGAAACAATGATACCTCTGATTCCCTGCCTCCAAAAAGAGTTCCTGTGGTGGTCCAGGGCTTGTGCTTTAAACGAAGGGAATCCCTTTTGTCTACCTCATCCTGCTCAGATCATAACTACAGACGCCTCGGATTATGCTTGGGGAGCTCATTACCTAAACAATTGCCAGCAGGGCTATTGGACAAAGAAGCATCTTCAATGGCACATCAACTTGAAGGAAATGTTGGCAGTCCAAAATGCTCTTCTAGCCTTCCAGAATCTTTTGCAATCAGGACATCATCTGATTCGCACAGACAATACCACAGTCATGTGGTATATAAACAAGCAGGGAGGCTGTCACTCATACCCCCTTTGCAGACTAGCCATGAGTTTATGGGACACAGCTCTAAATCTGAATCTGCATCTTCAAGCTCAATTCATTCCAGGAAAACAGAATCTCTTAGCAGACAGCCTAAGCAGAAATCTTTTGGATCCTCATGAATGGATGCTGGACCACAACTTATTCAGCAGGATTACGGCAGTTTGGGGTTGCCCTCGGATAGATCTGTTTGCATCCCATCTCAATCATCAGCTGCCTCTCTTTTGCACCAGGTCCTTCCACAAAACAGCTTGGAAAGTGGATGCCCTGTCTTTCAGCTGGAGGAATCTTTCGGGATATGCTTTCCCTCCTCTTCTGCCTCGGGTGTTACTGAAAATAAAACAGGACAAACCCAAGATTATCATTTTGATAGCTCCAAATTGGCCTCGGCAGTTTTGGTATCCAACTTTAAGACACCTGTTCTTGGAACCTCCATGGATTCTGCCTCTGTTTCCTTCTCTTCTGTCCCAGCATCAGGGTCAGATGCTACACTCTCAAATCAAGACTCTTTGCCTGGCAGCTTGGCTCTACAAGGGCCTTTGATTCCTTCTGCTTTTCCCAAACAAGTTTTGGATGTTCTCTTAGAAGCTAGTCGCCCTAGCACTAGAAAATCTTATGCTTCTAAATGGAAAAGATTTTGTATTTGGATGAAGGATCGAGGTTCTGATCCTCTTTTGCCTGACATTTCTTCCATTTTACTTTACCTCTCAGACCTTTTGCTTAAAGGCCTCTCCTTTTCTTCCATTAAAATCCATGCTTCTGCTATCTCGGCTCATTACAACACTGATCCCCCCATCGTCTCTCACCAGCTGGTGAGACAATTCTTGAGAGGGGCTAAGAATTTAAGACCTCCCAGAACTCCTCCTGTTCCTGCTTGGGATCTTAATTATGTTTTGGAAAAACTTGCTTTACCTCCCTTTGAGCCTGCTGCTGCTTCGGATATCAAGTTCTTATCCTGGAAGACAGCTATTTTATTAGTTTTGACTTCTGCCAGAAGGGTGTCAGAGTTGCAAGCTCTCATGGCTGTGGAACCATACCTTATTTTCCACCAAGACAGAGTTGCCTTGAGGACCAATCCTACATTTATGCCTAAGGTGATTTCTAAAGTGGCTTTAAATCAGACTATTCACCTTCCTACTTTCTTTCCAAATCCTCAAAACAAAGGGGAAAGGATTTTACATTCATTGGACGTACACAGACAACTATGGTTTTCCTGGACAGAACTAAAGATTTCAGAAAATCTGATCAGTTGCTTATCTCTTATGCCTCCAGTTCTCTAGGCAAGGCTATTTCTAAACAAACTATTTCCAAATGGATTGCCCATGGGATAAGGTTTTGTTACTCTCACTTTGGGAAGCAGATTCCAGGTACTGTTAGAAGTCATTCTACTAGAGCAGCTGCCACTTCAGCAGCTTTTCTCAGAGGAGTTCCTACCAAGGACATTTTGGAAGCTGCCATTTGGAGTTCAGTGCATACTTTTTCCAAGCACTATAATCTCCCTTTGTATTCTAAGTCTAGGGCAGGTTTTGCCTCTGCTGCCTTGCAGGGTCTTCTGGCTGCCCCTTCTTCTGCATAACCTCCTCCCTCATCACAGCTTTGGGATTCCACCCTACAGTTATGACTGCAACAGTGAAACACGAAGAACATAGTACAGTTGTGTACACCTACCATAAATGTAGATGTTCGAGTGTCTTCACTGTTGCAGTCAGTGTTTCCCTCCCACCAATCCCCTCTTATTTTCTTATTTTTTGCTTGTTCTGTCTTCCTCTTCTTTTGTGGTGTATTTGTGTTTCCTTTTTGGACACCTTTTGGTTATTTTGGGGGACTTCTGACATCTGGGGCAAGAAAGGCTGGAGAAGATGGCGTCGGCTGTCAGCTTTATACCTCTGCGTTCTGACGTCAGGGTACTTGCTGGTACAGCCGATGCCGGACCCAGACTTTGGAATTCTGGCCAACCTCGGGCTGCCTGTCGGCAGGAACACCCTACAGTTATGACTGCAACAGTGAAGACACTCGAACATCTACATTTATGGTAGGTGTACACAACTGTACTTTCTTCAAGCCTTGACTGCTCCACCTTTTGAACCCGCTGCTTCAGTAGATCTCAAATTCTTGTCTTGGAAAACAGCATTCCTTGTAGCCATCACTTCAGCAAAAAGAGATGTCCTTCATGGATGCATCTGCAGTCATAACAACTGGGTTGTCCTGTCGTCAGGCAGCCCTTCAGTCGGCCGGATTCCAAAGTCCGGGTCCGGCTTCGGCTGATGTCGCACTTCACCCGACGTCATCTCTGTTGGTCTTCGGGTATAAAGGCATCAGCCGACGCCATTTTCCTCAGTCTTTCTTGCCGCGTGGCGCCTGAAGCAGAAGCTGTTCGCAAGTGCCGGTCGGTCGGATCCAGAGATTACTTCTACCGAATACTACTTCGAAGACTTCTAAAGCTAAGTACCCCGTTGAGGACTCTTTCTTGCCTCAGCCGATGTCAGAAAAAGTTAATAATTGTTTAACTTGTGGGAAACAAATACCTCATAAAGATTTCCACTCTCATTGTCTGCCTTGTTTAGGCCCAGCCCACGACGTAGCAGCCTGTTCGGCCTGTGCTTCATTCAACCGACGAACGCTTAGGCGTCGGTCGGAGTTTGCTGAACAGTTTTTCGGTTCTGATTTTGCGTATATTATGCCGTCGGATACTCCGACTACCCAAACTGCTAAGAAAGGCAAAGATAAAGACCGACACTCATGATCCGCGGTTTCAGCCGAAACCATGGTTAAGCAAACGCGAGTGTCTCGGTTTCGGCGAAACTGAGAAAACTGATCAAAGTACAGCTGAATCTATCACTACCACTGAGGCCCCTGCTACTTCTCTTGAATCGGCCTCAGAAATTTTATCCACTACGGTGGTTGCCACTGACTTATCAGACACCATTCCCTTGGATGTCTCTACCCCAGCACGTGGTGCTGCTAGGCCTCCAGCAGCCATGTCCATTAAGGCCTTTGCCAGGGCTAAAGCAGCCAAAACTACTAAAACAGTGCCTGTTAAACCCCCTACAACCAGGCCCTCTTCTAGTTCACAAATGCTTACTCTGGCAGAAGATTTAATTTCATTAATTAGGGGATCTCAATCTCACCCAGACAGGGCCTCTCAGCCCCCAGAGAAGAGACCTAGGGCAGAGCTCCCTGAACCTGTGTCCTCTGATGATTCTGACGATGAATCAGACATAACAGACCAGCCAGAGGCTCCTTTCTCCAATTATGAAGACTCAGATGCTGAAGAATCCATTCCAGCTGCTTCCCCACCAGAAGAATTCTCCTTTGGGGAAACCTTACATGCCATGCGAGAGCAGTTCCAATGGCAGCAGCAGGATTTCTCAGACTCCAGAAAAAGACTTAGGACCTTTCTGCACCTTCCACAGCACAGGCCCTTAGCTATACCTCCTGTCCTCTCTGTGGTGGACGATGCCTTCAATGATGTCTGCTCTGCACCAGATTCCTTACCTCCAGCCCTGCCAAACCAGACAGATTTTACAGGGTACCAGACACTCATCACCACCTTTACAAGGCCCCACTTGCAGACCCGAAACTATATCCCAGGGTCCCAGGGCAGTAGCCTCGACCACAGCTAAAACCCTATTCCTTCTGAAAGGGAAGCCAGGTCATTAGACAGATGGGGCAAAAAGTCTACACCTCAGCTACTCTCTCAGCTAGAGCTTTAAACTGTCAGTTTCACATGATACAATACCAAGAGTTTATGCTTGATCAGTTAACAAAAAAGCTATCCTCTGATGACTCTATTGATAAGAAATATGTATTAGAAATGGTAAATAACATACAACAGGTTAGTAACCATTCCTTAAAATGTGGCTATGATGCACTGGAGGCTTCATTTAGATCAGCCATGACTGGCACAGTGATAAGAAGACATGCATGGCTAAAGGAACAAGCCTTACCGGATCATGTTAAAGCTAAGTTATTAGATGCTCCTATGGATAAGACCAGCTTGTTTGGTACACCTGCCCAGCAGGTAATGAAGAAAATGGAAGAAAAGGCAAAATCTGTTCAAACGGTTAAAGATTTCTTGCAGGTTCAACCCCAAGGTTTAGCAGGAACTGGCCTGCCAAAAATTGGTCCTTTCCTGACTCCACAAGATCCCAAAGGGGCAGGAATAGACGTTCCAGAGGCAGAAACCAATCCAGAGGAGGTGCCTACAGAGGACGACAGTGGCAAGGTAACAACAGAGGCACAGACACAACCACTGCCACTACAACAACACAACCACAGTGACTTAACTCTAAATCCGCCTACCAGGGAACAAATAGCAGCTCCATTAGGCGGCAAATTAACCTTATTTTCGAAGAACTGGCACTATATCACAAAAGACAAGTGGATTTTACAAACCATAGATCAAGGTTACCGGTTCCACTTCCACACTTTACCAGTCAAAAGAGGAATGCCAAACCTACCTCCAAATCAAAAAACAGAGGCTCTACAACAGATAATGCAATTAGCAAACATGAGAGCTGTGGAAAGAGTGCCAACAACAGAACAAGGAAAGGGATTCTACTCCAGACTATTCCTAGTTCCAAGAAAGGAAAAAATTGGAGACCTATTCTCGACCTGTCCACCTTAAATACATACATCATTGTCCCAAAATTCAAAATGCTGACCCTACAGCAACTTCTTCCCATGCTGGGCAAGGAGTGTTGGCTGGTAACTCTAGATCTCAAGGAGGCATACCTGCACGTCCCCATTCGACCAATCTGCAGAAGATACCTCAGATTTCTTGCAGGATCAGAGCATTATCAATTCTCAGCATTGCCCTTTGGCTTATCTACTGCCCAGAGTATTCACAAAATGCCTGGCATCAGTAATCGCCCACTGCAGACTACAGGAATTCAGATTTACTCATACCTGGACGACTGCCTGCTACAAGGGACAACAAAAGCAAGCTGACAACAGATTTACAAAGGGTCATTTACTTGCTACAAGCACTGGGATACACAGTCAATTTACAAAAATCAAGGCTGATACCATCCCAAACAAGGACATTCTTGGGCTGAATTGGACACAGTAAGACAAATGGCATTCCTAACTGCAGAAAAACTTCTTGGCTCTAACAAAACAGAACAAGTTAACAGCAAGAAAAGTACTGCAGGCCTTGGGCTTCATGGCATCATGCATAATCTTGGTCCCACTTGCCAGACTACATATGAGAAAACTACAGTGGTACCTAAAGAATTTATGGTCCCAACACAGGCACAGCCTAGAAACAGAAATTCCACTAATTCCATGCTTAAAACAGGAGTTCCTATGGTGGGCTCAAGCATGCCAGTCAAACCCAGGTCTACCCTTTCGCAGATGTCAAGCAAACCAGACCATCACAACAGACACTTCAGACCTAGGATGGGGGCCCACATGCTGGACAAATGCGTGCAAGGATTGTGGCCGCAGGATCAACTTCACCTGCACATCAACCTAAAAGAAATGCTGGCAGTAAAACTGGCAATCCAAAAGTTCAGACCATTTCTCAAAGAGGGCCAGTTGATGATAAGGACAGACAACACCACAGTCATGTGGTACATCAACAAACAGGGAGGCACTCATTCATACCCCCTATGCAGAATGACTTTGGAACTGTGGAACCTGGCACTCAGCTACAACATCCAGTTACAGGCAATATTTGTACCGGGAAAGGAGAATACTCTAGCAGACATATTAAGCAGAACCACATCGGATGCCCACGAATGGATGCTACACCCGGACATCTTCAAGACCATCTCAAAGAAATGGGGAATGCCTCAGATAGATCTATTCGCTTCCCCTCTCAATCACCAGCTCAAAAAATTCTGCACAAGGACATTCCACCCACTGGCATGGAAAGTGGATTCGCTCTCCTTCAGCTGGAAAGGCCTAACAGCATATGCATTCCCACCTCTTCCCTTGATACACAAGGTATTACTAAAAATCAAGGAAGAACGTCCAAGGATAATCCTGATAGCTCCAAACTGGCCAAGACAACACTGGTACCCACTGCTGAGGAGCATGTCTCGGAACAATATGTGGCCAATACCCCTGATGCCCTTGATGTTAACTCAGAACAACTACAGCATCATGCATCCAAACCTAAAAACGTTGCAACTGACTGCATGGAACATCACATAGCAGCAGCTAATCCAGAACTTTCCCAAAGGGTTAAAGATATTATTCTTGAAGCCCGCAGACCTTCAACAAGAAGGAACTATGCAGGAAAATGGAAAAGGTTTGTCATTTGGAGTACTGAAAGAGGAAAAGATGTGTCAAACATAGATATGCCTAACATTCTGGAGTATTTGGCAGAACTTCTACATACAGGCCTGTCCTACTCCTCCATCAAGATACATGCATCAGCTATATCAGCAGAATACAGCTTTGATCCACCTGTCTTTTCACATCCTTTACTCAGGCAGTTCCTCAGAGGAATCAAGAATGTAAAACCTCCAAGAAAACCACCATTGCCAGCTTGGGACTTGAACTTTGTGCTAGAAAAGTTGACACTATCACCTTTTGAACCAGCAGCAACAGCAGACCTACAGCATCTATCGTGGAAAACTGCTTTCCTACTGGCAATAACCTCAGCCAGGAGGGTTTCTGAACTTCAGGCCCTAATGGCAGTACAGCCCTTCCTAATCTTCCACCAAGATAGAGTGTCCATGAGGACTAATCCTGCATTTATGCCTAAGGTGGTATCCAGAGTGTCTTTAAACCAGGCAATCCACCTACCTACCTTCTTTCCCAACCCACAAAACAGAGGGGAAAGAATACTGCATACCTTGGATGTACATAGACAACTACGCTACTACCTGGACAGAACAAAAAGTAGCAGAAAACTGACCAGCTATTTGTAGCCTATGCAACAGGAAGGGAAGGAAAAGCTATTTCCAAACAGACAATCTCCAAATGGATAGGAAATTGCATACGATTCTGTTACTCCTTCCATGGAAAACCAATTCCACAGAACATAAGACCTCATTCTACAAGGGCAACAGCCACTACCACAGCCTTCTTACGAGGAGTGGCAACCAAAGACATTATTGAGGCGGCTACTTGGACCTCCGTGCATACATTTGCCAAGCATTATAATTTGCCTCTATATTCCAGATCCCGAGCAGGGTTTGCCACTGCTGTACTGCAAGGGATCCTAAACACACCATAATCTAGTTTTTCCTCCTCCCCTAGTTGGCTATGGTATTCTACCCAGTTGTTATGACTGCAGATGCATCCATGAAGGACATAGTACAGTTTTGTACCTACCATAAATGTAGATGTCCGAACTGGATAGCATCTGCAGTCAGGATTACCCTCCCTCCTTCCCCTCTGTGGTACTCCTAGGGTGTTTACCCTCCTAATAGCTAGCTGGTGGGGGGAGTCTCTTATGGTGTATTTGTTTGTATATATGTACATACACACAAACTCAGGAACCTCACATGGCCTTCCTGAAAACACTAGAGGGGATAAATGTATCACCAAACACCATCATACTAGGTGACTTCAATTACCCTAATATAGACTGGGAACACTACTCAAGCCCAAACACCCTAGCCCAAAAGTTCCTGGAATTCATAAACTCAAATGCCATGGAACAACTAGTCACCATCCCCACAAGAGGAGATAACATACTTGATCTCATCATCATGAACATGGGAGCACAATGTTCAACACTGGAAGTATACCCCTCACTGGTGAGATCAGATCACAAACTAATCTCGCTGGAGGTCCTCATCCCACCCCCACCTGAAATAAAAAAGACCACAGTAAAAAACTTCTCGAAAGCCGACTTCACACTTCTAAAGACTAGTGTGGTCTCCTTTAAGGCCCCCGAGCCAGAGGAAAACAGTACTCAAGCCGCTGAATCACTCACAAATGCCTTCTACCAGCACCTGCAGGACTGCATGGATAAGGCAATCCCAAGCAAAACAAAGACTCTCTGTACCAAAGGCAAGCGTCCACTCTGGTGGACCCCAGCCATAAACAAACTCTACAACAAAAGGAGAAAGCTACTACAAGATAGAGCAAAATCCTTAAAAGGTAAGACACCCTTGATCACTATAAGTAAAAAACTAAGAGCTCTCATAAAATCATCCAAAGCAAATTTTGAGAGAAAAATAGCTAAAGACTCAAAAGACAATCATAAGGCATTCTTTAGCTATGTTAGAAACCTGGGAGGAAACTCCCAGATATGCTCAGAACTAGTCAAAATGATGTGAAGATTACTGATCCTACAGACATTGCCAACATACTGGCTGACAGGTTCAGTGCAAACTTCTCCCTCCCAAAAGGAGAGATATCTATACCAAACGATTGCAGCCCCCAAACATTTCCAACGCCCAAGTTAAAACTGCTCTCTCAAAGCAAAAACACAGCATCCATGGGACCCGACGGTGTCCCCGGCTGTGTGCTCCAGAACTCAATGAGGAATTAAACCCACAACTAGGACAGCTATTTAATCAAAGTCTTACCTCTGGATATGTACCCAGGAGTGGCGCACTGCAACTGTGGTCCCACTTCACAAAGGCGGTGCTTCCACCGACCCTGGAAATTACCGCCTATTAGCTTGACAAGCCTTATCTGCAAAGCCATGGAGAGGATCATAATGGACCTCATAAATAAAGACATAGGAATTTGCAGACCTTGGATCCAACCCAGTTTGGCTTTGTCAAAGGCAGATCATGCCTTTAAACTTGGTTGACTTTTTCAAACAGTCACCAAAGCCATTGATGAGGGAAAGGCAGTCCATACAGCCTACCTGGATCTGGCGAAGGCCTTCGATACAATACCTCACTGGGTATCATTGAAAAACTCAGCAGCTTAAATGTTAACCCATACATCACAAGATGGGTTGCAAACTGGCTGAGTGACAGAACCCACAGGGTCAGAGTTGCTGGCGCCATGTCAGACTCAAAGCCTGTCACAAGTGGGGTCCCATAGGGCTCAGTCCTGGGCCCACTCTTGTTTGGCATCTACTTTTCCAGTACAAGCAAACACAGGAGGGTTATGGCTGACAAAGTTTGCAGATGACTGCAAACTGGGAGCCATAGTAGAAAACACATCTGACACAGATATCCTTCAGAAGGGTCTCACAGAAACGGATAACTGGTGCCAGAGCCATGGCCTAAAGTTAAATGCCAAAAAATGCATAGTCATACCCTTCAGGAAAAACAAGGTTACCCCTAGCTACCAAATAGGTGGCAATCCACTGAGCACAGAAGAAGTTATCAGGGACTTGGGGACCCAGGTTGATTGTAGTCTGTCATTCGACACCCATGTAGCTAAAGTAGTTAGGAAGACCTTCTACATTGCCCACCTTATCATGAAGGGATTCTCATCTAGATCAAGGGAGGTCATGGTCTCGCTTTACTCATCACTCATCAGACCAATGATTGAGTACAATGCCCAATTCGGAATGTATCTGACCCGACACTTGCAGCAGCTGGAGAGACCACAAAAGTTCCTCACCAAAAGGATAAAGGGTCTCAAAATCTGTCCTATGCTGCCCGACTGAAAGAACTCCAACTCTATTCAGTCGCACCGCTTGCTCAGAGGTGACCTTTGCCTAACATACAAGGCCATGTCAAACCCAGATTTGATGAATATGCTTCACCTCAAAAATCTAGATCCACCAGAGCCACAAGGCGGGAGACTTAAACCTCGACACGGCTATTAATAGGACGTGCTGGAGGGATAGATTCATCACCCAAAGACTCCCTATGCTGTGGAACAAAATCCCGGTATATGTGAGGCAGAGCACCTCGCTGGCCTTGTTCAAGAGAAATCTTGACCAATGGATGGGAGATCGCAAATATACCCCAGGGATTACCTCAGTGTCACTGCTCGACAGAGGCACAGCAAAATAATGGGTATAGTTCCCCATACTTAAGGGGTGGCGTAAGCCACAAAACGATGGGCTAGGCTTGTAAATGCCCTCGGGCAGATAGCCTAGTATGAACCTATGAACCTACATGCTTATTTTTGTGTTTACCTCTATCTTTTTGGAAACATTGGCATTTATCCAAATTTTAGCCTTCAAGAGGGCAACTGGCATCTGGGGCAAGAAACACTGAGGAAAATGGCGTCGGCTGATGCCTTTATACCCGAAGACCAACAGAGATGACGTCGGGTGAAGTGCGACATCAGCCGAAGCCGGACCCGGACTTTGGAATCCGGCCGACTGAAGGGCTGCCTGACGACAGGACAACCCAGTTGTTATGACTGCAGATGCTATCCAGTTCGGACATCTACATTTATGGTAGGTACAAAACTGTACTTTTCGGAGCTTCAAGCTCTTTCTGTGAAGCCTCCTTATTTGATCTTTCACCCAGACAGAGTGTACCTCAGGATCATTCCCTCTTTTCTTCCCAAGATAGCATCAGAAACCAACATAAATCAATCCATAAATTTACCGGTTTTCTTCCCTAAATATCAGAATAAGGGAGAGTACAAGCTGCACTCATTAGATGTTTATAGGCAGCTTCGCTTTTATACTCATAGAACAGCTGGTCATAGACAATCCGACCAGCTGTTCGTTTCCTTTGCCAAATTTAATTTGGGGAAAGCAATTTCAAAAGTATCTCTATCACGCTGGATTTCTCAATGTAGCCTAAGATACATGCCTCAGCCATTTTGGCTGATTACAACACTGAGCCATGCCTCTTCTCACACCCCCTTATCAAACAGTTCCTGGGAGGGGCAAACAACTTAAGGCCACCAAGGAGAGCACCCACCCCTGCTTGGGACCTTAACTTTGTACTGGAAAAGCTCATGCTTCCCCCCTTTGAACCTGCAGCGTCAGCAGAGTTAAAATTCCTCTCTTGGAAAACAGCATTGCTTCTGGCCATCACTTCAGCCAGAAGAGTGTGTGAGCTTCAAGCACTTATGGCAGTGGAACCCTTCATTATTTTACATGCTGACAGGATTTCCCTCAGGACTAACCCTTGCTTTATGCCTAAAGTGATATCCAGTGTGGCTCTAAACCAATCCATCCATTTGCCAACTTTCTTGCCTAATCCGCAGAATAAAGGGGAAAGGATCCTGCACTCCTTGGACATGTACAGACAGCTCAGATTCTACCTTGATATGACTAAGCCCTTCAGAAAATCTGACCAGTTACTAGTCAGCTTTGCAACAGGGGCAGAGGGCAAGGCCATTTCAAAACAAACCATTTCCAAATGGATAGCACACTGCATCCATTTCTGCTACAAGCACCATGGGAAACCAACCCCTCATTGGTTCAGAACACATTCCACTAGGGCAACATCTACCTTTACAGCATTCCTCAGGGGAGTCCCTACCAGGGACATCCTGAAAGCTGCTACCAGGAGTTCTGTACACACCTTCACCAAGCATTACCACCTGCCTATCTTTTCCAAATCCAGGGCAGGTTTTGCAACTGCAGTCCTGCAAGGCATACTAGCCAGCCCTAACTCTTCTTGACTGCTTGCACCCTTCTTCAGCTTTGGGAATCCACCCAAGTGTGATGACTGCAACAGTGAAACATGAAGAACATAGTACAGTTGTGTACACTTACCATAAATGTAGCTGTTCGAGTGTGTTCACTGTTGCAGTCCTGGTTTCCCTCCCTCCAAGCCCCTGGTTTTTCTCTCTCTCTCTCTGTATAATCTCTTTATGCCTTTTTTCTCCCCCCCCCCTTTCAGGGGTATTGATATTTACTTTTTACTGGTGGTGTTTTCCTCTACCATAGCTTAGCTCCCTATTGGGGGGCTCCTGACATTTGGGTCAAGAAAAACTGATGTAATGGCGTTGGCTGCCTGTTTTTATATCCCTGACATCAGTCCTGGAGCAACATCAACTGACACAGAAATACTAAGTCTGGTATTTGAGCCAACTGAATGTTACCTGCAGGCAGATAACCCAAGTGTGATGACTGCAACAGTGAATACACTCGAACATCTACATTTATGGTAAGTGTACACAACTGTACTTTCCTTCTCCTCCCACACCTCTGAAGCGATGGGGGGAGTCTTCCTCTTAAGACAAGGTGGACAAGATGAAGATTATGTTCGCAGATCCAACCTCCCTTTGCTATGGTATCTGTTGGAACATACCATTTCTCTTGACTCCTCATTGGAAAACCTTTCTTGTTGGAGTACAGTATTCAGAATGATGCAACATTTCAAATAAGAAGGCATAGCAGAGATGTATATTGTTCTTTTGGATATGGATAACTCTAAGCCTTCTGCCAACCTGCCATTTCACCCCCCCCCCCCCAAGCCCTGGTTGCCCTTCTTGGATACCTTTACTAATGCTTAACCGGAATCTCAGCCTCGTACATCTGAGAAACCAGATAGATTTTTTTTTTATAAGATTCCTGAGGATCAAAATTTTCTTTGCAAAAAAAGTTTCCCCTGATACTGCTGTAATTTCACTTTTTGCAGAGAAACTCTCTGAACTCTTGCTATTCTCCAGTGTATTGCCTACTGGTAAGGATAGCAGGGCTGTGGACTGATTATGGAAAAAAGGTTTATAGCTGTGCTGCCTTGGCCTTTAAGACTGTTAACTATCAGACTGATTTGAATTGCCTTCTGTCTATCCTCCTCAAACTTGGAGGAAGGTATTAATGCCATGCCAGATTCAGAGGGTAAGTCTTTTGCTTTAGATCTCCTTAATTCTACTTCTCAGGTGATCAGGCACTCAAGTGCAGTTATGTTGCAGCTGCTGAATCTTGCATTGCATGTATATCAGGACCTGTCCTTGGTAGATATTTTTTAAGGCTCCATTCCCTACCAGAGGATGTCAAGTCCAAGTTAACTCTTCTCTGGAGAAATAGTATCACTGGATCTGTGGCAGCAGCTTTGCCAAGTCCGTATTGTCTGTCATTCTCCCACAACAAGCCTTTCTACTTTCTCTGGATTTGAAATATGCTTGCCTTCACATCCCTGTCCATCCTGTCTTCAGTAAATTCTTGAGGTTCTGTGTCTTCTCACTTTCTTGGTATTTGGTGTCTAGCTCCAGTCCCAGCCTTTTGCAGACCACAGCTTCTCCCCAAGTCTCCCTTGAAGGATCCAGATTTCACAATGAATCTCCTCTGCTTGGAGTTCATTGTGAACATCTATTTTGATTCCCTCACAAGACCTAAGAAGCTTCTTACAGTGCAGGATCAACACTGACAGTGAAAGCCTGCCTTCCTTCAGACAAGATTCTCTTAAGAGTTCTTTCAGAGCCTTCTCACTTTGCAGACAACATCAATAAGAGAGCACAGCTGTTCATGGCATCTTATCATTCATATGTTTCTTTATTTCCTTATGCCAGGCTCCACGTGAGGAAGATGCAGTAATATCTCAAGTCCGTCTGGCTTTAGCACTGTCACCTGCTAGACTTTGATACCTCTCTTGCACTGCATCAGGATGGAGTTGCTTTGGTGGGCTGACCAGATTTTCCTCAGTCTAGGGATGTCTTTTCTGGTTCCTCCTTGCCAAAAGCTTCACACAGATGCTTCTGATCTGCCATAGGGAGCCTACTCCAGTGGTATCTGAATCCAAGGGGGTTGGTTTGCTGAGGAGAGGAAAGACCATATAAATGCTGAGCCCCAATTGTGGCTCTTCAGGTATTGAATTACTTGATTCTAGGTCCTCTCAGACAATGCCATAATCATGTGTTACACAAGCAGAAGGACCACGTCTATACTGCCTTTGCAGATTTGTTTGGCAGGAGACATTCCTATTTAACACAGTAGTCTTAAGGCAGTTTGCATTTCCTAAATGAGGAACACAGTGTCAGACATATTGAGCATTCCCTGACTAATGGATGTTTATCCAGGGATATTTTCCTGGATATTGTCCGTCACTGTGGTATTCCACATATTGATTTTTTTTGCCTTCATCCACAACCGATAACTGAGGTGGATCTGTTCCAAGGTTACATGTTCTCAGGAATGGAAGATGGAAGCCATGTCTTTCAGGGAGGTTCCTCTGTGCTTTCCCTCCCCTTCACCTGTACACAAGAGTCTCTGTGAAGATTATGAAGGCTAAACCAAAAATCTTGCTGGTGACTCCATTTTGGACCAGACAGCACTGATTCCTTTTCCATCTTGCCAGGAGCTATCCTCATAAGTTACCTCACAGGTTGGACCTTACTTGCACAGTACAAAGGCTCTGTCATCTATCCTTTTCTTCAGACTCAACCCACTGGATGATGGTTTTGATTCCAGAAAAGAATCAAAACCTTTTTTCTGAAGACTTGCTCCAGATGTTAGAGGAAGCTAGAAAGTCAGCTACCAGAAAATCTTTGTTTCAAAATAGAAATATAATCTTTCTTGTGCAGAAAAGTACCAGGATCCTTTTCAGTGAGAATCCCTACAGATCACCTGTTCATTTTCATCTGTTTCAACCTTTGTGACTGATCTGGCCTCTGCACCTTCAAACCTTGGGATTCAGGGCTCTGACTCCCCCCTACCCATAATTCCCTCACCACTCTCAAACTACTTCAGATCTTATTTGCCTTTTCAACTGAATGGTTGCAGAGGCTCTGATCTCCACACTGGGATAAGTGTTTTTTCATCTTCACTTACTTGGCGTACTCAAACATTTACTGTTTTCTTCTATAGCGACTGTTTGTTTCTTTCTCTCCTATTGCAATGTTAATGCACAAACCTTTATGTGTATGTGTGTAACTTGGTTATCAATTCTATTGTAGTGCTTTTTGTAGGTTTTATTAAATTATTAGGTTTTTGACTTGCAGGTTCGTGTAATGTCATTTGCTGTACCTTTGTACTGTTTGACAATATTGTCAAAAGTTTTAAAAAGCATGCTAAATGTGACCACAAAATTCCCCCTCAGAATCCCCACTCCTTTTGTGTGTACTGTTTGGGAGCAACACATCTCAAAATGGAGCGTGTAGTCTGTGCTTTGTTGGGCCACAATGGTCTTCAGAACAAAGGGTCTTCTTGCTTCTTTGACCACTTCAGTTGCTCCTCCTTCATCTTTCTTTCTGTGAAGAAGCTTTTGAAGCCAAAGGATCCCATTCATGGCAGTAAGACTCCTGGGAAGGGCATTGAGAGACCCAAGAAACAGTCCCTGGACCCCACAGCCTCTGTGGGTCTGGCACTGAAAGGTTGCCAAGGTTCTCAGTCAAACTCCTATCTCTTTCCTCTCTGGATCCATTTAGCCCTCTCTTCCTTTCCCTCATTCTGAAACAGTGATCCGGGTTCTCTTTGATTGCTCCTACTAGGCCTGTCTGTTCTAGGCGTCTGACTAAAGCCAAAGTAAACAGAATGATGCAGAGGTATCTTTGGATGCAGGTACAATTGGGGATCCTCCTGACTCCATCTTCTCTGAAAGTCAAGAACATTACCATCAATCACCTCCCTTTTGACTCCATTGCAGATCCATTCTTTGGAACCAAAGCCGTTGGATATGAATATATCCGGAGCTCTCACATTGACGCCCATATTGTCTTCCACTTCAGCTCTAAACATGACCTAGCCTCTCTCCACTCCAGCCCTGTCTGATCGAGACAAGAGTCATAGTTGAAGTTTCAGAGATGGTGTTTGAGGAGAGGGGTCACCTCCGAAACTGTAAAAGCTGTCCCTCCTCCTTGGGCCATTGGCTCTTGATAGCTTGGCTTCAGGGTCTCTCTACTCCACCTGTTAGAGAGACTTGCTTGGGTCTGATTTCCTCCACAGCCTTTAAGGTTTTTCAGTGGGATCTCTCAGTCAAGAGTAGTGCAGCCATCTTACTTGGATCCGACTCAACCTTAAAACATATCCTGCTCCGGAATCTGCTCCTTCTCAATAACAGGGACAGCCACCTTCCAAAAGTCTTGAACCCATCAGCAGGTATTCTGCAATGATACCTGGAAAGCCAACTTGCAAACAGAAGCACTTGGAATCGCCCTCTGGATCCATTACAGAAGCATGGGTTTGGAGGAAGAGGAGTGTGCTCCCCAGCTTGCCCTTTGGAGAGGTCTCTCTTAGAGAAATCTTGGAATTGTTGAAACAGAGGGGTGGTCCACAGATATGCCTTTCCTGAAATAATCTGTGTACCTGGAGGCTTTTGGAGCTAGCTTTTCTACTACCAGGATGGTCCCTCCCCCTGACACTCTCATTGACCTGGTGATGCAGTGGGTTTGAAAGGAGCTTGATACAGCAGAAGCTATACCCAAGAAATCCATTAAAATTCTAGCTGCACTGAAAGACGGACCTCATGGTAGTAAGGGTCTCCCTGTAGATGCCATGAGGTCCTTCTATTTACATGTTACAGTATTCAGAACACATGGGTTTACACCTCTTGCTACCCGAATGTCCGGCCAGTATACAAAAGATTTCAGCCACTGTATGGTGTATGGGACATCTGATGTGGCTAGCAGGATGTGCTTCAGCAGATTTAAAAATTCCTCTCTTGGAAAACAGCCTTGCTTCTAGCCATCACGTCAGCTAGAAGAGTGTCTGAGTTGCAAGCATTGATGGTTGTGGAACCCTTCCATGCTGACAGGGTTTCCCTCAAAACTAACCCTTCCTTTATGCCTAAAGTGGTGTCCAGTGTGGCTCTCAACCAATCCATCCTTTTGCCAACCTTCTTCCCTAATCCTCAAAATAAAGGGGAAAGGATCATGCACGCTTTAGATGTGCACAGACAGTTCAGGTTCTACCTTGATAGGACTAAGCCTTTCAGAAAATCTGACCAGCTGCTAGTCAGCTTTGCAACAGGGGCAGAGGGCAAGGCCATTTTAAAACAAACCATTTCCAAATGGATAGCACACTGCATCCCTTTTTGCTACAAGCACTATGGAAAACCAACCCCTCAGGGGGTCAGGACACATTCCATTAGAGCTACATCTGCCTCTACAGCATTTCTCAGGGAAGTTCCTACAAGGGACATACTGGAAGCTGCTACCTGGAGTTCTGTACACACCTTCACCAAGCATTACCACCTGCCTATCTTTTCCATATCCAGGGCAGGATTTGCTACAGCAATCTTGCAAGGCCTACTAGCCAGTCCTAACTCTTCTTGACTGCCTCCACCCTTCCTCAGCTTTGGGAAACAACCCAAGTTTGATGACTGCAACAGTGAAACATGGAGAACATAGTACAGATGTTCTTCGTGTTTCACTGCTGCAGTCATTACATTTGAGAGTAATCTGCTGGCAGGTTGCCCTCAGTCAGCCTGAATTCCAAAATCTTGGGTCCTGCGTTGGTTGCTGTCTCCTCTTCCATGACGTCAGGTCGTCGGGTATAAAACAGGCAGCCGGCGCCATTTTCTTTAGTCTTTCGTGCCGCGCGGTGCCTGAAGCAGAAGCAGTTCGCAAGTGCCGGTCGGCCGACTCCTGAAATTTTCGAATTTGAGTTTCAGTACCAAAGTCTTCACTAAAGCTAAGTACCCCGTTGGGGAAACTTTTTTCTTGTTCCATACCGATGTCAGTAAAAGTTAATAATTGCATTATTGTGGGAAGCAAATACCTCATAAGGATTTCCATTTATACTGTATTCCTTGCCTAGGCCCTGATCATAACGTGCCTAGCTGTCGGTTTTGTGCTAGATTTAACCAACACACTATTAAGCGTCGGTATATCTTTGCCTTAAAATATTTTGGAAACGGATTTAACTATCCTGAAATGTCGTTGGATAGCAATCCGACTATCGGAGTACACAAAAAATGCAAAGAAAAGGACAGAGACAGACCGTCAAGGTCCAAAACTGACGATGAAGCTTCTCCTAAGCCAGTCGTCAGTTCGCCAGTACTCAGTGAGTTGCTTTTGCAGCCCCTGATACCCACTACTTTCGTGTCACTGGCCCCTACCGAGACCCATGTGGTGTCCGGCATGCCGCAAGATTCTCAAAGTATTGTACCCGCAGATGTCTCTCCCTCAGATGGGTCCAGAGCCATTGAGCAGGCACTGGCTTCTGAGGGTGTATTCAGGCCACAACATTTTTATATAAAACCGATGCCAGCTTCAAAATCAAAGACAAAAGCAAATTCTAAAGCTAAAAAAATGACGCATGAGCCACGTGCACAGGCCTCTATACCCAAAAAGCAGATTATCAAAATGGCTGAAGACCTAATTACCTTGATCAGGGGTTCCCAACCCCCTCCTGATAAGAGGCCTGGCCAAGACACTGATTATGAATCTTCAGATCAGGTTTCTATTTCTTCTGATTCCTCTTCTGATCAGGAATTATCTATACCACCCTATGAGGATTCTGATGCAGAAGAATCTATCCCATCTGCATCTCCTCCTGAAGATAATTCATTTGGAGAAACCTTGCATACTTTGAAGGAGAATTTTCACTGGGAGAGTTGAGATTTCTCAGAATCAAAAAAGAGGCTCAGGGATTTCCTTCTTCTCACTCAGCATAGGCCTTTAGCCATACCTCCTATTTTAGACATTGTGGATGATGTGTTTTTGGAGTCAAGCTTGACTCCAGACTCCTTACCTCCGGCTTCTAGCAAGCCAGACAGATATTACAGGGTTCCTGACTCGCACAAATTTTTATTTAGAAACCCGCTGCTGACCCTGAAACTATTTCACAGGGTCCAAAAGGTGTTAAGGCCTCAACAGCAAAAAATCCTACCCCTTCTGACAGAGATTCCAGGGCACTGGATAGATGAGGAAAGAAGGTTTATACATCTGCAACCTTGGCAATTAGGGCCTTAAACTGCCAGTTTCATATGCTCAAGTATCAACAACATGTTATGGGATTACTGAAACAGAAAATGATGATTTCTGAATGTGCAGAAAATAAAGAATTGCAGGAATTCTTGCATGTAGCCGAACAAGTTGGAAAGCATACTTTGCCATGTGGTTTTGATTCCTTAGAGGCCTCCTGCAGGGCCGCAGTTAATGTATCTGTGATTAGGAGGCATGCCTGGCTAAAAGAGCAAAATTTGCCTGATCATGTTAAAGCTAAATTACTGGATGCACCTTTACAGCATGATACTCTGTTTGGTATTAAGGCAGAAGAGGTTTTAAAGAAAATGGAAGGCAAAGCTAAGTCTATGCAAACTGTAAAAGACTTCTTACAAGTGCAGCCACCAAGATTCAGTAGACACTGGCCTACAAAAAATTGGTCCTTTCCTGTGTCCGACAGAGCTCAACGGGGCAAATCCAGGCACCCTAAATGTTCTAGATACCAGTCACAGGATTCTTACAGGTCAAAGCAATGGGGTGCTTCTACCTCCAAATCTGGAGGAAATAAAGCGCAACTCTACAGTAAACAGTCTCAATGACTTCCCTCTGCCATCACCAAGCACTTATCTTTTGGCAGCTCCCTTAGGGGGAAAATTAGCACTTTATGCTCAAAATTGGCAGTTAATAACCCAGGACAAGTGGGTGTTAAACATAGTATCTCAGGGATACAGATTCCACTTCCACACTCTGGCAATTGCAAATGGTTGGCCAGATCTGCCTAAAAATCAATGGGCAGAGGCACAGAAACAAGATGTTCATCGTGTTTCACTGTTGCAGTCATTACACTTGGGTTATCCTGCTGGCAGGCTACCTGCAGTCGGACTGAATTCCAAAGTCCTGGTCCAGTGTCGGTTGCTGTCGCCTCTTCCCTGACATCAGTGCGCCAGGGGTATAAAAGATGCAGCCGACGCCATTTTCTTCAGTCTTTCTTGCCGTGCGATGCCCGAAGGAAAAGCAGTTTACAAGTGCCGGTCGGCAGACTCCTGAGATTTTCGAAATCGAATTTCAGATCTGAAGTCTTCAATAAAGCTAAGTACCCCGTTGGGGAAACTTTTTTCTTGCGCCAGACCGATGTCAGAAATAGTTAACAATTGTATTTCTTGTGGGAAGCAAATACCTCATAAGGATTTCCACTCTTACTGTATTCCTTACCTAGGCCCTGACCACGACGTTGCTAGTTGTCAGTTTTGTGCTAGATTTAACCAACGCACTATTAAGAGTCACTATGATTTTGCTTTTCATTATTTTGGCAGAAGGTTTAACTACATAATGCCGTCGGAACAACCGATGACCGGAATTCATAAAAAACGCAAGGATAAAGACAAGGACAAGCATCCAAGGTGCAAAACCAACGAAGCCTCTTCTAGGCCAGTCGCCGGTGCTCAGTGAGGCGCTTTTGCAGCCCCTGACTCCCGCTACCTCAGAGCCACAGGCCGCCTCCAACTCCCACGTGGAGACAGCTAGGCCTCTGGATACTCAAGGTATTTGCCCTTTGGAAATTAATCCCTCAGATGGGTCCGGAGCCACTGAGCAGGCATCGGCTTCTGAGGGTGTCTTCAGACCTACACAACTTTATATAAAGCCTACTTCAGCATCCAAGACAAAGTCTAAAACAGTTTTAAAGACAAGGAAACCAGTACAGCATTCTCCAGGACAGGCTTCTATGCCTAAGAAACAGATGTTCAAAATGGCCGAAGACCTAATTAATTTGATCAGGGGTTCCCATCCCCCTCCTGATAAGAGGCCTAGGCAAGACACTGAATATGGTTCCTCTGATCAGGTTTCCATTTCCTCTTTTGATCAGGGATATTCTGTTCCTCCCTATGAGGATTCCGATGCTGAAGATTCTATTCCTTCAGCTTCTCTTCCAGAGGAGTATTCTTTTGGGGAAACCCTGCATACCATGAGGGAGCATTTCCATTGGGAGAGCCAGGATTATTCCGATTCTAAGAAAAGACTTAGAGACTTTCTTTTACTTCCTCAGCACTGACCTCTTGCAATTCCCCCTGTTCTAGACATAGTAGATGATGTTTTTTGTCTGCCTCCAGACTCTTTACCTCCTGCCCCTGTTAAGCCGGACAGATACTACAGGGTCCCAGACTCCCATAAATTTCTTTACAAAAACCCTGCTGCTGACCCAGAAACTATCTCAAAGGGTCCCAAAGGGGTCAAGGCTGCTTCTGCCAAAAACCCTGTCCCCTCAGACAGAGATTTTAGGGCTTTGGACAGATGGGGAAAAAAGTTTACACTTCTGCTACCTTGGCTGTAAGAGCTTTAAATTGTCAGTTTCATATGCTCAAATATCAGCAATACTTAATGTCTTTGTTAAAACAAAAAATGTTGACAAATTCTGAATGTTTTGAGAACAAAGATTTGCAGGATTTATTGCATGCAGCAGAACAAGTGGGAAAACATACTTTGCAATGTGGCTATGATTCACTGGAGGCCTCATGCAGGGCCGCTGTTACAGGTTCTGTTATTAGAAGGCATGCTTGGTTAAAGGAACAGAATCTGCCTGATTATGTTAAAGCAAAATTATTGGATGCTCCATTACAGCATGATACTTTGGTGTTAAGGCAGAGGAGGTGTTAAAGAAAATGGAGGATAAGACAAAATCTATGCAGAGAGTAAATGATTTCTTACAGGTACAGCCACCCAGATTTAGCAGGAACTGGCCCTCTAAGAATTGGTCCTTTTCAGTGTCAGACAGACCACAAAGAGGCGGATTCAGATACCCTAGAGGCAGGCAACAGCCCCAGGGCTCATACAGGCCCAAACAATGGGGTGCTTCTACCTCCAAAAGCGGAGAAGACAAATCACAGCCTTATAGAAAACAGTCCCAATGACTTCCCTCTGCCAATGCCAAGCACTTATTTTTTGGCAGCACCCTTAGGGAGAAAGCTAGCACTTTTTTCACAAAACTTGCACAAGATCACCCAGGACAAATGGGTCTTAAATATAGTCTCTCAGGGCTACAGGTTCCACTTTCACACCCTTCCAAAGGCAAAAGGTATGCCAGACCTGCCACACAATCAATGGCAAGAGGCACAAAAACAAGTTTCATCTCTCATGGCCATGGGGGCTATTCAGCCAGTGCCACACCAAGAGCAGGGACAAGGATTTTACTCAAGACTTTTCTTAGTAACAAGAAAGGACAAAGCCTGGAGACCAATTCTGGACCTGTCTATTCTAAATACTTTTCTGGATGTCCCAAAATTCAAAATGTTGACTGTACAGCAGCTTCTGCCCATGCTGGACAAGAAGGCTTGGCTTGTAACTTTGGACCTCAAAGAGGCATACCTGCATGTCCCAATCAGAAAATCTTGCAGAAGATACCTCAGATTCATAGCTGGCTCAATGCACTACCAATTCTCTGCATTGCCCTTTGGCTTATCTACTGCACCCAGGGTCTTCACAAAATGCCTGGCACCAGTAATTGCATTTTGCAGACATAGAGGAATTCGAATATACCCCTACTTGGACTGCCTTATTCAAGCAAAGGACAAAGATATTCTACTACAGCATCTGGTGTTTGTAAAAAGATTACTAATTTGCCTAGGGTACACAGTAAACAAAAAGAAATCAAAACTAGTACCCTCTCAAGAGATAATATTCCTGGGTGCAAGCTTAAATACAACTGCCCAGATGGCTTATCTCACGCCAGACAAACAAAGACATCTGACCTCTTATTTTCAAAGATATGGCAACAAAGACCTAGTTATCTGCAAGAAAAATTCTGCAGGCTCTGGGCTACATGACATCCTGCATTCTACTAATTCCATATGCAAGTCTGCATGTGAGGAAACTACAATGGTACCTAAAAAGTGTTTGGACTCAACATTGCCACAGCCTGGAAACAGTAATTACTCTCATTCCCTGCCTGCAACAGGAATGTCAATGGTGGGCACAGGCCTGTCACCACAACAAGGGACAGCCATTCACCTTACCCACTGCCAAGCAGACTAACAGATGCATCAGATTATGCCTGGGGGGTGCACATGGCAGGATAATGTATTCAGTGCACATGGCCCACAAACCAAATGCATCTTCATATCAATCAAAAAGAGATGCTAGCTGTACAAAATGCCCTGACAGCCTTCAAGGACCTACTTCATCCAGGACAACTACTGATAAAGATGGACAATACTACAGTCATGTGGTACATAAGCAAGGGGACACACATTCCTACCCCCTCTGCAGGCAGGCCATGACTTTGTGGAACACAGCTTTGACTTATCAAGTACATCTGCAAGCACAATTCCTGCCAGGAAAGACAAATACTTTGGCAGACGAACTAAGCAGAAACCTCATGGATCCTCACGAGTGGAAACTGGATCCACAAATCTTCAACATAACGGGTGAGGATGCCCAGCCATAGATCTATTCACCTCCCCTCACAACTGCCAGCTACAGAGATTCTGCACTCGGACTTATCACACGCAAGCATGGAAAGTGGAAGCCCTTTCATTCAGCTGGAAAGCCCTTACAGTATATGCCTTCCCTCCTCTGCCTCTCCTCTCCAAGGTACTCCTAAAGGTCAGACAAGAGAAGCCAAAAATTATACTGATTGCCCTAGACTGGTCACGCCAGCACTGGTACCCAATCCTAAAGAGCTTGTCTCAAGGCTCAGCCTGGACATTGCCTCTAATACCTTATTTGCTGACCCAACAGAACAATCGGATCCTGCACAGCCAACTCAGAACCCTAAATCTGGCTGCATGGCGGATAATGTAATCATTCAGAACACACCTCTCTCTAAAGCAGTTATGGATGTTATTTTGGAGGCCAGGAGGCCCAGCACCAGAAAATCTTATGCAGAAAAATGGAAGAGATTCCATGCTTGGAACCAAGCGCAGGGAATTATCTCGCTTGAACCAAATATTCCTCAGATTTTGCAATACCTAACTGAGATGCTGGACAAAGGCCTATCCTTCTCGTCAATTAAGATCCATGCCTCTGCCATTTCAGCTCATTACAATATGGACCCACCTTTTTTTTCTCATCCACTGCTAAGACAGTTTCTCAGAGGGGCCAAAAACATAAGACCTCCAAGGAGAGCTCCAATACCTACATGGGACCTCAATTTTGTCTTGGAAAAACTCACACTGCCTCCTTTTGAGCCAGCCAATACAGAAGAGATAAAATACTTGTCATGGAAACCGCTCTTCTCCTAGCAATGACTTCAGCAAGAAGAGTCTCAGAGTTGCAGGCACTAATAGCTGTGGAACCTTTTATTATTTTCCATCAGGACAGGGTTTCTCTAAGGACAAACCTGACATTTATGCCTAAGGTAGTGTCCAGCGTGGCTCTTAACCAAACCATACATTTGCCTACCTTTTATCCAAACCCACAGAATAAGGGGGAGAGACTTCTTGCATACTTTGGACATACACAGACAGCTACACTTTTACTTGGACAAGACTAAAGCCTTCAGAAAGACTGAGCAACTCTTAGTGGCATATGCTGCAGGTTCCCAAGGAAAAGCCATTTCAAAGCAGACTATTTCAAAATGGATAGGCCACTGCATTTGTTTCTGCTATTCACAACATGGCATATCAGTTCCCAAGGCATTAGGCCACATTCTACCACAGCAGCAGCCACTTCAGCAGCCTTCCTCAGAGGAGTACCAACCAAGGATATTTTGGAGGCTGCAACATGGACTTCAGTGCACACTTTTACAAAGCATTACCATTTACCTCTCTACTCTAAATCCAGAGCAGGCTTTGCCACTGTAGATCTGCAGGTTCTCATAGCCACTCCAAACTCCATTTAGGCCCAGCCGCCCAACCTCAGCTTTGAGATTCAACCCAAGTGTAATGACTGCAACAGTGAAACACGATGAACATAGTACAGTTGTGTACCTACCATAAATGTAGATGTTCGAGTGTATTCACTGTTGCAGTCCAGGTTACCCTTCCACCACCCCCCCTTTTTTTTTGCTGGGACTTATCTGTACCTATCTATTCTTTACAACCTATGTGGTGTATTTGCTTGTAGATTAAGGTTATTTGCATGCTTTTTTATGATCATAATTTTTACAGCCTACCCTTTTGGGGCCACCTGACATCTGGGGCAAGAAAAACTGAAGAAAATGGTGTCGGCTGCATCGTTTATACCCCTGGCACACTGATGTCAGGGAAGAGGCGACAGCAACTGACGCCGGACCAGGACTTTGGAATTCAGGCCGACTGCGGGTAGCCTGCCAGCAGGATAACCCAAGTGTAATGACTGTAACAGTGAATACACTCGAACATATACATTTATGGTAGGTACACAACTGTACTTTACATCCCTCATGGATATGGGGGCTATTCAGCCAGTACCAGAACAAGAAAAAGGACAAGGGTTTTATTCAAGACTGTTCTTGGTACCCAGAAAAGACAAGGCCTGGCGCCCAATACTGGATTTATCAATTTTGAACACAAACCTGGACATTCCAAAATTCAAAATGCTAACTTTGCAGCAGCTTCTGCCCATGCTGGGCAAGAATGCTTGGCTGGTGACATTAGACCTAAAAGAGACATACCTGCAAATCCCAGTAAGGGAATCGTGCAGAAGATACCAAGGCTGGCTTTATGCATTACCAATTCTCTGCACTGCCCTTTGGCTTATCTACTGTGCCCAGAGTCTTTACAAAGTACCTGGCACCAGTAATTGCATTTTGTAGACAAAGAAGTATACACATCTATCCTTACTTGGACGACTGCCTCATTCAAGTAGAGAACAAGGACATTCTTCTTCAGCATGTGGCGTTTGTGAAAAGGCTTCTAACATGCCTAGGGTACACAATAAACGAAAAGAAGTCACAACTGGTGCCCTCTCAAAAGATAACATTCCTGGGTGCAAGCTTGAATACAACTGCCCAGATGGCTTTCCTAACACCAGACAAACAAAGGCAACTGACTACTTACTTCAAACTGATGGCAACAAAAACCCAGTTGTTTGCAAGACAAACTCTGCAAGCTTTGGGGTTCATGGCATCCTGCATTCTACTGATTCCATATGCAAGACTGCATATGAGGAAACTACAGTGGTATCTAAAAAGTTTATGGAGTCAACATTGTCACAGTCTGGAAACAATGATTCCTCTCATTCCCTGCCTACAGCAGGAGTTTCTATGGTGGGCAAAGGCATGTCACCAAAACATGGGACGGGCTTTCACTCTATCCCCTGCCAACCAAACCTTAGCAACAGACTCATCAGATTATGCATGGGGGGGGGGCTCACCTGGCGGGAAGTTGCATTCAAGGTATATGGACCCCAAAACAAATGCATCTGCATATCAACCAAAAAGAGATGTTAGTTGTTCAAAATGCCCTGACAGCCTTCAAGGACTTACTTCATCCAGGACAACTACTGATAAAGATGGACATCACCACAGTAATGTGATACATAAACAAGCAGGGGGGCACGCACTCATACCCCCTTTGCAGAATAGCCATGGCACTGTGGGACATAGCCTTGACTTACCCAAGTACATCTTCAAGCTCAATTCCTGCCAGGAAAGCAAAATACTCTGGCAGACGATTTAAGCAGAAACCTTATGGACCCTCACGAGTGGAAACTAGATCCACGAGTCTTCAGCATGATAACAAAGAAATGGGGGACCCCGAACATAGACCTATTTGCCTCTCCTCGGAATTATTAATTGGAAAAATTCTGCACAAGGGCTTATCACAGACAGGCATGGAAAGTGGACGCCCTATCCTTCAGTTGGAAAAACCTGTCAGTTTACGCCTGTCCTCCTCTACCTCTTCTTCCCAAGGTCCTACTATAAGTCAGACAAGAGAAACCAAAGATGATACTAATTGCCCCGGACTGGCCTTGCCAATACTGGTACCCAATCCTAAGGAATATGTCTCAATTCCCAGCTCGGTACATGCTCAAATACCTCACTTACTGTCCCAGCAAAACAATCAGATCCTGCACAATCAGCTCCAAACACTGAACCTGGCAGCATGGCTGATCATGTAGTTATTCAAACAACACCTCTCAGTAAAGCTGTGATTGATGTCGTTTTGGAAGCCAGAAGGCCTAGTACTAGAAAATCTTATGCTGATAAATGGAAGAGATTCTGTGCTTGGAACCAAGCACAAGGAACTGACACATCAGAGCCAAGTATTCCTCAGATTTTACAATACTTGACTGAGATGCTTGACAAAGGCCTATCTTTTTCATCAATAAAAATCCATGCCTCTGCCATCTCGGCTCATTACAACACAGAGCCACCAATCTTTTCTCATCTTTTACTAAAGCAGTATCTTAGAGGGGCCAAAAATTTAAGGCCTCCCAGAAGATCACCAATTCCTGCATGGGACCTCAATTATGTGTTGGAAAAGCTCACCCTGCCTCCATTTCAACCGGCTGCTACTGCAGATCTAAAGTTCTTATCATGGAAAACAGCTCTGCTCCTGGCAATTACTTCAGCAAGAAGGGTCTCAGAGCTACAGGCCCTCATGGCTGTGGAGCCTTTTATCATATTGTACCCAGACAGGGTGTCCCTCAGGACCAATCCTTCATTTATGCCTAAGGTGGTTTCCAGTGTGGCACTTAACCAAACTATTCATCTGCCAACTTTTTATCCAAAACCGCAGAACAAGGGGGAGCGGATTCTGCATTCCTTAGACGTACACAGACAACTAAGATTCAACTTGAGCAGGACTAAAGCTCTAAGAAAAACTGAGCAGTTACTAGTGACATTTGCTGCAGGATCAGAGGGAGAGGCTATTTCAAAGCAGACAAGCCACTGCATTCATTTCTGCTACTTACACCATGGCATTAGGTCTCATTCCATCAGGGCTGCAGCTACATCAGCAGCTTTTCTCAGAGGGGTACCAACCAAAGACATTCTAGAGGCTGCTACTTTGAGTTCTGTTCACACTTTTACAAAGCATTATCATTTGCCTTTCTACTCTAAGTCCAGGGCAGGCTTTGCCACTGCAGTTCTGCAGGGCCTTATAGCCGCCCGTAATGCAGTTTAGCTCCAGCCTCCCATCCATAGCTTTGGGATTCTACCCAAATGTAATGACTGCAACAGTGAAACATGAAGAACATAGTACAGTTGTGTACACTTACCATAAATGTAGATGTTTGAGTGTATTTACTGTTGCAGTCCAGGTTACCCGCCCACCATCCCCCTTTTATTCTGGAGTTTCTCTTTCCTTCACTATCTTCTACAGCCTTTGTGGTGTATTTGCTTGTAGATGAAGGTAAAGTTTGTATTGTTGCATGTATATATAGCTTATATATATATATATATTTGCTACCCATTTGGGGGGCACCTGACATCTGGGGCAAGAAAAACTAAAGAAAATGGCGTCAGCTGCCTGTTTTATACCCCTGACGACCTGACGTCATGGAAGAGGTAACAGCAACCGACGCAGGACCCAAGACTTTGGAATTCAGGCTGACTGAGGGCAACCTGCCAGCAGATTACCCCCAGATGTAATGACTGCAACAGTGAATACACTCGAACATCTACATTTATGGTAAGTGTACACAACTGTACTTTGTGGACACTTACCGTAAATGTAGATGTTCGAGTGTATTCACTGTTGCAGTCCGGGATTCCCTCCCTCCAGCCCCTGGTTTTCTGTATCTCTTTATTTCTCCTCTCTATGGCTATTCCTACTGTTATTGGTATTTACTCTTTACTGCTGGTGTTTTCCCCACCATATACTAGCTCTCTATTTGGGGGCTCCTGACATTTGGGGCAAGAAAAACTGATATAATGGCTGCCTGTTTTTCTACCTCTGATGACCTCTCATCATGGAAGAAGCGATAGCATCTGAAGCAGAAATACTAAGTCTCTGGTATTCGGCCTGACTGAGGGCTACCTGCAGGCAGATAACCCAAGTGTGATGACTGCAACAGTGAATACACTCAAACATTTACATTTATGGTAAGTGTACACAACTGTACTTTCTTCACACTACCGATGTTCGACACAAACCAACAACTTCAGTTCTGTCTAAAACTACCAAGTTTCTAGTCCAAGAGTACACACTACACCTAGAAACCGACAACCAAAGCGCATTTACCTGCTCCCTTGCCACAACATCAAATGCTTAGAATGGGAGAAGACCTTATTATGCTGATTAGGGGAAGTCAGCCTTCCCCTGCTAAGAGAAAAAGGGACTAGTCCCCAGCAGCTTCAAGAGACTGAGTCCGACGACTCTGAGGTATCTGATTATGAAGACATGCCTTTATCTGCTTATGAGGATTCAGCTGCAGAGGAATCCATTCCCTCTAACTGTCCTCCTGAGGACTTTTCTTTTGGTGAAACCTTACATACTTTAAGAGAGCATTTCCACTGGGAATGCCAAGACTATCCTCAGTCCAAAAAGAGACTCAGAGAATTTCTAGATTTGTCACAACACAGACCTTTAGCAATACCCCCAGTCATGGAAGTTGATGATGTTTTTGTGGAATCTAGTCTTACTCCTGATACTTTACCCCCTGCCCCTAGGAAATCAGACAGGTACTACAGAGTACCTGACTCTCTCAAATTTATTTTCAAAAATCTTTCTACTGACTCAGAGACCATTTCCCAGGGGCCTAAAGGTATCAAGGCAACTACAGGTAAGAATCCCACTCCTTCAGACAGGGATTCCAGAGCTTTGGACAGATGGGGTAAGAAGGTATATAACTTTGCAGCTGTTGCCATTAGGGCTTTGAATTTTCAGTTTCACATGCTGAAGTACCAGCAACATATTATGGAACTTATTAAACAAAAAGTAGCAACCTTTACAGACTGTGCAGAAAATAAAGAATTGCAGGAGCTTAAGCACTCTGCAAGCCAAGTCAGCAAGCATACATTGCAGTGTGCCTTTGACACCCTAGAAGCATCTTGCAGGGCAGCAGTCACTGGTTCTGTACTGAGAAGGCATGCTTGGTTTAAGGAGCAGACCTTGCCAGACCATGTCAGATCAAAGTTATTAGACGCTCCTTTGAACAAGGACAATCTGTTTGGCATATCATTTTAAATCGAGTTGCTGGCTACTGAGACTTGTCTGCATATATCAACTGGACATAAGCTGATTTAAGTATATTTTCTGCACTTATTTAAGATTTGCGTGAGTAAATATTGTGTGTCTTGGATTCAGTAAATATTGTGTGTGTCTCTGAATCTCTGCAGTTAGCCATCCAAGCTCACTGAAAGTTGTTAGACTGCTTTGAAATTCCTTTGTAAGTGTTAATTAGCTTGGGGGTTTCTGCTAATTTTAAAATCTGTGTTGGTTACATTTCTAGTAATCATTTTAAATCGAGTTGCTGGCTACTGAGACTTGTCTGCATATATCAACTGGACATAAGCTGATTTAAGTATATTTTCTGCACTTATTTAAGATTTGAGTGAGTAAATATTGTGTGTCTTGGATTCAGTAAATATTGTGTGTGTCTCTGAATCTCTGCAGTAGTTCCCCACCCACCCTCCCTCCCTCCCTGTTTCTTGTTGTGGTGTTAATCTTGGTGGCTTTGGAATTGCCCGCCCCTGCTGTAAATCTCTTTTTGCACACTCCTCCTGGACCCATCTCATTCGCTCACTCAACTGAGTACAGTGAGATCATATTTTGATTTTGGGTACTCTTACCAGTCCCATCTCCTCTGCAGTGTACAGAGAGAGCACTTGGGAAGGGCATTCCCCTATAGTATCTTAATCTGCTCTGTTTCCTCCATCTCAAAAAAAAAAATAATAATTTTTTTGCACTTTAACTGCCTTACTGTATTTATGTTTCTTCCTACTTTATTACCTTATTTTGCTTTTGCCTCTTTTAGAAGTACTCAATTAAATTTATTCTGCTGCCTTTATTACTGCTCGTTAGTAGCCTGATTAAATTGTAACTGTTATTCTAAGGCCCTTGGTTTAAGCACTTGGGCTTCAAACCAGTTGTTTTACATTAGGAAGGTTTGTGGTCTGCACTGTTGTGGCAGGACAGGTAGCGTACATCCTTCTAAGTTGGGAACTGCTGATTGAAGGCTCAGTGTCTGTTATACTAAAAGTGTATTAGTTCTAGGTTAAGGACTTGGGCTTCAGGCCAGTTATTTTACATTAAGAAGGTTTGTGGTCTGCACTCTTGTGGGAGGAGAGGCTAGATTCTGCCCTTCTGAGCTGGGAATTTCTGGTTAAAGGCTTATTGCGCATGCTTACTTGAACTGTTTCTTTCTGAAATTGGTACGCCTTGTTTTCTGTAGCATAGACTAGATTCAGGCCGGCTGGATCTAGCTTTGTTTGTATGAATTGTGCACTGACCCAGGCCGTCTTTTTTGGAGAAGGTTTCTCTGTACCCTGGTGGCAGGACTGTGCAGTTAGAACTTGTCTGATTGAAGACTGCTGGAACAGAGCTCAGTTTTAAGCTTTTTAACTGGTCAATTGGGTAAAGTGTTGTTTTGATTGTATCTGCTCTATTTTCTGGAAAAAAAATGTGTGTATATATATATATATATATATATATATATATATATATATATATATATATACATACATACATACATACATACTTCTTTCTCGCCTTTCTGAACTAGTATAGTCCAGTTTTCATGTTATTGCTGAATCCAGGGTTGTGTTACAAGTTTCTGTGTTGCCATACCTTACTTGGATAGAAGGAAGTTTCTCTCTGTTCACCTCTGAGAGAGGGGAGCTTTGAGCAGGCTATCTCTGTCCCTGGAGGAGTGGTTTCAGCCCAGAAGTTGGTAGTTTATTGGCCTTTTTGGGCTAATTTTGATTGTATCTGCTCTATTTTCTGAAAAAAAAAATGATATACTTGTTTCCCACCTTTCTGAACTAGTATAGTTCAGTTTTCAGGTTATTGCTGAATCCAGGACTGTGTTACAAGTTTCTGTGTTGCCATTACCTTACTTGGATAGAAAGAAGTTTCTCTGTTCACCTGTGAGAGAGGGGAGCTTTGTGCAGCCTATCTGTCCCTGGAGGAGTGGTTTCAGCCCAGAAGTTAGTAGTTTATTGGCCATTTTGGGATAATTTCTATCTCTTTCACTTCCCTGCTATAAAAACCTCATTTGCACAGTTTTTACGCTTGTATTCCGCTCAGCAAGTGCCTTCCAAGTGTTCTGCAGAGTCTACAGCAGCAGAGAGACAAAAGAATGAATTTGGAGTGATTAAGTATCAGTTTTCTGCTTTTCTTGCTGTCTTAACTAATTCTGCCTAAAACGCCAGTTTTTTTTTCTTAGAGAATCTGTGATTTAAAAAGTTTGTTATTGTATACAACTCCGCATAGCTCCTCATGGTGTCCTGCAGAGTGATACAGGCAACTGGTAGGCTACACACTCAAGTGCGCTAGCCGAATTAAAGCATTTACTGTGTTTCTGTATCTAATTTCTGCTACTTAAAAAAAAAATCCTTGTTTCCCGCCTTTACTGAACTAGAATAGTCCAGTCTTCAGGTATTGCTGATCTCTGGGCTGTGTCATAGTTCCTGTGTTGCCCATATCCTTATTTGGATAGGAGGAAGCTTCTTTGTTCACCAAAAGATTGGGGAGCTCTGAGCAGCCTATCTGTCCCTTGAGGAGTGGTTCCAGCCCAGTAATTTGTAGCTTATTGGCCGTTTTGGGCCATTTCCTATCTCTTTCTAACCCCCTGCTTTAAAGCCAGCTTTTGCGCTTGTAATTTAAAGTTTGTCCTGTTTGTTGCATTTACCTGTTGAGGCTACACACTCAAATGCGCTAGCCTGTGTTGCATATTTATTGCATTTTCCTGCTGTTTGTTGCAAAAAAGAAAAAAAAAATATCCTTGTTTCCCATCTTTCCTGACCTAGAGTAGTCCAAATACAGGCTTTGCTGTATTCTGGACTTTTGGAAAGTTCCTGTGTTGCCCATTTCCTTTCTTGGATAAAGGGAGGCTTCTTTGTTCACCAGTGGCAGTGGGGAGCTTAGAGCAGCCTATCTATCCCTGGAGGAGTGTTCCCAGCACAAGAATCTGGTAGTCTATTGGCCGTTTTGGGCCAATTTCTAGCTCTTTCAAGTCCCCCTGTATAAAACCCACTTTGGCGCATTTTTTGCGCTTGTTACTACTCAGCCAAGCTCCTCGTGGTCCTGCAGAGTGGTGCTAGCAGCAGAGAGGCTAAAAGAGTGACTGCTAACCTGATAAAAGTGTTTTCCTGCTACTACCTGGGCGACTGTCCGATCTAGCTAAACTACAAGTATTTCTGCATTCTTGAACTGTTTTAAACTGTTTAAAGTTGTTTTTAAAGTTTGTCCTGTTTGTGGCATTTACCTGTTGAGGCTACACACTCAAGTGCACTAGCCTGTGTTACATATTTATTGCATTTTCCTGCTGTTTGCTGCAAAAAAGAAAAAAAAATTATCCTGGTTTCCCATCTTTCCTGACCTAGAGTAGTCCAAATACAGGCTTTGCTGTATTCTGGACTTTTGGAAAGTTCCTGTGTTGCCCATTTCCTTTCTTGGATAAAGGGAGGCTTCTTTGTTCACCAGTGGCAGTGGGGAGCTTAGAGCAGCGTTATCTATCCCTGGAGGAGTGTTCCCAGCACAAGAATCTGGTAGTCTATTGGCCGTTTTGGGCCAGTTTCTAGCTCTTTCAAGTCCCCAGGTATAAAACCCACTTTGGCGTGGTTTTTGTGCTTGTTACTACTCAGCCAAGCTCCTTGGGGTCCTGCAGAGAGGTGCTAGCAGCAGAGAGGCTGCTAACCTGATAAAAGTGTTTTTTTTTGCTGCTACTACCTGGGCGACTGTCCGATCTAGCTAAACTGCAAGCATTTCTGCTTCTTGAACTGTTTTAAACTGTTTAAAATTGTTTTTGCACCTGCACTTTTAAAGTTTGCCCTGTTTGTTGCATTTACCTGTTGAGGCTACAAACTCAAGTGCACTAGCCTGTGTTACATATTTATTGCATTTTCCTGCTGTTTGCTGCAAAAAAGAAAAAAAAATTATCCTGGTTTCCCATCTTTCCTGACCTAGAGTAGTCCAAATACAGGCTTTGCTGTATTCTGGACTTTTGGAAAGTTCCTGTGTTGCCCATTTCCTTTCTTGGATAAGGGGAGGCTTCTTTGTTCACCAGTGGCAGTGGGGAGCTTAGAGCAGCCTATCTATCACTGGTGGAGTGTTCCCAGCACAAGAATCTGGTAGTCTATTGCCCGTTTTGGGCCAATTTCTAGCTCTTTCAAGTCCCCCCTGTATAAAACCCACTTCAGCGCGGCTTTGCATGATTTTGCGCATAGAGCAGCATCGGGCAACGCCGCTTAATTGGGTTTAAACCATTCTCGGCTCCACAAAGTCTGCTCTTCACTTTTTCCCTTAGAACTGATCTAGTTCTCATAATAAACACCCTATTCCTACTCTAAAGCCTGGCACTTGCTCACTAAAGCAATTATATAAGTCAGCACTAAAAAATTAAAAGCACTACACCCTCACAAACTCCGCTTGAGTACCTTGTTCCCCATTGGCCCTTTTTTCAATTATAAAGGAATTCCCAATACTATTCTAGCATGTCCAAAGGTCAGTTGTCAATCTCCTCTCCGGTCCAGCTGGTGAATCTGGGAATCTTGAGGCAATGTTACAACTGCCTCATGTACACAGGCAACCCTCTCCTCCTCCCAACAAATTCCAACACATGTGAGAGATGCAACCATATAGCCAAACTGGAGGTTAAGCTCTCTCAACTCAGTACTGGCGTAACCAGTCAGGAGGAGAAGGAAACCACACTCACTACAATTCCAGTCTCACATAGACCTACCACGACGGCAAACCAAACACATAAACACACAAAAACATACTCGGAGGCTCTAAATAAAAATCTGCCTAAGCAACGGAGACCTCCAAAGCAGACACCCAAGCAACCGCTACCCCAAAACAAAACACGTGCAACACATAGCTCACAAAGCCAGTGTGCCGAACAGTCACAGCCCTTAAGGCTAAACAACACACCTGATACACTTGTAATTGGTGACTCTATCATCAGGCACACTGACGTCCCATTCACCAGGCTGAAAAAGGAGAAGGTCACGGTGAGCTGCCTGTCGGGCGGTAGGATCCGCCACATAACACAAGCACTCAGGTCACTCCAAGGCAAGTACAAATATGACTCAGTCATTGTCCATTCTGGTGTGAATGACCTGAGACATACCTCCCTGGACTACATGAAGAGAGACATAGAGGAGCTCTCTGAGCATGTAGCCCAGGCCGGTATGACCCTGACCTTGAGTAGCATTTTATCCTCACCAAGAATGATGCCACAATATGAAGACAAGATGATCAATTTCAACAATTGGCTTAAGTATTGGTTTCATTCAAAGGGGATCCAATGCCTGTCAGCCTGGGATGACATGCTCAACAAGCCACGATGCTTTGCTAGGGACGGCTTGCACCTGTCACCCCTGGGCTTTCGGATATTGGCAAAGGCTCTTGCCACCCCCATAGTGCCTTTTTTGGGCAAGGCTCAAAAGACAAACCCACATCCATAGGTATCACAAGGGATAAGAAACTAAGAGTAATGCTACTCAATGCCAGAAGTCTAAACCTCAAGATGCATGCACTCAAAACTTTCCTTAGCATGGAGAACATCGATATCTGTGCAGTAACAGAAACCTGGTTCAAGGCTCCCGAGAGCACCCCAGCACTATCAGGTTATACCTCATACCATGTTTTTCGGCCCCAAAACTTTGACCGAACCACAAAAGGAGGGGGAGTATCAATATTCGTCAAAGATACCCACACCTCCAGGTTGGTGGTGCAGCACGAAACATCAGAGACTATCCATGTGCAACTAACAGTGGGTAAAACTGCCTTCCAGTTTAGAGCCTGCTACAGACCACCCTCCCAAACCCAGGAACCCCACTCGGCCTTCCTGAGAACACTGGAAAATATGAAGGTCTCTCCAAACACCATTATATTGGGCGACTTCAACTACCCAGACATAGACTGGGAGCATTACTCTAGCTCCAACACCCTAGCCCAAAGGTTCCTAGAATTTATAAACTCAAATGCTATGGAACAGCTTGTTACCACTTCCACAAGAGGGGAAAACATAGTGGACCTGATCATCACCAACATGGGGACTTTATGCTCCAGAACAGAAGTGTATCCGTCACTGGTAAGATCAGACCATAAACTAATCTCACTAGATATTCACATCCCGCCCCAGCCCCTGCTCAGAAAACCACAGTGACAAACTTTTCTAAAGCAAATTTCACACACCTCAAAACTGAGGTGGAATCCTTCAAAGCCCCCGGGCCTGTGGAAAATACGGCCCAGACTGCAGAATCCTTTATAAACGCATTCTATGAACACCTTCAGGAATGCATGGATCATGCAATCCCAAACAAAACCAAGACCCAATCCTCCAAAGGCAGGCATCCTGTCTGGTAGACCCCAGTCATAAACAAACTATACAATAGAAGGAGGAAGCTACTGCATGATAGAGAAAAATCCCAAAAAGGGAAGGCATCTCTGATCAGTATTAGCAAAAAACTACGGGCACTCATAAAATCGTCTAAGGCCAGCTTCGAGAGAAAAATTGCACAGGACACTAAGGATAATCACAAGGCTTTCTTTAGTTATTTTAGAAACCTGGGTGGGAATTCCCAGATATTCTCAGAATTAGTCCAAAATGACAAAAAATACACCGAACCCACAGACATTGCCAACATCCTAGCTGACAAGTTCAGCGCAAACTTCTCCCCCCTTCCCCACCAAAGGGCAAATATCTATCCAGCAGAGTGCTGCCCCCCTGACATCTCAGATGCTCAGGTAAGAGCCGCCCTCTCCAAAGCAAAATACACAGCATCAATGGGACCAGACGGTGTCCCGGGATGCGTCCTACATGAACTCCAAGAAGAACTAAACCCAAACATAAAACTACTGTTCAATCTTGGCCTTACTACAGGATATGTACCCAAAGAGTGGTGTACAGCAACAGTGGTCCCTCTCCAAAAAGGTGGTGCTGCAACGGATCCTGGAAACTATCGCCCCATAAGCCTGACTAGCTTGGTCTGCAAAGCTATGGAAAGGATCATCATGGACCTCATAAATAAAGATATTGGGGACCTACAGACACTGGATCCTACCCAGTTCGGCTTTATTAAGGGTGGATCCTGCCTCTTAAACCTGGTCAATTTCTTTGAAACAGTCACCAAGGCCATTGACGAGGGGAAGGTGGTCCACACAGCCTACCTGGACCTCGCAAAAGCCTGCGATACAATACCCCACTCTGGCATTATAGATAAGCTCACCAGCTTAAACATAAACCCCTATGTCACTAGATGGATTGCAAATTGGCTCAAGGACAGAACCCACATGGTTAGAATTGCTGGAGCCATGTCAGACTCCAAATCAGTTACAAGTGGCGTCCCACAAGGCTCAGTCCTGGGACCTCTCTTGTTCAGTATATATTTCTCGGAGGTACAGGCCAACATGGAAGGACTGTGGCTGACCAAGTTCTCAGATGACTGCAAACTGGGCGCCATAATCGACTCTCCAGCCGACACAAGCATCCTACAAAAGGGCCTCATAGAAACAGGCAACTGGTGCCAGAGCCATGGCCTCAAGCTAAACGCCAAAAAGTGTATAGTCATCCCCTTCGGCAAAAGCAAAGTGTCCACAAATTACCACATAGATGATAATCCATTAAGTACGGAAGAAGTAATTAGGGACCTGGGGACCCAAGTTGCTAGCAATCTCTCATTCGACAACCATGTGGCCAAAGTGGTTAGAAAATCATTTTATATAGCCCACCTAATCATGAAGGGATTCACATCTAGATCAGGGGAGGTCATCGTGCCTCTTTACTCATCCCTCATCAGGCCCATAATTGAGTACAATGCCTCTTTTGGGATGTACCTTACCAGACACCTGCAGCAACTGGAAAGACCCCAAAAGTACCTCACCAAGAGGATCAAAGGGCTCAAACAGATGCCATATGCTGCTCGGTTAAAGAAACTCCAGCTCTACTCAGTGGCATACCGCCTGCTCAGAGGCGATCTGTGCCTGATGTATAAAGCCATGTCCATCCCGGAATTAATGGACATGCTGCATCTCAGAAAATCCAAATCCCATCAAGCTACGCGCTCGAGAGACTTGAACCTCAGCACTGAAATAAATAGGACATGCTGGAGGGACAGATTCATAACCCAGAGGCTCCCTTCACTCTGGAATAAAATCACAGTCCAGGTTAGGCAGAGTCCCTCATTGACTCTCTTCAAGAGGAATCTTGATGAGTGGATGGGAGATTGTAGATTTACTCCGGGTATCACTTCTGTGTCACTGTTAGACAGATGCACAGTATACTAACCTCGAAAAAGGGCATAGCAAAATTCATTTTAAAATGGGTGGCGAAAGCCAAACACACACTGGCTAGGCTTGTAAATGCCCTAGGGGGCAGATAGCCTAGTATGAACCTATGAACCAAGGCAGAAGAGGTTCTTAAAAAGATGGAAGAAAAAGCTAAATCTATGCAGACAGTTAAAGAATTCTTACAAGTACAGCCTCTTAGATTCAGTAGGCATTGTCTCTTGAATCACTGGTCCTTTCCAGCCCCCTCCAGGCCATCTCAAACTAGACCCAGGGAAAACGGACCACCCAGACTTCAGTCTCAGGGTATGCAGAGATCTAAGCAATGGAGTGCCCCCACCCTCAAAACGGGGAGTGCTAAGCCACTTCCTTATGGAAAGAACTCACAATGACTTCTCTACTTCACTCTCCACCTCTGCCCAACTGCTTGTGCCCCTAGGAGGAAAACTTGCCCTTTGGGCAAAAAAATGGATATCCATCACAAAAGATGGATGGGTCCTCAACATTGTATCCCAGGGGTACAAATTCTACTTCCACTCTCTGCCAACCCCAAAAGGGTTCCCAGACCTTCATCCAAACCAGTGGGCAGAGGCACAAAACCAAGTCCTTTCCCTGCTCTCTATCAGGGTTATTCAACTGGTTCTGGCAGAACAGATAGGTCAAGGATTCTATTCCAGACTTTTCCTTGGACCCAGAAAAGAGGGTTCTTGGCGCACAACCCTGGATCTTTCAATTCTCAACATCTTCCTGGTGGTACCAAAATTCAAAATGCTTACCCTGCAACAGCTTCTACCTATGCTAGCTAAGGATGCCTGGTTAGTCACCCTAGAATTAAAAGAAGCCTATCTGCACATTCCTATAAGGGAGTCATGCAGGAAGTATCGACGTTTCAGGGACGGATCTATGCATCATCAGTTCTCTGCACTTCCCTTTGGCTTATCCACTGCTCCCAGAGTATTCACAAAATGCCTAGCCCCAGCCATTGCTTACTGCAGGCGGAGAAATTTCCAACTTTACCTGTACTTGGACGACTGCCTGATACAGGCAGACAGTCAGGAATGTTCTATTACAGCACCTGACATTTGTAAAAAAAAAAAAACCTCACATCCCTGGGGTACACCATCAACGAAAAGAAATCAAAACTAGTGCCTAGTCAAAATTATATTCCTGGAAGCAAGCTTGGACACAGCATCCCAGATGACATTCCTCACTTCAGAAAAACAAGTCTGTCTGACAGCCTATGTCAAACAAATGGCCACCAGAACCCAGTTATCCGCAAGGAAAATCCTGTAGGCCCTAGGGTTTATGGCCTCATGCATCCTGCTAATTCCATATGCCAGATTGCATATGAGGAAACTTCAGTGGTACTTAAAAAGTCTTTGGTGCCAACATTCTCAGGACCTGGAAACCATTAATGTTAAGTTGTCAATCTCGCCTTCATTCTTGCTGGATGGGTTCAGAGCCGATCTTCGGCTCCAACTCGGCCAATACTAAAGCTCGAGAGCTAATTACACCGGCTTGAGGCTCCCCTATATCCCACAATGCTAGGCGGTAACTACTCAGATCTCGTTTGCCGCTATAGCTGACGAGGTGCTTTTCTACCGGCTCAGGCAGGTGAGTTAGAGTTTTTACCATATTAGGTATTTCTTAACCCCCTTTTTTGTTTCATACCATAACCTTTTTAGTTTAATTAAATATTTAGATAAATCGTCCCCTGTTTTGCGGGTCTATATTCCCTTTCTTCCCTTATCTTGTAGGACTTTGGCCCCTCCCTTCCCCCAGTCCTTTAGTGTGACTAAATTAATTGTTTTTTCTGTTAAGGGCTTGTGTGTGTGTGTGTGTGTGTGTGTGTGTGTGTGTGTGTGTGTGTGTGTGTGTGTGTGTGTGTGTGTGTGTGTGTGTGTGTTTGTGGCTTGTGTTAGCCTTAATGATTTAATAATTTCTTCGGTAGAGGGTGTGTCTGTAGTGTGTTTGTGTTTTTGTCAGGCACTCCTTTTACGATGTCAAAAGACTCTAAGGTCTCAGGCTTCAAGAAGTGTGACTCGTGCTGTCAGAAAATGTCTCTGACAGACGGTCACACTTCTTGTGTGTATTGCCTGGGACCTTTGCACCTGCAAGACTCTTGTGCTGTTTGTCATGGTTTTAGCCCTAGAGTCCTGCAGGAACGCAAGAATAAATTAATCTTGCGGGGCTTGTTAAAGCCTGAAGGCCCCCCGACTCAGTCTGTGTCGGGGAAGCCTTCTAAAACTTCCAAACAGTCGGCTCCGGTTTCAGAGTCGACTGCTGGAAAGATTAAGTCGGCTTCGACATCGGCTCCAGCCGGAGCCGATGTTTCCAAGCCTCATACTGTTACCTCGGCTCCGGCTGGAGCCAAGGCTGATAAAACTCCGTTGGCTCCGATACTCTTAACGCAGCCACAGTCTAGGAAGAGGTCCAGATCCCCCTCTATCGGCTCAGTGCATTCGGCGCTAGGATCCCCTCTTCTTTCTGAACGGAGCCATAAAACTCATTCCTCACGGTCTTCCAGGTGATCTGACCATGATTTGCAAAGGGTAGTGAGTAGACTTCTCAAGTCCAAGGCACTGGCCCAAATGCTGCATAGCCCGACTCACCAGTCAGTGGCTATTTCCGTTCCCCAATACATTCCTCCTCCGACTCCTTTGAGTTCAGAGCCAGGGCTTGTCGGAGCCATGACTGTCGGTGCGTCGGATCCGATACCTTCCCTTTTGGCTCCATCGTCTGCTCCGATCTACTCCTTGGAGGGATCTCGGCGCCGGGCTTCCCTCATCGGCTCCGGGGGAGCGAGTGGCATCGGACCCTTGTCCAACCCCGCTCTCCCACTCGGGGCTTCGGCGCTGGTGAGTTCGGCTCTGACATCGGCTTCGGAGCCGTCCCTGTCAGTGCCGGGGGAGGTCCTTGTCTCTTCGGAGCGGGGGCCTCTGGCCTTGCTTGACAGGGGTGCCTTCGAGGTCATGCGGAGCATGCTAGAACCAGGTTCTGCCCCACAGTCGGCTCCTTCAGCCCCCCCATCTACAGTGCCTGCGGTGATTTCTACTCACCCCCTTGTCTTAGACCGCAGAGAGCCAACTCCTCAATTTCCCCATTGGGAATTTCCTCCTCTTCCGAGGCCTCTCCTGACCCGGCAGGAGATCCCCCAAGGAAGAGGCAGTGCAAGAGGAAGCACATTGACTCCCCTGAGTCTATCACCTCTGACACTGACTTAGAGGAATCCGAAGGTTCCCCTCGATCCCCCTCTGAGGATGTCTCCTTTGCTGACATCCTTGAGATCCTGAAACAGAGGGGGAACTGGCCAGCCCTTAACCCTTCGGAGGATGAGTCAGTGTATCTTGAGGTGTTTGGCTCTTGCCCTTCTACCTCCTGGGTGTCCCCTCCCTTTGACCCCCTTATGGAAGTGGTGGCAAGGAAGGCTTGGACGGCTCCAGATTCAGTGGAACCCACCCCGAGGAGACCATCTAAATTTATTACTGCCCCTAGAGATAAAGATTTTTTATCCAAAGGTGTCCCTGTTGATGCCATGGTGGTGGCTGCGGCCACTAAGAAGGAGTTAGCTGATCCTTCGGTTCCTGTCCATCCTCCTAATAAGGAATCTAGGACCATGGACAGGTACAGCAAGCGGATGTTCTCAACAGCGACCTTTTCAATGCGTTCGCTGAATTACTTATGCCACTTCACTCGTCTCCAGAGAGATTTACTCAAGGATATGGGTGACTGATAAAGGATCCTACAGCTGAGAGGTTCAAAGACACAATGAACTCCCAGTTGGCAACCCTGAATTCCATCGTTAACTCCTCCATGCGGCTGGTCTCATATTCTGCAGATGGGGCGAGTAGAACCGCAGGCACAGGTGTTGCCTTACGACGTCACGCCTGGATGCGGCTATGCAACTTTGCGGACCCTTTCAAGGCGTCCTTCACCAATTCTCCCTTTGATGGATCATCCTTGTTTGGTCCACAGGTGAAGGATACATTGACCAGGTGCGAGGTAGAAGGTAAGACTCTCTCTGCTGTAGGAGTCTGTTTTTCTACCCCTTCTAGACCCTATCCCAAAGGTCAGAGGGGAGGAAAGATGTGGTTCCGCAAACAATCCTAGGGAGTCTCATCTGACGCACAAGGCGATTCCCCTCTAGAGGCAGAGGGGGGAATAATAATAGACGCCACCCTAGAGGCAGAGGAGGTCCGCAAAACCAGGGTAGCAGAGAAATGTTCTCTGACAAACCCTTTCAGCATCCCTGAGGGGCTGCCCGGCTGTCCACCTTCGGAGGCAGTCAGGGGAAGGTTATCCCTGTACCCAAAAGCCTGGCTTTCCCTTACTCAAGACAAATGGGTACAGTCGATCATATCCGAGGGTTACAAAATTCCCTTTATTCACATCCCATCCCAACCCAAAAGATCCCTTCCAGACATTCCACCCGGTCTAAGGGAACAAGCAGCATTATAAATTTCAAAGCTTATATCAAAAAGAGCTATCCAATCAGTCCCAGCAGACCAGCAAGGATCCGGAATCTACTCCAAATTCTTTTTGGTACCAAAAAAAACAGGGGACTGGAGACCCATACTGGATCTCAACTACTTAAACAAGTATGTCAGGAAAACAAAATTCCGGATGGTCACGCTACAGTCCATTCTACCCTTCTTGGGTCAGGACAATTGGATGTGCTCGATAGATCTTCAGGACGCGTACTACCACATCAAGATGAACAGATGCTCCAGGAGATATCTCCGCTTCAGGCTGGGAGCCAGTCACTACCAGTTCAGGGCCCTGCCCTTTGGTCTCACTACAGCCCCCCATGTGTTTACCAAATGCATGGCAGTGGTCGCGGCTCACTTGAGACGTCAAAGATTCCAGGTGTTTCCATATTTAGACGACTGGCTCCTTACCGCCACCACCAGACATCAGATTCTTCTATCCAGGGACTTCACCATCCAATCTTGCCAAGCTCTAGGCATTTCGATAAATTTCGAAAAATCTGCCTTGTCGCCTTGTCAATCTATTACCTTTATAGGTGCCACCTTAGACACACTCAATCTTTCAGCCAGACTCACAGAGCAGAGTGTGTCAGACATTCGGAACCAAGTTTCCCTTCTCTTACAATGCAACAAAGTCAAAGCCAGACTAGTTTTGAAGGTGTTAGGACTCATGGCAGCAGCTATTCCCCTTCTTCTCTTAGCTCGCTTTCACATAAGGATACTCCAATGGATGCTGTTTACTCAATGGTCCTTTCAACAACTCCCGATGTCCCATACCATATTGATAACTCAATCATGCAAGAATCAACTGTCTTGGTGGATCACATCACATCAACTTCTCCGAGGAAGACCCTTCACTCCCCCCCCCCCCCAGTCGCCACATTGACAACAGACGCCTCCCTGATCGGGTGGGGGGGGCATTATCAGGGCAGGACAGTCCAAGGCACGTGGCAACCTTTCGAGTGCCACTTGCACATAAACGTCTTAGAGATGAGAGCAGTGCTTTTAGCGTTGCAAGCCCTTCACGACTCTCTTTCCACTGGGACTATTGCAATTCAAACGGACAACATGTCCGTAGTGTGGTACATCAACAAACAAGGTGGAACCAGATCATACCCTTTATGTCGAGAGGCACTCAGACTTTGGCAATGGGCGATCTCTTCTCAGCGTTTTCTGATAGCAACACACATTCCCGGGAAATCCAACGTTATTGCAGACAAATTGAGCAGGGCAATTCTCATGCCCCACGAGTGGTCTCTAAAGAAATCAGTTCTAGAAGAAGTATTCCTAAGATGGGGCCAGCCTTGCTGCGATCTTTTTGCTACTCCCCAAAACAGCAAGTGTCACGACTTCTTCACTCTCTTCCCGTTACCAGGCCATCCCACCAGAGACGCTCTAGTCCACGATTGGCCCCGGGGACTTCTATATGCCTTTCCCCCCTTTCCACTGATATCTCAACTAATTCAGAAAGCCATCGCCTTGCGAGTGACAATGATCCTCATTGCCCCTTACTGGCCTCTACAGATATGGTTCCCCTTTCTTCATCGTTACCTTTTGGAGCAGCCTTGGCATCTGGACCCAGTACCAGATCTGATAACCCACCAATCGGGTCAGCTGCACCAATCTCTGCCCTCTCTAAACCTCACAGCGTGGTTTCTCTAATTCCAACCTTAGCCAGGCTTCCCTCAATATCTTGCTCGGTCCGAGATATCTTGATAGCCTCTCATAAATCTTCTACCCGGAAGATTTATAGTAGCAAATGGAAACGCTTCTCTTTTTGGGCAACATCAAAAAACATAGATCCCTTTACTGCACCTATCCAGTCTATTCTAGACTTTTTAGCAGAACTCTTTCATTTAGGATCATCTGCTTCTACCATTAGAGTTCAATTGGCTGCCATATCTAATTTTCATGTTGGTGTTTCAGAGTCTAGCATCATGGCTCACAAACTCTGTAAAGCCTTTTTAAGGGGCGTATTTCTTCTCAAACCTCCAATCAAAGATCCCCCGCCTCAATGGGATTTGAACTTGGTTCTGGCATCTTTAATCCTTCCCCCCCTTCGAACCGGTGGCTTCATGTTCTCTGAAGTTGCTTTCTTGGAAGACACTTTTTCTGGTAGCTATAACTTCAGCGAGAAGGGTATCTGAACTCCATGCTCTTTGCAGTCGTCCTCCTTACTTAGTGTTTCACAAAGATAGGGTATCCCTCCGTACTAATCCATCCTTTTTGCCTAAAGTTTCCTCTCAAATAAACCTAAACCAAATTATTGATCTCCCCGTCTTTTTCCCTAACTATTCAAACAGGTCGGAACAAAAGCTACATTTTTTGCATGTTCATCGCCAACTTAGATATTACTTAGACAGGACTAAACAATTCAGGAAATCTAATCAATTGTTTCTGTCATATGCGGAAGGGAAATTGGGCCTTCCAGTTACTAAAGTATCCCTCTCTAGATGGCTCACCTCTACAATTACCTTCATCTATGAGATCAGACATCAAAAACTACCCTCAAGACCTAGAGCTCATTCAACTAGGGCATTAGCTACATCCGTAGCTTTTCAGGATAGGCTGCCGATAGATTCCATTTGTGCAGCAGCCACCTGGGCTTCTCCTCATACATTCATTTCACATTACAAATTGGACATGGTTTCCAGAAGCCATGCCAATTTTGGTTCCACTGTTCTCAAGAGTCTGTTCCGATAGGCCACCCGGGATAAGGTGCTAGGGACGCGGTCCCATCCAGCAAGAATGAAGGCGAGATTGACAACTTAACATTAAGATATTGACAACTTAACATTAAGAAGTTATGTACCTACCATAACGTTCCATGTTAGTTGTCTTCTTCTCGCCTTCTTTCTTGCGTCCCACCCTCCTTCCCCCAAGCCTGGACAGACCGACAGGAATTCAGTTTGTGTTCTTCCTCTGGAAGTCATCATTCCCACACGTTCTTCCACCTCTTTTATCCTTTCTGAGGTCTGCGATACTTTTTACGCATATTGTTTTGAGGTGGGTTTCCCTACTTCATTCTATGGAGACTAGGGTTGCTTGGTATAGCTATTAAACGAGATCTGAGTAGTTACCGCCTAGCATTGTGGGATATAGGGGAGCCTCGAGCCGGTGGAATTAGCTCTCGAGCTTTAGTATTGGCCGAGTCGGAGCCGAGGATCGGCTCCGAACCCATCCAGCAAGAAAGAAGGCGAGAAGAAGACAACTAACATGGAACGTTATGGTAGGTACATAACTTCTTATTCCTATCATACCCTGTCTAAGGACAGAGTTTCTTTGGTGGGCAGCAGCATGCAACTACAACAAGGGACTGCCCTTTTACTCAACCCCATGCCACCCAGACCCTAACCACAGACGTATCAGACTATACCTGGAGAGCACACATGGACGGCAAATGCATTCAGGGCCACTGGAGCCCAAGTCAGTTCATATGTACATCAACCAAAAAGAGATGCTAGCTGTGCAGCATGCCCTGACAGCTTTCAGATCCCTACTCTCTCCAGGACAACTACTTATAAAAACAGAAAACACCACAGTTATGTGATACATCAACAAGCTGGGGGGGGGGGCACTCTTACTCACTCAGCAGGTTAGCCATGGTCCTGTGGAACACGGCCTTGGACATGCAAGTCCATCTGCAAGCTCAATTCCTACCAGGCAAACAAAACTCACTGGCAGACGACTTAAGCAGGAATCTCCTAGACCCACACGAGTGGCAATTCGAGCCAGCACCTTCAATCTTCTGATTCAGAAATGGGGGACCCCAGAGGTGGATCTCTTTGCATCCCCCTGCAACTGCCAGCTCAGCAAATTCTGCACCAGGAACTCTCACAGCAGGGCCTGGAAAGTGGATGCTCTATCTTTTCAGTAGGTAAATCTCTCAATCTATGCCATCCTTCCTCTGCCCCTTCTCCCAAGAGTATTACTCAAAATAAGACTGGACAGACCAAGAACAATTCTGATTGCCCTGGACTTGCTACGCTAGCAGCACTGGTACCCACTCCTGCACAGCCTGACACTGGTGCCACCCTGGCACTTACACTAAGACCCCACCCTGCTCGCTCAGCAGGAGGGACAGATTTTGAATCCACAACTGCAAACCCTAAATCTTGCAGCCTGGCTTATCCCTTGAATTCTCTCCCAGCAACCCTAAGCAAGCAGGTGCTGGACGTCTTTCTTGAAGCCAGAAGACCCAGTACAAGAAAATCCTATTTTGATAAGTGGAAAAGGTACTTCTCCTGGATTCATTCTAAAGGAGAGGACACAACTCTGCCCTTCCTGCCTCTAATCCTGGATTACTTAGCAGATCTACTCCACAAAGGCATGTCCTTCTCCTCCGTTAAGATACATAACTCAGCCATTTTGGCTCATTACAACACTGAGCCACCTCTTTTCTCGCACCCTCTTATGAAACAGTCCCTGAGAGGGGTAAACAACTTAAGGCCACCAAGGAGAGCACCTACCCCTGCTTGGGACCTTAACTTTGTACTGGAAAAGCTCACACCCCCCCTCCTTTTGAACTTGCAGCGTCAGCAGAATTAAAATTCCTCTCTTGGAAAACAGCATTGCTTCTGGCCATCACTTCAGCTAGAAGATTGTCTGAGCTACAAGCACTTATGGCTGTGGAACCCTTCATTATTTTCCATTCCAACAGGGTTTCCCTCAGGACAAGCCCTTCCTTTTTGCTTAAAGTGGTGTCCAGTGTGGCTCTCAACCAATCCATACATTTGCCAACCTTCTTCGCTAATCTTCAAAATAAAGGGGAAAGGATCCTGCACTCCTTGGACATGCACAGGCAGCTCAGATTCTACCTTAATAGGACAAAGCCCTTCAGAAAATCTGATCAGTTACTAGTCAGCTTTGCAACAGGGGCAGAGGGCAAGGCTATTTCAAAGCAGTTTCCAAAAGGATAGCACATTGCATCCGTTTCTACTACAAGCACCATGGGAAACCAACCCCTCAGGTGGTCAGAACACATTCCACTAGGGCAACATCTACCTCTACAGCATTCCTCAGGGGAGTCCCTACCAGGGACATTCTGGAAGCTGCTACCTGGAGTTCTGTACACACCTTCACCAAGCATTACCACCTGCTTATCTTTTCCAAATCCAGTGCAGGTTTTGCATCTGCAGTCCTGCAAAGCATTCTAGCCAGCCCTAACTCTTCTTGACTGCCTCCACCCTTCTTCATCTTTGGGAATCTACCCATGTGTGATGACTGCAACAGTGAAACATGAAGAACATAGTACAGTTGTTTACACTTACCATAAATGTAGATGTTCAATTGTATTCACTGTTGGAGTCCTGGATTCCCTCCCTCCAGCCCCCTGGTTTCTCTCTCTCAACTGATTATGCCTTTTACTCCTCCCCTTTCAAGGGTATTGGTATTGGTATTTACTTTTTACTGGTAGTATTTTCCCCCACCATAACTTAGCTCCCTATTTGGGGGAATCCTGACATTTGGTGCAAGAAAAACTGATTTAATGGTGTTGGTTGCCTTTTTTTATACCCCTGATGACAGTCCTGGAGCGACAGCATCCGACACAGAAATACTAAGTCTCTGGTATTCGGGCCGACTGAGGGCTATCTGCAGGCAGATAACCCAAGTGTGATGACTGCAGCAGTGAATACACTTGAACATATACATTTATGGTAAGTGTACACAACTGTACTTTCTCTTTCTGGATGGCACAGGACTGGCATTACACTTGCTAGGACTGGTTCCGACTAGGACTTACAGTTCTGAGGGCTGGTGTGTGCAGATGTCACTTTTATGGCCCATGTGCTGCTAGCTGCGTCAGACATCCCACTGACCATACAGTGACTGAAATCTTTGGTATACTGGCCCAGCGTTCAGATAGCAAGAGGAGTAAACTTTCTGAATATTGCAACATGGAAGGACATCGATAGTTATGGTAAGATTTTACACAACTTTTCTATCTTAGCTGCCACAAAGAATGAACTATCTGAAGAGTTAATGAGTTAATTTGTCCATCCCCCTAACAAGGAGTCCAAGGCTTTGGACAGACTTTGGGAAATGGGAGTACTTGTCGGTGACTCTTTCCCTGAGAGTGCTTCACTGTCTGGCTCACTTCATTCAGTACCAAAGAAATTTAACAGTTCTTTCAGGTAGCTTGCCAAAGGATATCTGGAAAACACTGGAATCCTAGCTGTCTACCTTATCTTCTATTTCTAATGTTTCCATGTGCCTGCTTCTGAATGCAGCTGATGGGACAGCCAGAGCAGCAAGTACCAGCATAGCCATACATACCCATGCCTTGGTGCAGTTGTGTGAATTTGTAGAAGGCTTTAAGAAGTCTTTCATCAATGCCCCTTTTGATGGTACCACCTTTTTGGTATGAAGGTTAAAGACAACACTGACTAGAAGCAAGCAGGACAGTAAGATCCTTTCAGTCACTGGAATCAATTTCTCTACTCCTCAGAGAACTTCTCTAGGAATCATCAAGAAGGGAACAAAATGTGGTTCTGGAATTCAGAGGGTCTTGTCCAGGATGCTTATTGGGACAGACCCCTCCCCTGCAGCAGAAGAGGAGGGCATTTTAATGGGCTGTCATCACTGGAATAGAGGCATTCTGTAAAACCATGGATTCACAGGCCACTTTCTGAGAAGTCCTTCCAGTGCTCCTGAAAGGTTGCTACATGCTAGATGCAGTTGTGGGGTGATTATTCCTATAGCCTCAAACCTGGCAGGTCATCACTTCCATTTCTTGGGTGTTGAGGATAGTAACCAGAGGATACTCTGTTCCATTTCTAACATTGCCTCAGTCAAAATGCAAGATTCCTGTAGTGCCACCCAGTTGGTTAGAATCTGTGAGAGCAGAAGTAGAAATGCTGTTGGAGAGTGTCATTGAGCAGGTCCTATCAGACCACATAGGATCTGTTGTGTACCAAGTTCTTTTTAGTTCCAAAGAAAATGGAAACCTCAAGCCAATATTGGATTTAAGTCATTAACATGAAACGGACAAAATTCCAGATGATCACAATTCAGTCCATTTTGCCTTTACTCAGAAAGGCTAACTGTGCTCGATAGATCTCCAGGATGCCTATCATCACATAAAGACATGCATTCATTCCAGGAAATTTCAGACTGGGACCCAATCACTTCCAATTTAGAGCTCTGCCCTTTGGACTTGCCATAGCCCACCGGCTATCTACTAAATGCATGGCAGCAGTGACAGCTTGTCTCATACTGCAGGGGTCTCAGGTGTTCCTGTATCTAGATGATTGTCTCCTACCCGCTCTGACCAAAGATCTATTAATTCTTCAGTGGGATCTCTTACTTCAAATTACTTAAGAATGTGGGGATTACAGTGACCTGTCAGAAGAGCAAACTGTTACAATTCATACCTTAGAATTTATCAGATGCCAGGTGGATACCACAACACAGATAGCCACCTTGCATCTGCATGAGATTCTTTCACTCCATCAATCAGCATTATAGGTACTATCCAATTCAGTACCACCAGCATGGCTAATTTTAAAACTACTACGGCTTAAGAGTCTGCCATCATTCTCGTTCCTCTGCCCAGATTTTAAATGGGGGTACTGGAATGTACTCTCCAATGGTTTCAACTTTTATCACCCCTCAACACCCCTATCAGGATGACTTCAGTGCGCAGAACCCACATCAGACAGATCAGTTCAACAGACATAGCAACAGATCATCCATTCTCTCCACTTCTCATACAGTAGTAGTTACAACGGATGCTTCCATTTTAGGGTGGGGGAGGCATTACAAGGGGAAGACTGTCCAAGGTACCTGGACACCTTTATAGACCAACCTCCACCTCGGTGTCCTGGAAAGAACTGTCCTTTAAGTGTTGCAGGCATTTCTAGAGTCTCCTCCAGTGGCTGTAATTTCAGTTCAGACTGACCATGACATTGGGAGAAGCAGGTCTTGCCCATTATGTCAAGAGGACATGAGGGTTTGGCAGTGGGTGATGTATTCCCACATTTTTCTGCTAGCAAGTCATATCATCGGGACTTCCAATATACTAGCAGATGGATCAGGCAGGTTCTTTTGCCTCATTAGTGGTCACTCGGTACAACGATGGCAAACAAAATCTTTAGTTGCTGGGGCCAACCAAGCTGCAGCTTGTTTGCTTCCCACCACCTGAACAGCAAATACAGCAGTTATTTTGCCCTAATCCCTCCATAGGGACTGTCATTAAGGGACGTTCTAATCGATATTTGGCCCCTGGGTCTCCTTTAGACATTGTCAGTTTTCTCTACAATGTTCATTCAGAAAGCCAGAAGGATCAAGGCCAAAGTGATCGTCATTGCCCCATATTGACCTCGACAGGTTTGGCTCCCATATCTTTGGTTTCACCTTCCAAGTCCATCCTGGATTCACAGGCCAGACCTATCTTTCTGGGCATCCTCTCCCAAGAGACCCTAAAATTAACTGCCTGGTTACTCCAGTTCTGACAATGGCCAGGGATGCCAGGTTTTCAGAAAATGTAGTTCATATCCTCTTGTGTAATAAGTCTAGCAACGGGGGGGGGTGTACCAAAAATGGGAACGATTTTCTTTTTTGGATATGGGAAAAGGTTTGGATCCTTTCTCTGTATTATTTCAAAAAAGTTCTAGTTTCGCTACGATCAAAGTCCAATTTTTGCGTGGACTAAAAAGACTCGTAGCTTCATTTAAAGGTATCCAAGGCCTTTCATAAGGGAACCTTTCTTCTTTGGCCTCCCCATGAGATCCTGTCCCTCCATGGGATATCACAGTGATGCACCATGCTCATTCTCCATTTAAATCAGCAGCTTCAGTGGATCTTGAGTTATTGACATGGAAAAAGATCTTTTTGGTGGCAGTCACTTATGAGAGGATTTTAGAACTACAAGCTGTTTCATGTAAACAACCATACTGTGTTTTTCACAAAGACAAGGTTTTCCTAAAACCAAATCAGTCTTTCCTTTCTAAGGTGGCATACGAGTCCAGCATAAATTAGACACGTAATTTACCCATGTTCTTTCCAAATTTTTTTTAACAAAGATTATGCATTGCACTTACCATAGACAACTTGGGTTTTATTTTCATAGAACTAAAGAATTCAGGAAATTAGACTGATTTATTTCCTTTCCTAAATCTAAACCAGGACAGGGTGTTTCTAAAGTCACCCTTTCAAGGCGGCTGTCGAGCTGTATTTCCTTTATTTATGAAAAGTTAGGTCTACCCTTTTAAAAAAAAAACTGACGGCTAATTCAACGGGAAGTGGCATCTTCTACAGTTCTTCAACATCAATTTCTGAATGAGATTTGTGCAGCTGCTGTGTCTGGTGTATAGTGCATAACTTTTTGTCTTGCTGTAAACTGATGTACAATCCAGAGCTTATTCCTTCTTTGACTCTGCTTTTCTCAGGAGCATCCATTAGTTCCACTCAGGAATTTATGTAGCTAGGGATTTTGTCCCAAAGGTTGAAGCAGGTGAAAATGAACACCATTGGATATAAAAGTTAAATACTCAGTAACGATAGATCTGTGTTGTCCTGTTTTTATCTTACATCCTTCCCACCATCCCCTTCCAAATTGTCATCTACAGCTCCTTGGAGAATGGGTGGCCTACAGCTCAGATTCTACCTTGATAGGACTAAGCCCTTCTGAAAATCTGACCAGTTACTAGTCAGCTTTGCAACAGGGGCAGAGGGCAAGACCATTTAAAAACAAACCATTTCCAAATGGATAGCACACTGCATCCATTTCTGCTACAAGCACCATGGCAAACCAACCCCTCAGGGGGTCAGAACACATTCCACTAGGGCAACATCTACCTGTACAGCATTCCTCAGGGGAGTCCCTACCAGGGACATCCTGGAAGCTGCTACCTGCAGTTCTGTACACACCTTCACCAAGCATTACCACCTGCCTATCTTTTCCAAATCCAGGGCAGGTTTTGCAATTGCAGTCCTGCAAGGCATACTAGCCAGCCCTAACTCTTCTTGACTGCCTCTACCCTTCTTCATCTTTGGGAATCCACCCAAGTGTGATGACTGCAACAGTGAAACATGAAGAACATAGTACAGTTGTGTACACTTACTGTAAATGTAGATGTTCAAGTGTATTCACTGTTGCAGTCCTGGTTTCCCTCCCTCCAACCCCCTGGTTTCTTTCTCTCTGTATAATCTCTTTATGCCTTTTTACTCCCCCCTTTCAAGGGTATTGGTATCGGTGTTTTCTTTTTACTGGTGGTGTTTTCCTCCACCATAGCTTAGCTCCCTATTGGGGGGCTCCTGACATTTGGGGCAAGAAAAACTGATGTAATGGTGTCAGCTGCCTGTTTATATACCCCTGACACCCTGATGTCAGTCCTGGAGTGACAGCAACCAATGCAGAAATACTAAGTTTCTGGTATTTGAGTGCTACCTGCAGGCAGATAACCCAAGTGTGATAACTGCAACAGTAAATACACTCAAACATCTACATTTATGGTAAGTATACACAACTGTACTTTCTGGGCTCCCATCCATTTTCTGGTGGGCCTGTCTTCCTTCCAGGTGATGGAGAGGGTTCTTGCTTCCACAAGCATGCAGTTGGCACTTCCAGCATCAGAACCTGACCTTTCCTTTTCCTCTAGCATGCAGTTGACACAGCCCTCTATGCAGGGACTTTGAGCATGGGAGCAGCAAGAAACTCTGCTCCAGGGTACTCACTCTTCAGGGTCCTCCTTGGAAGATCCCACTCAGGAGCCACCCGAAATGGAATGTGCAAGAGGAAGCACATGGATTTCCCTGAGGAATCCATCACTGAAGATACAGATTTCGATGAGGGAGAAGGGTCCTCATGGTCACCCCCTGAAGATGTCTCATTTGGAGACATACTGGAGATCCTGAAACAGAGGGGCGACTGGAAGACCATCAACCCTTCTACTGAGGAATATGTATTCTTGCAAGCCTTCCATTCTCAACCATCTACTTCCTGGGTGACTCCCCCCTGCAGATGAGTTGATTAAACTCATTGTGCAGTGGGCCTGGAAGTCCTCTGACAATGTTGAGCCAATTCCCCGGAGGCCTGATAAAATTCTCTCCCCTCCAGAAGATCACCTGCACTGTTCCAGAGGTTTGGCAGTAGATGGCATGGTTTTGGTGGCTACCACTAAAAAAGAACTAGCAGAAGAAAGTTCAACTGTCCATCCTCTGAACAGGGAGTCCCAGAAGATGGACAGACTAGGGAAGGGGACTTGTGCTTCCGTGACCTTCGCCATACGGTCTCTGAACTGCATGGCACATTTTACACTTCTCCAAAGGGACCTGATTACAGAAGTTTCAGGTACTTTGGCAGGGGTACTACCTGAAGAGGTGCAAGACAAGGTCGCCTCTCAGCTTGCCACCCTAGAGTCCATCTCCAACTCCTCCATGAGGTTGATAGTGCAGACAATCCAGGGAGCATCCAGAGTTGCCGCTTCAGGCATTGTCATGAGACGTCATGCCTGGATGCGACTGTGACTTTGCAGATCCCTTCAAGTCCTCCTTTGTCAATGCTCCTGTTGATGAATCCTCCTTGTTTCACCCAAAAGTTAAGCACATGTTAGCCAGGCGTGAGAAGGACGGAAAGACCCTGTCTGCTGTGGGCATACGTTTTTCAAGCCCTCAACGATCCTACTCCAGGAATCAGATTGGCAGGTAAATGAGGTTCAAGAAATCCCAAGGACCTTTCCGAGACACATGTGGCGAGCAATCCCCCTGGGGCAGAGGGGAGAACTCATCTGGGGAGACACCCCTTTCATGTCAGAGGGGGCCTGTTAAACCAGGGTACCAGAGATTTTTTTTGGTCAGCCTTATCAGCGCTCCTGAGGACTTTCCTCTGGAAGCAGTTGGGGGATGTTTTTCTCTGCACTGCTTGGCCTAGCAATCGATAATATCAGACTCCTGGGTGCAGAGAATAATGACCAGAGGTTACCTTATTCCCTTTGACCTTTACCCCCAAGCCTCTAAGGTGACTCCCCAATGTCCCACCCAGTCAGAGAGATGCAGCAGCACTAGAAGTTCAAAAGCTGGTAAGGAAAAGAGTCGTCCAATTAGTCCCACCAGACCAAATAACATCCAGATTTTACTCAAGGTTGTTTTTAGTGCCAAAAAAGACAGGGGACTGGAGGCCAATTTTAGATCTCAGCGTGCTGAACAAGTTTGTCAGACTAGCAAAATTCTGGATGGTCATGTTTCAGTCCATTCTTCCATTTCTGGAAAAGGGCGACTGGATGTGCTCTATAGATCTTCAGGATGCGTATTACCACATAAAAATGGACAAATGATCCAGAAGTTACCTCCGCTTCTGGCTGGGAGCCAATCATTACCAATTTCGAGTAATGCCTTGTGGTCTCTCCACAGCCCACAGGAGCATTCACCAAATGCATGTCATGGCAGTAGTAGTAGCAGCTCACCTGAGACTACAAGGATTCTGTGTTTTTCTATACCTGGACGATTGGCTCCTCACCTACCCAACCAGGAGTCTACTGCTTCAAGCCTTATTGTACATTCAAAATCCAGCAGAAAACCTAGGGCTCTCCATATACTTAGACAAGTACAACAAACCCACCTCCATAGGTATCACAAGGGATAAGAAACTAAGAGTAATGCTACTCAACGCCAGAAGTCTAAACCTCAAGATGCACGCACTCGAAACTCTCCTTAGCATGGTGAACATCGATATCTGTGCAGTAACAGAAACCTGGTTCAAGGCTCCCGAGAGCACCCCAGCACTACCAGGTTATACCTCATACCATGCTTTTCGGCCCCAAAACTTGGACCGAACCACAAAAGGAGGGGGAGTATCAATATTCGTCAAAGATACCCACACCTCCAGGTTGGTGGCACAGCACGAAGCATCAGAGACTATCCATGTGCAACTAACAGTGGGTAAAACTGCCTTCCAGTTTATAGCCTGCTACAGACCACCCTCCCAAACCCAGGAACCCCACTTGGCCTTCCAGAGAACACTGGAAAATATGAAGGTCTCTCCAAACACCATTATATTGGGCAACTTCAACTACCCGAACATAGACTGGGAGCATTACTCTAGCTCCAACACCCTAGCCCAAAGGTTTCTAGAATTTATAAACTCAAATGCTATGGAACAACTTGTTACCACTCCCACAAGAGGGGAAAACGTACTGGACCTGATCATCACCAACATGGGGACTTTATGCTCCAGACCAGAAGTATATCCCTCACTGGTAAGATCAGACCATAAACTAATCTCACTGGATATTCACATCCCGACTCCACCCCCTGCCCTGAAAACCACAGTGAAAAACTTCTCTAAAGCAAATTTCACACTCCTCAAAACCGAGGTGGAATCCTTCAAAGCCCCCGGGCCTGTGGAAAATACGGCCCAGACCGCAAAATCCTTTATAAATGCATTCTATGAACACCTTCAGGAATGCATGGATCATGCAATCCCAGATAAAACCAAGACCCAATCCTCCAAAGGCAGGCGTCCTGTCTGGTGGACTCCAGCCATAAACAAACTATACAATAGAAGGAGGAAGCTACTACATGATAGAGCAAAATCCCAAAAAGGGAAGGCATCTCTGATCAGTATTAGCAAAAAACTACGGGCACTCATAAAATCGTCTAAGGCCAGCTTCGAGAGAAAAATTGCACAGGACACTAAGGATAATCACAAGGCTTTCTTTAGTTATGTTAGGAACCTGGGTGGGAATTCCCAGATATGCTCAGAATTAGTCCAAAATGACAAAAAATACACTGAACCCACAGACATTGCCAACATCCTAGCTGACAGGTTCAGCACACCCCCACCCACCCACCAAAAGGGCAAATATCTATCCCAGCAGAGTGCTGCCCCCCTGACATCTCAGATGCTCAGGTAAGAGCTGCCCTCTCCAAAGCAAAAAACACAGCATCAATGGGACCAGATGGTGTCCTGGGCTGTGTCCTACATGAACTCCAAGAAGAGGTAAACCCAAACATAAAACTACTGTTCAATCTCAGTCATACTACAGGATATGTACCCAAAGAGTGGTGTACAGCAACAGTGATCCCTTTCCACAAAGGTGGTGCCTCAACGGATCCTGGAAACTATCGCCCCATAAGCCTGACTAGCTTGGTCTGCAAAACTATGGAAAGGATCATCATGGACCTCATAAATAAGGATATTGGGGACCTACAGACACTGGATCCTACCCAGTTCGGCTTTGTTAAGGGCAGATCCTGCCTCTTAAACCTGGTTGATTTCTTTGAAACAGTCACCAAGGCCATTGACGAGGGGAAGGTGGTCCACACAGCCTACCTGGACCTCGCAAAAGCCTTCGATACAATACCCCACTCGGGAAGTATAGATAAGTTCACCAGCTTAAATATAAACCCCTATGTCACTAGATGGGTTGCAAACTGGCTCAAGGACAGAACCCACATGGTTAGAATTGCTGGAGCCATGTCAGACTCCAAACCAGTTACAAGTGGCGTCCCACAAGGCTCAGTCCTGGGACCTCTCTTGTTCGGTATATATTTCTCGGAGGTACAGGCCAACACGGAAGGACTGTGGTTGACCAGGTTCGCAGATGACTGCAAACTGGGCGCCATAATCGACTCTTCAGCCGACACAAGCATTCTCCAAAAGGGCATCATAGAAACAGACAACTGGTGCCAGAGCCATGGCCTCAAGCTAAACACCAAAAAGTGTATAGTCATCCCTTTGGCAAAAACAAAGTGCCCACAAATTACCTGAAGAAGTTTGTTTATTGGAATAAACGAAAAGCTCTTTATCATTGCGTTCTGTGCTACTGTGTGGTTTCTTCTCTATTTTGTTTTTCAGTGCCCACAAATTACCACATAGGTGGTAATCCATTAAGTACAGAAGAAGTAATTAGGGACCTGGGGACCCAAGTTGATAGCAATCTCTCATTTGACAACCACGTGGCCAAAATGGTTAGAAAAACATTTTATATAGCCCACCTAATCATGAAGGGATTCGCATCTAGATCAGGGGAGGTCATCGTGCCTCTTTACTCATCCCTCATCAGGCCCATAATTGAGTACAATGCCCCTTTTGGGATGTACCTTACCAGACACCTGCAGCAACTGGAAAGACCCCAAAAGTACCTCACCAAGAGGATCAAAGGGCTCAAACAGATGCCATATGCTGCCCGGTTAAAGAAACTACAGTTCTACTCAGTGGCATACCGCCTGCTCAGAGGTGATCTGTGCCTGACGTATAAAGCCATGTCCAACCCGGAATTAATGGACATGCTGCACCTCAGAAAATCCAAATCCCATCGAGCTACACGCTCGAGAGACTTGAACCTCAGCACTGAAATAAATAGGTCATGCTGGAGGGACAGATTCATAACCCAGAGGCTCCCTTCACTCTAGAATAAAATCCCAGTCCAGGTTAGGCAGAGTCCCTCATTGACTCTCTTCAAGAGGAATCTTGATAAGTGGATGGGAAATCGTAGGTTTACCCCGGGTATCACTTCTGTGTCACTGTTAGACAGAGGCACAGTATACTAACCTCGAAAAAGGGCATAGCAAAATTAATTTAAAATGGGTGGCGAAAGCCAAACACACTCTGGCTAGGCTTATAAATGCCCTAGGGCAGATAGCCTAGTATGAACCTATGAACCTAAGTCAATGCTAGTTCTGACTCGGAGCTTAGAGTACATTGGGGAAAAGTTCAGCATAACTTCCTACCGAGTTGCACTACCTCTCCACAGACTTCTAAAACTAAGATCTCAACTTCAGATAATACTTTCTCGAAATATTGTCTCTGCTTGACAGGTCCTGCAACTGTTGGGCTCCATGGTGGCTACAATCTCATTGGTCCCACTAGCAAGGTTCCATATGAGGCTACTCCAGTGGCTCCTATCATCTCAGTGGTCTCTTCTAGCACAACCAATGTCTTACCTGATCCGCATTACAAACAGGATCTTAGTTGGTGGATGAAGCCAGAGGAGGATTTATGGTGTCGACCTTTTTCCCCACCCATCCCAAAGCCACAGTGACCATGAACGCTTCCCTGATGGGGTCGGGGGGCATTTTCAACAAAAGATCATCCAAGGCACTTGGTCCTCCTTAGAGGCCAAACTGCATATCAGTGTCCTATAACTGAGGGTGGTGTTCTTAGCATTGCAAGCATTCCAAACAACCCTTCCGTTGGGGACAATTGCTATCCAGTCAGACAATATTTCAGCAGTCTGGTACATCAACAAGCAATAAGGAACCAGATTTTATCCCCTTATGCCAGGAAGTCCTGAGAGTGTGGCAATAGGCAATAGCTTCCAACCGCTTTCTACTAGCAATGCACATTCCCGGGAAATGCAATCTGATTGCAGACAAACTGAGCAGAAACATTCTGCTGCCTCATGAGTGGTCTCTCAACCCCGTAGTAGTGACTCAAATTTTTCATCGTTGGGGCTGGCCTTGCTGCAACCTCTTTGCCTGCCCCTTGAACCTCAAATGCAGCAGCTTCTTCACCTTGATCCCCACCCCAGGGGGAGTCACCGAGAGATGCTCTGATTCACAATTGACCCCGAGTCTACTGTTTGCTTTTCCCCCTATTCCCCTCATTTCGCACTTCTTAAAGAAAGCACAACAGCTGAAAAGCAAGATTATCCTCATTGGCCCCGTCAAGTTTGGTTTTCCTTCCTATGGCCTCACTTGGTTCACCGCCAGTGTATCCTGGACCTAAACCCATGACTCCTATCTCACCTGCAGGGGGCTGGTCCATCCCAACCTTCATAGCCTCAAGCTGATGGCTTGGTATCTCCACTTACACTGATTGCCAGGCAAATAAAGCTATCTTCCCCAGTCTGAAAGGTCCTTCTGGCTTCCATAAACCCTCCACCAGGAAACTCTCCCACAACAAATGGGTCAGGTTTGTTATTTGGGCTAAAGAACAAGGACTAGACCCTTTTTCAATGCTGGTCCACAGAGTTTTGGAATACCTGTTGACCCTTCTCCATGCAGGAGCCTCAGCCTCAACTATTGCAGTGCACCTAGCAGCTATCATCAGTTTTCATAATGGTTCTAATGACTCTTCACTAATGTCCCACTGTCTTTGCAAAACTTTTATAAAATGAGTTATACACCTCAGACCACCTATTAAAACCCCAACTGAACCATGGAATTTGACTTTGGTCCTACAAACTTTAATCTGTTCACTATTCAAATCTTCTGCCACATATGACAAAACCCTATTCATCACCTCAGCCAGGAGGGTATCAGAATTGCAGGCTTTGAGTGTTAACTGTCCTTATTTGATCTTCTACAAGGAGAGTATCACTTCAAACTAACCCTTCCTTTTTACCCAAGGTTATTTCAAATTTGAGACTCAACCAGTCCATTGATTACTAGTCCTTTTTCCAAATTTCTCTACCAAAGGTGAATACCAGTTGCACATGCTGGATGTGCAAAGGCAGCTACGTTTTACTTAGAATTAAATCTTTCAGGAAGTCAGACCAGCTGTTCATAGCTTTTCCAGGCCCCAGATTGGGCAAAGCTGTTTCCAAAGTCACCTTGTCAAAATGGTTAAGAGATTGCATTACCTTTATCTGTCAACTAAAAAAATTAACTTTGCCTTTTAGAGTTGAGGTCCATTCCACCAGGCCAGTGTCCACTTCAGTGGCTTTTTTCATTCCAGAGCTTCTATGGATGACATCTGTGCAGCAACCACTTGGGTAACCCCCATACCTTTGTCACGCATTACAAATTAGATGTGGCCTCCAGGGGAAGTGCATCTTTTGACTCAGTGGTGCTCAAGAAATATCCTTCCATAGGGCCACCCAGGTCACAAGTAGCTGGAGATTCGGTCCTGTCAGTAAAGAATGAATAAAGCTCTACAACACAGCTGGAACATTATGCTAAGACATAACTTCTTTTTTCTCTCACATTTGTGTAAGTCGTTCAGTTCTGGCATGCAATTCTGTGAAATTTGCCATATTTGTCTGCCTCTCTGGTTTTAGATCCACCCTTTTCTGCACATTTTTGAGGCCAGGTAGTTTTTGAAAGGTGTCCTACATATTAGGCCAATCAAGAAAGCCTGTTCTCCTTGGCTTCAGCTGTGTTCTAGAAAATTTGACTGACTCCGTTTGAAGCTGCTGTTCATTCTTGAAATTTTGTACTTGGAAAACTGTTAGGTTGGTGGCGCTTACCTGTGCTAAGAGAGTATCAGATCTTCAAGCTTTGCTGGCAGTTTCACCATTCCTAGTCTTGTATAGGGATAGAGTTTTACTTGGGACTAATTCCCTACATTATGCCCAAAGTGGTTAGTAACTTATCCTTTAACTAGTCTGTCAATCTTCCTCCTTTCCTTCTCCTCAAAAGATGGGAAAAGAATATTTCATTCTTTGGATGTGCATAGACTCCTCAGATTTTTACTTGGACAAAATGAAGGACATTAGAAAATTAGACTAGATTTTTTTGTGTACCTTCAGGAAAATTTAATAGAGTTTTGCAGGCTCTAAGCAAAGTATTTCTTCCTAGACTTCCAAAACTATTTCATCTTGTTGATCCTGTTATGGAAACTGGTTTTCCAGTTGTATCAGTGCTTATTCTGCAAGTGCTATAGCATATTTAGGTGCCTTCTTCAAGAGTTTGGATTCAAGAACTATGCTCGAGGCAGCCACATATTCCTTGGTTCACACTTTCACCAAGAATTACAAGTCGGATATGTTTTCTTGAGCCAGAGCAGTTTGCTAGGTCCATCCGTCTTTGTTTGTTGGACCACACCATCATCCTCCCATCCTTCTGGTAAGTTTTAGTACTCTCCCATCAGTTAATAATACTGCAACAATTTTCTTGGAAGGACATGGGTTTGGCATAATGGTTAGGGTTTGCACCTCATAAAAACAAAGTACAGGGTTTGATTCTAACCTGGGGTTATTGGCTAGACTTAAAATGGGCCTTCAGGAGTGTCATGTTTAAAGGACTGTCATGGAACTAATGTACTTTTAAACAAAGTGCTTTTTTTTCTTGTTATCTTAAAAATGGTGTAAAGTAAACAAAACCCCATTTTTTTCTGTGGAGAAACTGGGTTTATTTTACTTTTGTGGTTCTGGAGTTAGTGTGTTTTTCACAGTGTTTTTCTATGAAAAAGTAACTTTTGTAGACTGGTAATGTTTACTGGTATATGCTGCTTATCTTCTCTGGGAAAGAGGCACCATTTTGGCATGACCATGGAGCATGCAGCTTACTGGTCCCATGATCAGTCCTCTTTCCAGCCATAAAAAGAAAAAAAAAATAAGCAAACAACTTTTGCCATCACAGCAGGCTAGCAGTTTGCCTCAGCTGCAGGTGGGTGACTGTGCAGTGGGCCATTTGTTGTACATCAGTCCACTGTTCTTTTACCCCAAATCCCTTTTCTGTAGCACCTACAAGCCACTATGGACAGAGGGGTAGCTACTTCCTCTGCATCTGTTGTCCTTTCAGTAAGCAAGGGAGAGCTACTATGCCCCCCCCCCCCAGAGGGAAGTCCTCCCTGTTGTCAGAATGCTGTACCCATCCCTGGGAAAGTTGCTGCCATCAGGTAATACCAAGGCTGGCCCCATTTTTCCTGTCAAAACGAAACCGAAAACCAAGCATATATCTAATCCTCAAGTTTCTTTGGATACGAGTAGTTAACTGGGTCTGACACAGTGTTTAATTTAGGCTGTTGATCTTATTGTAAAGCAGTTTCTAGTAAAAAAGAGGATACAGCTTTTCCTCTAGAAATTTAAGATTCTGTATCAGAACTGGAAGATCCTGGGACAGACCATTTGTTTTCCCTCAGATTTCTGATTCAGACTGAGAAGAGCTCCGTTTCTGGGGGGGGGGGGGGGGGTTTGCTTTCTCTGAGAGTATTGTAATAATATGCCAATGTTTTCAGCAGGAGAACACTGAGGTTTTTCATTTCCTCAGATAAAGCTATGAGCTTCTACAGAAGGATTTTCCAGATCCTTCACCCATTTCCTGTTGTTCTGTCTGCTTTAAAGGATGTGTGTATTACTGCCTGCAGTTTTCCTGATGGCCAGCTGCCCCTAAAAAGGCAGATAGAGTATGTAAAGTTCCTCAGTCTTCAATTTTTATTCACTATGCCTGAGCTAGCAGTTGATCCCACTGCTGCTAAGCACCTAATCAATTCCAGTATTCCTCTTTCTGATAAGGATGGAAGAATTATTGATAGGTATGGGGGGGGGGGGGAGTGTATACTTCTGCAACTTTACTTTTTAGAAGTTTGAATTGTCAGGCTCATATATTTTCTGTAATTGTGAAAATATGAGGAATAATTCTGCAGTTTTTTCTTGAGTAAAAAATCTGCTTTAAACGTACTTTCTTCTATTGCAGTTCACTACTCAGCATTTAGTGTGTATGACATGCTACTTCCAGGGATATGACCACTGGTACTGTTTTGAGGAGGTTTGCATGGCTGCATTCTCAGAACATCCTAGATCATAAGATGCTTAATATCACATCCCTATTTCTCCAAACTTCAGATGTTTCTTAAGGTTTTGTGTGTCTGGATCACATCAGTCTTCTGCCTTACTCTTTGGTCTATCCACTGTACCAAGAGTGTTCATAAAGCATCTAGCTCCAGTTAAAGTTCATTGTAGGCTATAGGGTATCCACATCTTTAAAGAATATTTTTCAAAGTGTTGAGCGAGAGATTTATTACACAAGCTGGGATTCCAAGAGAACATTCAAAAATCTGTCCTGACTCCTCCACACAGATAGTGTTTGTGGGATGTCAATTAGATACCCTGGTTCAAAGAGCTTATCTATTGCTAAGGTTTTCCACTCAGAACTGGGTCGCTGCGAGGAAATACCTCAGGATTTTAGGTCTCATGCCATCTATGATTCTCGTGATACTCCCGGCAAAACTCCACATGAAAAATATACACTGGTATCTGAAATCTCTTTGGTTTCGAGCAGCAACACCATTTATCTTTTCAAATCTCAGTGTTGGGGCTTGCCAGAAGGGAAATTATTTGGTGGAGACAATGGATATCCTTAAATCCAGGTCTCCAATTCTCCCTCCCTGCTCCAAACCAGTCAGTCACCACAGAAGCCTCTTGCTTGGGGAGCAGTTTCAGGAGGGATCGAAGTGCAAAGGGTGTGCGACATCAAGGACTGAAGGAAGCACATAAATACCAAGGATATGCTTGCATTGATCAAGGTACTCAACTCTCTGAACTGTCTTTAGTCCTTGGGGACCTCTTCAAGTGGTTACAGACAATATCACAGTCATGTGGTGCATCAACCAGCAAGGAAGAACCAGGTCACCCACCCCCCTTTGCAGACTAGCAGTATTCACATGGGATATAGCTTTACAGTGCAACCTCACTCTATAGATATCCTGCATTCTGTTACAGCAAAACTGTGTGGCAGACAAGCTGAGTAGGACTAGGGAAGATGATTGAGAATGGAAAGTAGATCAGGAGCTCTTCCAAGATTTGATCCATCTGTGGAGAGTTCGAGTAGACCTCTGTGCTTCCTGTCTGAACAATCAACCTGCGAGATTCTGTTCAGTGCTTCTGTACAGGGCCTGGAAGATGGATGCCTTTACTTTTCCTTTGACAAGAATGTTTGTTTATGCTTTTTCATCCTTTCCACTGATATCCGGGTTATTTCTGATGATTCAGAACAAATCCCCCATAATCATTGTGGTGACTTCTTTCTGGCCCAAGCCACCATGGTTCTCACTCTTTTTTGAAATGGCCAGGGGCAGTTACCACAAACTTCGTCACAGACTGGATCCTACTCACACAAGAACAGGGGTGTTAGATACACCCAGATGTTAATCAACTTCATTTGATTGCTTGGATGATTGGGGATTAATTCCTTTTAAGCACCTGTTTACTGAAGATGTGCAGCAGGTACCAACGGAAATAAGAAAGACTGCTGCTAGAAAATCTTGCATCAGCAAATGGAAAAGGTTTTCCAGTTGATACAGACAGCATAACCACCACTCATTCAGGGCTAGGTGTTTTCTGGCTTTTACAGTATTTGTGCGGGTTACTATCCTATGGCATTTCTTATTCTATCAAGGTTCATTTATCTGCCATTTCAGCATGTCTGCTCATGGATCCTCATCCTTCAATGCAGTCTCGTCAGAATGTTTTTGAAAGGGGTTTTGCATAAGAGACCCAAGACTATGGTGGCCCCCTTCTTTGGGATCTTAACTCACTGACTCCAATGGAGCTCAGGAAGTTTGCTCTGTAACTTCCAGTGGGTGGAGTGTAAGCCTTTTGACAGAATCAAATTATGTGCTTACATTTCAAACGGGTGTTCATATCTCTGGAACTGTAGGGGTTATGAAAGAAATGTAAATGGTAAACTCTTAAGCACAAACTATTTTGTAGTATTCTTTAGGTTCATGGTCGTAAACCAAATTTTATAAGTCACAGTAAACACAGTAAATATTACATTTGTAATATTTTGTAAACATTTTGTAATATCTCATCAACCACTCAAGTTACACACATACTGTCAGCAACATTTTATTCATCTAGCTGAGAGCTTTCCTATGAGGCTATTGTCTGTGTTGCTTGGTTGATAAGATATTTAGAAAAATATGAGAATTATATCTATATAAATTAATATCATGATAACAGTTAATATATTTATCTGCACTAGACAGAGGTCAAATGTTAATGTAGTTGAGTTTGCCATTGCTTAAGCTTTAAGATGAAATCTTTTAAAATCTTGTACATAGCATGGTTTTGGAATTATTGATGCAAATATGAACATGCAATATTTGACACCTAGAGGCTTCAGTAGGAGTTAACGGCGGATGCACCTGGAGGCGTCACTCCGATGTAATTAGTTCTTTTTGTGTTAAAGAAGCTAACACTTGCTCTAGTTGAACCAACTAACGTATCTGACTTGAGGTTCTTAACATGACGGACAGTTTTACTGATTGCCCCGATGTCTGCAAAAAGGGTATCCTATCTGAGTTGGAAGCTCTTATATACTATCACATTTTCCAAAGGGAGAGTTTGAGAGGTAATACTTCATGTGTAAAGCGGTTTCCAAGTTTCAGCCAAACTATCCATTTCCCTGTTTTCTTTCTCGAGCCTAAAATGATGGAGAAAGGATACTCCATACCTTGGATGTCAGACAGTCTTGGTACTATCTTGGCAGAACTAAATTTTTCAGATATTCAAATAAACGTACCATAGCAGAACTATTCCAGGCCAGGTCAAGTACCACTGCACCAGGGCCTTGGCTTCCTCTGTCTTTGGAAATGGTTGGATTCTAGATGTATTCTAATAGCTGTTGCTTAGTCCTCTGTAGGCACTTTTACAAAACACTATAAGCTTGATTCCTTCTCTAGGTCCAGATCAGGCTTTTCTAAGACATTTCTCCAGAGACTTCTGGATTCTTCCACCTTCCAAATGTAGTTAGCTAGGGTAATCATTCTATATAGCTAAAGCTTTTTCAGCAGTGATTAGTATGATGAATGTAGTGCAGTTGCATAAATAAATGTAACAGTAGATGTTTGATCACTACTGCAGTAGCTGGTCCCTCCCTCCATCCCCCTTTGTTTTTTTGTGCACTTTTTGCCAGGGTGTGGTGGTTTGTTTTTTGTTTCAAGCTTTGCCCTTTCAGGACTCTGCCTCCCTCCGTCTGTTCGCAGGAACTTTGTAGGTGTTTGTGCCCAAACTTGTCTTGTAGTCAGCTCAGCTTGAACTGCATGATAGTGTGGGTGTATGGAGGGTGCTCTGAAGCTTTGGAAGCTGACCATCTGTTATATGCTTGCCGGGATATAACTGGTATAGTTATGACTACTGCAGCAGTGATCATTTGAGCATCTACTGTTATGGTAAGTTTACTTACACAACTGTTCTTTTCATATGCACTCTTTCACCTACGTAAGATTTCTCTCTTCTCATTTATTCTTTGTCACTGATCATGTGATCCTAGGAAATGACTAGTCATTACAAATATTCCTGCTGTACATGCACTGACAAGTTCACCTTTACATTCTGGTGCATGCCTTTTTTCCCCATTGCCCCACCAGTTACTGTAAACAAACAGTGTTTTAATCTTCTCAAACATCTGCTGCAGACTGTGTTTAAATCTTCCCCATAAAGAAGAAAACACTGGAGATCTATATTTTCTACAGCTTGAGTGATGGGTTGTCTGCTTTCTTGGCAGATCTGTGCTGGCAACTGTAAACATGCATGCTTTTCCAGTGATCGAACTCCTCCCCTCTCCCACACTGCAGTGAATTCCTTCTGTTTCCTGCAATCATGTTTGCTACCATCCCCATCAGCCACAGTCCTCCAAGACTCATGTTTCATTTAGATAAGTATTTTTCTCTTTGATACAACTTCTCTGTGAAATGTCTTCAAATTATATGGTATTGCTTTGTTGATAGCCTATGTTTTTGTTTGGATATAAATTGTATGTCCTGTCACTTGTATTCTGAGGCTACCCAATCCTGTGATACTTTTCATTGGATTTCTAACAAACTTTTTTTTTCCAAATTGAACTTTTCTTTTGCCTCCAATTCCAGGAGGTTTTCCATTTCTTCCTTTTCACCAGCTATATAGTATTTATGCTAATATTTTCAAATTGTAATAGTTACAGAGAAAGCTTTGGGCTTCTGCAGGTGTTCCAAGTGTGGTCACAAAATTATGAGTCAAGACTCAAAACATTTAAGTCTTGTATAATTTGCCCGGGGCAAGAGCATCTAAAGGCACAATGTGATGTTACGTCCTTCAGTCCCATATCCCTCCTTAATTAAAAAAAAATGATCTCGAAGGGCCTTATTGCCACATCAAGAGATTTCACCTGAAAAGCTCAATCATAGAAAAAAGAACAGGACAAGGGCATATCCTGAGAGGAGGACAAAAATTGACAGAGAAAGTGAAAGAAAATGAAGAGGACAAGACAAGCTGAAGACTTTCTTTTCTAAAAGTTGTGATGCCATCTCCTCCTCCTATTTTATCTGATCCAGTCCGAACAAGCTGATATTAATCATATAGATCACTGCTGTGGTAGCTTTAGCTGTTTGGATTATATCCTGCTAAGGATATAACAACTGACCAGCTTCCGGGCACCTTCTATGCACCCAAACTATTGAGTCAGCTCAAGCTGAGATGACTAAAGTCAGGTTTGGTTACCAAGCCCTTTAGAGCTTTTCTGCAGCTGAAGAAGACTCTTTGAGGATTTACTATCATCTTAACAGTCTTCCATTGCTGGACAGATAAGTTCCCTTTGGTGGGAGGGAACCTTCCATTTTACTTTTTCCTGACAAATTGTACTCTCTCTTTTTTATTTAAAATATTTTTAAAGCTAGGAAAATGTGTTTATTGGCTATCACTTGACTTAATGGGATTAACTCTATTTTACTTTTATAGTTCTTCTTCCGGTGTTTCCCGGTTAGGGTTCGCCACAGCGGAACTCTGGTCCGCTAATGTTTGGCAGTAGATTTTTACAGTGCCGAGGTGCCAGCTCGACGCCCAACCTTCAATGAAGGCACGCCCATTCACGCATGTCTTTTGAATGCCACTTGACCGCGGGGAGGACATGCAGACTCCACGCAGAAGATGCTCCAGCCGAGAATCGAACGGGAGAACCTCTTGCTGTGAGGCGACAACTGCTGTGATCCCTAACCGGGAAAAGCCATAAGACACAAACATGTAAATGTAATTTCTGTTAAAGAATTGTTTTGGACTTTCTGTTAAATCTTGTATGTGTTGATATTTTTTCCCTTCTGCTTCCACTGCAGATCAGTTCTTATTTGGACCTCCCAGTCAACAAACTTAAATAAGTGGACAACATTTGAAAGTAAGTGTGTCCCTGTAGAGCAGGGGGATAAAGTCCTAAATGCAACCCAATGACCTTTGTTTGATTAGTGGTGCAGGAGCTGGAGAGGCCACCCAGTGAGGTGGGTGTGACCAGCTGATGCCTGCTTGCCCATCATGGATGGAGGAAGGCAGGCAGTTTAGGCTCTCTGTAATATGTATTATTTAGTCTGAAGTCAAGCAAGCAAGGAAGCCCATGTGCACCTGCTGATGTACAATCTAACAGGTGGTCGTGGGGCTTCTAATTGGGTAGGGTTACGACATGCACTCTGGCAGCGATATGGATGCTGCACCAGTATCCTGTATTTCTTCACTGGCCTTGATGTGGGTTGAGAACAGTTTTGAGGTGAATCCAGTAGTTGCAAGAAGTGAAGGAGGAGCTGGTGGCAGCTTGTGGACCGCTGCGGGAAGGGGGGAAAAGTTGAAAATAGAGGGATGATGGCTTGTTGACATGATTTGAAAGAAAAGGGCTGATGACTTATTTGTAAGAAAATGTTTTGAAAGTACAGGAGTGATGGCTTGTTTGCAAGTAAGTATTTGAACACACAGGATTCCTGACATATCAATAAGCCTTACTACAAACTTATACAGTCTGTGGTGGAATTCATGAAAACATGACCCAGGGTCATTTCTAATGTGTTGTAGGAAGAAGCACATTATTGCTGTGTAAAGAAGTGCATTTTGTCCATAAAGAAAGTTAGTATCTTGAGAGGGCCAAAATGTCCTTTGCCAACAGACTGTTACAGTGAATAATGGACACAGCGCTGCTCACCTCCATCAAAAATTTGACACAGCACATGTGATTACCGGGGTACATAGATGAACTGAAAAAGTAAATTCCTCATTTGCACATCTGCTGTTCATTATAAAGCAATTATTAGTTCAGCACACCCCTCCTTCAAAACTACATTATCACATGCTTACAGATGTGCACAAACACCTGCGTGTATAGTCACAAACAAAGTTGTGTTGACGTGCGCAGTTTTATTCACAACTGCATATAATTATATGTACATGTATGTGTATACAATCCTACGTGTCCACAATCACCAGGCACCTACATAATACACACACACACCATGGACAAGTCTTCGTACTGCTGTACATATATGAGCATGTGTACCCATGTACGTATTTGACATGAAATTAGTGGTAAGTCACTTTGGCTGTGGTGTGCAGGGTCCTGGGTTTGAGCCTTGCAAAGGCTGTTTATTTAAATTGCTTCAACTATGGTGAGCAGGGTCCTGGGTTCAAGACTTGTAAGGGTGGTTTATTTTGTAGCTCAAATGGCTTGTTGGTAATCACTGTGGCTATTGTGTGCAGGGTTCTGGGTTTGAGACTTGCAAAGGGCTGATTATTTTACGTATGAACCTATAGGAAATGCACCTTGGGGATCACTTCTGTGGCTTTGCTTGACAGAGGCACAGGAAATTTAACTTTCTTGGGTGGCGTAACCCAGGGAACCTTGTTGGCTATGCTTACTTAGGCCTTTGGGCCGATAGCCTTGTACCTATGAACGCTACCTCTGCACCACCGTGGTTTACTTTTGTAGTTAAAAGTTCAAAATGATTTAAAACTACTTTTTCTATCGTAAAAGTAGTTTTACTTTTGGAGCCCAGGGTTTAAGTATTTCAAGTGCTTTTTTACTGTTTTTTATGGGTGGAAAGGCTACTTTTTTGCTAACTACTTCTGCCAGGCTTTCCCTGGAATTAGGCTTTTTTGGCTTAACCATTGAACTGTCTACTGGTTCTTTGGTCCTTGGCCACAAAAAGAGGAAAATTAGTAAACAACTTTGCTGTCACAGTAGGCTGCTAAAGTGCCTCGGCCACAGATAGACAAGACTGCTGTGATCATTACTGGTCTCAGACTGATGTTCTTCATGTTTCACTGTTGCAGTCATTACATTTGGGTTATCTGCCTGCAGGTAGCCCTCAGCCAGCCTGAATACCAGAGTCTTGGATTCCTGCATTGGATGCTGTCTCCTCTTCCATGATGTCAGTTCGTCAGGGGTATAAAACATGCAGCCGACACCATTACATCAGTCTTTCTTGACGCACGATGCCCGAAGCAGAAGCAGTTCGCAAGTGCCGGTCAACTCCTGAAATTTTCGTTTTCGAGTTTCAGAACCAAAGTCTTCAAAAAAGCTAAGTACCCCATTGGGGATCCTTTTTCTTGCTCTTAAATCGATGTCAGTAAAAGTTAACAATTGTCTTACCTGTGGAAAGCAAATACCTCATAAAGATTTTCATTTGTACTGCATTCCTTGCTTAGGCCCAGACCACGACGTCCCTCGCTGTCAGTTTTGTGCTTTATTCAACCCCTGAACTATTCATTGTCGGTCTATTTTTGCAGCAAATTATTTTGGTACTCGGTTTAACTATCCAGAAATGTTGACAGTAAGTCATCCGACTACCGATATTCTGAAAAAATGTAAAGATAAAGATAAAGACAGAGACAGACCGCATAGGTCCAAAACTGCCGACGATGCTTCCGCTAAGCTAGTCACCAGTTCGCTGGTACTCAAGTGAGGCACTTTCGCAGCCCCTGATACCCGCTACTTCAGATTCGCAGGCCTCTGCTGAGACCCATTCAGAGTCTGGTATGCCACGAGATGCTTCTTCGACTATGGCACCTGCGGATGTCTCTACCTTGGATAGGTCCAGAGCCGCTGTGCAGGCACCGGCTTTTGAGGGTGTATTCAGCCCTACAGACTTGCATTTCAAACCGACACCATCTTCTTCTTCAAGGCCTAAAACTCAACCCACGCCTAGAAAACCGACGTCCAAACCACATGGTCAGGCCCATATGCCTAAAAAACAAATGATAAGAATGGCTGAAGATCTTATTACTTTAATTAGGGGAAGCCAGCCTTCCCCCTCTAAGAGACCTAGAACTGATTTTCCTTCTGATTCTTCTGATCAGGATTCTGAAATTTCTGTTTCTTCTGATTACCAGGAATTGCCCTTATCTACCTTTCAGGATTCTGATGCAGAGGATTCCATTCCCTCTGCTTCCCCTCCAGATTTTTCTTTTGGTGAAACTTTGCACACTCTTGGGGACAATTTCTGCTGGGAAAGCCAGGATTACTCTGACTCCAGAAAGAGGCTTAGGGAATTCTTACTCCCCCCTCAGCACAGGCCTTTAGCTGTCCCTCCTGTTCTGGACATTGCAGATGATGCCTTCTTGGAATCCAGCCTGGCTCCAGACACTTTACCTCCATCTCCCAGAAAACCTGACCGGTATTACAGCGCACCTGACTCTCACAAGTTCCTGTTCAAGAATCCTAATGTGGACCCAGAGACTATTTCCCAAGGACCTAAAGGAATTAAGGCTACTACTGCCAAAAACCCTACCCCCTCTGATAGAGATTCCAGGGCCTTGGACAGATGGGGTAAGAAGGTATACACTTCTGCTTCTTTGGCCATTAGGGCCTTAAACTGCCAGTTTCATATGTTAAAGTATCAGCAGCATATTATGGGACTACTTAAACAGAAAATTATGTTGATTCCTGACTGTGCTGGACATAAAGAATTACAGGATTTAATGCATTCTGCTGAACAAGTTTGTAAACATACTTTGCAATGTGGTTTTGACTCTTTAGAAGCATCTTGCAGGGCTGCTGTCACTGGGTCTGTACTTAGAAGGCATGCTTGGCTTAAGGAGCAAAACTTGCCAGATCATGTTAAAGCTAAATTACTGGATGCTCCCTTAAACCAAGACCGCCTGTTTGGCAACAAAGCAGAAGAAGTCCTTAAAAAGATGGAGGAAAAAGCTAAATCTATGCAAACTGTTAAAGATTTCCTGCAAGTACAGCCTCCCATATTTAGTAGGCATTGGCCTTCTAAGAATCGGTCCTTTCCAGTCTCTTCCAGGCCTTCTCAGTCCAAACCCAGAAACAGCAGACCACCTACGCTACAGTCTCAAGGCACACACAGGCCTAAGCAGTGGGGGGCTCCCACTTCCAAACCTGGAAGTAGTAAGACACCCCCCTATGGAAAAATGTCACAATGACTTGACCTTAAACCTTCCAAGCCCTGCTCAGCTGCCTGCTCCCTTAGGGGGAAAGATTGCCCTGCATGAAAAAAATGGGAACTCATTACCCAGGACAAATGGGTTTTAAATATAGTCTTCCAATGATACAGATTCCACTTCCACACCTTACCAACCCCAAACGGTTGGTCAGACCTACCCCCAAATCAGTGGGCAGAGGCTCAACAGCAGGTTCTCTCTCTTCTAAGTGTCAGGGCTATTCAGCCTGTAACAGCAGAAGAAAGGGGGCAAGGTTTTTACTCAAGACTCTTTCTGGTACCCAGAAAAGACAGCTCCTGGCGTCCTATCCTGGACTTCTCTATTCTAAACACCTTTTTGGTAATCCCACAATTCAAAATGCTAACACTTCAACAGCTGCTTCCTATGCTAGGCAAAGATGCCTGCTTGGCAACCTTAGACTTAAAGGAAGCTTACCTACACATTCCAGTAAGAGAATCTTGCAGGAAATACCTACGCTTCAGTGCAGGCTCCATGCACTATCAGTTATCTGCACTTCCCTTTGGCTTATCTACTGCGCCCAGGGTATTCACAAAGTGTCTAGCTCCAGCCATTGCATTTTGCAGGCATAGAAACATTCAAATATACCCATACCTAGACAATTGTCTATTTCAGGCAGAAAGCCAGGATATGCTACTAAAACATCTGGCATTTGTAAAGAAATTTCTAACCTCACTGGGATACACCATAAACGAAAAGAAATCTCATCTAGTACCCTGCCAACAAATTGTATTCCTGGGAGCAAGCTTGAACACAACTTCCCAGATGGCTTACCTCACGCCAGAGAAACAAGTTCATTTGACAGCTTACTTCAGACTACTGGCCACAAAGACCCAGCTATCTGCAAGGCCCAGGGTTCATGGCCTCTTGCATTCTACTAATTCCATATGCAAGACTGCATATGAGGAAACTACAGTGGTATCTAGAAAGCCTATGGTGTCAACATTCTCAGGACCTGGAGACAATTATTCCTATCATTCCTTGTATAAAGACAGAGTTCCTTTGGTGGGCAGAGGCCTGCCACCTAAACAAGGGACTCCCTTTCAATATACCCCCTGTTGCCCAAACCCTGACTACAGATGCATCAGACTACGCATGGGGGGGGGGGGGCTCACTTGGCAGGGCGGTGCATTCAGGGCAAATGGAACCCAAGTCAGATGCACCTGCATATCAACCAAAAAGAAATGTTAGCTGTACAGAATTCCCTCACAGCTTTCAAAGACCATATCCTTCCAGGACAATTATTGGTAAAGACCGACAACACCACAGTTATGTGGTATATAAACAAGCAGGGGGAACCCACTCATACCCCCACTGCAGACTAGCCATGGCTCTGTGGAACACAGTCCTGAGCTACCAAGTGCACCTACAAGCTCATTTCCTGCCAGACGAGCTAAATTCACTGACAGATGACCTAAGCAGAAATCTCATGGACTCACAGGAATGGAAACTAGAACCAAAGATATTCAACCTCTTAAGGAAAAAATGGTAACTCCAGAGATAGACATATTTGCCTCCCCTCATAGCTACCAATTGGACAAATTCTGCACAAGGACTCCCCACAGTCAAGCTTGGAAAGTGGATACCCTATCCGTTACCTGAGAAGGCCTCTCAGTTTATGCCTTTCCCCGTCTGCCTCTCCTCTCAAAGGTTCTGCTAAAGATCATACAGTACAAACCAATGACAATACTGATTGCACCAGACTGGCCTTGCCAGCACTGGTACCCTCTCTTGTGCAGTATGATACTGCTGGATCCATGGCACCTACCTCAGACACCTTCCCTGCTGTCCCAGCAGGCGGGCCAGATTCTGCACCCTCAGCTTCAAACCCTGAACCCGCAGCCTGGCTATTTCCTTGAGCTCACCAATAGCATCCCACAGTAAGCAGGTGCTAGATGTCATTCTGGAACAAGGAGATCTAGTACTAGAAAATCCTATGCTGAAAAGTGGAAAAGATACTGTTCCTGGAGCCATACTCAGGGGGTGGCCACTACGGTGCCCAGCTTACCTCATATCATTCAGTACTTATCAGAAATACTCCACACGGGCCTATTCTTCTCGTCTATCAAAGTTCATGCCTCTGCCATTTCAGCACATTATAATACTGAACCACCCCTCTTCTCTCACCCACTGTTAAAGCAATTCCTCAGAGGGGCTAAAAATTTAAGACCCCCCCCAGGTGAGCCCCTACTCCAGCATGGGATCTTAACTTTGTATTGGAAAAGCTCACTCTCCCTCCATTTGAACCAGCTGCAACTGCAGATTTTAAATTTTTTTCTTGGAAAACAGCCTTCCTTCTAGCCATCACTTCAGCTAGAAGAGTGTCTGAATTACAGGCTCTTATGGCAGGGGAGCCCTTCATTATCTTCCATGCAGACAGAGTTTCTCTCAGGACCAATCCCAGCCCAAGGTGGTGTCTAGTTTGGCCCCAAATCAGTTCATTTATTTGCCTACTTTTTTTTCCGAATCCACTAAACAAAGGAGAGAGAATACTGCACTCTTTGGATGTGTGCAGACAACTTGGATTTTATATGGATAGGACTAAGTCTCTCAGAAAATCTGAACAGCTGCAGGGGCAGAGGGGAAGGCCATTTCAAAGCAAACCATTTCTAAATGGATAGCCCATTGCATTCATTTCTGCTATAAGCACCATGGAAAACCTACCCCACATGGGATTAGATCACATTCCACCAGGGCTGCATCTACCTCTACAGCCTTTCTCAGAGGAGTCCCTACCAGGGACATATCCTAGAAGTTGCTACCTGGAGCTCTGTACATACCTTCACCAAGCATTACCATATGCCTATTTTTTATAAATAAAGAGCTGGTTTTTCCACTGCAGTTTTGCAGGGCTTAATAGCTGGCCCTAATGCTCTCTAACTTCCTTAGCTTTGGGAATCAACCCAAATGTAATGACTGCAACAGTGAAACACGAAGAACATAGTACAGTTGTGTACACTTACCATACACGTAGATGTTCGAGTGTATTCACTGTTGCAATCCTGGTTACCCTCCCTCCAACCCCCTGACTTCTCTTGGGCTCTACCTTTCCATCTTGTTTGGTGTATTTGAGCTTTCTAGTGTATTTGCTTTTTGTTGAAGGTGTAACATAACATATAATTGCTTCCCATTATGGGGGCACCTGACATCTGAGGCAAGAAAAACTGATGTAATGGTGTTGGCTGCATGTTTTATACCCCTGACGACCTGACGTCATGGAAGAGGAGACGGCATCTGATGCAGGAATCCAAGACTCTGGTATTCAGGCCGGCTGAGGGCTACCTGCAGGCAGATAACCCAAATGTAATGACTGCAATAGTGAATACACTCAAACATCTACATTTATGGTAAGTGTACACAACTGTACTTTCTTTTTCCCTGGCTCCTCTGGTGTAATCCCTATAACCACCGTGGATCATGGCTGAGACATGTTCTTTACAGCTGTTGGAGTTTTCCTTGTCCTCAAGAGAGAGCCACTTTGCCTAGCCAGAATGATGTGCCTATGCCACTGGAGGTTTTTTTCTAGCAAAAGTGGGTTTGCTTCTTCAGAAAGAAGCAAAAACTTAAATCAGATGTTCTTCACGTTTCACTTTTGTAGTTATCACCTGTGGGAGCCCTCGGCCGGCCCGAATACTAGAGTCAATGTTTTTCTGCTTTGTCTTTTGTCACTTGCTGCCTGACATCAGGTTGTCAGTGCTATAAAGGAAGGCAGCCATGGACTACCATGGAGCCTGTAGCAGAAGCAGTTCGCAAGTGTGCCATTCGGTCGCTACCAGAGTTTGAATTACAGCTGAAAATGTTTAAAGCTAAGTACCCCATTAAGGATCCTTTTTTCCTTGCACAAACTGATGTCCAAAAAAGTTAACAATTGTCTCACCTGTGGAAAGCAAATACCACACCGAGACTTCCATTCATACTGCATCACTTGTTTAGGCCCAGACCACGACGTCCCCCGTTGCCGGTTCTGTGCCCTCTTTAATGAGAGAACCATTTGTCGTAGAGCTCTTTTTGTAGCCAGGTATTTTCGTCTTCAGTCTTCGGATTCTGAAATGGCGTCCGTCAGCCAACAATCCATAGACATTCTGAAAAAATGTAAGGATAAATATAGAGGCAGACCACACAAGGCAAGTCTTCTGATGACTCTACCGCTAAGCAGGTTGTCAGTTCTCCGGAATTCAGTGAGGCGTCTTTGCAGCCCCTGATGCCCAATTTGATACCTTCACAGGCCTCTACTGAGACCCTTTCAGAGTCCAGTATGCCATAGAAATCTTCTTCATCTTCCAAGCCTTTGGTTGTCTCTGCCTTGGTTGGGTCTGGAGCCGCGACACAGGCACCGGCTTCGAGGAGGTTTTTTGCACTACCGAATCTACACAAAAAAAGACATATTCTTCGACTGCCATTTCTCACAGACCGATGGATACTCTTAGGCCTAGAGGCAAGGCCACTCCTAGGAAAACTACCCCTAGCCACCATTTTATTCCTGCTCCACCACCTCAAGCTCAGATTTATTTTTTATTTTATTTTACATTTGTTGACCGGGATTGTCCGACTGAGCTGAAGAGCCCTTTTTCAGTGGAGGCCTAGGCAGAAAAGCTCAAACATATTATACAATTTTCATTATAAATTAGCATTAAGCAGCAATGTTACAGGATTGTTACAAGGCATTAAGTAGCAATACAATTTTATACAGTGTCAATAATCAGGAGTATAGCATAATTATTTCAAGATGTATAAAAAGAAATATGTCATTAAGATGAGTATGTTTTTTGGGATAAGTAGTTACAAAACCCCTGTTTTATCATGATGTAGTTGCATGAAGGCAAGACAATGACAATGGAATGTTTTTCAGAGGCAATTTTCTAAATAGATTTTAGAAGACAGTAGAAAGATTAGTCAAGGAAGATTAGAGCGAGCTAGTGAGAAGAGTGAGTTAAGGGCAGAAAGGTTAAGGTATGAGAAGTAGGGGATGTTTAAGGAGGGAGAGTGCAGTGGCAGGACCAGTGACTTTTAAAGTGCTCTTTGGTGGCTGTCTTAAATTGTTTAGGATGTGTAAGGTTCCTGATTTCTAGTGGGAGACTATTCCAGGCAATAGTGGGATGATAGCTGTACATGTTTCGTCCAAATTTAGACTTGGGTTTGTAGATTTGAAATAGGTCTTGGATAGAGCTTCGGAGAGATCTGGAGGGAGAATAATGGGAGATGAGAGGGGAATAGTACTGGGCAGTAGGAAGGTTGGTATAGAATAGATGATCTGGAGCTGAGAAAGAAGAAGCTGGTGGGGTAATTCAAGCCAGTTTAGGTGTATTAGAGAGAGACAGTGATGGGATTTGTAGGTTTGTTGGGCAGCAAATCTAGCTACATTGTTGTAGATAGATTCGAGTTTGGTCAGGAGTGCTGAGTTAAGATTTGTGAGAATTTGAGAATTGTACATTAGACTAGGTAGAAGGTAGGTAAGAGAGAGAGTAATCTTGGCTTCAGAGGTAAGGAATTTCTTGTTACGGTAAAGGAGTCCTAGTTTTGAATGAGACTTTTTGATACAGTTATTAACATGCAAGTCAAATTTAAGCTGATCGTCGATGGTTATGCCTAAGAGCTTAGTACTGGATTCTACCTGAATGGGAGTGTTATTAAGGGACTGTATGGAGAAGGAGGGTTTAATATTGTTGAACTTTTTAGGTAATAAGAGTAACAGCTTTGTTTATTTAGGGTTAAGGATGAGCTGGTTGTTAGACAGCCATGTTTCAACTAAGCTAAAAGATGCCTGAGTAGCTGAGAAGATCTTAGAGGGAGAGTTGGCTGTGGTGATGACTGTAGAGTCATCTGCGTATTGCACTAAAGATGACTGAGGACAGGAGGTATAGAACTGATTAGTTAAGATATTAAAAAGTAAAGGCCCTAGGATAGACCCTTGAGGTACACCCATTTTGACAGGGAGAGGAGGGGAGAGTGCAGACTGCCATCTCACTGATTGAGATCTATGAGTGAGGTATCTGGAGAACCATGCAACAGCATCAAAGGAGAGGTTGAGGTTATGCAGTTTGTGCAGCAGAAGAGTGTGAGACAGTGTTGAAAGATTTTGAGAGATCCAAGAATAGGCAAGAAATAAGTTTATGGTCATTCATGGCTATAGAGACAGTGTTAAGGAAGGATAATAGAGTTTCAGTGGTGCTATGTTTGGGTCTGAAGCCGTGTTGAGTGGGTGTAAGCAGATTTTCCTGTATTAGATGCTGCATAACTTGTTTATGAATACATTTTTCTAGTACTTTAGAGAGAGGGGAGATGATATTGATAGGTCTAAAGCTGGAGATATCAGAGGAGTTACCTCCTTTGTGTATAGGTAGAGTGTAGCATTGTTTCCAGATGGAAGGGACTTTAGATTCCTAGATAGAGCAATTAATTAGGATAGCTACAGGGAGAGCAAAGAGTCAGCTGCTAGTAGAAGAAAAGTGGAAGGAATATTGTCAGCTGATGCTGAGCATGGTTTTAATTTAGAGACTAGAGTCTTGATGTAGCTAGTAGGTACAGATTTGAGGGAGAAGGTATTTGAGGAGATAGTATTAGGAGTAGGTTCAGAAAAGTTGGAGATGTTAGTAGTAGAGGAGTTTGGGTTAGGGTTCAGTAGCTTAGATATTGAATCGATAAAATAGGTATTGAAGATAGTGGCAGTTTGTTCAGATGTCTTGTCTGGGCATGGATGGGGGGGGGGGGCTAAGATTACCGTGATATAATATTTGGCTAATAGAGTTCCAGAATTTTTTAGGATTAGATTTTAGGGCTGTGGGAGGTTTGTTATAGAGGTCCTTTTTATCTTTGTTTATGTGTTTTTTTGTCAGATTTCTGAGTTCTTTATATTTTTGTAAGTCTATCCAACAAATCACTGGAACCACCACGATGAGTAAAACAGTAATTTAATATAAAAATGTAAAAGAAACAAGCGCTTTCACGCACTCAAACAAGTGCGCTTCATCAGGTTACGTTTATGTGTTCTTTGTTATCTTTGTTTATGTGTTTTTTTGTCAGATTTCTGAGTTCTTTATATTTTTGTAAGTCTGCAGAGAGCTTAGTTTGTGACCATTATTTCCATAGTTTGTCTCTAGTTGTCAAAAGGGTACGAGTGGCTTTTGAAAGCCACGGAGATATGGTGGACTTAATTTGGACTTTGTGAGGGGGAGCAAGTGAGTCTAAGATGCTAAGGAAGGTGGAGGTGAAAGCTAGGACTGCTTTTTCTAGTGGTAGTTGGGTAAGGAATTTCCAGTTTAATTTAGAGAAGAGGGAATTAAAGGGTTTCTGGATGGAAGTTAGAGAGTTTATGACAAGTGATAAATTTAGGAGGTTTTGAGAAATGGGGAGTGAACCTAAGCACTTTTATAGGGGAGTGATCACTCAGGGTGTTTGGTAGGGTTTCAGGGTTATGATATTTGGAAGGATTAGATACAAGTACCCAGTCAATAAGAGAACTAGATGTGTGAGAGTTGTTTGTATGGGTAGGTTGGGAGATTAGCTGTGTAAAGACATATAAATTAATATGAGTATTAGAGTTTGGATTACTGAGAGTTAACCAGTTAATGTTGACATCCGCAAGGAGGATAGTTTCATTGAGGATGTGTTGAGAAAAGTATGAAATAATATTTTCAAGCAGAGGAATGTTGTCTCCTGGAGGAATATATATGGCTGCTTCTGTGATAGTGGTGTGGTCATTTATTTTAAGGCTAGCTGTAAGTAGTTCAGCAGGAGAAAAGGATAGGATAGGTTTCATAATACTAGTAATGGTGAGGTGGTTGGAGTAGAGGATGGCAACGCCACCTCCTTTTTTGATTTGGCGATCTATGCGGAGTATATTATAACCAGGGGGGAGAATGTCTTTATCAGAGGTTTGGGGTTTTAGCCAAGTCCCTGTTAGGGTGATGACATCAGGGGTGGGGAAGGGCTATACAGGCATGGATTTCACTAACTTTGTTTGGAATGCTACGGGCATTCATAGAGTATAAGGAAATATGTTTGTTTGGAGAGGATGAGTTTATTAAGTTGGGAGAGGTAGAGTTGTTCATGATGGGGTGATGGATGGGCCCAGGATTTGGATTCAAGTCTCCTGATAGAAGCAGGGCTATATGAAGTTGGTAAAGTTTGAATTTAAATGGGTTGTAAGTCATGTACTTAGTCTTGGTTTTAGATGCTAGAGAGTGAGGGGGAGGAAGTTTGATTTTAGGCAGAGGGATGTTCATGGAAAAGATAGAGGAGGAGATTGTAATAGAGTACTGCAGAGATGAGAAGCAGTTAGTATGGGGATTAGTGGGATCTGTATGAACAAGTGGTAATGGAGTAGTACAAGATGTAAGAATGAGATGGAGAAGTAATGGAGGCAAGAGGAAAATAGAGAGGGTTGCAAAAGCCATGGCCTAAGGTGGGGAAGTAGGATTGGGATGGAGTGAGGAGTGGATAAGGGACTAGGAAAAGTTAGTTGTTGGATCTGTTAGAGAGTTGAAGTATAATTTAAGTGAAACAACCTGTAGGGGGAGTAGGGGATATCTAGAAAGAAGGAGGATTAGCAGCAGACAACCATGAAGTGATAAGTAGGGGAGGGTAAGGTGTTTAGAATGTTATAGCAGACAGGAAGGGGTGGAGTTAGGGGAGGAAGAGATTAGGTGGTTAGGTATAAAGGAAATTATATGGGGGGTGGGAGGGGAGCGAAGTGAGCCCAAGTGTAGTGAGGGCAAACGGAGTGGGATTGGCCAGGAAGAGTCACCACAAGAAACAATCAGCAGGGCAGGAGGGAAAGAGTAAGGAGCACACAGTGAGAGTCAGCAGGTAAGTAGAAGAGGTGGGGAGGTATAGACAGAGAAGGAAGAGATGCAATAGCAAGGTATACACAGGTATTTGCAGTAAGATAAAAAACAGTTAAAAGGAAACCGCAAACAGAAAAGAAAAAAGAGTATAGCTAACTAAGAGAGAGTTGATACTAGGGTAATGACTAACTTATAGATGGCAGAGAGAAACAGAGACAAGGTTTCTAAACAGGTGAGTATGGGGGGGGGGGGCTCTCAGTGGTATGCAGGTATCCTGTACAGTAGACAAAGTAAGACTACTTTGTGGTATGAGTTTAGAACATACTTTTAGTGTAAGCTGGCTATACAGTAGAGCACAGGTGTAATTCCAGGAGTAAAGGCAGACGCAGTCTTGAGGGAAGACACTTGCTTTTAAAACTTTTAGTGTAAACTGGCTATACGGTAGAGCACAGGCATAATTCCAGGAGTTGGAGCAGTATGAGTAAAGGTAGACACAGTCTTGAGGGAAGACACTTTGCTTTTAAAACCAAAGTCCCACAAATCAGTTGCAACAGCATACAAAGCTATTCCAGGTGAAGTAAATGCAGTTTACATGCTGAGTAAACTTGTTTAAATTTAAACTTTGTTTAAATGCTTAAAATGGCAGAGGATCTTATCACCCTTATCAGGGGTAGTCAGGCCACACCTTCCAAAAGGAAGAGAGACCCTTCACCTGAAATACTGACAGAACAGGATTCTGAGGAGTCTGATTATTCAGATTTTGAAGAGGAACAACAACCCCTTACTGCTTGTGAGGATTCAGATGCAGAGGAATCCATTCCTTCTGGCTCCTCACCAGAAGATCTTTCCTTTGGGGAAACCCTTCACACCCTCAGGGAACATTTCCACTGGGAATCTCACGACTTCTCTCAATCTAAGAAAAGACTAAGAGAGTTTCTAGACCTGCCCCAGCACAGACCTTTGGCCATCCCTCCAGTCTTAGAGGTGGTTGATGACGTCTTCCATGAATCCAGCTTAACTCCTGCTACCCTCCCACCTGCTCCCAGAAAACCTGTTAGGTATTACAGAGTACCGGATTCTCACAAATACCTGTACAGAAGTTCTGCTGCAGATCCAGAGGTCATTACACAGGGACCAAAAATAGCTAAGGCTAGTTCTGCAAAGAATCCTACTCCTGACAAGGACTCCAGAGCTCTGGACAGATGGGGTAAAAAAGTATACACCTTGGCAACCTTAGCTATCAGAGCACTCAACTGTCAGTTCTATATGTTAAAATAGTTGGAACTATTAAAACAAAAGATTTCAACCTTTCCAGACCGTGCCAATTCAAAAGAGTTAGCAGATTTACTGCACTCTACTTGTCAAGTGACTAAACACTCATTACACTGTGGATATGATACCCTAGAAGCCTCAAGCAGGGCAGCAGTGTCAGGATCTGTCATTAGGAGACATGCATGGTTGAAGGAACAGCCTCTCCCTGATCATGTCAAATCTAAATTACTTGATGCACCCTTGGATAAGGACCACTTGTTTGGAGTAAAAATAGAAGAGGTGCTTAAAAAGATGGAAGACAAAGCAAAATCTATGCAAACAGTAAAAGATTTCCTTCAGGTACAACCTCCTAGGTTCAGCAGGAATTTTCTCTCAAAACACTGGTCCTTTCCTGCACCTAGCAGACCGGAACAAGGTAAGCTCCGCAGGGTCAGACTACCCAGACTCCTATCCCAGGGACAGCAGAGAACCAAACAGTAGACCACTTCCACTCCAAAGGCAGGGAGTTCTAAGCTATCCCTCTAGGGCAAAAACTCTCAATGACACCCTCTTCCCCCTTTTCACTCACCAAAAACTAGTAGTAAAGCTCTCCCTCTGCAAAGAAAATTGGCTTTCTGAAACAAAAGACCAATGAGTCTTTCCAGGGATACAAATTCTCCTTCAACAAACTCCCAGTTCCAAGAGGGAACCCAGACTTACCTGCAAATCAGTGGGCAGAGGCATCGAAACAAGTCCAAGCTCTAATATCCCAAGAGGCAGTAGAACCTGTCCCCTCAGATCAAACAGGCAAAGGCTTTTATTCCAGACTATTCCTTGTTCCCAGAAAAGGGGGCACTTGGCTCCCCATCCTGGATTTATCCATTCTTAACACCTTCGTGGTGGTCCCTAAATTCAAAAAGCTAACCTTGCAGCAGCTGCTGCCTAAGCTGACAAAAAATGCTTAGTTAGTTACCCTGGATCTAAAATATGCCTACCTCCACATCCCCATAAGGGAATCCTGCAGGAAATTCCTTCACTTTGGAGCAGGCTCATAACACTTCTAGTTCTCTGCATTACCCTTTGGCATATCTACTGCTCCCAGGGTATTCATCAAATGCTTAGCCCCGGCTATAGCCTTTTGCAGACAGAAAAATGTACATATTTACCCTTATCTGGATGACTGCCTCATTTAGGCAGATTGCAAAGAAAAGCTCCTCAAAGACTTCCTCTTTGTCAAGACCCTCCTAACCTCCTTAGGGTACACCATCAATGAGAGGAAATCAAGGCAAGCACCCTCCAGGAAGATCATTTTCTTGGGAGCACTGCTGGACACAGCACCCCAAATGGCCTTCCTATCCCCAGAAAAGCAGAGCTTCCTGCCTCTTTGCTTACCCAGCTGGCTTCCAGAAGCTACCTCACTAAGAGGAAGTTTCTGCAAGCCTTGGGGTACATGGCATCTTGCATCCTTCTAATTCCTCTGGTCAGGCTTCACATGACAAAACTTCAGTGGTACCCAAAGAGCCTTTTGTGTCAGCACTCTCAACCTCTAGAGACCTCTCTACCTCTGATCCCCTGTATAAGGGCTGAGTTTCTCTGATGGGCAGGGGCCTGTGCCCAGAACAAGGGTCTTCCCTTCACCCTCTGCCCAACCAGGCAGACCATTACCACCTATGCCTCAGACATAGCTTGGAGTGCTCACCTAGAAGGCAAGTGCACCCAAGGTCTTTGGGATGCCCAGCACCTCCCCTTACACATCAACCAGAAGGAACTGATGGAAGTACAAAAGGCTCTGACATCCTTCAAACCCCATCTCAAGCCAGGGGTTCTCCTTATCAAAACAGATAACACCACAGTAATGTGGTACATCAACAAACAGGGAGGGACTCAATCTTACCCTCTGTGCAGGCTAGCCATGAACCTCTGGCTGACAGTCGCTTCCATGGGACTACACCTAATAGCCCAATACCTACTAGGGACCAACAACACCCTGGCAGACCACTTAAGCAGAAACTTACTGGACCCCCATGAATGGCAGCTCCACAGAAAAATCTTTTTACAAATCACTTAGGTGTGGGGGACTCCGGAGGTGGATCTCTTTGCTTCGCATCTCAATCATCAGCTGAAAAAATTCTGTACCAGGGAGTATCACCACCTAGTGTGGAAGGTGGATGCCTTGACCTTCCCCTGGAAACCCTCTTTGTGTACACGTTCCCTCCTCTGCCTCTTATTCCCAAGGTACTGATTAAAATAAAAGAGGAGAGACCAGGGGCCATCCTTATTCCTCCAGATTGGCCCAGACCTTACAGCCTCCCAGGCAGCATCCCCTGATCTCAGACTTCTTAACTCAGGTGGGTGGGGGGGTATGCTGCACCCAGACTTGCAGACTCTCAAACTATCAGCATGGCTAATACTCTAACAAGGGGGCCCTGTTAAGCAAACAGGTCCTAGACATTATCACAGAGGCCAGAAGGCCCAGGACCAGAAAATCTTACACGGGAAAATGGAAAAGATTCTGCTCCTGGAGCCAGTCCATAGGGGGCAATACCTCACTACCTTCCATCCCTCTTATCCTGGACTACCTAATGGAGCTACTTAATGGTGGCCTCTCCTTCTCCTCCATGCCTTAGCCAGTTCAGCTCTTTTTAATACAGAACAGCCCCTGTTCTCCCATCCTTTGGTTAAACAATCCCTCAGAGGGTCTTCTAATATCAGACTTCCCAGAAGGCCTGCCACTCCAGCCTGGGACCTGCATTATGTTTTGAAAAAACTAACTTTACCACCCTTCAAACCTGATGCCTCAGCAGAACTAAGATACCTCTTGTGGAAGACTACTTTTCTTCTAGCTATCACCTCAGCCAGAAGGGTTTCAGAACTTCAGGCACTGATGGCCATTGAACCCTTCATCATCTTCCATGCAGACAGGGTCTCCCTGAGGACTAATCCCTCCTTTATGCCCAAGGTGGTATCTAATGTAACTCTCAACCAGGCCATACATCTACCCACCTTTTTTCCTAACCCTCAAAACAAGGGGGAAAGAATTCTGCACTCACTAGACATGCACAGACAGTTTAGATACTTGCTTAGATACTATCTGGACCATACTAAACCCTTCAGGAAAACAGACCAACTACTTGTCACCTTTGCCTCAGGGGCAGAGGGGAAGCCCGTTTCCAAACAAACCATTTTCAAATGGATGTCGCAGTGTATCCATTTCTGCTACAGTTTGCAGGGGAACCCCCCCCCCCAAGTCTATTCAAACCCTTTCCATTACGCAGCCTCCACTTACACAGCATTCCTCAGAGGAGTTTCCACCAGGGACATCCCAGAAGCTGCCACCTGTACTTCTGTCCATACCTTTACCAAGCATTACCACCTACCTCTATTTTCTAAGGCTAGGGCAGGGTTTGCTTCTACAGGGCATGCTGATGCATTCCTAGGTCTCTTACTAATCCTACCACCCCTCTCCTCAGCTTTGGGAATCCTCCTACAGATGATGACTGCAACAGTGAAATGCAAAAAACATAATACAGTTGTGTACACTTCCCATAAATGTAGATGTTCGAGTATATTCACTGTTGCAGTCCTGGCTTCCTACCCTCCTTCCCCCTTATATCTTCTTTCTTTAGGGAGGCATACATTTCTAACGATGGCTTTTAGCCACCAGGACCACCTTACCATATTTACTTGGGCCTCTGAATAGTTAGGGAAAGAAAAACTGATGTAATGGCATTGGCTGCCTTCCTTTATAGCACTGATGCCCTGACGTCAGTCAGCAAGTGACAACAGCTGATTTAGAAAAACATTGACTCTGGTATTCGGGCCGGCTGAGGGCTACCACAGCAGGGATAACCCACAGGTGATGACTGCAACAGTGAATACACTTGAATATCTACATTTATGGTAAGTGTACACAACTGTACTTTTCTTTTCCTGTGTCAGTCACTTTGGACAAGAGTGATTTATTGGCCTTAGCTCCGAGTTTAGTTCAGGCTCTTTACCTTTCCAGATTAGTGTTTTTTGGTTAAAAAAAAATCCAAATTTTTCTGATTAGGTAAATTCTTTGAAAACACAAAGTAATTGTGATTAAAAACAGAATGTTTTGGCTCTAATTTCAGATTCAGATTGAGGAGTGTTGCTTTGTCCAGTCCCTTTGAAGGATCCTGTTTGACATTATTTCCAGAATGATTTGGTTGTTTCTGTGGGAATATGATATTCCTCAGTCCCTGAAGAAGTATTATGACTTATTACAAGTGGAATTTCCAGAACCTACCCCAATTCTTCCTGTTCTTCAGCATTGGAGGATACTTGTCACAGCTTGCAACTTGCCTGCTACCCCCCCCCCCCAAGAAAGCAGATAGATTGTATACAATTATCTAAAATCTAACCAAGCAGCTATTGCTTTAGTGAACCCAGCTGCTGCTAAACATTTGATCCGATCTTCTCTCTTCTGCCCATCCTCAATGTATGGGTCTTCAGATCTGATAGGATCTGACTTTAGCCACTCATAATCTTTGGGTCCAAGGCTCAGGCTCCTCCCTTTACCCATACTTCCCGTCCTAGGACAAGATTATCTCTGATCTCATTTGCTATGGAGGCAGATTTCGTGGCTTAGTGCTTTGGAAGGCTTTTCTGGTCATATAAGTGTCTGATACCTTTCTTTCCCTTTGGGGTAGTTTTCCTGTATTTTTCTTCTATCCTCTCCTATTGTGTCAAAAAAATCTGAATACTCGTATATAGTTAGTGATGGCATTGTTTCCCTCCTTTCTGTCATGACTTCACATAGTTGTCCAGTCTGGGTAGCTAGAGAGTCTTTAGTCTCTTTGTTATACCTTTTTTATGGAAGTTTTGTTGCTTATTCTGCTTTCTTCTACTGTTGGTGTTTGGGCTTTTTTGCTTTAGTGACAGGATAAAGCACAAACCCCTTTGGCTTCAAGAAATGTGTCACTTTTGGCTGTAAAATCCCTAACCAAGATGCCCATGCTAAATGTGTATATATATATATATATATATATATATATATATATATATATATATATATATATATATATATATATTATATATATATTATATATATATATATATATATATATATATATATAGTCTACACCTTGGTGAAGACTTTTTCAGCCTGTGCTGTCTTCTGAGACAGAACTTTGACTAGTAGGAATAATTTTGTGCTTAAAGGGCTTCTCACTGCCACAGTGGGAAAAGTTCCATCTTCTCAGTCATCATCATCATCATCATCATCCCTTTCATCAAGCAAGACCTCTGACAAGAATAAACAAGGAAAGTCTAAGGATAAAGAGAGAGAATAGTGAATAGGAGGAGAAACACAAGGATAAAGACTCCAGGAAATGTTCATGGCTGATTGGGTCCATCTGGTCCTGCTCTAAAGATTTCCAAGTAGCCAAATCTGTTCTGTGTTCCTGAACCTCTCGGGTTTAGCTTTCCTCCTACTCTGTTCCCAGGACCCAGGTTCTGTCCAGAATTAGTTAGCCCCAGGCTCAGATTTTGTTTTTTTGCAGAAAAGACCTTTTCAGAGGGTGTCAAGGCCCTCTTTCACAGCTTCATCTTTGAGATTAGTGCACTCCTTCCAAGGCTGTTGACGTTAACAGAATGATGAAGTTCTTGAAAACCTAGATCCAGCTGGGGGTTTCCCAGTACTGATGTCTATCAGAGGGTCAGGATTTGCCCCCTTCATTCCATGTGATCATTACTTGTTCCCCAATCCAACCTTTGGGCTTGGGGCACTTGGATCTGAGTGGAACCTTGGGATTGTCCATGTTTGATTTGAAGGACTAAACTATGTTGATTTTATCACTGGCCCAATTGAATCAGAATGCCTCTGATCTTGATGAGTGTCAGAGCTGAGGGGTTGCAGGTTCAGAAACGTTTAGATGGATACTTCACCTCAACAGCTCTGTGTCTGCTTTGAAGCTGATTAGAATTGGTTCTCTAAGCTCGCACTTGTCAGGATGTCCTTCAAGGATGCATCTGCAGTCCTTACAAATGGGTTGTAATGGGTTGTCCTGTCGTCAGGCAGCCCTTCGGTCGGCCGGATTCCAAAGTCTGGGTCTGGCCTCGGCTGATGTCGCACTTCACCCGACGTCATAGCTGCAGTTCTTCGGGTTATAAGGTATCAGCCGACGCCATTTTCCCCAGTCTTTCTTGCCGCGTGGCGCCCGAAGCAGAAGCTGTTCGCAAGTGCCGGTCGGTCAGAACCAGAGATTTCTACTACCGAAGACTTCTAAAAAGCTAAGTACCCCATTGGGGACTCTTTCTTGCCTCAGCCGATGTCAGAAAAAGTGAATAACTGTTTAACTTGTGGGAAACAAATACCTCATAAAGATTTCCACTCTTACTGCCTACCTTGTTTAGGCCCAGACCACGAAGTAGCAGCTTGTCTAGCCTGTGCTTCTTTCAACCGACGGACGCTTAGACGTCAGTCAGAATTTGCTGAGGAGTTTTTCGGCTCCGCTTTTGCTTACATTATGCCGTCGGAAACTCCGACCTCGCAAATAACTAAAAAGTGCAAGGAAAAGGACCGACACTCGCGGTCCGCGGTTTCGGCCGAAACCGCAGTTAAGCCAACCGCGAGTGTCTCGGTTTCGGCTGAAACCGAGTCCACGGTTCTTCCTTCGGCCGAGAACTTACCTCCTACCGAGGCCTCATGCAGCATGGCTGAATCTGCTACTGAAATCCCACCTGCTCTTGCAGGTTCACAGGATTTATCTGATACTATTCCCTTAGATATTTCTACTCCTGCACGTGGTGCTGCTAGGCCCCCTGCATCCATGTCGATTAAGGCTTTTGCCAGGGCTAAAACAGCAAAATCTACCAAAACTGTGCCTGCTAAGATCCCCTCTCACAGGCCTAGCTCTAGTTCTCAAATGCTTAGTCTAGCAGAGGATCTCATTTCTTTGATCAGGGGATCCCAACCCCACCCAGACAGGGCCTCTCACCCACCTCCAGAAAAGAGGCCTAGAGCAGAGCCCCCTGAGCCAGTTTCTTCAGATGACTCCTCTGATGATTCAGATAATACAAATCCTCCAGAGGGCCCTTTTTCTCCTTATGAGGACTCTGATGCAGAAGAGTCCATTCCTTCTGCCTCTCCACCTGAGGAATTTTCTTTTGGGGAAACCTTGCATGCTATGAGGGAACAATTTCAATGGCAGGGCCAGGATTTTTCAGACTCTAGGAAAAGGCTTAGAACCTTTTTGCATTTGCCACAGCATAGGCCTTTAGCCATTCCTCCAGTACTTACTGTTGTGGATGATGCATTTAATGATGCTTGTACTGCTCCTGATTCTCTGCCTCCGGCCCCTGCTAAGCCCGATAGGTACTACAGGGTTCCGGACACACATTATCATTTATATAAGGCTCCTTTTGCAGATCCTGAAACTATCTCCCAGGGACCCAAGGCTGTAGCAGCTACCTCTGCCAAAACCCCCCTCCCCTCTGAAAGGGAATCTAGGGCCTTAGAGAGATGGGGTAAAAAAGTTTACACTTCTGCTACTCTTTCAGCTAGGGCCTTAAACTGTCAATTCCACATGATTCAGTATCAGGAATTTATGTTAGATCAGTTAACTAAAAAACTGTCCTCGGATGAACCATTAGACAAAAAATCTGTTCAGGAAATAGTACAGAACATTCAGCAGGTCAGTAATCATTCCTTAAAATGCGGCTATGATGCACTGGAGGCTTCTTTTAGATCAGCTATGACTGGTACAGTGATCAGAAGACATGCATGGTTAAAAGAGCAGTCCTTACCAGACCATGTTAAATCAAAGCTCCTAGATGCTCCTATGGATAGCTCAATTTGTTTGGCTCCCCGGCACAGCAGGTGCTGAAGAAGGTGGAGGAGAAAGCAAAATCTGTCCAGACAGTCAAGGATTTCTTGCAGGTCCAGCCTCCAAGGTTTAGTAGGAACTGGCCTTCCAAGAATTGGTCCTTTCCAGACACCTCCAGAGCCCAGAGAGGCAGGAATAGGTGCTCAAGAGGCAGGGGTCAATCCAGAGGTGCCTACAGGGGACGTCAATGGCAGGCTAACAACCAGCGAGGTACTGCCACGGATCCAGCCACCACCACTTCCACAGGACAATCACAGTGACTTGGCTCTAGCACCGCCTACCAGGGAACAACTAGAAGCACCCTTAGGCGGAAAGCTAGCCTTATTTTCAGTAAACTGGCACTACATCACAGGAGACAGATGGATTTTACAGACAATAGACAAAGGTTACAGGTTTCACTTCCATACTCTACCAAGGAAGAGAGGAATGCCAAACCTACCTCCAAATCAGAAAACAGAAGCTCTACAACAAATAAATCACTTACTAAGGATGAGAGCTATAGAAAGGGTACCGTCTATGGAACAGGGGCAAGGATTTTACTCCAGACTCTTCCTGGTACCAAGAAAAGAAAACCAATGGAGACCTATTCTAGACCTGTCCGCTCTAAACACATACCTCATTGTTCCAAAATTCAAAATGCTGACCCTACAGCAGGCTCTTCCCATGCTGGACAAGGAGTCTTGGCTGGTAACTCCAGATCTCAAGGAGGCATACCTGCACGTCCCCATACGACCAAATTGCAGAAGATACCTCAGATTTCTTGCAGGATCAGAGCATTATCAATTCTCAGCATTGCCCTTTGGCTTATCTACTGCGCCCAGAGTATTCACGAAATGCCTGGCATCAGTAATGGCTCATTGCAGGCTTCAGGGAATTCAAATTTACCCTTACCTGGATGACTGCCTGTTACAAGCGGACAACAAAAACAAATTAACAAAAGATTTGAAAAAGGTCATTCATCTACTGCAAGCCCTGGGATACACAGTCAATATAAAAAAGTCAAGGCTGATACCATCCCAAAGGATAACCTTCTTGGGTGTAGAGCTGGACACATCAAACCAAATGGCATTCCTAACAGTAGAAAAACAGAGGCACCTCCCTCTCTACTTCATGGCATTAACAAAGCAGAACCAGCTAACAGCAAGAAAAGTCCTGCAGGCCCTGGGTTACATGGCATCCTGCATAATATTGATTCCACATGCCAGACTACATATGAGAAAGTTACAGTGGTACCTAAGGAATTTATGGTCTCAGCACAAGCACAGCCTAGAAACCCGAACTCCAATAATTCCATGCCTGAAGCAAGAATTCCAATGGTGGGCTCAGGCCTGTCAATCAAACAAAGGACTGCCCTTCCACAGACCTCAACCAAGCCAGACCATCACAACGGATGCCTCAGACCTCGGTTGGGGGGCACACATGTTGGACAAGTGCATACAAGGCTTATGGACTCAAGACCAGCTGCACCTACACATAAATCAAAAGGAGATGCTGGCAGTAAAACTGGCAATTCAGACATTCAGACCATTTCTTCGACAGGGTCAATTGCTGATAAGGACGGACAACACCACAGTTATGTGGTACATCAACAAGCAGGGAGGCACGCATTCATACCCTCTATGCCGGATGGCAATGGACCTCTGGAATGTGGCCCTGAGCTTCAACATTCAGTTACAAGCAATATTTGTACCAGGAAAAGAAAATATACTAGCAGACATCCTAAGCAGAACTACCACGGATGCCCACGAATGGATGCTGCATCCAGACATCTTCAAAACCATTACAGGGAAATGGGGACTACCAGAAATAGACTTATTTGCATCCCCACACAACCACCAATTGAAAAATTCTGCACGAGGGCATACCACCCACTTGCTTGGAAGGTGGACTCCTATCTTTCAGTTGGAAAAACCTGACAGCATATGCATTCCCACCTCTTCCTTTGATGCACAAGGTGCTATTGAAGATCAAAGAAGACCGTCCAAGGATCATCCTGATAGCTCCAGACTGGCCGAGGCAGCATTGGTACCCATTACTGAGGAGTATGTCTCGGGAACAAATATGGCCTCTGCCCCTAGTTCCCTTACTGTTAACACAGAACAACTTCAAAACCCTGCATCCAAACCTAAAAACACTGCAGCTGGCTGCCTGGAACATTGCATAAGACAAAATAACCCAGATTTATCTCAAAGGGTTAAAGACATTATCTTGGAGGCTCGCAGACCCTCAACAAGAAAAAATTATTCAGCAAAATGGAAAAGATATCTCATTTGGAGTGCAGCAAAAGGAGAAAATGTGTCACTGGTAAACATAGCTAACATCCTGGAATACTTGGCAGAGCTCTTCCACAATGGCCTGTCCTATTCTTCCATTAAGATTCATGCATTAGCTATTTCAGCAGAGTACAACATGGACCCTCCAGTCTTCTCACATCCTCTGCTCAGGCAGTTTCTGAGAGGAATTAAAAATGTAAAGCCACCTAGGAAGCCACCATTGCCCGCATGGGACTTGAACTTTGTGCTAGAAAAGTTGACACTCCCTCCTTTCGAGCCAGCAGCAACAGCAGAATTACAGTACTTATCATGGAAAACTGCTTTCCTGCTTGCAGTCACTTCAGCAAGAAGGGTTTCTGAACTACAGGCATTAATGGCAGTACAACCCTTCCTTATCTTCCATCAAGATAGAGTGTTCATGAGAACTAATCCTACTTTTATGCCAAAGGTGGTCTCCAGGGTATCTTTAAACCAAGCTATCCACCTGCCTACATTCTTCCCCAACCCACAGAACAAGGGAGAAAGACTGTTACATACCTTGGATGTACATAGACAATTGCGTTACTACCTGGACAGGACCAAGAGCAATAGAAAAACTGACCAGCTACTGGTAGCATATGCAACAGGAATGGAAGGAAAAGCAATTTCAAAACAGACAATCTCTAAGTGGATAGGAAATTGCATTAAATTTTATTACTCTTACCATGGGAAGAAAACTCCAGAAAACATCAGACCTCACTCTACAAGGGCTACAGCCACTACCACAGCTTTTTTACGAGGAGTGGCTACCAAAGACATTTTAGAGGCTGCTACTTGGAGCTCCGTGCATACATTTGCCAAGCATTATAATCTACCCTTATACTCCAGATCCCGGGCAGGTTTTGCCACTGCTGTTTTGCAAGGGATCTTAACTACACCATAATCTTATTACTCCTCCTCCCCCAGTTTGGCTATGGTATTCTACCCATTTGTAAGGACTGCAGATGCATCCTTGAAGGACATAGTACAGTTTTGTACCTACCATAAATGTAGATGTCCGAGAGGCATGCATCTGCAGTCAGGATTACCCACCCTCCTTCCCCTCTGAGGTACTCCTAGGGTATTTGCCCATCTTCTAGCTAGCTGGGGGAATCTATTATGGTGTATTTGTTTGTATATATGTATATACATGTTTATTTTTATTTGCTCTTTCTTATTTGGAAACTTTTGCAATTATCCAAATTTGGCCTTCCTAGAGGGCACCTGGCATCTGGGGCAAGAAACACTGAGGAAAATGGCGTCGGCTGATACCTTTATACCCGAAGAACTGCAGCTATGACGTCGGGTGAAGTGCGACATCAGCCGAGGTCAGACCCAGACTTTGGAATCCGGCCGACCGAAGGGCTGCCTGACGACAGGACAACCCATTTGTAAGGACTGCAGATGCATGCCTCTCGGACATCTACATTTATGGTAGATACAAAACTGTACTTTCCTTGGGTCCTACAGGGGCTGTGTTAAGAACTCTTTCAGTCTCTGCATTTGGTGCCTTGAACAAAATACTCTTACAGTAAAGGAGGCAAACTTCCCTTCCCCACTCAGATCTCCTCGTGCCCCTATGGATTTCTTTGGGTCCCATGTCCTTCCTCTCTGTCATAGCAGGAAAGCCAGCCCCTTGGAGTCTTGAGGCAGGTCACATTTGTGGCCTCCCCATCTACATCAGAGTCTTCTACAGAGCATCCCATTGGAGAAGCTCACTGAAAGCATGGGTGCAAAAGGAACATGGACTACCCACAGGAGTCCCTCAATGAAGATGCTGATTTTGATGAGGGGAATGGGGTCCACCTTGAAGACATATTCTTTGGTGAGATCCTCAAGCTATTGGACAGAAAGGGTGGTGGTTCACTGATTTGATTCCCCCAAGAGGAATAAATGTTACTCAAGGATTTGGGGGCTGGTCTGTCAACTTCTTGGGTGGTCCCTCCTGCTGACTAACTGGTTGACCTGGTTTTGAGGTGGATGTGAAAGGAACTGGATTTAGTTGAACCAGTCCCCAGAAAACCTGACTAAATCCCAGTTTCTCCAAAAGAGAGGCCCTTCTGGAGCAACATTCCTGCTGTAGATTATGTGGTGATAGTGGTGGTTGCCAAAGAGAACTCTGTTGTCCATCCCAATAACAAAGTCGAGGTCACTGGATGGGTTTGGAAAGTGGTTATATGCTTTAGCAAACTTTGCTGTCAGAGCATTGAACTACTTGGACCATGTAACATGCTTTCTGATGGACTTGAACAAAGCACTATACAAGTCCCTTTCCATGTCAATATTTGTAGAAGACAGGAAATTGCTCAGTACATAGTTGGCTACCTTTCAGTCCCTGTCAGACTTGTCCATGTGCCTTATTTTTAATGGGTCTGATGGCACATCAAGAAGGGCAGTCAGTGTGGTAGGTGTTCTCCATACCTGGATGCATCTTTGTGAATTTGCTGAACATTTCAAGATGTCCTTCATTAATGCTTCTTATGATAAGTTTACTTTGGCCCCAAAGTTAGAGACACTGTCTAGAAGCAAACAGGATGGCAATACCTTGTCTTCTGTTGGATTATGTTTTTTTTCTACACCAACAGACTTTCTCTAGATACCAAAAAGGTAAGAAATTGTGATTCCTTAAGTCTCAAGGCTTCACTATGGATGCTTTGTAGTAGACCCTCCCCAGAGGCAGAGTGGGAAATAATCTTAATGAACGGCACCCTCATGACAGAGGTGGTCTGCATAATGAGAACTTCCAGGTTCTCTTCTCAGACAGGCCTTTTCAGCAGTCCTGACTGCCATGCTCTGGAGGCAGTTGGGGGCTCTTATCTCTGTACCCAATGGCCTGGACAGCCATTAGCTAAAATGACTGGGTGCAGACAATCATAATCAGAGGCTATACAACTCTCTTTTGTGGTCATCCCCCTTATTCAAGAAAACTTCCAAATGTCCTATCCTTGCAATGAAAGGCAGCAATGCAGGAAATAAAAGTCTGCTAGTCAAATGAGTCATCAAGGAGGTTCCAGGAGACCAGCACAAATCCAGACTCAATTCATGGTTATTTTTAGTACCAAAGAAAAACTGGGACTTTGGGCCCATTGTTGACCTCAGTCACCTGGGTCAGTATGCGAAATGGACATAATTTTGGATGGTCACTATTGAGTCCAGCCGATTGTTATTGAGGAAGGACAATTGGATATGCTCAGTAGAAATCAAAATGCCTACTGTCACATAAAATGGACATATGCTGCAGGAGGTTTCTTTGGTTTTGTGTGGGACCAGTCACTTCCAGTTCAGAGTCCTGCCCTTTGGTCTCACCACAGCTCACCAGGTTTTCAACAAATGTATAACAGTGGGTTGCGACTCATCTCAGACTGCAGGGTTTCAGAATATTCCCACATCTGGACAGGCTTGAGACTGCTCCCACCAGGAATTTTCTCATACAAGCCAGGGAATCTGTTCTCCATCTCTGATGTTCATCGTGCATACAGCTGCAGTCATAACAGATGGGTTCTCCTGCCGTCAGGCGGATCCTCGGTCGGCCGAATTCCAAAGTCTAGGTCCGGCGTCAGTTGTCATCGCTTTCTTTCCTGATGTCAGTGCGACAGGGGTATATAAGACACAGCCAACGCCATTTTCTTCAGTCTTTTTTGCCACGCGGTGCCCGAAGCAGAAGCAGTTCGCAAGTGCCGGTCGGCCAGCTCCTGAAATTACGAAAATTTGGAAACCGAAGTCTTCTTTAAAGCTAAGTACCCCGTTGGGGAAACTTTTCTTGCCTCAGACCAATGTCAGACAAAGTTAACAATTGTATTTCTTGTGGGAAGCAAATACCGCATAAGGATTTCCATTCCCTCTGTATACCTTGTTTAGGCCCAGACCACGACGTCTCGGGCTGTCGCTTTTGTGCTACTTTCAATAAACGCACTATTAAGCGTCGGGCAGAGTTCGCCCAGCACTTTTTTTGGTAAAGCTTTTGATTATAAAATGTCGTCGGAGACTCCGACTACCGTTTTGTCCAAAAAACGCAAGGACAAAGACCGACACGCGAGGTCCGCGGTCTACACCGACACCACGCCAAAACCGGCTACACGTGGTCCGGTTCTCAGCGAGGTGCCTACGCAGCCCCTGACTACCGACGACACTTCTCTGGTGGTGTCTTCTGTAACCGAGACCGCAGGTGCCTCGGCCCATACCCTGACTACCGCTACCAAAGCCACTGTGAGTGTTGAGCCTCTTAATGTGGACAGGTCCACTTCCACCCATGGTGTCTTCAGACCCTCATCTTCCTTTTCCATAAAGGCCTTTACTAAGTCCAAATCAGCCATGCATCCCAAGAGGCCTGTTGCACAGGGCCCATCTCCAGGTCCCATGCCTAAAAAGCAGATGCTCAAAATGGCTGAGGATTTAATTACTCTTATCAGGGGTTCCCAACCCCCTCCGGACAAGAGACCCAGAGTGGAGGAAGATTCTCCCTCTTCTGACCAGGGCTCCATTATTTCAGAACATTCTGATGAAGAGGAACACTCGTACTCCCCTTTTGAAGATTCTGATGCAGAGCAGTCCATTCCTTCTGTATCTCCCCCAGAGGATTTTTCTTTCGGGGAAACCTTGCATACCTTGAGGGAACACTTCCATTGGGAAGGCCAAGATTTTTCAGATTCCAAGAAAAGACTTAGGGAATTTCTTTTGCTACCTCAGCACAGACCTCTGGTGATACCTCCTGTCTTGGACATACTTGATGTTTACTCGGAGACTTGCCTTAATCCGAATTCCCTGCCTCCTGCCCCAGTCAAGCCTGATAGGTACTACAGAGTTCCTAACTCACACCAATTTCTTTACAAAAGCCATAATGCTGACCCTGAAACCATTTCTCAAGGCCCCAAGGGAATGAAGGCCTCTACTGCTAAGAATCCATTACCTTCCGAAAGAGAGTCTAGATCCTTAGAAAGGTGGGGAAAAAAAGGTATATACCTTGGCCACCCTAGCCACGAGGGCCTTAAATTGTCAGTTCCATATGCTTAAATATCAGCAGTTTCTGTTATCACAATTAAGGAATAAAATGTCACAACCTGAACAACCAGATTTGAAGGAGTTGCAGGATATGATGCATAGTGCAGAACAAGTGGGTAAACACACCTTACAATGTGGCTATGATGCTCTAGAGGCCTCAAGTAGAGCTGCTGTTACAGGATCAGTCATTTGTAGACATGCCTGGCTTAGGGAACAAACCTTGCCTGATCATGTTAAAGCTAAACTACTAGATGCTCTTTTACAAAAGGATGTATTATTTGGTACTAATGCTGAGGAGATACTAAGGAAAATGGAAGAAAAAGCTAAATCTATGCAAACTGTCAAAGCTTTTCTACAGGTACAACCTCCACGTTTTAGCAGAAATTGGCCTTCAAAAAACTGGTCCTTTCCAGCCAAGGACAAGCCCCAAAGAGGTAGATACAGGCGCACAAGGGGCAGAGTACAATCTCAAGGATCATACAGAGGCAGACAATGGCAAACTCCAGCACCAAGAGGTGGCGAAGACAGTGCACAACAATACAGGAAACAAACCCAATGACTTTCCCCTTTGCATGCCAAGCAAGTCTCAGCTGGCAGCACCCTTGGGAGGAAAGCTGGCATTATTTTCAAAAAATTGGCATATTATCACAACAGTCAAATGGATCCTGGACATTATAAACAGAGGCTACAGATTTCATTTTCACACTCTTCCAAAAATGAGAGGCATGCCGAACCTGCCACACAATCAAAGGGCAGAGGCTCAAATACAAATTTCAAAGCTCATGGACATGAAAGCTATTCAAGAGGTACCTACTCACGAACAAGGTCAAGGTTTTTATTCCAGACTATTCCTGGTACCAAGGAAGGGAACCGATTGGAGACCTTTTGGACTTATCCATCCTAAACACATTTCTACTCGTACCACAATTCAAGATGCTCACCTTACAGCAGCTTCTTCCCATGCTGGGCAAGGAGTCTTGGCTGGTAACATTGGACCACAAGGAGGCATACCTGCATGTCCCAATCAGACAAAACTGCGGAAGATACCTCAGATTTCTTGCAGGTTCAATCCACTATCAATTCCCTGCATTGCCCTTTGGCTTATCTACTGCGCCCAGAGTATTCATGAATTGCCTGGCATCAGTAATTGCCTACTGCAGACTTCAAGGGATACAAATTTACCCTTATTTGGACGATTGCCTGATCCAAGAGGACAGCAAACACATACTTCTGGAACATCTGGCTTATGTAACATGGTTATTGAATTCTCTGGGATACACAGTCAACAAAGAGAAATCCAGGCTAACACCATCTCAGAAAATAATTTTCCTGGGTGCCAACTTGGACACAAACACCCAGATGGCCTATCTTAAGCCAGAAAAACAGGGGCAACTAACTCAGTACTTCAAAATACTAGCAAATTGTACCAGGCTAACTGCAAGGAAAATCCTGCAGGCTCTGGGCTTCATGGCATCTAGCATTCTTCTAATCCCATGTGCAAAGTTGCATATGAGGAAACTTCAATGGTACCTAAAAAACCTATGGTCTCAACACAGCCACAGTTTGGAAACAATAATATCACTAATCCCATGTTTGCAAAAGGCATTTCTATGGTGGGCCCAAGCATGCCAAACAAACACAGGTCTACCATTCTGCAAGCCTCAAGCAAATCAAGTCATTACAACAGATGCCTCAGACTACACCTGGGGGGCACACATGACAGACAGGTGCATTCAGGGCAAATGGTCCCAAAAGGAAAAGCACCTTCACATCAATCAAAAGGAAATGCTAGCAGTGATAAATGCAATTACAGCTTTCAAGGACCTCCTGCATCCAGGGCAATTATTGATAAGAACAGACAACACCACAGTAATGTGGTACATAAACAAACAAGGAGGAACACATTCATACCCCCTGTGCAGGCTGGCCATGTCACTTTGGAACTTGGCTCTGGAATGGCAAATCAAACTTCAAGCACAGTACCTGCCAGGTTTGGAAAACACGGTGGCAGACAATCTAAGCAGAAATATGACAGACCCGCACGAATGGAAGTTGCATCCTCAAGTGTTTACAAAGATAATCCAAGTGTGGGGAAGGCCAGACATAGATCTCTTTGCCTCCCACAGGAATCATCAATTGACAAAATTCTGCTCAAGGATATTCCATCCAAAGGCCTGGAGAGTGGACGCCCTTTCTTTCAGTTGGGCAGCACGGACAGTTTACGCCTTCCCACCTTTGCCTCTACTGCCCAAGGTGCTCTTGAAAGCAAGAGCAGACAGACCGAAGATGATACTGATTGCTCCAGACTGGCCAAGACAACACTGGTACCCACTCCTGAGGAGCCTAACATATTCTCCTCCCTGGACCCTACCTCTAATGCCTCTTCTACTGACTCAGCACAGCTACAAAACTCTTCACAGTCAACTGAAAACACTCAATCTGGCTGCATGGAAAATTCCTTAACACCACAACAGACCCTACTCTCCAAAGAGGTGCAGGATGTCATTTTGGAGGCCAGAAGGCCATCTACTAGAAAGGCTTACTCCGCAAAATGGAAACGGTTTTGCGTTTGGAATGAGAAAAAAGGCCAGGATCCTAGAAAACTGAATTTACCTCAGATATTACAGTATCTAGCTGAGCTGTTGAACAGTGGACTTTCATTTTCCTCCATCAAAATCCATGCCTCAGCCATTTCTGCAGAATACAACACTGATCCACCCTTATTCTCCCACCCACTCTTAAGACAGTTCCTCAGAGGGGCTAAGAATATAAGACCTCCAAGGAAACAACCAATACCAGCCTGGGATCTTAATTACATTCTAGAAAAATTAACATTGCCTCCCCTTGAACCAGCTGCCTCAACAGATTTGCAATATTTGTCCTGGAAAACAGCTTTCCTTCTGGCCATTACCTCAGCTCGTAGGGTTTCGGAACTACAAGCCCTCATGGCTGTGCAGCCCTTTCTCATCTTCCATCAGGACAGAGTTTCCCTATGAACCAACCCGTCATTTATGCCTGAGGTAGTATCCAGGGTAGCTTTAAATCAGGCCATACACTTACCTACCTTTTACCCCAATCCTCAAAACAAAGGGGAAAGGCTGCTACATTCCTTAGATATCCATAGACAGCTACGTTACTATTTGGACAGAACAAAGCCTTTCAGGAAATCAGAACAACTCTTTGTGTCCTATGCTGTAGGAGCTCAAGGGAGGCCAATTTCCAAACAGACAATTTCAAAATGGATAGGCCACTGCATACAGTTTTGTTACTCCTTTCATGGTAAATCTGTACCTGCAGGCATCAGATCCCACTCCACAAGGGCCACAGCTACCTCTGCAGCCTTCCTCAGAGGAGTCCCTACCAAAGATATTTTGGAGGCAGCCACTTGGAGTTCTGTGCATACCTTCACTAAACACTACCACCTACCTTTATACTCCAAAACTAGAGCAGGCTTTGCCACTACTGTGTTGCAGGGCATTCTGGCTCCTCCCAGTTCCACCTAGTGCCTACCACCCTGTGCGTAGCTTTGGGATTCTACCCATCTGTTATGACTGCAGCTGTATGCACGATGAACATAGTACAGTTTTGTACCTACCATAAATGTAGATGTTCGAGTGCTAATACAGCTGCAGTCCAGGTTTCCCTCCCTCCTTCCCCTCTGGGTACAGACCTAGTGGCTAACTCCTCATCTTACAACTTGATTGGGTTATTCTTCTATGGTGTATTTGCTTGCAACTACTGTTTTTTTATTATATTGCAATGTATGATTTTATATATATATATATATATATATATATATATATATATATATATATATATATATTGCCTTCCTTCTGGGGGCACCTGACATCTGGGGCAAGAAAGATTGAAGAAAATGGCATCGGCTGTGTCTTATATACACCTGTCGCACTGACGTCAGGAAAGAAAGCGACGACAACCGACGCCGGACCTAGACTTTGGAATTCGGCCGACCGAGGACCTGCCTGACGGTAGGAGAACCCATCTGTTATGACTGCAGCTATATTAGCACTCAAACATCTACATTTATGGTAGGTACAAAACTGTACTATCTCAATAGGGGATAAACGGTCAGCCTCACCAAGTTGAAAGTGCAACTGGTCCAAATGATAGAGCACATTGACACAAAACTGTAGTTGGCCAGAATATTAGAATCAAGGATTAACACCCTTCAACATCAAGCATTGTCAGTGCCCTCCCACAGAAAGCCCCCAACAAGGTTCATTTTGTGACTAATAGATTTGGTGACAGCATCCCCCATGTTAATACCTTTAGACAGATTTCATATTAAAGTGTTGCAATAGTCTCTTGCAGTCCACTGGTTGATGAAATTCCAGCCCATGACCTTTCCTGTGGGCCTCACTTCGATTTGCAGGAGTCATATTCTGTGTTGGCTGGACTCTGTGATAGTTTCCCAAGGTTGTCCTTTTGTTCCTTCTCTCCATTGGTGACCACAGATGCTTCCCACCTGGGGGATGGGAGTGGGGCATTTCTTGGGTAACATGGTCCAGACAATGTGGTCTCCCACAAAGACCAGTTTTCACATTGGTGTGGAGATGAGGACAATCCCAGTGTTGCAGGCCTTTTAGGACACCCTCCTCTGGGTATGTTTGCCATACCAAACCACTGACGTATTATCTGTGTGGATATCAACAAACATGGGGAACATGTACTTACCTGTTATGTTGAGAAGCCATGATGGTTAGGCACTTGGCAATGTCTTCTCACTGTTTTCTGATAGCAGTGCAAACCCCAGAGAAGTCCTGTGTATTGGAAGATAAGTTGAGCCGATCAATTTTTCCTCGAGTGGTCCCTCAACTCAGTTGGGAAGCAAATGTTGAACTGCTGGAGCCAGCCTTGCTGCAATCTATTTGCCACCACCTCCATCACCAAATGCAGCAGTTACTTTGCCCTGATTCCCCAAGAGGGGAAGTTCCATGGGGATGCTGTAGTCCACAGTTTGCTCTTTGGGTCTCCTTAATGCTTATTCTCCCACTCTCATACAGAACTTTCTACTGAAGGCAATATGGAGCAAGGCAACAGTGATCCTCATTGCTCCCTTTTGGCATTATCATTTGTGTTTTCCCTTTCTTTGGTCTCATCTGATCCACCCACTGTGGGTGCTTGACCTGGCTCCAGACCTCCTGTCTCACATGTCTGGTATGCCTCACCCAGACATCAAAGCCCTCAAGTTAACCACCATTTCCTATGATAGACAACCCAGGCTATCCTCATGGGTCATACATATTTTGACCTCCTCAGAGACCTACCAGAAAGTATAGAACAGTAAGCTGAAGAGATTTTCCCTTAAAGCTTTAAATAGGGATATAGATCCCTGCTTAGCACCCCTCCCTACTATTTTGGATTTTATGGTTGACTTTTTTCCATGATGGTGCTAGCTATTCCACAATTAAAATCCACTTGGCTGCCATTTGTAGCTTTCACATAAGAGAAATTGAGACTCCAGTTATTTCTTTGAAATTGTCTAAGGCCATATTAAGGGGCACTTTCCTCCTTTAGCCTACCCTCAGAGAACATTGTCCCACCCCGGAGCATTATTCTCCTTCAGGCATTGATGAGGTGACCTCCTGAACTCACAGTCAGTTTGAAATAACTTTGTTGGAAAACACTTTCTAGTGGTGCTAACTTCTGCTCAAAGGATTTCAGAGCTTCACATTCTTTCTTCCAAGCCCCCAGATCTGTTTTTTCACAAGCTCAGGATACCCTGAGGAGCAATCTTTTTATCTCCAAAGTAGTCTCAGACCCTTCGATGAACCAAGCCCATCAATCTTCCTGTTTCCTCCCCACTTTTCTAATAATGGAGAGAACATGCAACATTTTCTGTTCTCCTTCAGGCATTGATGAGGTGACCTCCTGAACTCACAGTCAGTTTGAAATAACTTTGTTGGAAAACACTTTCTAGTGGTGCTAACTTCTGCTCAAAGGATTTCAGAGCTTCACATTCTTTCTTCCAAGACCCCAGATCTGTTTTTTCACAAGCTCAGGATACCCTGAGGAGCAATCTTTTTATCTCCAAAGTAGTCTCAGACCCTTCGATGAACCAAGCCCATCAATCTTCCTGTTTCCTCCCCACTTTTCTAATAATGGAGAGAACATGCAACATTTTCTGGATGTGTATTGACAACTCAGATTTTATTTGCACTGGACTAAGAATATTAATGACTGAACAACTTTTTGTTATCTAATGTTAAATTGGGTAAAGGAGTTTCTTAATGAACTATTTCACAATGGCTGTATAAGAATATTTCTTATGGCTGCAAGGAAAATGGACTCTCTACCCGGCAATCCTAAGACCTATTCTACAAGGTCAGTAGCTACTTTAGGACATTTGTGCAGCAGCTTTGTCTAATGTCCATATCTTCATTTCTCACTACAAACTGGACTTGCAATCTAGGTCCAGTGCATCCTTTTGTTTAACCATCCTCTGGAATGTCCTTCCACAAGACCTCCCAATATTTCTGGTAGTTAGGGCTCTCTTCCATATGTTGAGGATGGATTGGAGAGAACACTGGATACTGAGCTTCTGTACTTAATATAACAATAGATTATTTTTGTCTGCTTCCATCCTGAACTTCCTTGTCTCCTCTCTCCTTCCCTTTTCCAAATCTCTTTTTTCATATTTCCTTGGTTCCTGGAGCGAGTTTATTGATCTAATGAGAGCCTGGTTCTGCATTTTCCATGCTCTGTGTTCCAGGTGCACTTCTGTGAATCTTCAGGAATTTTTCTTTTTTTGTACTGGAGTTGTAATGTTCTTGTAGGTGAGTAGGTAAACTTAATCTGAGGTAATCCACAGGTAGGAGAGGAATGTATGGGTAAGGGATGGAACCTGAGCCTCATATCCAAAGATTGTGAGTGCCAAAGTCTGATTTGGTTTGATCCAAAGATCCATACTTTGAGGACTGAAACAGACAACACAGATCTGTTGTTATGATCTGTGCATAACTGTTCTATAAATATCAATCCCTATCCTTTTGACAAGGATGGAAAAGATTGTGATAGATTTGGGAAGAATGTATTCTTCTGTTACATTTGTTTTTAGAATTGTCAACTGTCTTGGTCATTTGTTAATGTTTATGCTTGCCTCTTTTGGGAATAAAGGAGTATTATGGCAACTGTTTCCTCTTCTGGAGAAAAATGTGCTGTGTGTCTTGTGATTGCTTCTATGTCTTAAGTGGCTTCTCACTGTTTAAATGTGCTTATGATTCTGATGCTACTTCCAGGGCTGCTGCCACTGGAACTGTTATGCAAAGGTTTGCTGGGTTGCATTATCAGAACCTCCCAAAAGATGTCTACAATGAAGTTTTGAATTCTTCCTTGGATAGAGAATTAGTTTTTGGAATATCTGCTGCAGAGGTTCTTAATGTGTGATGGGAGAGGTAATCTAAATTAAGGGATCTCTCAATTTCTTTAGCCTTTTTTCTCCGAGTGTGCTAATAAATACAATGCTACCCCTATAACTGTCTTTAAAAGCAAAATAAACAGTTCCAGCAGTGGCAGGGAGGTTTCAAAAGAAAGGACCCGCCAGAAAAAAAGACAGTCTAATATTATAGTCTATATGAGACTCCCATCCCCCTTCTCACCCTGGCAAATGATTAATCCTTCCAGAAAGTCTGAACCTCCACTTCTGTCTTTGGCAACAGATATATTTTCAGTTTGCCATAAGATTTCACCACAGGACCCACATATGTGTCTACTGTTTGGGTTCTAACTACCTTCAGGAAGTTTACGAAATTTGCTCTTCTTTGGGATGTAAAGCTTTATCCAATTTTCACTCCAGACTTATTCTGAAGGGCCTGCCCAAGCAGGAGATTTGGATCCTTCTGTTTTTGTGTCACCTTCTTGTAAGAAGGCTTCTAATAAGGTGAAAGACAGAGACAGGTCAAAAGTCTAGAGAGTTCTCCTGACCCTTCTACTATGCAAGGACCTACTGCAAATATATCATGGCCCATGGATTCAACATCTTCCCCATTAATGTTCAAATCCTATCTCAGACTGCCTCCAATCTGCTAGAGCAGTCTCCGCCTGGTTTCAGTTGCAAAAGGCAGAACACTGATCCTCTAGACTGCCCTCAATTACTTCTTCCTTTATGTTAGTGTGGTTCTTTAGGAGTTTGTGAGAGCCAAATTTTGAGAAGATGATGCCCTTTCTGAAGACCCAGATTCAGGTGGAGGTTCTTCCCGACCCCATCCGCAGTGGTCATGACACCCTGTCCTTCCATACCCATTGTTCTCTCCTTCTGACCTCTAGTTCGATCCAGTGACCTTGGATCTGGGTGCTGCCCATGTGGTCCCCCTGTGGGAGTTAAAACCTGTGTGTATGACAATTTTTGAGAGTCACTCCACTCCTGACCCCTTTGAAGCTGGATGGATCTTGGAGCTGTGTGGTCTGAATACAGGGCCTGGTGGTGGTGGTGTAGACAAAGGTTCTCAGAGCTTTCCCTACCTTTTGGAGCCTCAGTTCTTGACGGCCAAGCACTGGCTTTTGTCTTTGATCCTGCTAGGGCAGTGTCCCAAGTAAGACTTATTTTGGAGTCTTCTTCTGATCTGAGATCATGCACAGCCTCTGCTTCAATTTTCAGGGTGTTTGAGAATATCCTTTACTGCTTTAAAGAGGAGGTGGCCCACCCTTTTTCAGATCTGGTTCCTAGATCTTGTGTGCCACATCATTGCATTCTGGGACAGCCTGCACCAACCAACCCAGAGTCAAACCAAGTTGTGGATTCCCCTGCTGTTTCTGACTCTCCCTGGTATCTGCCCTATGGAGGATAAAAGGAATCATAAATACAAAAAGAGGCATTTAGATTCTCCTCAGGAATCCTTACTGGAAGACCCTAATCTCAGTGAAGGGGAAGGGTCCCCCAAATCTCTGGAAGCCATCTTGTTTGGCAAGCTTCTAGAATTACTCAGAGGGGCAAGAGTCAGTGTTCAAGGTTTTTGGTGCTTATCCCTTTTTAACATGGGTGGTCCTCACAGCAGACTGCTTAGTGGAATTGGTACCCCAGTGGGCTTGGGAGAACCAGATGATGTAGAGCTAATCACAGGGAAACCAGACAAGATTTTAGTGTCCACAAAAGATAGGGGTGGATTAGAGTAAGGGTCCTGCAGTAGCACCCATTGTGGTGGGTGGAGCCACTAAGAAGGAACTCCCTGAGGTGAATTCAGCTGTCTACACCATAAAGTCTAAGGTGCTGGACAGGTTTGAAGATGTCTGTTTTTCACTGACATTTGCTTTGTAAGCACTGAACTATGTTGGGCCACTTGACCAGACTGTAGAGGGATTTGATGAAGGAACTGTTGAAATCCCTGACAGATCCCATGCCAATGGAATCCTGTATAGCTTTGGAGTCCCAGCTGGTGGCCATGTAGACATATCATCAATGTATCCATGCATCTCTTGTCTGATAAAGAGGATGGTATAGATAGAGCAGTCGGCACCTGTCTTACTGTTTGCTGTCATGCCTGGATGTAACTTTTTGACTTCACTAAATGTTTTAAGAATTTCTTCCTGAATGTCCCATTTGATGGGTCAACTTTATTTGAACCCAAGGTGAAAAACACATTAACCAGGAGTCAATAGGAAAGCAAAACATTGTCACCATTGGAATCCATTTCTCAATATCTCAAATGTCCTTTGCTGGTAACCAGAAAGGTGGGAAATCTTTTTGGTTTAGGTAGTCCCAAAAGTTTTCCCAAGATGCTTCTGGTTACCAAATCCCCAGGGGCAGGGGGATTTTTAATGAACATTGCTGCAGGGGCTGAAGTGGACAGCAGACCCAGGGAGTTTAGAAGTCCTTTCAGCACTCCTGAGGAGTTGCCTGACTGCCCTTCTGTGGAGGCAGTCAGGGGCACGTATCTCTTCAACCTTAAGCCTGGAAAACAGTCACCAATTGATTCTTGGGTGTTGAGTGATAACTAGAGTCTACTTCATTCCCTTCAAAAACCAACAAGACCCTTTCAAACATTTTGGGTTTCCAATACCATGGCGGGAATGGACCCCATTCATGTCAAAGTACAATTAAAGTTCGTGAAATTAGTATTGTTTCAATGTTTGATGTCAGCCAAAATTGCTCTTCGCAGCACCTGCAATGTGCCCAGTAATGACTCCTCTTGCAATTCATATGGGGTTACGTGGGTTGGTAACATGAAAATATGATTGCAGATTATTTTCTCTTCCTCTTTTTTTCCTCCTATCATTCAGCATTTGCTGTCTCAGGGGGTAATGGTCCCTCCTCCTCCTTTATCAGAGGGGCTTTATTCAAAAATGTTTCTGGTGCCCAAAATCTTTCCCTTCTGAACTTGTTTGCAATAGTGTCTATGTCCAAAATGTTATCTCTTCACAACTTGTTACCCCTTGTTCCGCATATGAGTTTTCTGTTGACCTTTGATTTAATAGATGCATATCATCACATTCCTGTAGGTCCAGATTTCAGATGTTTCTTAAAGTTTTCTGCATCCAGATCACTTGATCCATTTTCTGCATTATTCTTTGGTCTGTCTACTGCTCCAAGGGTGTTCACAATGTCTAGCTCCTATGATGGCCTACTATAGACTGCAAGGTGTTTACATTTTTTCCCTTAGATGACTAGCTTATCTTTGCAGAGTTTTTTCAAAGTGTCAGGGGTCTCTCATCTCCTACACATAATGGAATTCCAGGAGAACACACAGAAGTCTTGTTTAACTATTCACAGGAATGTTTTCCTGAGTGGTGACATCTCAGTTAAAAAGAGCTTTTCTTCCACAGGAAAGTTCTGTATCTAGATCTGTTCTTGAGTTTTCCATATAGACTACTGTCTCTGTCAGGGAATTTCTCTGTATTTTGTGTCTCATAGTTTGCATGATTTTTGTGATCCCTTTTACAAGACTCCACATGAGAAAAGGTCAATGGTACCTGAAATCTGTGTGGACCCAACATTAACAATATTGAGACACTGGTTTCAACCAGTGGCTAGTAGGCCAGAAACTTGTACTCAATCCTTCAAAACAAAAGCAGTGCTATTTTGAACCACTCAAAAAATTGCCAAAGCACTCAGCTTCCTTAATATTAAAGATGTTAACAATACCACCATAGAAACTGCCACAACCTTCAAATACCATGGTATTTGGCTAGACCAGTCTCATCTTTCAACTACTTAATTCAAAACACATGCAAAAAGATCAACACATTGCTGTTCTGGGCAAAAAAGTTATCACCTGTTATGTTCAAGCCAGGTGACAACACCACAGCGATTTGGTAAATAAGCAAGGGCCACTAGATCGTACTCTCTGTGCATGCTATGATGGCTTGGAAGGTAGCTCTTCAGCACTCTTTAATCCTTCAAGCAATGTACATTGCGTCATAGCAAAACATAGCAGCAGACAAGCTGAGCAGGACGAGGACAGACCCTTATGAATAAAAATTGAATGAAGGCGGTCTTCCAGGAACTGATCCATTTGTGGGAAACACCTAAAGTTGATCTGTTTGCCTCCTTACAAAACAGAGTACTGAGCAAGTTCAGCTCCAAGGCTTCTTGTAAGCAAGCCTGGAAAACAGATGTATCTTCATTCCCGTGGGTTGGGATGTTTCTTTATACATTTCTACACTTTTCACTGATGCCCAGTTTAATTCTGAAGGTTCAGAAGGGCTCTCCAAAAATCATTTTGGTAACTTTTTTTGGCCCAGACACATTAAATGTCCTTCCTTGTCACTGTTGCAGTATTCTTTACCTAAAGGATCTTCTGCCAAGGATATCCCAAAGTCTGGCCAGTGTACCAAATCCTTTAGATTTTAAAGGCGGCATACATCACATGTATGCTTCTCATGTAAGGAGTAGGGCATAAAGGTGACATGCAGATGCAAACACTCGGAACTTGTTTGACACCAGTCTGAATGCCATTGTTGAAAATTTGTCTGAACACCTTTCTGCCATGCTGGGTACCAAGCTGTCTTCTGATAATTGCCCTGTTGTGGGGTTTCTTCTCTATTTATCTTTTTTTTTTTTTTCTTTCTTGTACTTTACCTGTGTTCATGTCATCCACGAAGGGACAGTATCAGTGTGGGAGGCAGATTCCACATAAAGACTGTCATGACCAGTGTCTTTGCTTTACCTGATGATATTAAAGCCATACTTTTGAATGCCCCTCTGGATAAAAAAATCTTTTTGGGGACAGCTGCTGCTGACTTGTTTGTCCCTTTAGGGTAAGGATAAGATCTTGCAGAAACTCAAACATATTTTTGTCTCTCCTAGCTCCAAATTCCAGAGGAATTAACTTCCTAAATCTGTCTTTGTCCACAGGCAGACTTGCCCACCGCCCAAGGGTAAGAAGGGATCTAAGCATATTCTTCCTGCCAAACCTGCTCAGACTGTGTTATCTCAGAAGCCTTCCTTTCAGGACAAACCTGTCTCCATTTGACATTTGGCCTCCTCTTCCCCTTGACCATCTCTCTGCCTTTCTCTGTTCCTTCCAAATTGGTATAAAATCACCTCAGACTCCTGGGTGCCATCTATCATTCTTCAGAGGTATTTCATGATTTGGAAATTCCTTCCCCTTTGCAGGCATTTCACAGCCTCCATGGGAACAGCTTTCTCATTTTCCGGAGGTTTTGCAGTCCCTTTTGGATCAGGGCAGCATTCAACCTGTTCCACCCTCCCAACTGTTAATGGGGTTTTACTACAGAATGTTTTTGGTTCCTGAAAAGGAGGGTACCTGAAGACCAATTCAGGATCTTTTTTTTCTGAACACCTTTCTCAGGGTCCCTTCTTTCTGAATGCTGTCTTTTCACACCTTGTTTCCTCCTGTTTTTCCCTGGGCCTTCTTGGTTCCCCTGGACCTCAAGGATGCCTACCTTCACAACCCCATTCACCTTCTGTTGAGGACATTTTTACATTTCTCTGTTTCTTCCTCTCATTTTCAGTGGTCTGCTTTGCCCTTTGGCCCTTTTATTTCTCCAAGGGTATTCAGCAAATGTCTTGCTCTTGTCATTGCCTTTTGAATGCTTTAATGGATACAGATTTTCCCCTATCTTGGCAATTTACTCATTCAGGCTCCCTCTTCCAGCAGTCTGTTGATGAGTCTCCACTTTACCATTTGACTTTTGCAAAGTCTGAGGTGCCATATAAACCTCAAAAAATCTGTTCTGCCTCTTAGAATCATATTTTGCTGGAGTGCCAGCTTCAGACTCTTCCCATGTTGGCTTCTCTTCCTGCTCCAAAGGTTTTGTTTCTGACAACCTTTTTCCAGTCTCTCCTTGCTCTGTCCTGTCTTACTGACAGGGAGTTTCTCTGGGTTCTGAGGTTCATGACATCTACTATTCCCCTGCTTCCTCTCCCCAGGATCCATATAATGAAGCTGCAGTGGGACTTCAGATCAGTGTGGATTCAACATTGCCACCCTCTGGAGTCCCCTGTTCATCTTCCTCTTTGTCTCAAACTTGAGTTTCAGTGCCTTTCAGGGTCCAATTCCATCTCAAGAACTGTAAATGGATGCCTTGGGATGGGGGTCCTCTGTTGGCCCTCTAACAGTTCAGGGTCTCTAGCCTCAGAGATCATACCAGTGTAAAACAGAAGAGAGCTCTGTTTGTGGCACTGCAAGCTTTTTATCCCATTTTCCATCCAGGCCCCCTCAAAGTCTTCACAGACAATACCACTGAGGTGTTGTACATCAACAAGTAGGGGGGACACAAGGTCCTATTTTCTTTGCAGATTAGCTCTTCAGGCATGGAATCTGGCTATCCAGTATCAAGTAACTCTTTAGGCAGTCTACATTCCTTCAGAGCACAATCTATTGGCAGATTCATTGAGCAGATCCAGAACACAGGCTCACGAATGGATACTTCACAGAGATGTTTTTCTTGACATAGTCCGTTGATAGGGTATTCCACATGTACATCTTTTTCCCTCCCTCTGAACAGACAACTTCCTCCTTTCTGTTCCAGAGTACCACATCATCTGGCTTGGAAGGTGGATGGCCTGTCTTTTCTTTGGGTGGGAATGTTTTGATATGCCTCCCTCTTTCCTCTGTTGCTTCTTCTGTTGCCTTGAGTTCTGCACAAAACCAGGTAGGACTCTCCCAAAATATTGCTAGTAACTCCCTTTTGGCCCAGACAGCATTGGCTCCCCCTTCTTTGTCACTTGGCCAGGGGCCATCACCACATGCTATCTCACCTGGTGGATCTTCTCATATAAGACAAGGGACCTCTTATACACCCTCACTCTTCAAATGGCACTGTGGGTGATAGGGTTTTGACTCCTTTTCAGTACCTCTTTTCTGAGGACATGCTTCAGGTTCTGCAGGAGGCCTGGAAACCTGTTACCAGAAAATCATACATGTTCAAATGGAAGATATTTTCTGTCAGGTGCCTCTCTCACCATCAGGATTCCCTATTGGTGGGGGTTCCTCTGGTTCTGTCTTTATTTGTGTGATCTGCTCCATTGGCATATTCTTCAGTTAAAGCTCACCTTTCAGTAGATGTTTTCCGTGTTTCACTGTTGCAGTCATCACTTTTGGTTTATCTGCTTGCAGTAGCCCTCAGTCAGCCTGATTATCAAAGTCTTGGGTCCTGTGTCATTTACTGTCTCATCTTCCATGGGGTTCCTCATGTTCTGTCTTTATTTGTGTGATCTGTTCCATTGGCATATTCTTCAGTTAAAGCTCACCTTTCAGCAGTTTCTACTTGCCTGCCCTTAAATTCTCCTTTGTCCTCTCATTTTGAGGTCAAGCAATTTTTTAAATGTGTCCTTTATATCAGGCTTCCCAGAATGCCTATTTTGTCTTCTTGGGACCTCAGCTTTGTACTTGAAAAATTGACTCAGGCTTCTTTTGAACCTGCTAGTTCAGCTTCCTTTCAACATTGTACTTGGAAGACTGTTCTTCTGTTAGTGCTCACTTCAGCCAAGAGTAAGTCTAAACCTCAGGCTTTTATGGTTATTCCTCCTTTTTTTTAAATTTTTTTTACAGACAGAGGCTGTCCATTTGGACTAATCCTTCTTTAATGTCCAAGGTGGTTTATGAGTTGTCCATGAATCAGGCTATTCATCTTTATTCCTTTTTTCTTCTGCACAGTCTGCTAGGGAGAAGGTTCTTCACACCTTGCATCTGTATATCTGCATATACAGTGCAGGTATTGTTTGGATAAATGAAGGGAATTTGTAAGTCTGAGCAGCTTTTTGTTTCTTTTCACCCCAGGGCTTTGAGTTTGTCTGTTTACAAACAAACCATCTCATCCCAGATTACTAAGGCCATTTCTTTTTGTTATTCCTTTCATGGCAAGTGTCTTTCTTCCTGTGTAAAGGCACATGGTTACCTCCTGTAGTGCGCTTTTCAAGGGTTTGGACAGCAGTTTCATCCTTGAGGCTGCTATTTCATCCTGTGTTCATACATTCACTAAACATTATAAACAGGATGTTGCTTCCAGGGACAGGTCAGGTTTTTCCAGGGGTATTTTGCATGGGCTTGTTGAGGGGTTTCCATACCTTCCTCTGTCTAGCTTTCTTAGCTCTTGCATTCCCATATGTAAAAAATATTGCAACAGTGATATGGAAGTACATAATGCCGTTGTGTAAAATCTTAGCATAACAGTACTTCTCTTCACTGCTGCAGTATTCGGTCCCTCTCTCATCCCTCCTCTTTCCTAGCTCTTGTCCCTGTGCTTTTGTTGCTCTGCTGGCTGAGGGACTCTTACTTTCTCTTTCCTTCTGTCTTTTTCCCTTATGGATGTACTTGTTCTCCTTTGTCCCAGAGGGCATTCTTTTCCTCCTGGGGCAATTCAGATGTCCTTCCATATCACTGTTGCAATATTCCTAATGTAAGGGATCTTCTGCCAAAATGTCCACCCAGTATAGCAAAGCCTTTAGCATCTACATGTTCCATACATCATGTGTGCTCTCCGTGCAAGGTGTATGGCATAATGATGAAGTGCAGAGATACACACTTCAGAACTTCTCTGCAGCCAGTATGAACACCATCATTCAATGTCGGTCTTGAATGCCTTTATTCAGTGCTGGTTACCAAGCCATTTTTTAGACAAGTGCCCCATTGGGGTTCTTCCTTATCTTCTTTTTTATTTTTACTGTTGTTGGTTTCTTGTTGTCCAGAAACAGAAAATGTCAGTGTGGGAGGCAGATTCCCCATAAGATCATCACAACCAGTGTCACATCTGTCTGGGTGCTTCCCATGACCATATTCAGTGTTCTATTTGCCAAGCTTTTGTCCCTGAGACCCTACATAGTTGTTCCTCCTCCTTGTCTGTTTACCTTAAAAACCAATGTCTTAAATCCGTTGGCTCAGAGTGCTATGGCAGATTCTTACTGTCCTGAGGGTCAGCCATTGGCCAAGAAAAAGGCCAAAAAACTCAGGTCTGATATGGCTGCTGTCCAGCTTCCTCCTAATATCTCTCTCTCGAGGCTAGTGAAAGCCCAGAGAACCATGAGGTTGTTGCCTCAGATTCCTCTGCCACAACCCCATCAGACGCTGGCATGGATCCAGTTTCTTGCACATCCTTGGGGACTTTCCAGATGTCTACTCTAGATGTTGGTAAACCTCAGCTGATTATATCTGAGGGACTGAGGGGGATTCTGCAGATCTTAGCAAGGGAGGAGTTCCCTACTATGTTTATTTATTGTTGCTAAGGTTTTGACCCTCCCAGGGGTTTCCTGTAGATTTCCTGTAGAAAACAAAACAGAAAACCAAGCATATTTCCCCTGTAGTTAAGGATCCCCAACAAGAATGGCAGGATTTTACTCAGGAGTTGTTTAACACTTTAATGGCTTTAAAACCTCCTCAAGTGATCTTGGTGCCTTCCTCTACCTGGTCTTCAACTCCTCTTAAGAGATCTAAGGAGCAGAATCCTTCTGGTGGGGATCAGAATTCGGGGAAGAGACATTAGTCTATTCTTCTCAGATTCCTTCCCCCTTGTGCTGTGGTTAAGAGGAAGACACTTCTTTTAGTCCAGATTACCCTTTAGAGGAACTCTCCTTTGGGGACACTTTTTCCTGTATAATAAAATTCTTTAAATGGAATTATTCTCAGGTTTCTGATACCCAAAAGAGATATTATGAGCTCCTCCAGATGGAGTCTCCCAAGCCTTCTGCTGTTTTTCCAGTTCTGGCTGCCTTCTTGGGTACCTTCTCAGCAGCTTCTGTAACATCTGATTCTTAGCATCCAGCTCCTAAGAAATCTGACAGATGTTACAAGGTACTGGACTATTGTAAATTTTTGTATAAATGCCCTTCTGCTAATCCTTCTGTGGTGTCTGTCTCCTCTGACAAACGTTTTAAACTGTTGCCTTCTAACAAATTGCTTCATTCAGATAAGAATGTTAGGGCCATGGAGAGGCTGGGCAAATTACTGCTGCCTCCCTGTCTTTTAGGGCTATTAATTATCAAACTCATATGACTAGGTATGTTTTAGTTCTCCTTTCTCCGATGATTTCTGACCTTTCTAATTCTGAGGGGAAGGCTTTGGACTTTCCTTGTTGGGTTCTTCAAATTGTCCACCACTCTGTTAAGTGCAATTATGATGAAGCTGGTGCCTTTTCCAGGGCTGCTGCAGTTGGTTCTGTTATGAGGTGTTACTCGGCTTCATCTTCAGGCTTTACCTGCTGACATTAAGGCCAAATTATTGGATTGTCCTTTGAATATTAAAGATCTTTTTGGTATTGTTCCTGCTTGAACATTTTAAATCTCTCCAGGATATGGGCAAAGCCTTGCAGGAGTTGAAACATTTTTGTTTCTCTTATTCCAAAGTTTCAGAGGAACTACCCTTCCAAATCTGCTTTTGTTCACAGACAGTCTTGCCCTCTGCTCAAGGGTGAAAAGGGGTTCTAGATGTGTACCTCCTGCTAAATCTACACAGACCCCTATTTCTCAGAAACCTCCTTTTCAGCACAGGCCAGGTTCCATTTGACAGTTTGTTTCCCTATTCTCGTGGCTAGGTTCCCTTGTCCCTTTATCGTTTCTTGTCCCTTCCAAATTAGTTAAGGATCACAACAGACTCTTGAGTCGTGTCCATTATCTGCCAGACATATTTCATGGTTTGGAAATCTTTTCCTCCCTTTCTGGACATCCCTCAACCTCCTCAAAAACAGCTTCCTGTCTTTGCAGAGGTGCTTCATTCTCTTTTGACCCAAAGTACCATTCAGGCTGTGCCCTCTGCCCTGAAAGGGAGAGTGTTTTTATTCCAGAATGTTTCTGGTTCCTAGCAAGGAGGGCACCTGGAAACCAAATCAGGACCTTTCTCAGCTCAACACATTTCTCAAGGTCCCCTCCTTTTGGGTGTTGTCTCGTCAAACTTTATCTCCTCTTTTTCTTCCCCAGGCCTTTCTGGTCTCTCTGGATCTTAGAGATACCTATCTTCATATACTCATCCACCCTGTTTTCAGGAAATATTTGCATTTTTCTGTTTCTTCCTTGCATTTTCAGTTCTGTGCTTTGCTGTTTGACCTCTGTACTGCCCCAATTGCATTCACCAAATGCCTCACTCCTTTCATTGATTTTTGAAGGATGAGAGGAGTTCACATCTTTCCTTATCTGAACAATCTGGTCATTCTGGCTTCATCCTCTGAGGATCTGCTTCAGGATCTCTAGTTTACTATTGCCCTGCTGAAGATTTGGGTTTCACCATAAACTTTAAAAAAATCAGTATTGACCCCTTCTCAATATCATATTTTCCTTGGTTGAAGGATCCAGACCATCCTCATGCTGGCATTTTTGCCTGCCCCCAGGACCCTGTCTCTGACTGCCCTTTTCCAGACTCTTCTTCCTTTGGATTCAGTTACAGCCAGGGACATTGCCAGTGTCCTCCAGATTATGGCTTCCACCATTCCCATGCTGCCTCTGGACAGACTCCTTATGAGAAAGCTTCAGTGGTACCTCAAGTCAATGTGGCTTCAACATTGTCACCTCCTGGATGACTTAGTTCTCTTCCTTCCCTGTCTCAAACTGGAGCTTCAGTGTTGGAGTCATCAGCTTTCTCTCAACCTAGGGCTTCCTTTTCCTTCTCCAGTCCCTACCCAAGAGCTCTTTACAGATGCCCCAGACAGGGGGTGGGTAACTTCCTTTGGCTGTCTCAAGGTTCAAGATCTCTGGCTTCTTCATCAGAGGTTAGTCCACATCAACATCAAAGAGATAAGAGCTCTGCTTCTAGCTCTTCAGGCTTTTCATACTCTCTTTCATCCTGGGCTTCTCATGATTTCGCAGACAATACCACATTACTGATGCATGCCAACAAGCAAGGAGGTCCTTACTTCTTTTCAGGCTAGCTCTTCAGGTCTGGGATCTAGCTGTCAAGTATCAAGTGACTCTTCAGGGTGTTTACATTCGTTCAGAGCACATTCTAATGGCAGACTGTTTGAGCAAGTCCAGCACACAAGCTCACAAATGGATGCTTCTAAATGTTGTGTTCCTGGACATTGTTTATTGGTGGGGTATTCCTTGGGTAGATCTTTTTGCCTCCCCTCTGAACAGACAACTTCCTCTTTTATTTTCCTGAGTCCTAAGTCTTCTGGCTCAGAAAGTAGATGCTGTGTCTTTTCCTTAGAAGGGGATGTTTCTGTACAACTTCTCTCCCCTTCTCCTCTTACTCTGAGTCTTGCACAAGATCAAGTAGGACTCTCCCAGAATCTGTTTCGACCCAGATAGCATTGCTTCCTCCTCTTTGGCCAGGGAATATCACACACGTTACCTCACTGGGTGGACCTTCACACACAAGACAAGGGGTCTATTATCCATCCTCACTTGTCCACTCTTCAACTGACACTGTGGGTAATAGGGTTATAATCCTTTTTAGGAACCTTTTTTCTGAGCACATGCTTCGAGTCTTGCAGCATGCCAGGAAGCCCACTACCAGGAAATCATATTTGTCCAAATGAAGATTTTTTTCTGTCTGGTGCCTCTCTTGCCATCAGAATCAGCTATTTGTGGAGGTTCCTCTGGTCCTCTCTTATTTGTGTGATCTGCTCCAGGTTGGGTTGGCATATTCTTCAGTTAAAGCTCACCTAACAGTGGTTTCTGCTTGTGTGCCCTTGATACTTTCTCTGGCCTCCAGATTTGAGGTCAAACAGTTTCTTAAAGGCATCCTTCATATTAGATCTCCAAGGAAGCCTTTTCAGCCATCCTGGGACCTCAGTTTTGTTCTTGAAAAATTAACTTGGGCTCCTTTAGAGCCTGCTGCTTCAGCTTCCTTACAAAATTGTATCTGGAAGACTGTTCTTCTTCTTGGCTCTTACTTCGGCCAAGAGGGTTTCTGAATTTCCAGCTCTCATGACTGTTCCTCTTTTCTTAGTTTTTCACAGGGACAGGGTGTCTTCTCATACTAATCCTTCTTTTATGGCCAAGGTGGTTAATGAGTTGACTCTTAGTCTGTTCATTTGCCTTCCTTTTTCCTTCTCCATAGTCTGCCAGTGAGAAGGTTCTTCAGACCTTGGACTTAAATAGACAACTCAGATATTATTTGGATAAAACTATATTTATTTGCAAATCTGAGTAACTGTTTCTTTTCATCCCAGGTCTTTGGATTTAGCTTTTTCTAAGCAGTTCATCTTTTCTTGGATTTCTAAAGTCATTTCTTTTTGTTGTTCCTTTCAATGTCTTTCCTCTTCAGTAAAGGCTCAATCTACCAGAGCTCTTGATTCCTCTGGTGCTTTTTTCAAGGTGCTGGATACCAATTCTCTCCTTGAGGCTGCTACGTGGTCTTCTGTCCATATCTTCACTAAGCTTTATAAATTGGATGTTATTTCCTAGGCTAGTGCTGGCTTTGCCAGGGCTATCTTCCATGTGTTTCTTGAGGGTTCTTCAGTGCCTTCCTTTTCTCAGGTTTCCTTTTGAGCTTTTATACTCTTCTTTACTTTAAGAATACTGCGACAGTAATATGGAAGGACATAGTACAGTTGTGTAAAATCTTATCGTAATAGTAGATGTCCTTCTCTTCACTGTTGCAGTATTCACTCCCTCCATTCTGCCCCCCTGCTCTAGCCTGTTTCCTTGTCCTCCTGGCTGAGGGGTTCTTCTCTCTCTTTTCTCCTTCTGGATGCACATGTTCCTCCTGGTCCCTAGGCACATTCTGCTCCTCCTGGGGCATTTAGTTCTGAAGTGTGTGCATCCATATGTCAGCTTTATCCTCTGCATCTTGTGTGGCAAGCATGTGTGTGATGTATGGTGCCTGTAGGTACTAAAGCGGATGTTAGGCTGTGCTTAGCAGGAGATCCCTTATGCTAAGAATATTGTAACATTGAAGAGAAGGTCATCTCCCTTACAGTAAGATTTTACATAACTGTACTTTCTGAGTGTTTGTGTCCATATGTAGCCTTTATGCCCTATGTCTTACACAGGGAGCATATGTGTGATGTACAGTGCCTATAAAATCTTAAGGCTTTGGCATGCTGACTGGACATTGGGCTATCCTTGGCACAAAATCCCTTATATAAAGAATACTGCAACAGTGAAGAGAAAGATGTCTACTGTTATGGTAAGATTATACACAACTATACTTTCTCCCCTCTTATGGAACTGCCAAGGGGAATTGCCACAAGCTTCCTCACAAAATGGACCTTCTCACAAGACTGGAAGTTTAATACATCCCAGTCTCAAGCATCTTCAGCTAACTGTCTGGATTATTCAATTATAATTCCTTTAAAGCACCTCTTTTCAGAGGGTTTTCAGGGGATAATAAAGGAGGCAAGAAAACCTGTTACTAGAAAATCTTACGCTGGCAAGTAGAAAAGATTTTCTAATTTATGCCTAGCCAATAACCAGGGCCCTATCAGAGATTATGAACCACTGGTGCTCAAATATTTGTGAGAGTTACTATCCTCAGGTCTCTTTTACTACTCTTTCTCCTCTTTCAAGGTACATCTTTCAGCATGATTGCGTGTAGATCATCCACTTTATTCTGTTTTTCATGAAACAGTTTCTTAAGGGAGTTTTACACCTGAGGCCTCATCATAAAAGGGTTAGAACTTCCTGGGATCTTAAGTTTGCACTGGAAAGATTTACATCTTCATTTGAACCCGCTCATCAAGCAGACTTAAGGTTCATTACATGGAAAACCTTCTTACTCTTTTTTTCAGATGTCAGTAAGGTATTTGAGTTGGAAGATCTCATGGTGGGTGATCCCTATCTGGTCTTCCATAGAGATAGGATTCAAATAAGAACAGATCCCTCATTTATGCCTAAGTTTTTTTCAGAGTTCTGTTAGAGCACTGGGAGATTAATGGCTTGGTTCAATCAGGATGCTTAGAACCATGAAGAAAATGTTCTAAATAGTCTGGATGTGCATTGCTCAGGTGTTATAGTGACAGATGCAAGTCCTTTAGAAAAACTGATCAGCAATTTATTTCTTATGTTGGAACAAAGAAAAGGCAATCCATGTCAAAGCAGACTATTTCCAAATGGCTGACCTCACCTATTGCCTCGTGGTGTTCCCATTAAGGTAAACTACTTCCAAACAGTATAAAGGCTCATTCTACTTAGAGCACTGTCTTCTTTGATAGCAAATTGGAAAGATGTGGACTTGAAGTATTCTACACGCAGCAACATGGTCCTCTGTGCATACCATTACAAGGCATTACAAACTGGGTTTCATTTTTTCTAGGTCCAGGACAGACTTTGCTTGGAACATTCTCCAGAGGCTGCTTGATCCATATCATTCCTCCTCCCAGGTTGGATAGGCTTTTGTAATGAACCCATCGGTTAGAAAGATGAACATATTACAATTGTGTAAGTTGCACTTTCCTGTAACAGTAGATGTTCAAATTCTTCATTACTGCAGTAGCTGCAACCACCCTCTACCCCATATTTTTTATATATAGTTACTTGCTGGGATTTAAAATTGTTAGTTATTGCTTGTTTTAGTGATTCACGATGAGTACATTCCTCTTCGGTCTGATGATTTTCCCTCCACAGGGCTGCCTTATCAACAGTCAGTTTGAAACCACAGGAGGGATCCAGAGCTTTTAGAAGCTACAGATAGAAACTCCCCATGTAGCCAAAAGGCTACTGCAGCAGTGAGTAATTTGAACATCTACTGTTATGGGTAAGTTTATTTATTTAACATTTGTTAACCAAGGAAAAATCTGACTTGAAACGAGCCAATTTTCAGCAGAGGCCTGGGGAGAAATGCTCAAGATGTATGTCTTTGTAATGTGGGAGGAAACAGGAACACCCGGAGGAAACCCACACGAACGCAGGGAGGACATGCAGACTCTGCACAGAAGCCACCTCAGCTGAGAATCGAACCGGGGAACCTCATGCTGTGAGGTGACAATGCCTCCACTGCACCACTGTGCTGTGCAACTTGTACAGCTGTACTTATTCCTCTATACCCTGTTAGATGAGTGTCTGATTTGCAAGCTGTTGTGGTGGGGATGAACCCTATCTGGTCTTCCATAGAGATAGGGTCACACTAAAAACAAATCCGTCATTTATGCCCAAAGTCATTTCAGAGTTTAACTTGTATCAAATCATCAAGATCCCTGTGTTTTTTCCGGATCCTCAAAATCAGTGAGAAAGGATCCTACGTACTGTGGATGTGCATAGACAGCTCATGCACTATCTTGACAGAACTAAATCCTTTAGAAAAGCAAATCAACTATTTCTTATGATGGGACAAAGAAGAGACAGTCCATTTCAAAACAGACTGTTTCAAAATGGTTGTCCTCAGCTATTGATTTTTGTTGCTCATGCCATGGCATATCTATTCCAGGCAGTGTCAAGGCACATTCTGCTAGAGCCTTGGCTTCTGTGGTGGCATATTGGAAAGGGGTGGACTTGTGAAGCATTCTAGAGGTAGCTAAATGTCCCTCTGTTTCAAGACATTACAAACTGGATTCCTTTTCTAGGTCCAGGGCTAACTTTGAAAGTCCATTTACCAGTGGCTTCTGGATCCTTATCCTTCCTCCATCCAGGTTAGATTCGCTGTGGTAGTCAAGCCAAATGCTACTGCAGCAGTGAGAATGATGAACATAATGCTATCGTGTAAGTTCCACTTACCATAAGTGTATGATTGAGTTCCTCACTGCTGGAGTAGCCACACACACCCTCCCTCCCTTTCTGTGTATAGTTAATTGTTTAGATATTAAGTTATTTTAACTATTTATATCTTTTAAAACTTCAGGTTGCATTAGCTCTCTTTCTGTATGGGTAAAAAAGTCTTGAAGTTGCCTACACTCTAACTGCCAATTTCCCTGCAAGAGGCTGGCCAATCAGTAGTCAAGAGTGTGGGTGTGGGAGGGAACCAGAGCTTTGTGAAACTGGCTAGTTGGGTTGTATCCTGCCCAGTATACAACCCAGCTACTCAAAGACTACTGCAGCAGTAAGAAATCTGAATATCTACTGTTAAAAGTGCAACTTGCACAACTGTATGTTCTCCCTTCTTTTTGACCAGGGGGCAGTTACCACAAGCTTCTTCACAGACTGGATCTGCTCATACTAGACCCAGGGGTGTTTTACATATCCCAACTGTAGTTGATTGCCTGGATGATAGAATCTTAATATGTTTCACACACTTTTTCCCCCCTGTGGACATGTGGCAGGGATTAGAGGAGTCGAAACAAACTACTACTAAAAAATGGTATCCTAGAAAATGGAAAATATTTTCTAGTTGGTGCCAAAAAAAAAAAAAGAACCAACACCCATTCAGGGCTAGTGTTTCTCTTGTTCTACATTATTTGTGTGAGTTACTATCCTCTGGTCTTACTCCTCAGTCAAGGTTTATTTGTAAGCCATTTCAACATGTCTGCCCATGGATTCCCCTCTGTCAATAAAGTCTCATGAAAATGTTTTTGAAAATGATGCTGCATACCAAGCCTCCTAGAAAACAGGAGGCACCTCAAGATCTTAAGTTTGTACTAGAAAAAACTCTTGCTTCATTTGAACAAGATCTGGATGACTTGAGTTTTTAATGTTACTAATTGCTCTGACCTCTGCAAGAAGAGTATCTGAGTTGCAAGCTGTTATGGTGGGTCAGCCTTTTCCACAAAGATAGTTTTCTTAAGAACTAATTCTTCATTCATGCCTAAAGTGGTATTCAAGTTAAATTTGAGCCAAGCTATCCTTCTCACTGTCTTCTTTCCAGAACTTAAAAAATGAGGGAGAAAGAGTATTATTTTCCTTGCATGTCCACATACAGCTTGGCTGCTATTTTGAGAGAACTAAATTTTTTTTGTGAAGGTAAGAAAAAATGGCAACCTATGTCAAAACAGACTGTTTCCAAGTGGTTGCCTCATGCTATTATCTTTTGTTACTCCCACCTCAATAAAATTCCAGGCATGATAAATCTCTTTCTACCAGGGCTTTGGCTTCCATCTGTGGCTTTTTGGAATGGGTTGGATTCTAGTGGCATCAACTTGGTCCTCTGTGTACACTTTTACAAAGTACTATAATGTAGTTTCCTTCTCTAGGTCTAGGACTCCTGCACTCTCATCCTTCCTCCTGCCAGTCAGTCTAAGCTATGGTAATCTTCCCATATAGATAAAGGTATTGCAGCAGTGATCTGTATGATGAACAATAGTACAGTTGTGTAAGTAAATATGCCACAATAGTGTATGTTCAAATGATCACTGTTGCAATAGCTGCTCCATCACCCTTATTTTTGTATGTTTTATTGCCAAGGTGAGAACCTCTACTTTTGTTTTCCTAGTATTGTATTTATCAGGGCTTTAGACCCCCCTCTCTTTATTGCACTCTGAAGGGCTTTGCACCCAAATCCAACTTCTTAGTCAAGTCAGTTCAAGCTGACTAATGGTTTGGGCACGTATAAGGTGCCTTGGAGCTTTTGAAGCTGGCCAGCTGTTATATCCTTAGTGGCATATAATCCATATAGCTAAGGCTACTGCAACAGTGGTCATTTGAACACCTAGTGTTATGGCAAATTTACTTACACAACTGTACTTTAATGGACCTTTGGTGTTGATGGCCATCTACACTGAGAACATTGCGATTATGGACAGTTCCTAAGTAGAGACCCTTTAGATAGCAGGAGGTCCTCAGGCAGGGAGAGGGAACCTTTCTAGTTTCCTGGGCTCAAGACCTGATCAGTTTTTTCACTGGGTCTACAAGGGGTTTCACAGAAATTGATTGGAAGTGAATGATGAAGGCATTCTTTAGGCCTCAGATATGGATGCCATCCCTTCCCTGTCTGTATCTAGGATAGATTGAGTTGACCCACCAACTCTTGTTCTTATTGCTTTTTACGCCAGCACACCTTTTGGTGCCAGTGGCTTCAGAGCCATGACCCACCCCAAATCATCCATTGTCTGTGTTTTCAGATCCCCACATATTGGATTCCTCCATGCAACAGACTCTTTCAACTTAGAAACCTTTGGAAAAGACCATGTCTTGGTGCCAAGTGATCAAGCCCAAGGCCTTGGTACTGTATTTGCTATTAATCTGTTTGGCTTTGTTCTCTGTTAGGATCCTCTGTACTCATTATTCTCTGATCTCTGCCCCAGAGCTGACTAGTGTCTCTCTGTGCTAGGAGTATGCCACTCAGCTCCATATGCTGCCTCTTTGGGGAGGAGACTGTTCTGTCTGGTTTATCCTTCATGCCATTGGATTCTGCTTCAGCATTGTAGTTTTTTGAGAGGATCATTGCTCATCAGTTGCAGAATGAGGATGATTCCTCTGTTAGGGCTACACCCTCAATTGCTTACCCATTTCAGTTCTTGAGCCCATGTCTTCCAACCAAAGGCCAGTCCAGCTCTGAATACCTTGAACGAGTCCTTCTTCAAGACTTGAGAACATTTCTGGATCCTCACACGAATCCCCTCAGGTTCACAAAGTGTCAGTGCAAAAGGTGGCGCATTGATTTCCCAACAGAATCTCTTACATCACAGGACTCATTGGGGAAGATTCCCCTTGCATACCCTGGGAACTTGGCCCACCCAACCCCCCTTTCATTTTTTGAAGCATTTTAGACTTTCAAAGCTGGTGTCGCTCATCTGTTCAGGATAAAACAGACAAACATTTATGAGTTCAGTTCAAACAGCGTTATAACACATCAGAAATGAGACTTTGCAACTTAAACTTAAATAAACTTCTACCAAGTTCAAAAGGAAGGTGCCAGCTGCACTGATAACCGAAAAAAGCACCCAGTCAACAACGAAGGAGCACAAAATAGAAGGTTTAATTGGGCATATAAATCACCACAGCAATCCACAGTACACCAAACAGTACGCAGTGTAAAAAACATGTCCACACATCAACGTTTCGTCAATCCTTCTTCAGCCAAAATGGAAATCACACAAAAACCAGAGATCTGGTACTTAAATACAAATAAATAAATGTTCTCAACCAATAGCAATTGAAAATTAAAAATTGGTTGGCCACCACCTTAATTGATGATAAAAAATGAATAAAACAAATACTATTTACAGAGTGCAAAATGCAAAGATTAAAATTGATAAAATAGTGTGAAATTAATTTGCAATTAGGAAATGAATCTGTGTTGTATCTTTAAATTAATACATTTTGTAAAGTGATCCTTAAAAACACATTATTAAAAAAATGCATAATAAAAACAGTACATAAAAACACTACTCCACTCTACTGGTGACAAATGATACTGCAACTATATGGCTGTTCATAGGTTCATAGGTTCATAGGTTCATACTAGGCTATCTGCCCGAGGGCATTTACAAGCCTAGCCCATCGTTTTGTGGCTTAGGCCACCCCTTTAGTATGGGGAACTATACCCATTATTTTTCTGTGCCTCTGTCGAGCAGTGACACTGAGGTAATCCCTGGGGTATATCTGCGATCTCCCATCCATTGGTCAAGATTTCTCTTGAACAAGGCCAGCGAGGTGCTCTGCCTCACATGTACCGGGATTTTGTTCCACAGCATAGGGAGTCTTTGGGTGATGAATCTATCCCTCCAGCACGTCCTATTAATAGCCGTGTCAAGGTTTAAGTCCCCCGCCCTTGTGGCTCTGTTGGATCTAGATTTTTGAGGTGAAGCATATTCATCAAATCTGGGTTTGACATGGCCTTGTATGTTAGGCAAAGGTCACCTCTGAGCAGACTGAATAGAGCTGGAGTTCTTTCAGTCGGGCAGCATAGGACAGATTTTGAGACCCTTTATCCTTTTGGTGAGGAACTTTGTGGCCTCTCCAGCTGCTGCAAGTGTCGGGTCAGATACATTCCGAATGGGGCATTGTACTCAATCATTGGTCTGATGAGTGATGAGTAAAGGGAGACTATGACCTCCCTTGATCTAGATGAGAATCCCTTCATGATAAGGTGGGCAATGTAGAAGGTCTTCCTAACTACTTTAGCTACATGGGTGTCGAATGACAGACTACTATCAACCTGGGTCCCCAGGTCCCTGATAACTTCTTCTGTGCTCAGTGGATTGCCACCTATTTGGTAGCTAGGGTAACCTTGTTTTTATGACTATGCATTTTTGGCATTTAACTTTAGGCCGTGGCTCTGGCACCAGTTATCCGCTTCTGTGAGACCCTTCTGAAGGATATCTGTGTCAGATGTGTTTTCTACTATGGCGCCCAGTTTGCAGTCATCTGCAAACTTTGTCAGCCATAACCCTCCTGTGTTTGCTTGTACTGGAAAAGTAGATGCCAAACAAGAGTGGGCCCAGGACTGAGCCCTGTGGGACACCACTTGTGACAGGCTTTGAGTCTGACATGGCGCCAGCAGCTCTGACCCTGTGGGTTCTGTCACTCAGCCAGTTTGCAACCCATCTTGTGATGTATGGGTTGACATTTAAGCTGATGAGTTTTTCAATGATACCCGAATGGGGTATTGTATCGAAGGCCTTAGCCAGATCGAGGTAGGCTGTATGGACTGCCTTTCCTCATCAATGGCTTTGGTGACTGTTTCAAAAAGTCAACCAAGTTTAAAAGGCATGATCTGCCTTTGACAAAGCCAAACTGGGTTGGATCCAAAGTCTGCAAATTCCTATGTCTTTATTTATGAGGTCCATTATGATCCTCTCCATGGCTTTGCAGATAAGGCTTGTCAAGCTAATGGGCGGTAATAGTGGTACCACAGTTGCAGTGCACCACTCCCTGTAATGTATCCAGAGGTAAGACTTTGATTAAACAGCTGTCCTAGCTGTGGGTTTAATTCCTCATTGAGTTCATGGAGCACACAGCCGGGGACACCATCAGGTCCCATGGATGCTGTGTTTTTGCTTTGGAGAGAGCAGTTCTCACTTGGCTGGAGATGTTTGGGGGCTGCAATCGTTTGGTATAGATATCTGTTTGCACTGAACCTGTCAGCCAGTATGTTGGCAATGTCTGTAGGATCAGTAATCTTCACATCATTTTGAACTAGCTCTGAGCATATCTGGGAGTTTCCTCAGGTTTCTAACATAGCTAAAGAAGGCCTTATGATTGTCTTTTGAGTCTTTAGCTATTTTCTCTCGAAATTTGCTTTGGATGATTTTATGAGAGCTCTTAGTTTTTACTTATAGTGATCAAGGGTGTCTTACCTTTTAAGGATTTTGCTCTATCTTGTAGTAGCTTCCTCCTTTTGTTGTAGAGTTTGTTTATGGCTGGGGTCCACCAGACTGGATGCTTGCCTTTGGTACAAAGAGTCTTTGTTTTGCTTGGGATTGCCTTATCCATGCAGTCCTGCAGGTGCTGGTAGAAGGCATTTGTAAGTGATTCAGCGGCTTGAGTACTGTTTTCCCGGATCGGGGCCTTAAAGGAGACCACACTAGTCTTTAGAAGTGTGAAGTCGGTTTTGAGAAGTTCTTTACTGTGGTCTTTTTATTTCAGGTGGGGGTGGGATGAGGACCTCCAGCGAGATTAGTTTGTGGTCTGATCTCACCAGTGAGGTACACCTCCGTGTTGAACATTGTGCCCCATGTTCGTGATGATGAGATCAAGTATGTTATCTCCTCTTGTGGGATGGTGACTAGTTGTTCCATGGCATTTGTGTTTATGATTTCCAGGAACTTTTGGGCTAGGGTGTTTGGGCTTGAGTAGTGTTCCCAGTCTATATTAGGGTAATTGAAGTCACCTAGTATGATGGTGTTTGGTGATACATTTATCCCTCTAGTGTTTTCAGGAAGGCCATGTGAGGTTCCTGAGTTTGTGAGGGTGGCCTGTAACATGCAGAGCAGTCTTGGCTATGGTTAATTGCACCTGGATGGTCTCCGCTGCATCGTGCGTCGCCACCAGTCTTGAGGTGTGGGTGTCCTTGATGGATATGGATACCCCCCCTCCTTTCTTGGTATTGTCCAGATTTTGGGCATGATATGAGGTAAAGGGTGCTCTCAGGAGCCTTGAACCAGGTTTCTGTCACAGCACAGACATCGATGTTCTCCATACTGAGAAGGGCCTCGAGTGCGTGCATTTTGAGATTTAGACTTCTGGCATCATACATGGAAGAAAAAATAGCATTGAACTAATGTTAAAATCAAGATTATTGTGTTAGATTATGATCATACATTTCATAATTTAGCTGCTCTTAATTTCAAAACAGGAGCTAAAGAGACCATGTCATTGATTCCAGGATATTTGTTAGATTCTAAAGTTATTTGCCAATATAATTCTCTGTATTCTAATAATGCTCCCACATTCCACCTCTTGGATCTATAGGGACCACCTCAACAACAAAAAATTCAAAACTATCATCCTTGCAAGTTAAAGTGTGTTTATACAGAGAATTGTTGGCACATGATGTTCTAATGTCGTATGTATGTTCATAAATCCTTTGTTTAATTCGCCTCTCACATTTTCCAACATAAAAAGCGGTACAATTTTTACACAAGGCGACATAAATTATTCCTTTAGTGTTACAATTAACAAAGGATTTGCAAGTAAGGGTTTTCTTTCTAGCACCTATATAGCAGCTATTTCCTGTTTTTAAATATGCACAGTACTTACAAGCTCCACATTTAAAAACTCCTGTTTTTTTCTTTATGCTCTTGTCCACACCCTCTCTAAAACCTCTCTCTAAAATTCCTTTTATGTTACTACCCTTCTTATAAATGAATTTGATCTCATTTTCAAAAATGTGACCGAGGTCAGATACTTTAGAAAAGTTCATCCATTCATTTTCAAAGGTTTTTTTCACAACACTAGATTGTCCGTCGTAAGTAATAGTGAGACCTGACACAAAACCCTCCTTTGTGGGTACTTCTGGCTGTGTAACCGGTACTAACATGTCGGTCTTACCAAGTATAGGTACAAATCTAGTTTTCCTCCCTTCAAGAACTTCGTTCATTATGTCATTGAATAGTACCTTAGGGTAACCTCTATCCATGAACATCTTATACAAAGTGTCACATTCTTTAACAAAAGTTTCATCATCTGAAGTCATTCTGCATATTCTGACTAGTTGTCCTTTCAAAACACTTTTTTTATAATGAAACGGATGGGAACTAGTAAAATGTAAATAGGTATTTGAAAATGTCTCTTTTCTATGTACCTTAGAGACAAATTTTTCCTCAGTCTTTGTTATATTCACGTCCAAATAAAAAACCTGTCTAGAATCGAAATTCTTTGTAAATTTAAGAAAATGAGTTGTCCCATTAATATATTCTACAAAAGTGTCAAATTCTTCTTTTGTGCCTTTCCAAAAGAAACATAAGTCATCCAGGAATCTACAGTACAAGGCCCACTTATCATTAAACTTGGGAGTTTGCCATAATAATGTTTGCATACGTGGGTGCACAATGGGCACCCATGGCCACTCCCCTAATCTGCCTGTAGTATTCCCCTTCAAAAAATAGAAAATTGTATTTGAGGACAACTTCCATCAGAACTAAAATGGTAGTAAAGTCATTGTGGGAAATGTTTTTGAAAGGCACTAACATTTCTTCGAACCACTTTAATCCAATTTCGTGTGGGATACTTGTAAATAAATCTATAACATCTAAGGTACCAAATCCTGTAGTTTCTTTATACAAGGAAGTTTTTATTTTCCTTAGAAAATCCCATGAATCTTTTAAAATATTGTTGTTGTCATTTACTAAGTGTTTTATCTTGACATCAATATACTTGGCAAGAGGTGAAGTGATAGATCCCTCTGAAGAAACAATAACTCTAAGGGGTGGGTCATTGGTGTCTTTATGTACCTTTGGGATCCCAAAGATAGAAGGAATTTTGGGTTTTGATACCATCAAAAAGTTGTAAGTCTTTAAATCAATGGATCCCTCCAGCAATAAATCCTGTAAAAGTCCCCGTATCCTGTTGTATGCTATATGTATTTCATTTAAAGAGGTCCTACTATATTTGTCAGTGTTGTTTAAAATGTCTAACATCTTTCCTTCATAAATTTCCTAATTGCAAATTAATTTCACACTATTTTATCAATTTTAATCTTTGCATTTTGCACTCTGTAAATAGTATTTGTTTTATTCATTTTTTATCATCAATTAAGGTGGTGGCCAACCAATTTTTAATTTTCAATTGCTATTGGTTGAGAGCATTTATTTATTTGTATTTAAGTACCAGATCTCTGTTTTTTGTGTGATTTCCATTTTGGCTGAAGAAGGATTGACGAAACGTTGATGTGTGGACGTGTTTTTTACACTGCGTACTGTTTGGTGTACTGTGGATTGCTGTGGTGATTTATATGCCCAATTAAACCTTCTATTTTGTGCTCCTTCGTTGTTGACTGGGTGCTTAAATAAACTTCTAAACAGACTGACTACCACACTCATACATGTTAACACTCTGGCTGTTCTCTCAAAATGGCACTGCTGCCTGCACATGCTCAGTATTTATATACAGGTGCTACATCTGGAAATGCTTCTTAAAGGTACATACACATGCTCTGGTCTACATCCTCCCTTTTTGAGAAATAGTCTATACATGAAATGACAGTATTTAATGACATGTAATTTACAGAAATTATCTCTTGACATGGAATTATACAAAGCTAATTCTATGACATGCAATTATGCAAAATCAGACACATATAAAACAATTATGTCCAGGTTGCTGTGTATTTTACACTAGGTCTAGAAATACGACCTGACCATGTAACATAAAAGTCAGAATTGGATCTAGCAATGAGGACTGTCTTCAAGGAATGTTCAGCTTTGGGGACTATTGGGACATCATCAGGAAGAGGAATGGATACTGTGACATGTTCTTCTGTATGAACATTGTCAGGGTTGATCTGAGATCTAGAGTCTTTATCACATGTACGATGCTGTGATATCATTTCTGACACAGGAAGAAGATTTCTGCAGTTTCTCCCTTACTCTATAGCCTCAGTTTCCATTAAGTAGGATCTCTGCTCAGTACATATACCTCTCACTTGACCAATTTGATCAAAGCCTTGCATCATTTGCATCCTCACTGTCTCTTCTTTTAACAGATGAAGAAATCAGCTTGTTTTATCAAAGCTGGACTTCTGAGAAGAACGCTTCATAAAAAGTTGGGCTTTGATTGCTCTGTTGTTTTTAGCATTAGGCACCAACAAAGTAGAACTAATAGGCAAGGTTGTTCTGGTTTGCCTAGATAGAAGTCTCTGAGCAGGCAAGCCAAATAGATTGTCATGTGGTATATTTCTGAGATTGAGTAAATTCAAGAAGATATCAGTATTATCACACTTTGACCTCTCCAGTAATTGCTTTTCACTCTGTATTGCACGTTCAGCAAGGCCATTTGACTGTGGATATTCAGGATGCCTAGTAACGTGGATAAAGTCCCACTCTTTTGCAAATCTGTGGAACAATTGACTGGTAAACCGAGAAACGTCAGAAATAACTTTGTATGGACTACTATGGACTGAGAAATAATGTTTCATCTTTACAATAACAGCACTGGATGTTAGGTTAGATAGCAAATCGATCTCAAACCAGTTTGAATAAGAGTCTACCAACAATAAGTAATGTTGACTGTTCCACTCAAATATGTTATTTGCTACTATTGACCAAGGTAGTTCAGGAATTTGGCTGAACTAAAGTGGCTCTTTTTTGTAAATGTGGCTTAGTACTTTTGCATACCGAACAAGAAGAAAGCACTTTATGAATGTCTTTCAAAAGAGAAGGCCAAAATTCTAGTCCTCTTGCCCTTCTTTTGGTAGAATCAGAACCTGGGTGGCCACGATGCAAAATCTGAATGTATTTACATTGTAAGGAAGTAGGAACAACAACTTTTGTACCTTTGAAAATTATACCATCTTCCATCAGCATCTCATCTCTGTATGGAAAGTATGGTTGTACTTCTGACAGTACACAAGATTGCTTTGACGGCCATCCTATTTTGATGGAAGTGGTTGAGCTTTTACAAAATTGGATCAGTCGTATGATCTCTTAGCTCATCAAGTCTTGTGGTAGAAAAATTATGCACTTCCAGGACATCAAAGTCAAAATTTTCTGCATCAAGCTATTCTGTGGTATTTCAGGGTGATCTGGGTAAGGTATCAGTCAGATAAAGAAGTCTACCCATTGTATAGACCATTTTGAAATTATACTTTTGCAATTTGAGCATTATTCTTTGTAGTCTTGCTGGAGCTGAATGCATAGTCTACTTTAAAATAGTGACTACAGGTTGACAGTTTCTATTTGGATTTCTCAGCCATAAATATAACCATGGAACTTCGAACATGTGAACACAATTGCCAAAAGTTCCCTTCTCAATTTGAGCATACTACATCTCAGTTTGGGTGAGAGTTTTAGATGCATAGGTAACAGGTCTGCCTTCTTGAAGAATAACTGCACCAAGACCTAACTTTGAAGCATCACAGGAAAAAAATACTGATTTGTGTACATCATAGCATCTTAATGTAGGCAGGTTAGCAATTGGCTATTTGATGTTATCAAATGCTCTCTTGTGTTGCTCTAACCATGACAATGCAACATTTTTGCATGTCAGCTCTCTTAAAGGTGCTGATAACTCACTAAAGTCAGGGATAAATTTGCCCAAATAGTTAACCATGCCAAGAAAATGCTATAGAGCTCTACATTGTTTGGTGCTGGCATCTCAAGAATGGCTGCTTGTGTAGAAGAGTGTGGTCATAGGCCTGTACTAGTAAATAATTGACCTACATAAGTAACTTCTGGTAGTCTGAATTTGCACTTCAGAAGATTGAGATTTAAATTCACTTCATGCGCTGTATCCAGACCTTTGCTGACGTTTCTGTCATGCTCTACTTCACCATTACCTCCAACCAGTAAATCATCAACTATTGCATACAGGTAGCCTGAAAAAATTTGCTCCATTGCATACTGAAAGAGTTCACTGGCAGAATTTATTCCAAAAGGCATCCTGAGGAGTCTGTATCTACCAAATGGGATACTGAACGTAGTTAGTAGTGAAGATTTGCAATCAATCATCACTTGCCAAAATGAACTCTGCATCTAAGACAGAAAAAACAGTGGCATTTGGCATGAGGGTTGCAATCTCCTTGACTGCATGCATAGGATGATGAGGTCTTTTTTAATGCCTTGTTCAAGTTTCTTGGGTCAATGTATATTCTGATTTCATCTGAATTCTTCTTATGAGAAGCTACCATGGAAGACACCCACTGAGTTGGTTCTGTGACTGGAAAAATCACACTTTGTTGCACCATTTTGTTTAACTGGACCTTGACTTTGTCCTGAATAGCTATTGGAACTCTCCTTGCTAGTCTGACCACTGGACTGACCTCTGGGTCTACGTTCATGGAGTACATAACTGGAAGTTTGCCTAGCTTGTCATCGAAAACATCAGCATACTCTGAGAAAATAGTAACAGTAAAACTGGAACTAGGACATGTGCTTACATGTACTTCTTTAGTAAAAGAAAGCAGTTTTATTCTTAAACTGTCTCTACAAGTTAATGACTGTACAGGTTTTCAGACTACATAAAATTGCAAGGTGTAACTGTTCCCAGCTGAATAGCATGAAAGCACTACTGAGCCTTTGGTTTGAATCTCCTCACCTCCATAAGCAACTAGCTTCACACAACTGCCCAAATACAGTTGCTCACCATCTCTCACTTTACTAAATGTTTCTGCTGACATTACATTACACTTTGAGCCAGTGTCTACTTTGAGCTCTGTGAGTTTACCATTGATCAGGACAGTACAAAATAGTTCATTCTTTGCAAATAAATCTACTGCATTAACCTTGTCACCGACCACTGATACACCATCTACAGTACATAGAAAGTAGGGTTGCAGCTCTCTACATGATCAACTTGCTTTTTTGAGTGACCTTTCTTAATAACTGAATGAGGCTTGCTTGATTTACAAAGCTTTCGAAAATGGTTCCATTTCTTACACTTGTGGCATTGCTGACCAAATGCTAAGCACTTTGCTCTTTTAGATTCATTGGCATCACAATTACGACAGTTAACAATAAGACTTGACTTGGATTTTGCTGATTCACCCTTATACTGTATTGAGTATGCTCTTTTTACTAAGCTAGTCTTGGAACTTGCTAGAAAGCTACGGGTTTTCCCTGCCATACCCACAGGGGTTACAGCTGCCATGTGCTTAGGCCTTTTTCTGCTTACCATGTTTTGCATGCTGTCACAGTCTACATTTGCTGTAGAGGCTGTTGGAATCATGCTCTTATCACTTGTAAGCATAGTTGTGTGCCTTTCTGTGAGCTCATAGATTTGACAAATCTCTGTGGCTTTGCTTAATGTTAAATGACTGTTACAAAGGAAAATCATTCTCACTAGAGCACTATTAACACCACACACAAGCCTGTCCTTCATTAACTCATCTTTCAAGACAGCAAATCTGCATGTTTTAGGTTTATTTCTCAGGTCAGTGATATAAGCTGCAAATGTTTTACCTGGCTTTTGGTCTCTTGTATAAAATATTTGCCTTTCTAATGTAACATTTGTCTGGGGGTTACACATCTCTCTAAATATATGATGTGAGAGTGTTCGATCTCGCCGTTTGTTCTTACACCTGGGTTCGGAGCCGATCCTCGGCTCCGTGTCGGCCGCTTTGCAAGCTCTGCATCGAGAAGAAGCTCGAGACCAACCTAACTCCCACAATCCCCCTCTGCCTTTACCTCAGATCTAGTTTGCCGCTGCAGCGTTCGCATCAGTTTGATGAGCTCGAGCAACCTTAAGCTAAGATTTATATATTTTTTCTTGTATTTCTTAAGAATTTCTTTTTCTAAAAAGTTATCTAAGTGACTGTGTGTGTGTGCGTTATAGTGTTTCGAGGAATCCTCGGTTCCATATAAAGTTATTTAAACTTTATTAGAGTTTTCCCTTGGGGCCTAACCCCACCTTTACTGGATTGACTATCGGATTTACATTTTACTGGATTTGACTAAATTACCGGATTAGACATACCTACTGGACTTGACTTTCTACTAACCTTATCTTGTTAGCGTTGCCAATGTGGGCAAAAGATGTCAGTGACTGATAACCATAGTTCCTGCGTCTACTGTCTTGGCCCTCTCCATTTGCAAGAAGACTGTTCAGTTTGTCATTCTTTCAGTGGAAGGGTCATGACAGATAGGCGCAGGAAACTTATGGATAGGGGTCTTTTAAAACCTACCTTTCAAGAGGCTCTGGATGCTTCAGACCAGGCATCAAAATCCTCGAAGGAATCGAAGACGTCGGAGCCCAGGTCATCGGCTCCGAGCTCTTCAGTTAAAGTTCGATCACCGGTTCCACAGACTTCGGGGCCGAGTGTGCAACTGTTGTCAGTTTCCGAGCCTCGAGTCTTGGAACTGGTGACGGAGCTCCCTCCCCTGACACTGTTGAGGTCGGCTCCGTCTTCGATTCCTTCGACGCGCTCTTCCAGACCCCTTTCCGACACCGATGTAGACCGCGTGGTGCAGAAGTTAATGGAGAATACAGCCTTATCCAAACTCATCTTGGTCTCCTCTCAGTTGGTGTCGAGACTCGAAGGCCTTCCCTTATCTCCATCTGTTCCTCCTCCGAGACCTGTCCAGTCTTCGGAGCCGGAAGAGGCTGATCTGCTGATTGTGGAGCCCTCGGTGCCAGAACCGTCCTTTTCTCGGTCGGCTCTGTTCACCTCGACTCCGTCGGATCTGGTACCGGAGTCTTGGAGCCGAAGATCCATCCTTGGTTCCGGGACTGAGAGTCGGACCGATGTTTCGGTTCCGACTCTCCCTCTCGGGGCCTCGGCTCGGATCGACTCGGCTCCGTCATCGGGGTCGATGCCTTCGGTGCCTGTCTCGGGGATTCTTCCCATTTCCTCGGAACCGGGAGATACCTCGACTCGGGACCCGGGGGCCTTCGACCTCATGAGGAAGGTGTTGTCTACCCAGACAACCACATCAGCAGAAACAGTTTCTCCTCCCCATAAAGGACCGTTATCCTCCTCTGCACCCACGGCTACATCTAAGCGTTGAGCACCTGTGTCTCAGCCACCCCTGGAGGGTGCCCCCTCTTCCTTGGAGGCTTCTTCGGATGCTCCCCCCGAAGAAGTCCCTAGGAAAAGACTGTGTAAGAGGAGACACTTAGATTCTCCACAGGAATCATTGACATTGGACACTGACTTGGATGAGTCAGAAGGGTCCCCAAAGTCACCCTCAGAGGATGTCTCCTTTTCTGACATCCTGGAGATCCTAAAGCAGAGAGATGATTGGCAATCCCTCCCCCCTTCTGAGGATGAGTCAGTCTTGCTGAAGGCATTCGGTGCTCGCCCTTCCTCCTCCTGGGTCACTCCGCCCTTCGATGAATTGATGGAGCTGATTGCTCGAAGGGCGTGGGAGACGCCTGACACGGTGGAGCCAGTCCCTAGAAAGCCTAACAAATATATTACTGCCCCTCAGGATAAGGCTTATCTAATGAAGGGAGTGCCAGTGGACGCTATGGTGGTGGCAGCGGCCACGAAAAAGGAGATGTCAGAATCTTCCTCATCTGTCCATCCGCCTAACAAAGATTCTAGGACTATGGACAGGTACGGGAAGTGCATTTTTAGTTCAGCGGCTTTTTCTATGCGATCCCTGAACTATTTGACCCACTTCACACGGCTACAGAGGGATCTAATCAAAGAGTTGGGAGATACCCTCCAGGGTACTACAGATGCTGCTGTTTCAGAAAAAGTTACAGCACATCTCAATACCCTTACATCCATTGTAAACTCGTCCATGAGGCTGATCTCATACGCAGCTGAAGGATCGAGTAGGGCAGCAGCTTCAGCGATTGCTCTTCGTAGACAATCCTGGATGCGTTTATGTTCATTTGCGGAAGCCTTCAAGTCTTCCTTTACTAACGCCCCATTTGATGGTGCCACACTTTTTGGCCCCAAAGTTAAGGAGACCCTTACCTGGTGTGAGCAGGAGGGAAAGACTCTGTCTGCTGTCGGAGTCTGTTTTTCCACCCCATCCAGACTGTACCCCAAAGGGCAACGTGGTGGAAAAATGTGGTTTCGAAAACCCCAAGGATCTTTCCCAGGCACACAGGGTGATGCCCCCTCTAGAGGCAGAGGAGGGGGCAGAGGTGGAAGACGCCGCCCTGGCGGCAGAGGGGGTCCGCAAAACCAAGGTGACAGGGATACCCCCCCTGGAAAACCTTTCCAGCACTCCTGAGAGGAGGCCCGACTGCCCTGCTCTGGAGGCAGTCGGGGGTCGCTTAGCTTTATACCCTCAGGCCTGGCAAAATCTTACATCAGACAACTGGGTAAAAAGCGTTGTTACCAGAGGCTACATAATACCCTTCCTATTGCCCCCCATTCAGAAGAGAAGACTCCCAGATGTGCCGCCCCATCTGCGAGACCCGGCAGCTATAGAAATTTCAAAGCTGCTAGAGAAAAGAGTCATCCAACCAGTCCCAGCGGGCCAAAGAGGATTCGGAACTTACTCAAGGTTCTTTTTAGTTCCAAAGAAGACAGGGGACTGGAGGCCGATTCTGGACCTAAGCAACCTCAATACCTTCATCAAGAAAGAAAAGTTCCAAATGGTCACGCTTCAATCGATCCTTCCATTTTTACAGAAGGACGACTGGATGTGCTCAATAGATCTGAAGGACGCATACTACCACATCAAAATGGCCAGGGCGTCCAGGGATCACTTGCGCTTCCGGCTGGGAGTCAGCCACTTTCAGTTTCAAGCCCTGCCCTTTGGTCTGACCTCAGCCCCCAGGGTTTTCACCAAATGCATGGCAGTGGTGGCGTCTCACCTGAGACGCCTGGGATTCCAGGTGTTTCCGTATCTGGACGACTGGCTCCTATCTGCCACCACCCAGTGTCAACTGATTCAAGCCAGGGATTACACACTACAGCTTTGCGTTCACCTCGGAATTTCTGTAAATTTCGAAAAATCTTCACTACAGCCATCACAGCATATCTCATTCATAGGAGCAGAATTGGATACGCATCATTTAATTCTAAGGCTTCCTCCAGAAAGGATAGCCTCACTACAAAGCCACATATCTCTTCTTCTGTCATCCAGAAAATCCCCAGCAAAACTGGTTCTGAAGGTTTTGGGTCTCATGGCAGCTTCCCTCATTGCGATACCATTGGGAAGACTGCACATGAGAGTTCTGCAATGGCTACTGTTTGCACAATGGTCGTTCCAATAACTACCTCTGACACACGAAATTCTGATCACAAACACATGCAAATCACACCTAGCCTGGTGGCTTCAAACTTGCAACCTTTCCAGCGGAAGACCATTTGTGCTACCCACGCCGACAGCTACGGTGACCACGGACGCTTCCCTGATAGGGTGGGGGGGCATCTTTCAGGGACAGACAGTCCAAGGCGAATGGACTGATTTAGAGTACAATCTGCACATCAATGTTCTAGAGTTGAGGGCAGTGTTTCCAGCATTGCAACACTTTGCTCCCCTTCTTCCTCTAGGGACTATTGCAGTTCAGACGGACAACATGTCCGTAGTCTGGTACATAAACAAACAAGGGGGAACCAAGTCTTATCAGCTATGCAGAGAGGCCATGAGAATCTGGCAATGGGCGGAGTCCACGGGTCGCTTTCTGATCGCAACGCATATCCCAGGGTCATCCAACGTCATAGCCGACAGGCTGAGCAGAGCAATCCTGTTGCCTCACGAGTGGTCCCTCAAACAGTCAGTTGCGAAGAGAATTTTTCGCAAGTGGGGCCAGCCTTCCTGCGATCTTTTTGCGTCTCCAATGAACGCCAAATGCAGGAGCTACTTTGCCCTATTACCTCCAGGGGAAGTCCCCAGGGACGCGCTGGTTCACGATTGAGCCCCGGGTCTCCTGTACGCTTTTCCTCCCTTTCCCCTGATTGCAAAGTTTCTGCAGAAAGCCAACAACCTGCAAAGGACGATTATCCTCATTGCCCCATTCTGGCCTCGTCAAATTTGGTTCCCCTTTCTTCTGGCACATCGCATTCGGGGACCCTGGATGCTGGACCCGGAACCAGATCTACTGACCCACTCGTCAGGGGCTCCCCACCCCTCGCTCTTGTCACTCCATCTAGCAGCTTGGCTGCTCCGCTTTCCTACTTAGCCAGGTCTGATCTTCTCTCACCGGCAGTTCAGAATATACTAGTAGCTTCTCATAAAGCTTCCACTACAAAGACCTACACTAGTAAATGGAAGCGTTTTGTGTTCTGGGCAAATACACAGCATTTGGACCCTGTTTTAGCTCCTTTAAACAAGATCTTGGAGTTTTTAACAGAATTGTTCCACCAAGGAGCTTCTCCAGCCACTTTAAGGGTGCAATTGGCTGCCATTTCCAACTTTCATGTGGAAGAATGTGGGGCACCTATTATGGCTCACAGACTTTGTAAGGCCTTTTTAAAAGGATCTTTCCATATTAGACCACCAGTTAGAACTCCTACATCTCCTTGGAATCTAAATCTCTTATTATCTAAATTGATGTTACCTCCATTTGAGCCAGCCTCCTCTTGTCCATTGAAGTATTTGTTGTGGAAGACCCTCTTTTTGGTAGCCATTACATCCGCTAGGCGAGTGTCTGAGCTTCAGGCTCTTTCCATTAAACACCCTTATCTGATCTTTCACTCTGACAGAGTATCTCTTCGCACTAATCCATCCTTTCTCCCCAAAGTTTGCTCTATTAATAACATTAATCAATCCATTGAACTGCCTACCTTTTTCAAAAATCACTCCAATAAGTTGGAGTATATGTTACACAAGTTGGATGTTCATAGACAACTTAGATTTTACTTGGATAGAACAAAGGATCACAGGAAATCTGATCAACTTTTTGTAGCTTTCGCTGATAGCAGGAAAGGTGTAGCAGTTACTAAACGAACCCTTTCCAAATGGCTAACTGATTGCATTATATTCGTTTATGATTCTTCAGAACAAACTTTACCTGTCAAACCCAAGGGGCACTCTACAAGATCAGTTTCTACATCCCTGGCTCATGCAGCTCGCCTACCATTAGACACTATTTGTGCAGCTGCCACTTGGTCTAAACCACATACATTCATTTCTCATTACAAGGTAGACAGGGTTTCTAGGGACAGGGCAACCTTTGGTTCCACTGTGCTCAAGAACGTTCTCCCGTGAGTTCCTCAGGAACATGGAGCTAGGGACGCTACCCAGGTGTAAGAAGAAACGGCGAGATCGAACACTCTCACATTTAGAAGTTATGTCCTTACCATAACGTTCCATGTGGAGTGTTCATCTTGCCTTTGTTCTTACATTCCCACCCTCCCACCCTCAGGAAGAACGTACAGTTTGGTGCCTGGTTTGGTTATTCTGCTTCTGCATTTTGCAGTTGTTGTGTATATGTATATATATATATATATATATATGTATAAATGTTCTTGCAGTTATGTTGTTTTGGCATGAATGTGTTTCTCTCTCTGACTTCTGGTTTGCTTGCAAACTAGATCTGAGGTATAGGCAGAGGGGGATTGTGGGAGTTAGGTTGGTCTCGAGCTTCTTCTCGATGCAGAGCTTGCAAAGCGGCCGGCACGGAGCCGAGGATCAGCTCCGAACCCAGGTGTAAGAACAAAGGCGAGATGAACACTCCACATGGAACGTTATGGTAAGGACATAACTTCTAATTTCAAGCACTCAGGGTCTTCTCTTGATTCAGCCAGTACAACAATATGGTGGTTTTACCCCTCTCTTGCATATACTTCTGGAGCATACACAAATGAACGCTGTCTTTCACTAACCTCTGATCCAGCTAAGTTAAGCAAAATTAATGCCCTTGTATGTGCATCTTTGTCAGAAAAAGCTGCTTGTATGAAAATATATTCCTGAAAGAATACTCTCCAGTTTTCTGCTCTATTATGATCAAACACAAATGCACCTGGTCAGCGAAATGCCTCTGCCATATCAACACACAGGCTGACACAGCAGTGAAGGTGCTTGAAATTATGTACGAACATACACACACTCATATATACCAGAACTTTATGCCAGTACTTGTAATTATGCCCAACAGCACAACAAGCTCTTTGAAACAACCACACACTGCCAAATAAGTCTCCATAGCACAAGAACACATTGAAATCACTGTACTTTATGAAACCACTCATCAGTGTAAGAAATACTTCAAAATTATTGTACTTTGCAAATAAACTATACACAATGGAAAAAGCTCAGAGTAAGAAACACTTTGAGATTAATGTACTTTGCAAATAAACTGTACACAGCACAAGAACCTTTCAAGATGGTTGTACTTTGCAAGAAACACTCTGAAATGGTGGCACTCTGCGATTAAACATTTCAAAATGGCTGTACTTTGACTGCACTTTGCAATATAGCTATACGTTGCACCCAGCAAACTTGTTGAAATAATTGCACAGTGATAAAGCACACACTCTGCAAACACTTTGGACACATTGAGACACTTTGAACAACTCTATTTATGCTTTGAATGGCTTCGGTCAATATGAAATAGTAGATGTGATAGTGTTCAATCTCGCCGTTTGTTCTTACACATGGGTTCGGAGCCGATCCTCGGCTCCGTGTCGGCCGCTTGCAAGCTCTGCATCGAGAAGAAGCTCGAGACAATCTAATACCCACAATCCCCCTCTGCCTTAACCTCAGATCTAGTTTGCCGCTGCTGCGTTCGCATCGCTGGGAGCTAGCTCGAGCATCTTGAGATAAGATATAACTTTATTTTTGTTATATTTTATTGGAAATTTTATTCTAATAGTAACTTTGATATTCTGAGTGTATGTGTGTATGAGTAGGTTAAATTCTCGGTACCGTTAAGTTTATTAACTGGTTAGAGTTTTTTTCGGGGCCTACCAACCCTATTTAAATTTGACAACCGGACTTGACATTTATATCGGATTTGACTTTTTTTCACCGGATTTGACTCTTATACTGGACTTGACTCTTATCTTACTTGTAATATGTCTGATAAAGTTAAATCAGGCTTTAAGCGTTGTCAGTGTGGCCAAAAAATGTCAGTGACTGACAACCATAGTTCCTGTGTCTACTGCCTTGGCCCTCTCCACTTACAAGAGGACTGTTCAATCTGTCACTCTTTTAGTGGGAGGGTCATGACAGATAGGCGCAGGAAACTCATGGATAGAGGATTATTGAAACCTTCCTTTCAGGAGGCTCTGGATGCTTCTGACCAGGCATCAAAATCCTCGAAGGAATCGAAGACGTCGGAGCCCAAGTCATTGGCTCCGAGTTCTTCGGGTAAAGTTAGATCACCGGTTTCACAGACTTCGGGGCCGACTGTTCAACTGGTGTCGGTTCCTGAGCCTCGAGTCTTGGAACCGGTGATGGAGCTCCCTCCATCGACTTTATTGAGGTCGACTCCGTCTTCGGTTCCTTCGACCCGTTCTTCTTCCAAGCTCTCCGATGTCGATGTGGATCGTGTGGTGCAGAAGTTATTGGAGCATTCGGCCCTGTCCAAACTTATTTCAGTTTCCACCCAGTTAGTGTCGAAACTTGAAGGCCTCCCATTGTCTCCATCCATTCCTCCTCCGAGACCTGTCCAGTCTTTGGAGCCGGAAGAGGTTGATCTTCTGATTGTGGAGCCCTCGGGTCCAGAACCGTCCTTTTCTCGGTCTGTTCCTCTCACCTCGACTCCGTCGGACCCGGTACTGGAGTCTCGGAGCTGACTATCTGTCCTTGGTTCCGGGGCCGAGAGTCGAACCGACGTTTCGGTTCCGACTCTTCCCCTCGGGGCCTCTGCGCGGATTGATTCGGCTCCGTCCTCGGGTCGATGCCTTCGTGCCTGTTTCGGGATTCTTCCCATTTCTTCGAACCGGGAGATTCTTCGATTCGGGACCCGGGGGCTTTCGACCTAATGAGGAAGGTGTTGTCTACCCAGACAACCACGTCAGTGGAAGCAACCTCTCCTCCCCATAAAGGGCCGTTATCCTCCTCTGCACCCACGGCCACATCCAAGCGTCGAGCACCAGTGTCTCAGCCACCCCTGGAGGGTGCCCTCTTCCTCGGAGGCTTCTTCGGATGCTCCCCACGAAGAAGTCCCTAGGAAAAGATTGTGTAAGAGGAGACACTTGGATTCTCCACAAGAATCCTTGACATCCGATACTGACTTAGATGAGTCAGAAGGGTCCCCTAAGTCACCTTCAGAAGATGTCTCTTTTTCGGACATATTGGAGATCCTGAAACAGAGAAGTGACTGGCAGTCCCTCCCCCCTTCTGAGGATGAGTCAGTTTTGCTGAAGGCATTCGGTGCTCGCCCTTCTTCCTCCTGGGTCACTCCGCCCTTCGACGAATTGATGGAACTTATTGCGAAGGGCGTGGAGGCTCCTGACACAGTGGAACCAGTCCCAAGGAAACCCAATAAGTATATCACTGCACCCCAGGACAAGACCTACTTAACAAAAGGAGTTCCAGTGGACGCTATGGTGGTGGCAGCGGCCACGAAAAAGGAGATGTCGGAATCTTCCTCATCTGTCCATCCGGCTAATAAAGATTCTAGGACTATGGACAGGTATGGAAGCGCATTTTAGTTCAGCGGCTTTTTCCATGCGATCCCTGAACTATTTGACCCACTTTACACGACTACAGAGGGATCTAGTCAAAGAGTTGGGAGATACCCTCCAGGGTACTAAAGATGCTGCTGTCTCAGAGAAAGTGACAGTGCAACTTAATACCCTTACATCCATTGTGAACTCGTCCATGAGGCTGATCTCTTACGCAGCCGAAGGTTCGAGTAGGGCAGCAGCTTCAGCGATTGCTCTTCGCAGACAATCCTGGATGCGCTTATGTTCATTTGCGGAAGCCTTCAAGTCTTCTTTTACTAACGCCCCATTTGACGGTGCCACTCTCTTTGGCCCCAAAGTAAAGGAGACCCTTACCCGGTGAGAACAGGAGGGAAAGACTCTGTCTGCTGTCGGAGTCCGTTTTTCCACCCCAACCAGACCGTACCCCAAAGGGCAACGTGGTGGAAAAATGTGGTTTCGAAAACCCCAAGGATATTTCCCAGGCACACAGGGTGATGCCCCTTCTAGAGGCAGAGGAGGGGGCAGAGGTGGAAGACGCCGCCCTGGCGGCAGAGGGGGTCCGCAGCATCAAGGTGACAGGGATACACTCCCTGGTAAACCTTTCCAGCACTCCTGAGAGGAGGCCCGGCTGTCCTGCTCTGGAGGCAGTCGGGGGTCGCTTAGCTTTATACCCTCAGGCCTGGCAAAACATAACTACAGACAAGTGGGTAAAAAGCGTGGTTACCAGAGGTTACAACATACCCTTTCTATCCCATCCCATTCCAAGGAAAAGACTCCCAGATGTACCGCCCATCTGAGAGCCAGCAGCTATAGAAATTTCAAAGCTGCTAGAAAAAAAGAGTCATCCAACCAGTCCCAGCGGACCAGCAAGGATTCGGGACTTACTCAAGGTTCTTTTTAGTTCCAAAGAAAACAGGGGACTGGAGGCCCATTCTGGACCTAAGCGACCTCAACACCTTCGTCAAGAAAGAAAAGTTCGAATGGTCACGCTTCAATCGATCCTTCCATTCTTACAGAAGGACGACTGGATGTGCTCAATAGATCTGAAGGATGCATACTACCACATCAAAATGGCCAGGGCATCCAGAGATCATTTGCGCTTCCGGCTGGGGGCCAGTCACTTTCAATTTCGAGCCCTGCCCTTTGGTCTGACCTCAGCCCCCAGGGTCTTCACCAAATGCATGGCAGTGGTAGCGTCTCACTTGAGACGCCAAGGATTCCAGGTGTTTCCGTATCTGGACGACTGGCTCCTTTCTGCCACCACCCAGCGTCAACTAGTACAGGCCAGAGACTATACTCTTCAACTGTGTGTTCACCTAGGGATTTCTGTAAACTTCGGAAAATCCTTACTTCAGCCATCACAGAGTATCTTGTTCATAGGAGCGGAATTAAACACACATCAGTTAATTCTAAGACTCCCTCCAGAAAGGATACTTTCACTTCAGACTCACATACGTCTTCTTCTCTTGTCCAGGAAATCCCCAGCAAAACTGGTACTGAAGGTTTTGGGACTCATGTCAGCTTCTCTTATTGCAATACCCTTGGGAAGGCTGCACATGAGAGTCCTACAATGGCTACTGTTTGCACAATGGTCGTTCCAACAACTACCTCTAACACACGAGAGTCTTATAACGAACACATGCAAAACACACCTAAACTGGTGGCTTCAAACGTGCAACCTTTCCAAGGGGAGACCATTTGTGCTACCCACGCCTACAGTTACGGTGACCACGGACGCTTCCCTGATAGGGTGGGGGGGCATCTTTCAGGGACAGACAGTCCAAGGCGAATGGACCAATTTGGAGTACAATCTGCACATCAATGTACTAGAGTTGAGGGCAGTGTTTCTAGCGTTGCAACACTTTGCTCCCCTTCTTCCTCTGGGAACTATTGCAGTTCAGACGGACAACATGTCGGTAGTCTTGTACATAAACAAGCAAGGGGGAACCAAGTCCTATCAGCTATGCAGAGAGGCCATGAGAATCTGGCAATGGGCGGAGTCCATGGGTCGCTTTCTAATAGCAACGCACATCCCGGGTCATCCAACGTCATAGCCGACAGGCTGAGCAGAGCAATTCTGTTACCGCACGAGTGGTCCCTAAAACAGTCAGTGGCGAAAAAGATTTTTCGCACGTGGCGCCAGCCTTCCTGCGATCTGTTTGCGTCTCCAATGAACGCCAAATGCAGGAGCTACTTTGCCCTATTACCTCCAGGGAAGTCCCCAGGGATGCACTGATTCACGATTGGCCCCGGGACTCCTGCACGCATTTCCTCCATTTCCCTGATATCAAAGTTTCTCCAGAAAGCCAGAAACCTACACAGGACAATAATCCTCATTGCCCCATTCTGGCCTCGTCAAATTTGGTTTCCCTTCCTGAAGACACACTGCATTCGGGGACCCTGGATCCTGGACCCAGAGCCAGATCTATTGACTCACTCGTCAGGGGCTCCCCATCCCGCGCTCTTGTCCCTCCATCTAGCAGCTTGGCTGCTCCAATTCCCAACTTAGCCAGGTCTGATCTTCTCTCGCCGGCAGTTCAGAATATATTGGTGGCTTCTCATAAAGCTTCCACTACTAAAACATATTCTAGTAAATGGAAGCGATTTGTATTCTGGGCGAATGCACAGCAAGTGGATCCTTTTATAGCTCCTTTGAATAAAATATTAGAGTTTTTAACGGACTTGTTCCATCAGGGTGCTTCTCCTGCCACACTAAGAGTTCAATTGGCTGCCATTTCTAATTTCCATGTGGAAGAATGTGGGCTCCTGTTATGGCCCACAGACTTTGTAAAGCCTTTTAAAAGGGGTTTTTCATACTAGAGCACCAATTAGATCTCCTACGTCACCATGGAGTCAAAACTAGTTGATATGTAAAAAAATGTTGGGCCCCATTGAACCAGCCTCCTCTTGCCCATTGAAATTTTTGTCTTGGAAGACTCTCTTTTTGGTAGCCATTACATCCGCTAGGCGAGTATCTGAACTTCAAGCTCTCTCCATCAAGCACCCTTATTTGATCTTTCACTCTGACAGAGTTTCTCTTCGAACTAATTCATCCTTCCTCCCTAAAGTTTGTTCTATTAACAATATTAATCAGTCCATTGAATTACCCACCTTCTTCAAGAATCACTCCAACAAAATGGAGTATATGTTGCACAAATTAGATGTTCACAGACAGCTAAGATTTTACTTGGATAGAACAAAAGATCACAGGAAAACTGATCAACTTTTTGTGGCCTTTGCTGATAACAGGAAAGGATTAGCGGCTACCAAAAGAACTCTTTCTAAGTGGTTAACGGATTGTATAATCTATGTCTATGATTCTTCAAATCAAACTCTTTTGCACAAACCCAAAGGACATTCCACAAGGTCAGTGTCTACATCCCTGGCTCATGCAGCCCGCCTACCACTAGACGCTATTTGTGCGGCTGCTACTTGGTCTAAGCCACATACATTCATTTCTCATTATAAGGTAGACAAGGTTTCTAGGGACAGGGCAACCTTTGGTTCCACTGTGCTCAAGAACGTCCTTCCGTGAGTTCCTCAGGAACAAGGAGCTAGGGACGCTACCCATGTGTAAGAACAAACGGCGAGATTGAACACTATCACATATAGAAGTTATGTCCTTACCATAACGTTCCATGTGGAGTGTTCATCTCGCCTTTGTTCTTACATTCCCACCCTCCCGCCCTTAGGAAGAATGTTCAGTTTTGGTGCCTGGCCTGGGGCATTCTGCTTCTGCTTTGCAGTTGTTGTGTACATAGTTGACATGTATATATATGTGTATGTGTCTATATATATATATATATATATAGACTCTTAGTTCTGTGCATATGTGATGTAAGCATGAGTGTGCTCTCTCTAGAGACTGGTTTGCTTGCAAACTAGATCTGAGGTAAAGGCAGAGGGGGATTGTGGGTATTAGATTGTCTCGAGCTTCTTCTCGATGCAGAGCTTGCAAGCGGCCGACACGGAGCCGAGGATCGGCTCCGAACCCATGTGTAAGAACAAAGGCGAGATGAACACTCCACATGGAACGTTATGGTAATAGGACATAACTTCTATTTTGTGCCCAAACACGGTCTTTTACTAAAAAACAAGCAGGTGCCTTGCTCTTTAGAACTAATTTTGCCATTTTATTGTACTTGTTATGCCCTTTTAATCATACTCGTTATACGTTTCTTGTGCCCATTTTACATTAAACATGCTCATTATGCAAACCAAAGGTAATTCTGAGCCCCATATGAATATCTCTGCTAGTTTTATCAAATATTGTGGTTTCTAACATTTTGTTTAATTAATAATGCAGTTTCCACATTTTGTTTGCTTAATAATACATTTTTATGCTAATCATTTAATTAATAATGCATTTTGTACTTTACAAAATGTGCTGTTTCATTTTCTTTGACAAATAAATCATGTGTATTTTCTTTACCTTTAGCTTGTTTCTGGCCATTTTTTGTTTGTATGATCTCCATTTCACTCAGCCTGCTTAGTCTGCCTTCACCTTCAATTCTGCACCTCATAGCTTGAAGACGTTGTTCTTCTGATCCCAGTTCTGACACCATGTCACTCATCTGGTCAGGATAAAACAGATGAACATTCGTGGGTTCAGTTCCAGCAGTTTTATTACACACAAACACATTAGAAATGAGGCTTTGTAACTTAAACTTAAATAAACTTATAAACAGACTAACACACTCATACATGTTAACACACTGGCTGTTCTCTCAAAAATGGCATTGCTGCCTGCACGTGCTCAGTAATTATATGCATGTGCTACATATGGAAATACTTCTTAAAGGTACATACGCTCTGATCTACAACTGGTATCTTTACTTCCTAGGTGGTCATACCTTGCTGACCATTTCATCTACCAGATAAGGTTTTGAGATCCCCCATGACAGGCCATGTGGAAGCAAGGGCCATCTGATCAATTCTGTTCTAGATACAGTGGTCCCTAATAAAGAGTTATCTAAGGAGAACTGTAAGGTCTGTCCTCCTAACAAGGAGTCTAGGACCATAGACCATTTTGGGAATCACATCCACACATTGGGAACCTTTTCCCAGAGAGCATTAAATTGCATATGACTGGAGTTCAGAGGGATCTAGCTGAACAGAACTTGGAGTACAACAGGAGACCTCCCCCCACAAACCAGACACCAAGAAATAAAGTCTCAGCTGTTTGCAGTATTTATTAATGCTCTGCCCATGAGGCTTCTTCACAATGCCTGCATTCTTATCTCAGTCAAGAGAAAACCAGTTCTCAGCAGGTCAAAATGTTCTTTCATTAGTAGGATAGTTTGTAACTTTTTTCTGCTGTGTTAGCTATTTCCCTTTAGCTTGCATATCTGTGTATATTCAGCTGCTTAGGATATTTCAACAAGCCTCTATTGTTAATGTTATTTGTTACAAAAACATTCAGAAGTATAATACTTTTTGTTCAACACAAGCATGTTCTGTTAAGCTAATGCATCACATACTATTCCTAAAAACATCACACTGTTATTATGATTACCAAACCTCTGTTACTGTGAAGGGAAAACAGTCAAATATATTTTTTCCTATCAAATACATGTTATTGCTATGAGGGAAATAAGTATTATGCTTATATAATTCTATCAGTTCCCCCTTTTTATTTTGAAAACCAAAAAATGTCAATAAATAAACTTTGAATCTTACAGAAAAATCATGTCTCCATTGGTTGTGTTACTTTCTTTACCACTTACATTAGTTACAGTAGATACCTGATTGACAGTCTTTTTAATACAAAGTTTAATACACATGCATATTATTATGAGCAACAAAATAATGGCAGCTGTAACAAACTGTAATAATTTTTTTTACCATTCTGAAAATAACTCATTTAACCAATCACTCCAATCACTGTTTCATGTCTTTCTAGCCTTTTAAGATACTAGTTGTATTTTACTTAAATGTTGCTTTATGGATTCTGTCTTGTCTGGAATATAAGTACAGCACTCCTCATTGATCAGGGCACAAAGACCCTTTTGATTCTGCTGCATTTATGTCATGACTGTAGATCTATGATTGATCTAATGTACCAATACTGTTTCTTAATTCTCTCTCTCTCTCCTGACATTTCTTACTTTACTTTCAGGCAATTCTTTAGCTAATCTCATTGATGTTACATACCCTACATAACAGGTTCCTTCCGATTCCATACAAAGCCATTGATATGCTTTTGTACTGAGAATGTAATATTCCCTAGCTACTATGATATTGCATTCACTGATCCCTACTGGTTTTGATCCTGTCTATTGTACACATGCACTTCCTTTTGGAACTGTCCTTACTTTTAAGGTTGGAACAACTACCTTGTCTGGTTTACCACATCTCTATTCCTGTTACTAATTTTTAGCAAATTTTTTAGTTTACATTCAGTACTCTTAGGACCAATAGTCCAATTAATTCCTTTACTTTGCTCTTTGGTTATTTCTTGGAAAACTTCATGCAGGTCTTTTATCCACAGTTGATGCTTTGCTTTTAACTTTAAAATACTGAACTGCCCCTGCAATTTGTACTTTTGAATCAGTCCTGCACTATCAGTGAACCCTCTTCTAGCCCACATTACCTTATGTAGTCTCAGAGAATTTACTACATAAGCACAATCACTGTAAATATTTACTGGCTGTAAATGCTGCAAAATATATTTTACAGCTTCTAGCTCAGGCCTTTGTGCTGACCTGTATCCTGGTAAGTTAACCATAACTGGTTTGTCTCCCTTTTGCAATGTCACTATTGCAAACCCAGTGTAGTACTTCCCAGTCCTTCCAGAAACATGCACCATTCACATACACTGTAGGAATGTCTGACTAACACCTTCAGTGATTTTGTTTATCTCACTGTCATTTAGCAAAATTTTGATTGTTAAATGTGGAGTTTGAACGATAACCCCCGAGAACATTTTCAAATACTTTGTCTGTCTTATTCCCCAGTAAATGGTCAAAAATTGTTTAATGCAAGTATGATATCCTTTTCTACAGGAGTCATTCTCCTGCTACACAAACTAACCTGTCTTAACTTAGTGTCCATTCCCTGAAATCTCTCTTATGGTCAAGACTGTAATAACATCTCTAAGAGTGTGTCTTTCCCTGCTCCTGCTTGCAAAATGAAAGGGAATTTACTGGTGGGAGCTATCAGCTCCGTTGTCTTTTCCAATTTCTGATTTAACATTTTAAATGCCTTTTCCTCTGTGCAATTCCATTGTAGAGCCAACTCTTTTTGATCTGCCTTATGCAAACCCAAAATTGTCAAAGGCATTGGCAATTACAGAATGCTCCTCACCCTTTCCTGACAATGAGTCCTTCCTGTCAGTCTGATAATGATTCCTAAAGATTGTACTTCTTGTGACAAGAACTGTATTTTGTCTTTGTTTACTTTGAAACCTTCTTTATGCAATTGCCTCAGAACTTTTCTCAGCTGTGATATGTATTCTTTCACAGTCTCTGACTGTATTAGAATGTCATTAATATAATGAATAACCTTGTTATTTTTACTCACGTCCTGTACGAATGACTACTATTGATTTTCAAAGGTAATGTAATCTCTTGCACCTCCCACTGTAATAGGAATTTTTAACTTCCCACAGTCTTTTTGTTTCTGCCCATAAGGCCTGAAATTCTTTTCTTAACTTGTATTGTCATGCACTGTTGGTTAACACTCCATTCGATTTGACCCTCTATGTTATCATCTTGCAACTTTTGCTTCCTTTATGACTTATTTTTATTTATTTTTTGAGTCCCTTGCAAATAGTCCCTTCTGTATCTGCCCATTTTTCCATTTTCTGTAGTATACACAGTCCTAATTGATATGTCCCAGTTTTCTACAGAAAGAACATGCAATTTGTCTATCATCAGGGCTTCCCATAGCTGGAGGGGCTGATGGCACAATGAGTACATCCCTGATGTTCTTCGTGTTTCACTGTTGCAGTCATCACACTTGGGTTATCCTGCCAGGGATAGCCCTCAGTTGGCCCGAATACCAGAGGCTTAGTATTTCTGCGTCAGTTGCTGTCACTCCAGGACCAACGTCAGGTCGTCAGTGGTATAAAATCAGGCAGCCAACGCCATTACATCAGTCTTTCTTACAGAGGAGCCTGAAGCAGTCAGCCGCTACCTGAGTTTTTGTTTCCAAATTGAAGTTGAAGTCTTCTAAATCTAAGTACCCCATTGGGGATCCTTTTTTCTTGCGCTAACTGATGTCAGAAAAAGTTAACAATTGTCTCGCCTGTGGAAAGCAAATACCACATCAAGACTTCCATTCTTACTGCATCACCTGTTTAGGCCCAGACCACGACGTCCCTCGCTGTCGCTTTTGTGCTTTGTTCAATGCCAGAACTATACATTATCGGGCCCTTATTGTAGCTAAATATTTTCACTCTCAGTCCTTGTATTCCAATATGGCTATGGTAAGCCATCCGACTACCGATCTTCTGAAAAAAAAATGTAAGGATAAAGACAGAGACAGACCGCACAAGTCCAAAACTACCAACGACACTTCCATTAAGCTAGTCATCAATTCTCCGGTCCTCAGTGAGGCACTTTTGCAGCCCCTGATGCCCACTTCTGTGGATTCCCAGGCCGCTACTGAGACCTGTTCAGAGTCCGGTATGCCGCGAGACTCTTCTTTGACTAAGGATCCTGCGCATGTGTCTACCTTGGATGGGTCCGGAGCCACTGAGCAGGCACCGGCTTCTGAGGAAGTTCTTCGCACTACCGATACTCGACACAAACAGACAACTTCTTTCATGTCTTCAGTTCTTTCTAAAACTACCGAATTTCTAAGGCCCAGGGTACAAACTGTGCCTAAAAAACTGACGACCCAAGCTCAGGCACTTGCTTCCATGTCTCAATCTCAAATGCTTAAAATGGCAGAAGACCTTATTATGCTTATTAGGGGAAGTCAGGCTATCCCTTCCAAAAGAAATAGAGACTTGTCCCCAGTAGTTTTATCTGAAAAGGAGTCCGATGACTCTGAGGTTTCTGAATATAAAGAGATGTAACCCCTCTCTGCTTATGAGGATTCTGATGCACAGAAATACATTCCTTCTGCCTCTCCTCCCAAAGATTTTTAATTTGGTGACACCCCTAGATACTTTACAGGAGCATTTCCAATGGGAATGTCAGGACTATCCTCAGTCAAAAAAGAGACTCGGAATTCTTAGATTTACTGCAGCACAGACCTTTAGCCATTCCTCCTGCCTTGGATGTTGTGGATGATGTTTTTATGGAATCCAGTTTGACTGCTGACACCCTTCCTCCTGCTTCCAGGAAACCTGACAGGCACTCCAGAGTCCCTGACTCTCACAAATTCCTTTTCAAAAAATCCTACTGCTGACCCAGAGGTCATCTCCCAAGGACCTAAAGGAATTAAAGCAACCTCAGCTAAGAATCCCACCCCCTCAGACAGGGATTCCAGAGCTTTGGACAGATGGGGTAAAAAAGTATATACCTCTGCAACTCTTGCTATTAGAGCACTAAATTGTCAGTTCCACATGCTGAAATATCAGCAGCATACCATGGAACTCCTCAAACAAAAATATCTTCCTTTCCTGCTTGTGCAGAAAATAAAGAATTACAAGAGCTTATGCATTCTGCAAGCCAAGTTACTAAGCACAACTTGCAATGTGGCTTTATGCCCTACAACCATCTTGCAGGGCATCAGTCACTAGTTCTGTCCTTAGAAGACATGCTTGGCTTAAGGAATAGACTTTGCCAGACCATGTCAAATCAAAATTATTGGATGCACCATTGAACAAAGACAATTTGTTTGGCACCAAATCAGAAGAGGTCTTAAAAAAGATGGAAGAAAAAGCTAAATCTATGAAGACAGTTAAAGATGTTTTACTGGTCCAGCCTCCAAGATTCAGTAGGCATTGCCCCTCCAAGCACTGGTCCTTTCTGGCCCCCTCCAGGCCAGCTCAGCCTAGAGCCAGGGTAAGCAGACCCCCAGACAGCAATCCCAGGGAATGCAGAGATCTAAGCAATGGAGTTCCTGCTCTTCAATAAAAGGGAGTGCTAAGCCACCCCCTTATGGTAAGAACTCACAAAGACTTTACATCTCCACCCCTTACCTCTGCCCACCTGCTTGTGCCCCTAGGGGGAAAACTCTCCTTCCATGCAAACAACTGGGCCTCTATTACCAATGACCGATGAGTCCTCAACATAGTGTTCCAGAGATACAAATTTTATTTCCACACTCTGCCAACCCCAAAAGGGTTCCCAGATCTTCCTCCAGACCAGTGGGCAGAGGCCAAAAAGCAAGTCCATTCCCTGCTCTCCATGAGGGCAATACAGCATGATCCTGAAGACCAGATACACCAAGGTTTCTATTCCAGACTCTTCCTGGTACCCAGAAAAGAGGGCACCTGCTGCCTAATCCTCGATCTATACATTCTAAACACCTTTCTGGTGATACCAAAATTCAAAATGCTCACCCTCCAGCAGCTTCTTCCTATGCTTTCCAGGGATACTTGGTTAGCCACCCTAGATCTAAAAGAGGCCTACCTACACATCCCAGTCAGGGAATCTTGCAGGAAATATGTAAGTTTCAGGGCAGGATCTATGCACTTTCAGTTCTCTGTGCTTCCCTTTGGCTTATCCACTGCTCCCCGAGTTTTCACAAAATGCCAGGCTCCAGCCATTGCTTTTTGCAGACAAAGAAATATTCAAATTTACCCCAACTTAGACAATTGAATGATTCAGGCAGACAGTCAGGAAAAGCTGTTACAGCACCTGCCTTTGTAAATGACCTACTGTCCTCCTTGGGGAATGCTATCAATGAAAAGAAATCATAAGTAGTCCCCACACAAAAAACGGTATTCCTGGGAGCAAGCCTGGACACAGCATCCCAGATGGCATTCCTTACTCCAGAAAAACAAGCCTACTTGACAGGATGCTTCTCTCAACTAGCCATCAGAACCCAGTTATCCGCAAGGAAAATCCTGCAAGCTGTAGGGTTCATAGCTTCCTGCATTCTACACATTCTATATGCCAGACTGCATATGAGGAAACTACAATGGTACCTAAAAAGCCTTTGGTGCCAACACTCTCAAGACCTGGAAACTATCATACCTATGATACTCTGTCTAAGGAAAGATTTTCTTTGGTGGGCAGCAGCATGCAACCACAGCAAGGGACTTCTCTTATCACAACCCCACACTGCCCAGACCCTCACCACAGACCTATCAAACTATGCCTGGGGTGCACACCTGGACGGCAGGTACATTCAGGGCCATTGGAGCCCAAATCAATGCAGTCCTGATTTCCCACCCTCCATCCCCCTTGTCTCTCTCTCTTCCTTTCTCCTTACAGGGAATTTTTAGTATTTACTTTCTACTGGTGGTGTTCTTCCACCATAACCTAGCTCCCTATTTGGGCGCTCCTGACAGTTGGGGCAAGAAAAACTGATGTAATGGCATTGGCTGCCTGATTTTATACCACTGATGACCTGATGTCAGTCCTGTAGTGACAGCAACCTACACAGAAATACTAAGCCTCTGGTATTCGGGCTGACTGAGGGCTACTCCTGGCAGGATAACCCAAGTGTGATGACTGCAACAGTGAATACACTCGAACATCTACATTTATGGTAAGTGTACACAGCTGTACTTTCTCATCCCCCCACCTTTTTCTACTTTTCCCCATCCAGCTGCACTTACTATTTCAAACCCATCTTTATCACTACCAAGAGAAAATATGCTATGCTTAAAATATCTTTGTTGTCATGCTCTGCCTGTTCTAGCATTCTGTCAGAAACTGTAATATTAAAATACTTTAACAACTAAAATGCTCTGCCTGTTTTAGCATCATATTAGAAACTATAATATTAAAATACTCTAATAACATATCCATACCTAGTACAGAGCTGTTACACTTCAACCTGTTAGCTGCTGTAATCTTTAACCCTTTAAATCCTAACAAAACTGTATTTCTGTAACTTGACTGTTAGTGCAGAGCTGTACAAACCTGTTACACTTTGAACTGTTAGCTGCAGTTATTATTAACCCTTTAAATCCTGACAAAACTGTATTTATGTAACTTGACTGTTAGGGGCATTGGGTGCTGACTTGTCAGGACATGGGCTAAATTCTTGGCTGGGCTTGTAAGGGCCTCAGGGCCAATAGCCTAGTAACTTCCTATGATCCTATTTCTGATATACCCTACACAACATAAATGTGTGGTTACTCTTTTTTTCTAACTGGCCACACCTGTCCTTCTGAGAATTTTAGCCATGTCAGCTGAATTGGAATTTATTTTATCTTTAACCCATAAATCTGCATGTTTCTGTCATAACCAATTCTTTAAATTCTGCACATTTACACAGACTTCATGCAAATCTTTACAAGTGTCATTTGTGTGCACTACTGTACATTTTGTAGCATCCATCTGCATAGCAACATCAGCCCTAGGCAAAATGTCTAAAACAGTTTGCATATACTTTCTAACCTGTATGTCATGTTTCTTTAACATTGGCATGTGTTTTTCATTAAGCTTTGTGCATAATTTCTTATCTTTGTTAAAAGCATCCCACTGCAAGCAGTGAGTCTGAAACATTTCAGCTGTCTCTACAACCTGTAAACTTTTAGCATGATTTAAAAATGACTGTAATTCTCTATAAAAGGTAGAAACTGACATTACAAAATTACTTTTGACTTCATTTGACAATTTTGAGTTGTCTTGCATAGTCTTTAGTGTCAATTTATGTAACAGTTTCATAACATGTTAAACAAAAACAAGGATATCTGTCTCCACAGTTAAACATTTAACTTTAGTTTTATATTGTTGTACATACCAATCAAAACAATTAATGCATTTATGCATATAAATCTTCTCACTTGTATGTATATCAAACAATGCTGTATTACTTTTAACATAACTACTGGCTTGTTCATAACACTGATGTAATAATGTCCAAACTTTATCAGGAGTCTGGCTTAAGTCTATGGCCACAGAATGCCTGCATTTAACACTTATGTTCTTGCTGGTATCCATGTTATTTCAGAAAAGGGCTTACCGTTTTCAAAAATAGCTAACAGGTGATCAATCTGTAGGCAAGACTGCAAACTGGAAGAAGTTCCTGATACTACTGAGCTGTTCAAAACTGACTATATTGAGGTTGGCACCAACAAAACTTAACTAGTACTTTTATAACTATTTAAAAGGGCCCGAATTAGGCCTGGCTACAAAACTTAGCTTCTCGTAGTACTTTTATGAATATTTAAAATTGTCTGAATTAGGCCTGACTCACCATAACTAAATTGAAATTAACATGTGACACAGACAAACTGTACAGCTGTATATTCAAAATTGCTGACAGATTTTTTGAAACAAGCCGACCAAGCACTACTGTGAGATTAATTACCTTTTATTTATAACACAGATTACTGTCAGATACACTGCACTGCCTTAACTGACTCAGATTACAAAAATGTCCACCAAAAAAGTCTTTACAACCACTTTCATAGTTTCAAACTTTGTCTTTGATGAAAACATTCTTTTCCTGTATTGAAGCCTTCTTTGTCTGTATCCTTATCTCAATCCAGAGAAAACCAGTTCTCAGCAGGCCAAACTGTTCTTTCATTAATGCTCTTTTCATTGATAGGATAATCTGTAAATTTTCTGCTGTGTTAGCCATGCTCATCCAGAGAAAACAAGTTCTCAGCATGATGAAATGTTCTTTCATTGATACGATAGTTTGTAACTTTTTTCTGCTGTGTTATTCATTTCCCTTTAGCTTGAATATCTGTGTATATTCAACTGTTTAGGATATTTCACAAGCCTCTATTGTTAATGACAATTGTTACAAAAACATTCAGAAGTATAACACTTTTTGTTCAACTCAAGCACATTCTGTTAAGCCAATGCATCACGCTATTCATAAAAATATTACACTGTTATTATGATTACCAAACCTCTATTACTGTGAAGGAAAAACAGTTATATATTTTCATGGGATTATAGGATGATAGGATCATAGGAAGTTACAATGCTAATGGCCTTAGGGCCCTTACAAGCCTAGCCAAGTTCAACCTATGTTCCCAAGGGTGTCTGGCTCAAGCAGACACTAAAATTAGCACCTATTGCCCCTGTCCAAGAGGGACACAGGTGGAACCCCTGGGGTGAATTTCTGGTTACCCATCCAATCACCCAAATTGTGGTTAAATGGGGCCAATAATGGGCTTTATTTAACATGAATAGGAAGCTTGTTACAAAGGTGGGGCAACCTCTTTGAGACAAATCTTTCTCTCCAGCAAGTTCTGTTGATGTCACATACCAGGTTAAGGTCCTTTGAGTGAGTGACTAATGTGCCATTTGACTTGTGAATGTGCAGCAATGGCATTAAAGCTGAGTCAGAGATTGCTTTATATGCAAGGCACAGGTCGCCTCTGAGCAGTCTGTATGACACAGAGTAAAGTAACAATGATTTCAGTCTGTAAGCATAAGACAGATCTTGAAGACCCTGAAGTTTCTTTGTAAGGGACCTTTATGGTCTCTCCAATTGTTGCAGGTGTTTGGAAAGGAACATACCAAAGGGAGCATTGTTCTCTATTATTGGCCTGATGAGGGAAGAGTACAGGGAAGTTATAACCTTATTTATTCTGGAAGCTATGCCCTTACTTATGAGATGAGCAATATAAAATGCACTTCTTACCAGTGTGGAGATATGGTGATGAAAATTAAGGTTGTTGTCAACCTGTGTGCCCAGATCTCTCACCACTGACTGTCTGCTTAGGGTATTGCTATTGAGGTGGTACTTTGCAGGAACATCACCTTTGCCAAAGGGGATGATAATGCATTTTTTCCCATTAAGTTTAAGTCCATGGCTTTGGCAGCAGTCATTAGTCTGTATACAACCTTCTTGCAGGATGTTGACATCATCAGGGGTTTCAGTGATAGCTCCCAGTAGCTCCCAGTTTGCAGTGAACAGCAAACTTTGTCAGCCACAGTCCTTTAGTTTTCACCTGTACTTTGGAGCAGTAGATTCCCAACAGCTGGGTTCCCAGAACTGGTCCTTGTGGAACAGCTCTGGTTACGGGTCTGCTGGAGGAGGTGGAGTCCCCTCTTTTGACCATATGTGTTCTATCAGTGAGCCAGTTTGCAACCCAGCTGACAACATATGGGTTGATACCTAGCTGGGTGAGTTTATCAATAATGCCTGAGTGGGGGGAGTTGTGTCAAAGGCCATGGCTATGTCTAAGTAAGTCATATGCACAGATGTGCCCTCGTCTAGGGCTTTGGTTACTGTCTCTAAGAAGTCCACCAAGTTTAATATGCATAATCTCTACTTGACAAAGCCAAACTGGGTGGGGTCAAGAATTCATAGATTTCCTATATCTTTGTTAATAAGGTCCATGATGATTCATTTCATGGCCTTGCAGATAAGGCTGGTCAGGCTAATGGGTCTATAGTTCCCAGGGTCCGTGGATGCACTCCCTTTCTGCAAAGGGATGATGGTAGCTGTTTTCCATTCTGATGGGATGAAGCCTTGCTTAGGCTGTGATTGAAAAGCGTATTCAATGGTGATGATAATTTCTGTTTTAGCCCATGTAGAACATGGCCTGACACATTGTCTGGTCCCAGAGAGGCTGTGTTTTTGGCCTTGGAGATGGAATTTAAGACCTGCTCCTTAGAGATACTAGGCAGGGAGAGGTGTTAGGGATGCTTTGGGGTATATGTGGTGGGGACAGGGAAATTAAGTTTTCACTGAATCTGTTAGCCAGTAGGTTTGTTATATCCACATGTTCTATATATGTAGTACTATTAACTATGAGTTCAGCACAAATCTGGGCCTTACCTGTGAGGTTATGGATGTAACTAAAGAATGTCTTGTGGTTATCCTTAGTGGGAAGCTAATTTGGATTCATAGTTAGCTTTGGAGGACTTCACTAGGACTCTTATTTGCTTGTTTAAGTTGAGGAGGGAGTGTTTCCAGTTTTGAGATCATTCATTCCTACTCTTAGACATGTTATTGCTATGAAAGAAACAAGTATTATGCTTATATAATTCTGTCGCTAACTAGGAGTGAGCAGCATGGTACTATGTTGTCTGCCATTGGAGTGTGCTTTGCTACCCCCCAGCAGTCCTTCTCAAGGAACCAGAAGGGGGGAAGCACCTCTTTTTTTTTTTTTTGGCATGTTGCAGCAGTCTTTTCAGGATGCTCCTAGTAAAGGTTCCCCTTGTGGCAGCAGTGGCAACCAAGAGGCATTCTGCAGAACTAAGGCTTCTGTGAAGCTTGCTCCAGGAGGCCTTTTCAGCATACCTGAAGGGTTGCCCAATTGTTCTGCTCTGGAGGCAGTCGGGGGTCACTTGGCTCTCCACCCAAAAGCTTAGGAAGCCATCATCTTGGATGTATCGGTGTTGAGAGTTGTATCCAGAGGTCATACAATTTCATTTTTGTTTGTGCCAAGAGAAACAAGGAAATCACTTCCATACATTCTCCCCATCAGAGAAAAGATGTGGCAGTCAAGATTTGAAAGCTGCCAGCCAGTCAAGTCATCCAAGAGGCCCCGGAAGACCAGCAAGGATCTAGGGTCTATTGCAGATTCTTTTTGGTGCCAAAGAAGAACATGTACCTTAGACCAGTTTTGGATCCAAGTAAGCTGAACCATTATATCAAACACATCAAGTCCATCCTGCCTTTATTGAGGAAGGACAATTGGATGTGCTTGATAGATCTCAAGGATGCCTACTATCTTATAAAGACTGCAAGGCAGTCCATGAGATTTTTGTAGTTTTGGCTGAGGACTGATCATCAGTTCCAAGTACTGCCATTCTGTCTCAACACAGCCTCCTAGGATTTCACCAAATGCATGGCAATCGTGGCAAGGTGGCTCAAGCTGCAGGGGTTTCAGGTCTTCCACTACCTTGTTGATTGGCTCCTTGCTGCCTCCATGGGAGTGTCTTTTGTCAAAGCTCTGGAGTCTTTACTCCAGTTGTGTATGCCCTTAGAGATCATTGTGAACTATGAAAAGTTCAGTTTAGAGCTGGTTCAAGTCTTAAGAGTTCATTGGTTGCCATTTGGATATGGTTTCTCAGACAGCAAAACTCCCAATCTACAGGTTAGCATCTCTTCGAGTACAAGCTCCTCAGTTAATTTTTTTCCATAAACCTCCAGCCTCCATGTTTCTAAGGATCTTAAGACACATGGCAGTGTCAATTTGTCTGGTACCTCTGGCAAGGTTTCATATGAGAATCCTGCTGTGGAAGTTAGCAGCCCAATGGTCACACCTAACACATTCCATGTATTTCCTGGTTGCCATAACAAGCACTTGTTGGGCTCAGATGAGATAGTGGTTGGAATTTCCTCTTGACACTGCAGGATAGCCCTTCGTTCTTCCCTAACCTCAGGCCACTATCAAGTCAGATGCATATCTTCTGGGGTGGGGGCATTTCGAAGGGAAGACAGTCCAGAGAACATGGTAATTCTCTGAGGCCAATCTTTACATGGTTGCCTTGGAGATGACAGCAAGCCTCCTAGCACTGCATGTTTTTCAGGACCTTCTCCCAAAGGGTGTGACCTCAGTTTAGGCAGATAATATATCTGTGGTCTGGTACTTAAACAAGCACTGAAGGACTCGGTTGTATCCTCTTTGTCAGAAGCCATGAGACTGTGCCAATGGGCAATCTCCCCTAAACAGCTTCTTATCACAATGCACATTCTGAGGCAGTTCAACATCTTGGTGGACAGCTTAACAAGAGCATCCTTCTTCTTCCTTACAAGTGGTCCCTGAATCCAGAAGTAGCAGCTTGGATTTTCCAATGCTGGGCCAAACCCCTTACTGCAGTCTGTTTGGCACCCCATCTAACACAAAGTGCAGCAGTTTTTATACCCTGGTTCCTTCCAAGGGATACTCTTCTGTATGCTTAGTCCGTGGGTCTCCTGTACACATACCTGCCAACTTCTCTCACAATACAATGTTGTCAGCCCATTGCAGTGCCACTGTAATTCTCATTGTCCTATTCTGACCCTGACAAGTTTGGTTCCCCTTTCTGTGGCCTTACCGGTGGCATCTCCAAACTCTTCATTGCTGTTTTCATTGACCTCGTCATACTCTATAAGGTAGAGTTGCATTGTTAAACAATCTATGCTAGTCATCTTGCTGTTCACACCTTTCACCATGGGTCCCCATGGTTACTGGCCCAATTGTAAAATTCAAAATACGTTTTTGATGTACTTATGTAATTTGACAAATATTACTGTAGTTTACTTTGTACTTGTACATGGAGCTTTTCTCCCTGGGCCTCTGCAGAAAATGAGCGAATATCCCAGTCAGACCTCCACAGTAAACAAATGTTAAATAAATAAATAAAATAAAATAAAAAAATCCAGTGGGGATCTCTCCACCCAAGCTTCATACACTCAAGCTAACTGCATGGTTTCTCCAGTTTCCATAATGGCTGGGAATCCAAAGTTCTCTGACATTATCACTATTTAACCTCTTCCCAGAAGCCTTCTACACAGAAGATCTATGCTAGTAAATGGAAATACTTTGCAGTTTGGGCTTTGCCTAAGGGTCTAGACCCTTTTCATCCCCACTTGATACTATTGTAGATTTTATTGTTCATCTCTTTCAATCTATTCTGAGTTATTCTGCTAACAAGATTCATTTGGCTGCTATTTCTAATTTTCACATTAGCAGAGATAATGTGCCTGCAGCTGCCTTAAAGATCACTAAGGCCTTCTTGCAGGGTGCAATCTTGTTGTGATCTCCAATCTGAAATCCTGTACTTCCTTGTGATTTGCCCTTCATGCTGCCATATTAGCCAGTCCTTCTTTTGAACAATTCCCTTAAAGTTGCTATCTTGGAAGACTATTTTTCTGGTGGCTGTTTCATTGGTGAGATGAGTCTCTGAGCTACAGACTTTGTTCCCTGTCCCTCCTTGAATGATTTTCCATAAAGACAGAGTTACTGTCAGGTCTAATCCCTCCTTTTTTGCCCACAGTAACCTCAAAGTCTGCTATGAATCAACATATTCATTTGACTGTGTTCTTTTCAAACTGTAGTAATAAGGGTGAATATTTTCTGCATTGTCTGGACATTCATAGACAGCTGAGATTCTATCTGGACAAAACCATATCCTTTAGAAAACAGCAACACTCTGTCTCCTTTTCCAAGTCCAGGCTGGGCAGGCTAGTATCAAAAGCAACCATATCCAAATAACTTTTTGATAGCATTTCGTTTGTGTATAACTTGAGAGGAAAGTCCTTACCTGCAAAACCTAAAAGATATTTGACTAGGCACTGGCTACTGCTGCTGCCTTTTTCTCCAGAGCTTCTATTAATGACATTTGTGCCACTGCTGCTTGGGCTACTACTCCTACTTTTGTGTCCCATTATAAACTGGATGTGTAGTTGAGATCAAGGGCCTCTTTTGCTTTCACCATTCTATGAAATGTTCTCTCCTAGGGTCTCCATGAGATGACACGTGGCTAGGGACTCTCTCTCACAGGTTGAAGCTAAGGACAACATTAGATACAAAAGTTGTGTATTACCATAAAGATAGATCCATACTGTCTGTTTCCATCCAGTTTAACCATCCCTTCCTCCTGTTCCCCTCCTTTTTGGGGTTTTTGCTGTCTAGGCAAGTGGGTGAACAGGCCTTCTGGGGTTCCCCTTTGGGTCCTGTGTTAAGCTTCAGGAATTGTCCTTTCAAATTTCTTGGATCTGTGTGGGGGCAAACTCAATCTGAGGTAGATGGGGGGAGCAGTGTATTATGGATGGAGAAGGTGATGTTTTGGAGCTGAAATCTCTGAGAAAGACTGGCATTGGATCCTGGTCGGATATGATAACCCACAGGTTGAACCAAATGTAAACAGACAGCACAGATCTATCATTAAGGACTGCATATAACTTTTGTTTTTCTTACCTTAGGTCTGGCCCAGCAGCAGTGCTGCGGTGGTGCAGTGGTTAGCGTTGTCGCCTCACAGCAAGAGGTTCTCCGGTTCGATTCTCGACTGGAGCGCCTTCTATGTGGAGTCTGCACGTCCTCCCCATGGTTGAGTGACATTTAAAGACATGCAGGTAGGTGCGTGCATGAATGGGTGTGCCTTCGCTGAAGGTTGAGCATCGGGCTGGCACATTGGCACCGCAAAAATCTACTGCCAATCATAAGCAGACTGGCGTTCTGCTGTGGCGACCTCTAACCAGGAAAAGCCAAAAGACATTACTAGATCTGACCCAGTAGCTATTTATATTTCTTCTCCAGCTGTGAACAAAGTTCTGATCAGTATTAATCCTTTGGTTTTATGACATGGGTGGCAAGAGAATTTTTTCTTCAATTCAAGACTTCAGAATCCTGAATTACCACATTCACATTTTAAAATACATGCTGACTTATGTAGACTGTTAGATTAACTTTTCTGTCACATTACTCTCAGAAGGTAGATCTTTTCTGAATCCTGTAATGGCTACTCTTTCTGAAGTGACTAAGTATTCTTTAAAAAGAGTGTATATGACTGTGCTGTTTTATGCTCAGGGCTACAGCTACTACCACTATGATGAGACATTTTCATTGGGTATATAATCAGATGTTTTCTAAAGTAGCAACATCTGAGATTTTGAATTATCCTTTGGATAAGGAAGTTTTGTTGGCCCTTCCGCTACTCAGATAATATGATGAAAGAGGTGAATTGATCCAGGGAGTTACTAGGATTTTTCAGCTCCCTTTTTCTTAAATCTTTCAAAACCCTGATTCTTTTTTTATTTGTTTTTTTTAAAGCCAAACAAGCAATCCCAGAAAACTTCTAGCAATCAAGTATCTCACAAGAAATGGCATGAGGGGTCCAACCAAAAAGCAAAGATATGCTCAGGAAAAAAAGGACAAACTTCTACCCCAGAATGACTATGCCAGCATTCTTCCTCCCCATGCTTCTTCCCCTTCAAATCTATCCCCAAACAGGTTTTCAATCTTTCTTTCTTTTTGGTGACAGATTGTTTCAGATAAATGGGTTCTGAGGGTAGTTCAGGAGAATTACAAATAGCATGGATAACTGTAACACGAATTGTAGAACCAGCCAACAGAGTAAAGTACACCAACCACAACGATATTTCCAGGTTCTACTGCACACGGACCACAAAAACACCGGCACAATTAATCTCCGATATCACCTTTATTCAATACAAATACTGTTAAGCGCTTTCATCTAAAATCGATAGACTTCTTCAGAACAATTTAGTATCCCTCCATTCCTGTTTAAATATACAAGTTGACCAATCATTTTAAATTTTAAATTACTCATCAATAATCATTTAAAGTGCCAGTGTGTTATAAAATTGACATTGCCATAGCATGACATTGTCAAATAGCATGGATAAACATACTTCCTCTTGGGGAATCCCCTCCCCCCCAAATCATCCAAAACAGACAGAAACATATGCATTCCTTGGGGGCATGGAACTATTGCCTGAAAATTAAAGGGAATGATTCTATTCCACAATATTTCTGGTACCAAAGAAGGATCCTTCATGGCACCAGCACTTGACCAATTCTTTCTCAGTTTGTTTGCGAAAGTACCAAAGTTTAAGATGTTGGCCTTAGTGTCTGTTGCCTCTCATTCCTCCTCTGGGGTGCAAGGTAACTCTAGAGTTAAACAATGCTTATCACATCCCTGTTCCCACAAAGTTCAGAGGTTATTTCAGGTTTACTGTGTCTGGGTCACATTATCAGTTCTCTGCATTATCCTTTGGTACAAGGATGGTTACAAAATTTCTAGCTCCATCGATAACTCATTGGAGACTGCAAGGTATGATATTCACATATTTCATTACTTAGATGAATTGTTTATCTTTGCAGGTGTTAGGAGTCCATTTAATAGGTTTCAAATCTCCTTCTCAACCTGGGTTTTCAGATCAACAGTCAAAAATTCTCCCCAGTTCCTTCTCACAGGATTGTGTTTCCAGGGCCTTCTAGATTCTTCACTGCAAAAAGCATTTCTTACCCAGGAGAAAGTGGACTTTTACCTGGAAATGTTTCTGAGCCTCTCAAATCAGTCTCAAACTTCAGCCAGGGAGTATCTATGATTCTGGGGTTTAATTTACTATAATAAATAAGCAATTGTCATGATTAGTCTTGCCATATTGCACAGGAAAAAAATATAATGGATCTTAAAAACTACTTGGACATAGCATTCTCACCCAGTGGAATTTCAAATTCCAGTCTTGGGGATTTGTGAAGGGAGAGCTGCTTTGATGGAGAAAATAGATTTCCCCAACTTCAGGTATTCCATTCTCTCTTTCAACCACAGCTCAATATATGACAACACTTCAGATTTTGCTTGATGGCAGTTTCAGTGGGGATAATTAAGTGTGGCATTTGTGGTACAAAGCAGGTCAAAGCCCATAATGTCAGAAATATTAGTTGTAATCCATGCTATAGAATCTTGTCATCATCTAATAAACTGGGGTTACCAGTTCTTATGTGCAGGCTTGCTATGGTAGCTTTTGAGGTCACTCTGAGACACTGTTTAATCCTCCAAACTTTCTGTGTTCTATCCGAGCTAAATATTGTCGCAGACAAACTGAACAGGACCAGGACAGACACTTATGAACAGAAATTGAATGGGGGGGGGGGGGTTCTTCCAGAAACTGATCCATTTGTGGGAACATCTCAAATAGATGTTTACCTTCTTTTAAAGCCGGCAACTAAACAAATTCTGCACCTGGACTCCTTATAGGTAGGCCTGAAAAACAAAGTTTTTCATTCCTGTGGTCAGAAATGCTTCTTCATGCATTTCTTCCCTTACTACTGGTATTCAGGGTAATTCAGGTGATTCAAAGGACTCTCAAAAATTCATTCTGGTGATCTCTTCTGGCCCAGGTAACAGTGGAGCACTGTTGTTATGGAATTGGCCAAGGGCAGTTAACATAAGCTTCCTCACAGATTGGATCTACTCACACACGGCAGAGAGTCTGATATACCCCAGTCTCAAACAACTTCAGTTGACTACCTGGGTGATTCCATTTTAATACCTTTTAGGCATTGAGGACATGTAGTAAGTAATAAAGGAGGCAAGAAAACCTGCTATTAGAAAATCTTAAGTTAGTAAGTGAAAGAAATTTTCATGTTGATACTACACTAATAACCAGGGTCCAGGGAGAGGATTATGTACTACTGGATGTTTTTTCTAGTCAATTTTGCAGTACTGATTCTTGGGTCTTCCTGTCATGCAGACACCCATGACTGGCCTGATTTCTTGAGTCTATGCATCATCCCTAGCCGATGGATGTCCGAAGACTGACATTTGGACATCAAGGTATAAGAAGGGTGTCCATCGGCACCATTCAGTTCTTTCTAACCATGCAGTCTGATGCACTAAATGTGTATTCAGAATTCCTGCAGTCCATTGGTCTGTTCAGTTTTCCTGAGTGTCTCCTCCTTCTAGTCAAATAAGTACCCTGTTGTGGATTTATCTCTATATGAATTTAATGTTTTAAAAGGTCAACAATTGCTTGAAATGTGGGAAGCAAATCCCGCATAAAGATTTTCACTCATTTTGTCTATTTTGCTTGGAGAATCAGCACATCTGTAATTGTCCTGAATGTGCACAATTCCATGCAAAAACCTTCAAATGTATATTTGCGGTATTAGCTGTTCATATGGAGTCCTTGTCTTCAGTTTCACTGGTACATCACAATCCACTGCTACTACAATGCCTTTGCAAACACAAGTTTCTGCTAGTATCATACAGAAGAAACAGAAAGAAAGACCAAGGACTCTGATGTTTCTAAGAAAGCTCTGGCTCTAGTCCCTTAGTCAATCAACAACTCAGGTGAGACGCCTTTGCAGCCCCCTGGTCAGGTAACTCTTATGCTTGAACCCTCTGACGTAACCACTTGGGAGGCCATCATGATTTCTGGCTTATGTACTGCTTTTGATTAGGAAAGCAAACAGTTCAAACAGGCCCAGACCCATTTTAGGGAACAGATAAGTTTGTCTTCTCCCAGGACACTGGCTAACTCTCCTGTACACTTAGTATTGGATGATGCCTTTGAAGACATTGCTTTACATCCTGATTCCTTATCACCTGCTCCTAGGAAACCAGGAAGGTTTTACAGAGTGCTTGAATCTCACAAGCACCTTTTGAAAAATTTCAAGGTGACACCTCAGTAATCTCTTCTGAATCCACAAAAAATATACTAAGGTACCAGCTAGAGCCCTTACTTAATGACAGGGAAAGTAGACTATTAGACAGATTTGGGGAAAAAGAGTATACCTCTGCCACCCTTGCAATGACAGCATTGAATTGCCAATTTCATAACATAAAATACCTTGAATTTCTTCAGGACAAAATTCTAGCTAAGGTTGATGTTATTGCAGATAGAACCTTATTAAAAGAAATTCAGAAGGCAGAAAGAGAAGCTTTACAAATCTCCAGGCACTCCCTAAAGTGTGGCTATGGTACCCTAAATGCATCATGCAGAGCAGCTGCCACAGGCTCTTTCATCTACAGACATGCATGGCTGTGGCCCTGCCCCTGTCAGATCAGGTCAAGGCTGAACTACTGGATGCTCCACTAGACAAGGAATTCCTTTTTGAACCTCCAGCTGAACAAATTTTTGAGAAGCTGGATAAGAAACGAAAGCAAATAACAACTGTGAAGGAATTTTATCTGTCTCCAACGCCAACGTACAGTAGGAATTACCCCTCAAAACCTTGGCCTATATCTCCTAAACAAAACAAGGGGAGGGAATCCTGTGGCAAAAGACCCAGATAATCTAGGAGGTGGCAACCAGAACAACTGCACAGAACAGTGAGTCCCAAAGAGCCCACCCAGGACAGAAGCCAACTGTGACCATGTTCAACCCCAGCCTTTCATACCCTACCCACCCTCCCCTCCAAACTGTTACCTGGAAGACTTTCCTTCTTCCTAAATCAATGGAAAATCATCACCAGAAACCAATGAGTCCTCAACATCATAGAAAAGGGGACTACATCTAGTTTAGAGAAATCCCATCCTTCTTGGGTACTCCAAAACCACCAGAAGAATAGGGAACCTATTACCACCTATCCTTTGGGAACTACTTCAGGAAGGATCCATTCAGCCAGTTCCTCCAGGTGAGGAGGGAAACAGCTTCTACTCAAGGATCTTTCTAGTTCCAAGAAAGGAGGGGACCTGCAGGCCCATCTTGTACCTTTCATAACTAAATATGTTTCTCAATATCCCAAAGTTCAGAATGTTACTTTGCAAAAATTACTTACCATGATCTTCCAAGATGCCTTTATGGTCACACTAGTCCTAAGAGACCCTTACCTCCATGTCCCCATAGCAGACAATCCCATAAAATACCTAGGGTTTGTAGCAGCAAGCTGTCACTTTCAGTTCTGTGCTTTAGCATTTGAGCTGTCCACTGCACCCAGAGTTTTCACAAAATGCTCAGCTACTCTGATAGCACATTGCAGAACTCTGGGAGTTCATATTTACTCCTACTTATATGACTGTCTCATTCAGGGAAAGTCCACAACAGGCCTTAGATGCATTGCAGATCACCATAGACTGCTTTCAGAATGTAAGTCTCACTTTAAATCTTCAAAAATCACAAATTCTTCCTCAAACAAGGATCCTGTTTCTGGTAACCATTGTAGATTCAGCCCAACAGAAAGCCTTCCTTCCCCCAGGACAAGATATCTATCCTGACAAACTACCCATCCAGCCTGTTTCTAAAACAACACATCTCAGCAAGGAAATTTCTGAGGATTCTGGATTAAATGGCATTCTGCATTCACATGATCCCACTTGCAAAGTTACACTTAAGAATACTCAAAAGGTTATTAAAAAATTCTTGGGAACAACATTCTCAACCTCTGGATTTTCTATTTTCTCTCCTTACATGCTCAAAGAAGGAGCTCCTATGGTGGAATTAAACCATTTTGCAGAACCAAGAAGCAAATTTCTATTTACCAGGGGCAGACAAGACCATCAGCATGGACAGTTCAGACATAGTTTGGGTGCCCACTTTTGTTCCATGAAGGTTCAGAGCTTCTGCACACCATAGCAGAGAAAATTACATATAAATCAGAAGGAGTTTGTAGCAGCCTACCTGTCCATAAAGGCTTTTCACCAGAATTTAAGCCCAGGGGCCTTGTAAATCTGGACACAAAATTCCACAGTGATGTGATACATAAACAAGCAAGCGGGTACCTTATCCTACCCTTTATGCAGCCTCACAAGAAATATTTAGATGCTGGTTCAAGAATATGGGCTAACTCTCATAGCATCTTGTATTCTATGTAAGAATAATACCCTGGCTAATTCCCTAACCAGGGATCTTCTAGACCCCAACAAATGGATGCTTAAGAGATGTGTTCCTAGGTAATTATTTAAAATGTTGGGACCCACCAAATTGTGTTCCAAAATGTGGAGATTGAATGGCTGAAAGAACAGGCTTACATATGCTGTCTGAGATGCCATTTCTCAGAATATTTCCTTTTCTCTGAGGTACGGCAATCTCAGAGTTGCTATAAATAAGTTTGGTGGTTGTGCGGGGGGGGGGGGGTTGTAATCTTTGCAAAAGGAAGTTTTAAAGAGAAGACAGATTTTCAAGATTTGCTCTTCTCTTGTGCTTTTGGTCTTTTTTTCCAGCTTTTTGGCACTTGGCATTTTAATTGCTGACATTTCAATTGGGAGCTGTGTTCTTGGACCAAACACTACAGTGGGGGAGTCCCCCACAAGAACAGACAACTACAGAAGTTCTGCTCCAGAAATCAACAGACAGGAACTTGGAAATTAGATGTTTTCTCTTTCACATTGACAAACGTGTTCCTGTATGCATTCCTACCTTTGTGACTGATCTCCAGGGTACTGATAGAAATCAGGGCAGATGACCCAGCATGATCCTAGTGGCCTCCTACTAGTTGAGGCAACAGAGGTTCTCCCTTTTCTTGACCCTACTACCGCAGGAAATAGGTCTCCTCATCCAAGCCAAGGGATCTGTCTTCCATCCTCACCTAGCCACATTCAAGTTAATAGGAGGACTGTGTTTTAACATCAAGGAAATCCTTTTATCTTGTAGACATGCTTTCCATTCTAAAGGTAATGAGGAAACCCAATACCATGAAAATCATACCTGGGAAGATGGAAGAGATTTTCCAATTGATGTCACAGCAAGAACACCAACCCTTCTTAGGCAGACATCAACTCAGTCTTGGAATATCTTTCAGGCCTGTTTAGACAGGAACTTTCTTACTCCAGTATTAAAGTATATGCATTTGCCATGTTTGCTTCCATGCACAATGCTCCACCTATCTTCTGGCAACCCCACATAAAGTTTTCCCTAAAAGGGGTAATTCACTTGAGACCACCCAGAAGGAACCCTATTCTTGCCTGAGATCTAAATTATGTAGTAGAAAAACTCACCTTGCCCTTCCTCCTTGAACTTGCTGCTACTGCCTCTCTAAATATGCATTGTGCCTGGAAGACCACATTCCTTACTGATGTCACATCAACAAGGAGAGTCTCAAAGCTGCAACCCCTTTTGTGTTAAGATCCTTTCACTGTTTTTCATAAGGATGAGGTAACCCTTAGAACAAACCTATTTTTTTGCCTAAACCAGACTATCCACCTGCCAGTCTTTTTCCAAATCTATAGAATAGGGCAGAGCAAGGACTTCATTCTCTGGATGTCCATGATGTGCATAAGCAGATTTGATTCCATCTATACAGGACAAAACCCCTAATAAAGAAGAGTAATTATTGGTGGCTTTTACAAAAGGTAAACAGGACAAGCCTATCTCCAAACTATCCATTTCCAAATGGAAAGCCAACTGCATTAAGTTCTGTTACCTCCCACTGTAGAAAACTTCTACCTAGGCATATTGAAAGCCATTCCACCACACATAAAGTAAACAGTTCAATCAATATGTCCTAGTGACTGCAGCAACAAGAACAGCTGCACTGGTTTTCTCAAAGGAACTCCTACCCAAGCCATCCTTGAGGCAGCCACAAGGAACTAGATGCACATCTTCATAAAATGCTATAACTTAGGTTATGCCTCATAAAATACTATAACTTAGGCTATGCCTCCAGGGCTAGAGCAGGTTTGCTACTACCATCCTGTAAAACCTTATTTCCTAGGGTCATACAGATGAGCCTACCACCCACCCACCTGTTGGCTCTGGGAGTCCTCCCAAGAATCAGTACTGCAACACTGAGTACAAAGGATATAGTACAGTTGTGTCCCACTTACCATAATTGTAGATGTTTCAGTAGATCAGCGTTGCAGTACATAATCCAACCCTCCAACCCCTCTATTTGCTGACCACTTTTCTCTCCTTTGGTGGTTGAAAGGGGTAGAGAAGTTCTTTGCAGATAATCCTCTAATCTCCATCATCCCATCTCCGCCTCCTATGATTCTTTCCTTTTCACTCAAAATCAGACAACTGTGGAGGTTGTGCTGTCCTCAGGCATCAGACTGCTTGTTCATTGCTTAGAAAGATGTGAAGATGGTACCAGCAGATGTTCTTCTTATACGCTGGCATCCAATCATTGGATATCTATTGGTTAGGAATGATGCAGTTAGTAGTGCAGTGGTGCAGTGGTAGCATTGTTGTCTGACAGCTACAGGTTGCCTGGTTTGATTCTTGGCTGGGGTGCCTTCTGTGTGGAGTCTGCATGTCCTCCCTGTGTTTGTGTGGGTTGCTCTGGTGTCCTCAGTGGATATTTGTCCCTATTTCTAGGCTTGTATAGGCCCTAGGGCCAATAGCCTAGTATCAACCTATGAACCTATGCAAAGACTCTGAAAATCAGGCCAGTCACAGGCTTCTACATGACAGGAAGCTGTAAGAATCAGTACTGCAACATTGATCTTCTCGAACATATATAATTATAGTAAGTGGGACACAGCTGTACTCTTCAATATTTGTTTTTTTGTTTTTTTGTTATTGTCCTCTGTTCTTGCTACTTTAGCTAGGGGTATTTGTTGGCCATTTCAGCATGTCTTCCTATGGATCCTCCCCTTTCTTTTTAGACTTTGCTCAAACTGTTGAGCAAAGAGGTTTTTCACATGTAAATCCACCTAGTAAACAGGTGGCATTTTGTTATGATCTTTACTTTGTGCTGGAAAAGTTAATTCTGTCTTCCTTTTAACCAGCTTTGACACCTGGAAGAGAGTATTTAAATTGCAGGATCTCATAGTCAGTAAGGGTTCCTATTAGAACGCCGAAAATGCATTCTGTCAAATGCGTTTTCGTCGACACATAAAGAGCGAACAGACAAAACAACGAAGTGGCTGTTCAGCGAATTCTTTCCCTGGGAAAGAAGTCGCTTGACCACTTTGTTGCTTTGCCATGTTCTGCACTGTAGTGTGGTCCTTTGTCCGGTATAGCTCCTGAGCGTGAATGTGCAACAGTTACTGACCTTAGGGCTAGGGTGTGGGTTAAGGTAAGTGCATATGTATGAAAGTGTTTACTGTTTTTTATTTTGCATTAGATGTATGGTTGAGTTACGTGTGTATGTGTTTTCAGCTGTTTACTTTTGTTTTGAGAGGGTAGCATTAGGGTTAAGGTAAGTGCGTATGTGTTTGGAACTGTTTACGTAATGTGCAAGAGTTACTGACCTTAGGGTTAGGGTGTGGGTTAAGGTAAGTGCATATGTTTTAAAATGTTTACTTTTTTTTTCTGTTAGATGTATGGTTGGGTTACGTGAATATGTGTTTTCAGTTGTTTACTGTTTTTGGGGGGGTACAATTAGGGTTAAGGTACGTGTGTATGTGTTTGGAAGTGTTTACTGTATTTTTTTTTGGTCGGAACAGCGATTCTTTCCCTAGGAAAGAAATCGCTGTTCTGTGGTGTCGCCATTTTCATGAAAAAGGGTCGATGAAACATCATTCGCTGTTTTAAGCGTTCGATGTTTCAATATAGACCCAGTCAGTAAACCCTATTTGGTTTCCCTAAATATTGGGTTCTTTTCAGAATAAATCCCCATTCATGCCTTTAGTAGTTTGAATTTGCTTTGAATTTAGGCATTTATCTTCCTGTATTCCTTCCAGAAATTTGTAACTAGGGAGAAAGGATTATCTTTATCTGGATATTCTTCTGCATCTCTGTTATCATCTTGTCAGAACCAAGTGCTTTAGGAAAGCTGAACAGCTGTGAGCTTCCTATGAAAGGAGAAACAAGGACAACCAGTGTCAATTCAGACAATTCCCAGATGGCTTTTCCTTGCTATTTTCTAAAGTTATTGTCACCATGGAAAAACATTTCCAAACAGGACCAAGGCACAGCTGCTTATTGCCTTGTTTTTGGTGGCATTCTGGAAAACTATGGACTAAAGGGGCAGCTTTATGGTCCTTTGTACATACTTTTAAAAAGCATTATTTATTTATTTTATTTATTTATCCTTTGATGACCAGGTTAGTCCCACTAGGCTAGTCACCTCTTTTCAGGAAGAAATTTAGCCATGGCATTGAGGAACTTCCCCTACTGTTTTCGATAGGTGCCTTGGGATCTTTTACATCTATCAGTGCTACCACCAACTCAGGCAGATGGAGCCTGTGTTTAACTTGTCATATAATGACAACACATTCAGGAGTTCAGCACCCCCTTATGCTGCACTGCAGTGCCAGCAATCCATCTTCCAGGTGTGGGAATTTATTTATTTATGTTTATTTAACAGGGTAGTGCACTGATCAATACTGACCAATTTCAGGCTCAGCCCAGGTGTGGGAATAGAACCCATAGCTTTCTGCACCAAAGGTGACCGTGCTACCTTTTGTGCCACTGACACTTACATAGTGGATTCCTACTCCAAGTCCAGGGCAGACTTTTTTAGGACCATACTCCAGGTCTCCTGGATATTAATCCTTCCACCTCCCAAGAGAGATAAGCTATGGTAATTTATCCAAATGTGTATAGGCTACTTGTAACAGTGAGAATGATGAACATAGTACAGTTGTATAAGTTGCATATACCGTAACAGTAAATGTTCAGATTCCTCACTGTTGCGGTAGCTGCACCCTCCCTCCACCCCCTTTATCTGTATGCAGTTACTTTTTTGAGTAACTCTGAGGGAATGGCACAGTGGTGCAGTGGGTAGCATTGTCACCTTACAAGTTACAGAAAGAGGTTTTCCAGTTCAGTTTCAGCTGAGATGCTTTCTCTTTGGTGTCTGCATGTCTTCCCTGTGTTTGCATGGGTTTTTTCTGGGTGCTGCAGTTTCCTACTACATACCAAAGACATGTAGCAAATTGGGTACTCTAAATTGGCCATAGATGTGTTTGTGGTTTGTACAGCTAGCCACCTGGCAGTGTGAGCATTGGCTCTGCATGATTGTCAGTACTGAAGTAACACCCCCAATCCTATGTGTAAAACGAGCCAGTATGTTGGCAATGTCTGTGGGTTCAGTGATTTTTTTTATCATTTTGGACTAATTCTGAGCATATCTGGGAGTTTCCATCCAGGTTTCTAACATAGCTAAAGAAGGCCTTATGATTGTCTTTTGTGTCATTAGCGATTTTTCTCTCAAAGTTGGCCTTGGATGATTTTATGAGTGATCGTAGTTTTTTGCTAGTATTGATCAGAGATGCCTTCCCTTTTAGGGATTTTGCTCTGTCATGTAGTAGCTTCCTCCTCTTGACGAGCCTTGTCTGCAAAGCTATGGAGAGGATCATAATGGAACTCATAAATAAAGACATTGGGGACCTACAGACACTGGATCCTACCCAATTTGGCTTTGTCAAGGGCAGATCCTGCCTCTTGAACTTGGTCGACTTTTTCGAAACAGTCACTAAGGCCATTGATGAGGGTAAGGCAGTTCACACAGCCTACCTTGACCTAGCAAAAGCGTTCGACACAATACCCCACTCGGGCATCATAGAAAAGCTCACCAGCTTAGATGTAAACCCATATGTCACAAGATGGGTTGCAAACTGGCTCAAGGACAGAACACACAGGGTTAGAGTTGCTGGTGCCATGTCAGACTCTAAGCCGGTCACGAGCGGTGTCCCACAGGGCTCAGTCCTGGGCCCCCTCTTGTTTGGCATTTATTTTTCTGAAGTGCAGGCAAACATAGGGGATTTGTGGCTAACAAAATTTGCAGATGACTGCAAACTGGGCACCATAATTGACACTCCATCAGACACAGACATCCTCCAGAGAGGTCTCATAGAAATGGATAACTGGTGCCAGAGCCATGGCCTTAAGCTAAATGCCAAAAATGTATAGTCATACCCTTTGGGAAAAACAAGGTAACCCCTAATTACCACATAGGTGGTAATCCATTAAACATGGAAGAAGTTATCAGGGACCTGGGGACCCAAGTTGACAGTAACCTCTCTTTTGACACTCACATTGCCAAAGTGGTTAGGAAGACCTTCTACATTGCCCACCTGATCATGAAGGGATTCACATCCAGATCAGGAGAGGTCATTGTACCCCTGTACTCTTCACTTATCAGACCAATGATTGAGTACAACGCCCCATTCGAATGTACCTTACCCGACACCTGCAGCAGTTGGAAAGACCCCAAAAGTTCCTCACCAAAAGGATAAAGGGGCTCAAACATATGTCATACGATGCCCGACTGAAGAAACTCCAGCTCTATTCAGTCACATACCGTCTGCTCAGAGGTGATCTGTGCCCGACATACAAGGCCATGTCCAACCCGGAATTAATGGACATGCTCCACCTCAAAAAATCCAAATCCACCAGAGCCATGAGAGCAAGAGACTTAAACCTCAACACGGATATAAATAGGATGTGCTGGAGGGACAGATTCATCACCCAGAGACTCCCTACACTATGGAACAGAATCCCAGTCCATGTGAGGCAGAGCCCCTCACTGACTCTGTTCAAGAGAAATCTTGACGAGTGGATGGGAGATCGTAGGTTTACCCCGGGAATCATCTCTGTATCACTGCTGGACAGAGGCACAGCAAACTAATGGGTATAGTATTCTCATCCTAAGGGGTGGTGAAAGCCACACACACTCTGGCTAGGCTTATAAATGCCCTAGGGCAGATAGCCTAGTATGAACCTATGAACTTATGAACCTATGAAAAATAGGAAAAAGAGGTTATGAATGGGTGGATGGAGTTACTTTTTTGAGATAAAAGTTGTATTCCTAAATTTTTGGGGTGTCAGGACTAGGCTATCTCCCTTTTGGGGGCAAGAAAGCTCTGAAGAAATTGGCGCCCAGGCTGCTATTTTCTCCCTGTGGATCTTGAGACAACCTTGATGCTTGTGTGGAGGGAAGCCAGAGTTTTGAAGACTGTCTGGCCATTATATCCATGGGAGGATATAAAAAAAATAGCCACAGGCTACTGCAGCAGTGAGGTATTCAGAGTTCTACTGTTATGGTACATGCAGCTTACACAACTGTACTTTTTAAATGCACTATCTACAGCAACACACCATTTTACACCCCATACCTATTACCTAAACACATTTTGACAGTACCTCCCCCCCATTCTTGTTTATTTTTCATAACATCATCCAATAATTGTGGTGAAAACCTGTAATTGCAGTTAATCAAAGAAATGCCTTACTGAATTTTACAAAATATCTTCTCTGCCCACTGTCTGGGTATATTAAAAACATTGTCCAGCACCTTATCATTACATTAACATCTCTCTTTTTTTTGCAGCATGCTATTATACTCAGATAATTGTAACCAGTCATGTTAACAGCTTACTCTCATGTTTACTAGGCAAGCATATCTACATTCAGGAATATACCACACACACACACACACACACACACATATATATATATATATATATATATATATATATATATATATATATATATATATATATATACATATATATATATAAATATATATATATATATATATATATATATATATATATATATATATATATATATATATACATATATATATATATATATATATATATAGTATGGAGAAAATCAATATATGTGCAGTAACAGAAACCTGGTTTAAGGCTCCAGAGAGCACCCCAGCACTACCAGGCTACAACTCATACCATACATTTCAGCCACAGAACCCGGACCGAAATACAAAAGGCAGGGGTGTATCCATTTTCATCAAGGATACCCACACCTCCAGGTTAGTGGCACAGCACGATGCTTCAGCGATCATCCATGGGCAAAACTGCAATTCAAATTGTAGCTTGCTACAGATCACCTACCATGTCCCAGGACCCCCATACTGCATTTCTGGAAACACTGGGAAATATAAAGGTCCTACCAAACACCCTAATATTGGGTGATTTCAGTTACCCAAACATTAATTGGGAGAACTACTCAAGTACTAACTCTCTTGCCCAACATTTCCTAGAATTTATAAACTCAACCCCCCTGGACCAACTGGTTAACACTCCCACCAGAGGTGACAACATATTGGACCTGGTCATCACCAACATGGGCGACCGGTGCTCCACACCAGAGGTCAGCCCCTCACTGGTTAGATGTGACCATAAAGAAATCACTTTGGATATCCACATTCCGCCCCCACCCCCAGACAAGGAAACCACCGTGAAAAACTTTTCAAAAGCAAACTTCACGTTACTTAAGACCGAGGTGGAAAGTTTCAAAGCCCCCATGCTAAAGGATAACATTGTCCAAGCTGCAAAATCCTTTACTAAGGCATTCTACAGGCACCTACAAGAATGCATGGATCGTGCTATCCCAAGCAAAACCAAGACTCACTCCTCCAAGAAAAGGAAACCAGTCTAGTGGACTCCTGCCATAAACAAGCTATACAATAGAAGGAGGAAACTAGTACAGAAAAGAGTAAAATCCCAAGAAGGGAAGACATCCCTTATCAGTATCAGCAAGAAACTACGATCCCTCATAAAATCATCCAAGGTGAGTTTCAAAAGAAAAATTGCCAAGGACACCAAAGATAACCACAAGGCATTCTTTAGCTATGTCAAGAATCTAAGTAGCAATGCTCAGATTTGCTCGGAGTTAGTGCAGAATGGTACAAAATACACTGAACCGACTGATATTGCCAACATCCTGGCAGACAGGTTCAGCGCAAACTTCACCCCTCTCACACATCCAAAAGGGCCCATAACCATACCAGAAGAATGTAGAGCTCCTGAAATAACAGACATTCAACTTAAAACAGCCCTCTCCAAAGCCAAAAACCTGTGTTTTTCAATGGGACCAGACAGAGTCCCAGGCTGCGTCCTACACGAGCTCAAAGACAAACTAACCCCTCACCTAAACACACTGTTCAAACTCAGCCTCTCCACAGGTTATGTACCCATAGAGTGGCGCACAGCAACGGTTATTCCACTCCACAAAGGTGGAGCCACAACAGACCCCAGGACCTATCACCCTATAAGCCTGACTAGCTTGGTCTGCAAGGCTATGGAGCGCATCATCATGGAACTCATTAACAGATACATTTGGAACCTCCAAACACTGGACCCTACCCAGTTCGGCTTTGTTAAGGGCAGATCATGCCTCCTAAACCTGGTGGACTTCTTTGAGACCGTTACCAAGGCTATAGACGAGGGAAAGGTGGTACACACAGCCTACCTAGACCTCGCAAAGGCCTTTGACACCATTCCCCATTCTGGTATTATAGACAAGCTCACCAGCCTGAACATAAACCCCTACGTCACAAGCTGGGTTTCCAACTGGCTCATGGACAGAACCCACATGCTAAGAGTTGTGGGAGCTAGGTCTGACTCTAAAGCGGTTACAAGTGGCATTCCCCAGGGCTCAGTCCTAGGACCTCTCCTGTTTGGCATATACTTCTCAGAGGTACAGGCAAGCACAGGAGGAATATGGCTGACCAAGTTCACAGACGACTGCAATCTAGGGGCTATAATTGACTCTCTGGCTGACACAGACATCCTCCAAAAGGGTCTCACCGAGACGGACACCTGGTGTCAAAATCATGGCCTCAAGCTAAATGCCAAAAAGTACATAGTCATCCCCTTTGGAAAAAACAAAGTACCCACAAACTACCACATTGGCGGTAGTCCCCTAAATACGGAAGACGTAATAAGGGATCTGGGGACCCAAGTAGATAGTAAACTCTCCTTTGATAATCACATTGCCAAAGTGGCTAGAAAATCCTTCTATGTGTCACAACTTATCACAAAAGGGTTCGCATCCAGATCAAAAGAGGTCATTGTGCCCCTCTACTCATTGCTCATCAGACCCATCATAGAGTACAATGCCCCATTTGGGATGTATCTTACAAGACACCTGCAACAGCTGAAAAGACCACAGAAGTACCTCACCAAGAGGATCACTGGCCTCAAACAGATGCCCTATGCAGCTTGACTGAAGAAACTCCAGCTGTACTCGGTTGCATACCGCCTACTCAGAGGTGATCTCTGCCTGACATACAAGGCCATGTCCAACCCAGAACTGATCGACATGCTCCACCTAAAGAAAAGCTTATCCCCTTGAGCCACACGCTGTAGGGATCTAAACCTCATCACAACCTGTCACAGAGACTTCCCATGCTTTGGAATAAGATTCCAATCTACATTAGGCAGAGCTCCTCGCTAACACTCTTCAAGAGAAACCTTGACGAGTGGATGGGAAACAGAATGTTTACCCCGGAGATCACTTCAGTGGCTGTACTGGACAGAGGCACAGGGAACTAATCTAAGGGGGCGGCGAAAGCTAACACATTCTGGCTAGGCTTATAAATGCCTTCGGGCAGATAGCCTAGTACCTACCTATGAACCTATATATATATATATATATATATATATATATATATATATATATATATGTATGTATATATATATATATATATATATATATATATATATATATATATATATATATATATATTTATATATATATTTTAACTACAAAGAAATTTTCCACGAATTATAAGATTAATTAGATGAGGGATCGGAGGCAAAAATTAAAGTGGGTGGGGTCCTCCCTGATAATTTCTGCTAGAGCAGAGGAACCAGGCAGGGGTGTCCTCTTTCCCCTTTATTATTTGCATTATATTTGGAAACATTGGCTAAGAAAATAAGGGACTCAGAAATTTAAGGATATAATTGGTATGATAGTCAAGAAAAGCTGTCTTTATTTGCAGATGATAATATTTTATACCTGACAAAACCAGAAAGAGACATTGCAGTGTTGTGGAACATTTTGACACAGTTCAGATCTTTTCAGGATACAAAATTAATGAAGCTAAAACAAAGGCAATAGTGGTAAATTATGTACACACAGATGAATTGGTTCAGGAATATACATTTTTATGGGGACATGATAAAATTAAATAAGTATGGATTAAAATGATTCTAGTGTGGCAGTTAAGGATATGTGTGAAGAGACAAAAAAGCTAATACAAAAACTGAGAAAATTGAAGCTTTGTTATATGGATATGGATAATAAGATCCAAGCAGTTAAAATGTTTATAGTCTCTTTAGTCTTATCAACCAGAGGAGAAGTTGTAGATACCAATAAAGAGCTGAAGGACCTCATCTGGGAGTGGAGATGGCAAGAGTCAAGAGGGATAAGCTGATTCTTCCAGTAGAACATGGTGGATTGGGTTTATCTACTTTGAAGGGGTATTTCAGAGCTGCACAATTAAGGCTCCTATACAGAAAACTATATTTTAAAGTGGAAAGGGATGATGGTGAAATGGGGGAAGCTCAAGAAACAAGGAGAGACTGTGATTTTGGATGCAGGCTTTTAAGGAGAATAACAGTAATCATACAGAATATTATATCCATAAAGTAGCAGAAAGTATTCTAAGAACTAAGCCAACACGGGATTGGAGAATTCTGCCAATAGGGATGACTGCAATTAGGGATATAGAAAATAGGCAAAAGGGGGCTGGAATATTTTGGAGAAAACTGGCAAAGGAACCAAGGTACTGGGAGCAAATAATTAGGGAGAGAGAAATGGGAAGATGACAAGAATATATTTGGACTGCAGGTTAGAGATTGCCTTCCCTATCAAGGAATGATATCAGAGTATAGGCAAAGAGAAAGAAATAGGGAGGTCCTAAATGAAAGACGATCACTGGTAGAGTTTTCAGTAGAATCTAAAACAGAAGCTGCCATTAAAAAGGAATAATTAATTAGTGGAGCATATAAACTATTGCATGATAACTATAAGAATCGATTAGAGGAGGTTAGAAAGGATTGGGAAAAGAAACTGGATAAGCAATTTACAAAGAAACAAAGGGAGGATATGTGTATGTCTTCCAAATATGCAACAAAATCTAGAAGATTTAGAATTTTTGCCTGGAAATGTTTGCATATATATTTCTATACCTTGACTAGACACCAGAGAATTTTTCTTCAGGCAGACAGCAAATGTTGGAGGTGTGACAGGAAAGAAAGAGATAATTGGGAACATATTTTCTGGGAGTGCAGTGAATTGGTGGATTTTAAGGACTCTATGTGTGATGCACTGTTGGAGATGCTGGGTGGGCAGATTGGTCTGAAGAGGGAGATTATTTTTCTGAGCTACGATACAGAATCTGAATTGCCTAGGCATGGTAAGGTCTTGCTGTATCTAATAATGGTGGCTGCCAAAAAAAGCAATTACTAGAAAATGGAAATAAAAATCTAAACCAACTATACTAGAAGCAGTGAATACAGTAAAAGAGATAAAACAACTAGAATTGAGATCTTTAGAAAAGGGTAGGAGCAAACTGCATAGGAAAAATGGGAATTGTGGGAACAATACATACAGGGGAGGAATGAGGTTTAAATGGTGGCAGGACTTAAATGAGCTATGTAATGTTTGACTGAAAAGGATTGGGTAGATTATAAGCAATGTATAATGTTTGCAACTGCTAGTGTGTCAGTATGGTTTGTGGTAATATGATTGCCTATGTAGTTAAGTGATGGTTTAATAAAGATGTTTCTTGTTTACAAAAAAAAGGCAGGGATTTAATAATTTATGTAATGTTGCTTATTTTAGATGATATAGCAATATATGTGAAGTATAATGTTTGTTGTGTTAATTATATTGTGATTACCTTTATATGAATGTAAATTTGCCTATGTCACAAGCGATAATTCAATAACGGTATGTGGGTAAAAAAAAGAAATTTTCTACAAATGTCTTGCATAGTAAGTACATGGCAATTGCTGACGAATATATGTAGTGCTGCCCTACAAATATTACTAGTGCATATATTTTTCACTTCCATATTGTGCTAAATACATTAAATAATCAATGAAAGCGTCAGACCATTCTTGCATATTTTGCACATAATGGACAGCTGTACATGTTTTCATTCATAAAAAATGAAAACCAGACAAACTGAAAAATCCAAAACGTCTCTCCACAGAAACAAACTAAGCAGGAGACACTTCCAATACCATCAGGAACACCAAATACATGGCAATAATAGATTTATTAGTAAAATCACAAATACATAAGCACTTTCGTTCTTCCTCTTAAGGACTTTATCAGACAACAAACATTAACATTCATATTGTTTAAATACCATTTCAATAAATATGTCATCACATAAAGTGTTCACACACACCCCATCTTAACCAATCCAATTTTTCATCTAATATATTTCTCCTAAAAACATCCAAAACAGTTAAATACTAGTGTTAAATTTAAAATATATATTATTCACATAAAATATTACAAACACAAGTTCAGTTTTCATCTTTCTAGTGATTTTAACTTCAGCAACGAACTAATAGAAACTTGGTCGTTCAAACCTGGCCAGTTTGCTGAGTTTAAATTTAACTGCCAGTACAATTTTCGCTTCTCAAGTTGTAAAGTCCAAGCTGCAACTCTTTCATTTGTGGAATTTAACTGCACTTGTTCAACAACTTTTGCAGCATTTGGAAGCTTTTATGGACACACCCCCTAGAGATGTACGTGTTCACAATTAGACCATGTGTTTTCTCACTGGAAGAGAATAACAGCTAACATGACCTTCATTACAACAACAACTGAATTCCGTGTCTTTGGGCAATGTAGAGGAAAGACTTGTGACTTCCCAAGATGGTCGAGAAGGAGGTGAACTGCAAAACTTAAAGACTGGTTATTGGCAAGCACTAGTCTTAACTATTTATCAGGTGTGCAACCTAATAATACAAATTCTAGTTTAAATGATCTGCTAAATGAGTTTAACTATAAGTTATCCAACAGTAAAAGGTTGCAAATGGATGAGGCATATTTCACTAAATGCATCAAAGAAGGGATTGTGCCAAAGGGACTTCGCATGTGGCAATTCCTGAATGGTTTAGAAGCGAGGTTGCATTTGCATGCTGACTTATTAAAACTGTTTGACAAGCATGGGAAAGAGTACAAGGAAATGATTATCAAGCAAAACGAGGATATGATTAATGAATTAACTAAATCCTTATTAGGCTCACTCTCCCCCTGGCTGCTGTGTTCCCCTGGCCCAGTGGGTCTGCCTCTATCAATCCTATAAACTATATCCTGCTGTAAGACCTGTGTATGCTACCTGCCTACCCTGCAAGAACCCCCAACATAAATTCAACTATCAAACTACAAGCTAAAGGAAGCTGTTGTCCTATTTTTCAAATCTCCCTCCATCCAAAGAATCAGAGAAACTTATAAACTATATCCTGCTGTAAGACCTGTGTATGCTACCTGCCTACCCTGCAAGAACCCCAACATAAATTCAACTATCAAACTACAAGCTAAAGGAAGCTGTTGTCCTATTTTTCAAATCTCCCTCCATCCAAAGAATCAGAGAAACTTATAAACTCTATCCTGCTGTAGGACCTGTGTATGCTACCTGCCTACCTTGCAAGAACCCCCAACATAAATTAAACTATCAAACTACAAGCTAAAGGAAGCTGTTGTCCTATTTTTCAAATCTCCCACCATCCAAAGAATCAGAGAAACTTATAAACTCTATCCTGCTGTAAGACCTGTGTATGCTACCTGCCTACCCTGCAAGAACCCCCAACATAAATTAAACTATCAAACTACAAGCTAAAGGAAGCTGTTGTCCTATTTTTCAAATCTCCCTCCATCCAAAGAATCAGAGAAAGTATGTCTGACCTCCCTACTAAGCTGAGAATTTGTATTGTTACTAAAACCTTGTCTTTTGCTACAATGTAGTACTTTGTATTACATCTCCTACCTGAACCAGGTACCCAGCAGCCTACCTCTCCATCTCCCCCTTAGGGTATTTATCTCTCCTTATTTTTGTGTTGTCTAACCCTGTCCTCTTTCTTCTTCATCCTCCTACATAATTTAAATGTAATGTTAAACTTTGTCAACTAGGGGGCTCCCTTTCCAAGGCTCCTATTAGCTTCTAAATAATCCTTACCTTTACCTATTTTAGTTCAACACTAAACTACTCTGTTATACTCTTCTGTCCTGCCATTTATCTTACTTTGTCTAGTCCCTTCTCCTTTCCTCTTTTTTTTCTGCTATAGTCCTTAGCACCAGATATTTTATAAATATACTAGCACTCCCCTCTTGCCTCTTACTTCCAAGAAGGTAGCTGTATTCTGCTCTTTCACTGATTGTTTCTGTGAGCTATTTCTCACTTGCTCTAACCCGTTTCGTTCGCCCTATGGGCTCACTTCGCTCCCCTACCCCCAATTCCCACCCACCCCCAGTGCACTTAACCTTATACTACTCAGACCACACACCTATCTTCTATTAACCAATTACCTCTCACGTCCTCGTTAACTTACCCATTCTATCCCCTGCTACCTTCATCTACCTCATTTTTCTCTTTAACTACTCCACCCTTCACTATCTCATTAACTTACCTATCCTATTCACCTATTTTTACCTTTAACAAATCTACCCTTTAACCTTGCTCTTACCTCTGTCTCATATCTCCTAGCATCTATCTCCTATTCCTCCCTGCCATGCCTACTATACACAGGCCTACCCTCAATAATGGCCTTCTCTTTTTCACTATTCTTACCCCCCTATTTTTATCACATTACCTTACTTGCTATGAGCATCATAGCCTCTCTAATTTTCAGCTCCCCTTAAAACACACAATTTCAATCTCTCCTCTAGCCATACAAACCCACTTGAACATAACATCCTCATCATCCTACCTTCTTCCCAAATTCCACAGATTAAACCATATTATGTATCCACACACTAGAAAACAAACCCCTCTCCTCTATAAATTCTTGAAACACCTTCATAGCCCTTTACAGCTCCTATTACTGCATGAAGATATACATCCTAACCCAGGCCCAAATAATACAATCTCAGATCCTCATTCTGACCATCCCATCACTTCTCGCATCTCTAATATCTCTGACAATTCTAACTTCATAGGCCACCTCAATATTTGTAGCCTAAATAATAAAATAACCCAACTTCATGCCTTTCTACACATACATTCTTTTGACATCCTATGTCTTACAGAAACATGGCTCAAACCAGTTACTAAGGATAATGATATAATCCCACCAGGTTATAACATCCTGAGATCAGATTGCCTAAATAAAAAGGGTGGTGGTATAGCAATATTATATAAATCTCATTTACAGGTTACACCAATAAATACCCAACCTCCCTCACCCAATAGCGTTGAAATCCTAATCGCTAAACTATAGATAAATGCTAATAAATCATTATATATATAATCTGCTCCTATATCCCTTCAGGCAACAACATTAACACTCTTGAAACTGTCCTTAATTGGCTCTCCACATCCTTTCCACAAGAAACCATACTCCTTGAAGACTTTAACATTGACTGGAACTGTTGTAACTCTTCCCAGCCTAACACTCATATAAACCTATATGGCTTCAATCAAACCATTACCTCCCCTACCAGAACCCATAAACCTAGAAACAAGCAAACAACCTTAGACTGGATTCTAGTTAACAGTAATCCCCTTTCCTATAAAACAGGTATACGTCCTGATGATATCAGTGACCATTCTCTTATCTTCATTGCCAGACAAAAAAAACCCATACCTAACCACACAATCTATAGAACTATCCGTAACAAAAAACACCTCAACCAAGCTAGCTTTCAAGTCGAACTTAAAGCTTGCAATTGGTCACCCCTTAAATACCTACCACTTGACAAAGCAGTCTCTTACTTTAATAATAAATTTCTACAAATCCTAGAACACCATGCCCCCTCTCGGACAGTCAGAACTAGGAGCAAACCTGCACCTTGGCTCACTAAGGAGACAAGACAAAAAATCCTTCACAGAAATCAAATTTGGTCTAAATGGAGAAATACTAAAAACTCAACTGATCATGAAATCTTTAGACAGTTTATTTTATTTATTTATTTTACATTTGTTGACCGGGATAATCCGACTGGATGCATGTCCATTTTCAGCGGAGGCCCGGGGAGAAAAGCTCCAAGGGTAAGCAGATACAGCATTACATAATACCAGCATTACATATTACAAACAGATTATTTACAGAGATTACATAAGTAAGCAAGTTAAACAAGTTCCACAGGTTAAAGTTAGTCCTGAGCACAAGTCAGGATTAAATTAAATTACACAGTAACCAGAAATAAGAAACAAACCTGTAAATCACAGGTCTACATGACCTTTATTGTTGAGAAATGCTACAAGAAAATCAACAGTCCAAGATAAAAAGAACCACTACCATAAGCTCCAACACACACAACATAAAAACCCTCAAAAAGTTTGGTCAGGTATAAATAGCCTACTCCACCCAGGGCAGTCCAAAACTCCAACCCCAGCTAATTTGACTGAAAATTCTCCCTGCCAAATTGCCAATTCCTTTAATAAATTCTTTGTGGACTCAGTCCAATCATTAGCAAGTACCTTATCACCAGCCAGCATCTTCAGCACACTCTCACAAACCATTTTACCTCCTCCTCTCCAATTACAGCCTCTTCCAACCTCTCTCATCCATACCCAGCTTCAAAAACTAAAAACCAGGTACCCCCTTAGCTGACCTCCTTCCAGCTGAATTTCTGCAAATGGCAGCTGGAGTACTTGCTTACCCTATCTCTATCTTAATTAATAGGACCATCACAGAATGCACTATACCATCTCTTTGGAAGGTCTCATATATTATACCTCTACATAAGGGAGGAAGCTCAACTGAACTCTCTAATTTCCGTCCCATAGCTCTACTTTCTCCTTTAGCTAAAATCATGGAGAGATGCATTCACCGACATTTTCTCGATCATATCCTCCATAATAATCTTTTAGCCAACTGCCAGCATGGTTTTAGGTCTTTTCATAGTACTACTACTGCACTCCTATCCTTTTCTGACTCAATTAATAAAAATTGAAACAACAACTTACTCACCTCTGCCCTCTTTCTAGACCTCTCCAAAGCCTTTGACATGGTGAATCACTACTTAATGATAGATATACTTCACTTTCAATTGACACTCAGGCAGTCAAATGGTTTGAATCCTATCTTAGAAATAGACAACAGGCAGTCCTCTGGGACAACAACCTATCCACTCTACTCCCTATCTCGCAGGGAGTCCCACAAGGCTCTATTATGGGGCCCCTCCTCTTTTCTATTTTTATCAGTGACCTGAAAACATCCCTACCTCAGACCACCTGTATTCAATATGCCGACGACTCAACCCTAATCTGTGCTGCAGCATCTTCTGCTGAACTTCAGTCTAACACCCAAAAAGTATTTACCTTAGTTGAAAACTGGTTCTCCAAATGCTGTCTCCTCCTTAACCCCCCAAAAAACAAACTTCTACTGTTTACCCCTACCCAGAAGTCTCCCTCTATTGATTTCACAATTATATCAAATAATAGCACTGTAATTGTACCAGACTCAACTACTAAACTCTTAGGCATAACAATTGACCATAACTTCAACTTTGACTCACACATAAACTCAACCATCAAATCAATGAATAGAAAACTGGGATTCCTCTATAGGCTAAAACCATTCCTAACACCTACAGCCAGGACTGCTATTGCCCAAACTCACCTAATTTCCACGCTTCTCTATGCCTCCCCAATTTTTACAAATCTATCTAAAAATAATCAAAAATAAGCTGGCCAATTCTTACAATAACATTGCCAGATTTGGTAGTGGGTCCTCATTCCGTACTCACCATTGTCAAAATCTAAGTAAACGAGGATGGTTCGAACTGCAAAACAAGCTTCTTTTCTAACAACTAACCATCACCCACAAAATCTTGCGTCACCCTACAAATACTCCCATTCTCTGTAACTTGATCAACCCCTATAAAAATCTAAGTACCCTACGTTCAGACAATAAATTACTAGCTGCAACCCTAAAATCCAATAACAAATCAGGTGATTCTCTATTTACCAACACCATTGGAATCCTTTAGAATAAACTTCCAAGTAATCTTATATCCCTTTCATCTACTCCTCTTTTCAAAATGCATCTAAAAACCATCCTTAATTCACAATGGCTGTGTCCATGCACTAATCCTGGCTGAAACTCTTTTTGTCACAACTAGCCTTTCTTATTTACTAAGTTTTCTGCTTTAAACTCTGTTGTCAAAAGTGTTTATTTTTGTCTTGTACCTTTTATTCTATATACCTAGTTATATGTCCTTCCCTCATTGCTGTTTCTTTTGTTATGCAATGTAAATAAGCCTAACTCGTAGGGTTTTTTTTTTTTTGTTACCATGTATAACCAATTGTTGATTAGTATCCCCTTATGTCTATAGTTACCCATGTATATTAGTTGTATCCAGCTGCTGTGGAGCTTTTCTCCCTGGGCCTCTACTGAAAATGGACATATATCCAGCTAGACTGGCCCAGTCTACAAATGTAAAATAAATAAATAAATTAGTTAGACGTATTGATAATTTAATTAATGAATACTCCGAATATGAAAATTATGAATGTCTCTGTATATTCAAAAGCATTGAGAAACAAATCAACATAATAAAAAGTAGAAACATTTAAAAACTTTTAAAAGATAAAAATTAATACGAAACTGATATGGCATACCCAACCCCCCCCCCATCACAGATTTGGAGAAGGAAGTATAATAACAACAGTTTGGCTTTCTGACAGGTAGATCATGCCTGCTCATCTTGGTTGACTTTTTTGAGTCAGTTACCAGAGCTGTGGATGAAGGCAAGGTGGTTCATACAGCCTACCTTGATCTGGCCAAGGCCTTTGATATCATTCCCCACTCAGGAATCATAGAAAAACTCACTAAGCTAGGCATCAACCCCAGTATCACTAAATGGGTTGCAAACTGGCTCACAGCTAGAACCCACAGTGTGAAAGCTGACTTTGTCAGACTGCTGACTAGTCATGAGTGGAGTCCCACAGGATTTAGTCCTGGGTCCTCTCCTGTTTGGTATCTACTTCTCTGAAGTCCAGGCCAACATAAAGGGACTCTGACTGACAAAGTTCACAGATGATTGCAAGTTGGGAGCTATTATTAACTCCCCAAGTGAAGCTGACATCCTACAGAATGGCCTCACTGAGACCAACAACAGGTGTCAGAACCATGGCCTTAAGCGCAATGCCAAAAAATGTGTCATCATCCCCTTTGGGAAAAACCCAGTTCCCATGAATTACCACATTGGATGGTAGTCCACTGAACACAGAAAGTGTTACAAGAGAACTGGGAACACAGGTTGACAGCAACCTCTTTTTTGATCACCACATTGCCACTGTGGTCAGAAACTCCTTCTATGTGGCACATCTCATTACTAAGGGTTTTGCATCAAGGAAGAAATAGGTCACTGTCTCCCTCTACTCTTCCCTCATCAGGCCAGTCATTGAGTTCAATGCCCCATTTGGCATGTTCATATGTTGGTACTAGGCTATCAGCCCTAGGGCCTATACAAGCCTAGCCATAACAATTCCCTGGCTATTTTTCCCCACAATATTTACTTCCCTGGACCCCTGTCTAGCAGGGCAACTGACATGATCCCCAGGGTGAATTTCCTATCTCCCATCCAATCATCAAGGTTTCTTTTGAAGAGGGCCAAAGAGGCGCTCTGCTTGACATGTATGAGCAGTCTATTCCAAAGTCTGGGGGAGACTCTGGGTCAGGAACCTATCCCTCCAGCATGTTTTATTCATTGTGATGACAAGGTTTAGATCCATGGAGCATGTGTTTCTGAGGGATTGGGATTTCTTTAAGTGCAGCATGTCCAACAACTCTGGGTTTGACATGGCCTTGTATGGTAAGAAGAGATCGCCTCTAAGTAGACGAAATGCGACAGAGTATAGGTGGAGTTTTTTTAGATGGTCAGCATAGGGCATCTGCTTTAATGTACCTCACTAGACACCTGCAGAAACTGTAGAGGCCACAAAAGTACCTCACAAAGAGGATCCTAGGCTTTAAACACTTGTCCTATATGGACAGACTCAAAAAACTCCAACTATTCTCTGTCTCATATCACCTACTTAGAGGCAATCTCTGCTTGACTTACAAAGCCATGTCTGACCCAGCTCTTTTAGAAATGCTACATCTAAAGAAATCTGAATCCCTCCACACCACACACTCCAGGGACCTCAACCGCATTACCACAATTAACAAAACGTACTGGAGGGACAGGTTCATAACCCAGAGACTACCTGAGCTATGGAACAGACTTCCCATACATGTCAAGCAGAGCAACTTGCTGACCCTCTTCAAGAGAAATCTTGATGAGTGGATGGGAAATAGAAAATTCATCCCAGGGATCACTCCAGTGGTTCTACTCGACAAAGGCACTGGGAACTAAGGTCGGGTGGCACAATGCCAGAGTAATCCTATGGCTAGGCTTGTAAAGACCCTAAGGCCATTAGCCTAGCACACACCTATGAACCTATGAAAAGTGAAAGAGAAATTGGTGCACAGGGAATTACTGAAGGGAATAATATTGACAATGTAAACGAAAATCGTTTTTTAGATCCACAGCATTTCCCAGAACTGAGGTGGTCCAAATGGTTGAGGAACAAAAGTTTATGCGCCCTTGGACCCACAAGTGCAACAACAATGGAACAATCAGAGGGGAATGAATCCCCAACAGAACCAATGGAACCCCCAAGGGAGAGTAAAAACTATAGGGAGGGGTGAAATGCAAATACAATCTGGTAATTTCAGGGGGGATGAACAATTTCAACAAAATATAAAAGATGTTAATCCTGATTTTGAATTGCTTTTTAAGACTTCAGAGAGAGACAATTCATTAATCAAAAAAAAATATTCATTATGTACAAATCAGACACAAGGCGCTATCTCGTCTAATGACATTTTAGAACATAGAGTAATTTTGTCACCATGTGTAATAGAAACAAACAATACAGGTGATTTTAATGTATTTAACTTCTCTGCATTGAATGTTGACACTAAAGCATTGCAATTTGTTTTCAAAGGGATTAACATTTGTGCCCCATAGATCTATTGATGCTGCATCTGTTTTAATGGATTTAAAACACTACACAAGAAAACTGAATTTTAATGTGAAATTTCAAAATCAAAATTTAAATAGTTTTATGAATCCTTTTACTATTTCAAGCACGTGTTATCTCCCACTTCACCCTAGTGCTATGAGAAATTATGTGAATTAGACATCTGTAATATGGGTGTAAATCAGAAAGAGAAAAGGAGACACAATCTTGATGTACTAGAAATTAATTTATTAAAGGAAGTTAAATTAAAAATGAATGAAGTAAGGATAATGAAGCCTGACCGGGGGGGGGGGGGGGGGGGGGCTAGTCATAATGAACAATTTAGATTATTGTAGAAAAATGAAAGAGATTTTAAATAGTAAATCTTATACAAAAGCAACTATCAATGAACTAAATGGGGCTTATAGAAAAATTAGGAATGAGCTTCAACATTTATTTATTGAAGGCTCTGTTACAATAGATGAGTATAATTACCTCTCTGCACAATATCCCATGATCCATGTTTGGTCTACCAAAATTACACAAAGACATCTATCAACCCCTTGTGCGTCTTATTGTAGATGCAAAGGGATCTATTATGCATCCTATAGCTAAAATTCTTGATATAAAACTAAAAGAACTTGTGTTTAATGAATCCCACATTTGCAGAGATCTCTCAATCCTTGCCCTTTAACAATATTTGTAAATATATGAGGGGGGCGCATGCTCCTTCTATGTAAATAAGTGTTGAGATTGGTTCCCTATTATGCTGTCACAGACGCAGGTTGTCGAATGCATCTTTGTCGAACAGTAAAGCGCGAAAAGGCAAAATAGGGAAGTGGCTGTTCAGCGAATTCTTTCCCTGGGAAAAAATTTGTTTGGCTGCTTTCACTATGCCTTTTTCGCACTGTAGTGTGATCTCGGAGTTGGTATATTTAAGTAGGAGGTGTGGGGGGCAAAGTCCCCCACATTAAGTAATGTTTTACTGTTTTTTTTTTTTTGGAATAGCGATTGTTTTCCATTGGAAAATAATCGCTGTTCTGAAGTTTCAACGTTGCAAGCTTTCGCTTACATGGGTTCGATTATCTGTCGTTCACTCTTCTGAGCATGCAATATGATAATATAGACCCTTGAGATTCACTTTGAACAGTCACAGAACAACTATAGATTTTTTGGATGCCACCATTATGAAGACCACTGATGGTAAAATATCCACCAACACCTTCAGGAAAACATATTATAAGAACACTTATTTACACAGAAGGAGCATGCATCCCCCAATATATTTGCAAATATTGTTAAAGGGCAAGGATTGAGAGCCTCTAGATTAAATGCTACTGACATCGATTTTGTGAATGAGTTGAATGGTTTGAAGTATAGGTTTCAGGAAAGAGGTTACCATACCTGCTAGGTAGACAATGTTTTAAAAAGTGCTTCAGATTTGGGAAATACTTATGGTAAACCTTATTTCTTGAATGGATCATGGGATAAGACTCAGTCTAAGGGGTTCACACAAATGTGTGTACCGCTGACATATTCCAGCAATGTCAGGAGAACTGAGAATATAATGAGGAAACACTGGCAGATACTTAGCGCTGACTCAGAGGTAAGCTCAATAGTTAGCAATAGACCAACTTTTGTGTTTAAGAATAAGAAGAATTTAAAAAGGATGCTATGTTATCCAAGGAAGTTAGAAATGACTCCAGATGATACCCATATGTATGGAATGGTTCCATGTTCAAAATGTAAGTTGTTTTATTGCATTCCTGCCTGTATTTCTGAGTTTTTTGCACTTTTAAAGTTTGTTTTTGCTTAATTTAACTGGTAGGCTACACACTCAAGTGCGCTAGCCGAATTAAAGCATTTACTGTGTTTCTGTACCTAATTTCTGCTACTTTGTAAAAAAAAAATATATATATCCTTGTTTCCCGCCTTTACTGAACTAGAATAGTCCAGTCTTCAGGTATTGCTGATCTCTGGGTTGTGTCATAGTTCCTGTGTTGCCCATATCCTTATTTGGATAGGAGGAAGCTTCTTTGTTCACCAGTGAGAGTGGGGAGCTCTAAGCAGCCTATCTGTCCCTTGAGGAGTGGTTCCAGCCCAGTGACCTGTAGCTTATTGGCTGTTTTGGGCCATTTCCTATCTCTTTCTAACCCCCTGCTTTAAAGCCAGCTTTAGCGCGCTTTTGCGCTTGTAATTTAAAGTTTGTCCTGTTTGTTGCATTTACCTGTTGAGGCAACACACTCAAGTGCGCTAGCCTGTGTTACATATTTATTGCATTTTTCTGCTGTTTGTTGCAAAAAAGAAAAAAAAAATATCCTTGTTTCCCATCTTTCCTGACCTAGAGTAGTCCAAATACAGGCATTGCTGTATTCTGGACTTCTGGAAAGTTCCTGTGTTGCCCATTTCCTTTCTTGGATAAAGGGAGGCTTCTTTGTTCACCAGTGGCAGTGGGGAGCTTGGAGCAGCCTATCTATCCCTGGAGGAGTGTTCCCAGCACAAGAATCTGGTAGTCTATTGGCCGTTTTGGGCCAATTTTTAGCTCTTTCAAGTCCCCCTGTATAAATCCCGCTGTAGCACAGCTTTGCGCGATTTTGCGGATAGCGCAGCATCGGGCAGCGCCGCTTAATTGGGTTTAAACCATTCTCGGCTCCACAAAGTCTGCTCTTCACTTTTTCCCTTAGAACTGATTTAGTTCTCATAATAAACACCCTATTCCCACTCTAAAGCCTGGCAAAATTAAAAGCACTACACCCTCACAAACTCCCCTTGAGTACTTTGTTCCCCATTGGCCCTTTTTTCAATTATAAAGGAATTCCCAATACTATTCTAGCATGTCCAAAGGTCAGTTGTCAATCTCCTCTCCGGTCCAGCTGGTGAATCTGGGAATCTTGAGGCAATGTTACAACTGCCTCATGTACACAGACAACCCTCTCCTCCTCCCAACAAATTCCAACACACGTGAGAGATGCAACCATATAGCCATACTGGAGGCTAAGCTCTCTCAACTCAGTACTGGCGTAACCAGTCAGGAGGAGAAGGAAACCACACTCACTACAATTCCAGTCTCACATAGACCTACCATGACAGCAATCCAAACACATAAACACACAAAAACATACTCGGAGGCTCTAAATAAAAATCTGCCTAAGCAGCAGAGACCTCCAAAGCAGACACCCAAGCAACCGCTACCCCAAAACAAAACACGTGCAACACATAGCTCACAAAGCCAGTGTGCCAAACAGTCACAGCCCTTAAGGCTAAACAACACACCTGATACACTTGTAATAGGTGACTCTATCGTCAGGCACACTGACATCCCACTCACCAGGCTGAACAAGGAGAAGGTCACGGTGAGCTACCTGTTGGGCGCTAGGATCCGCCACATAACACAAGCACTCAGGTCACTCCAAGGCAAGTACAAATATGACTCAGTCATTGTCCATGCTGGTGTGAATGACCTGAGACGTACCTCCCTGGACTACATGAAAAGAGATGTAGAGGAGCTCTCTGAGCATGTAGCCCAGGCCAGTATGACCCTGACCTTGAGTAGCATCTTACCCTCACCAAGAATGATGCCACAATAGGAAGACAAGATGATCAATTTCAACAATTGGCTTAAGTATTGGTGTCATTCAAAGGGGATCCAATGCCTGTCTGCCTGGGATGACATGCTCGACAAGCCACGATGCTTCGCTAGGGACGGCTTGCACCTGTCACCCCTGGGCTTTCGGATATTGGCAAAGGCTCTTGCCACCCCCATAGTGCCTTTTTTAGGCAAGGCTCAAAAGACAAACCCACCTACATAGGTATCACAAGTGATAAGAAACTAAGAGTAATGCTACTCAACGCCAGAAGTCTAAACCTCAAGATGCACACACTCAAAACTCTCCTTAGCATGGAGAACATTGATATCTGTGCAGTAACAGAAACCTGGTTCAAGGCTCCCGAGAGCACCCCAGCACTACCAGGTTATACCTCATAGCATGTTTTTCGGCCCCAAAACTTGGACCGAACCACAAAAGGAGGGGGAGTATCAATATTCGTCAAAGATACCCACACCTCCAGGTTGGTGGCATAGCACGAAGCATCAGAGACTATCCATGTGCAACTAAAAGTGGGTAAAACTGCCTTCCAGTTTATAGCCTGCTACAGACCACCCTCCCAAACCCAGGAACCCCACTCGGCCTTCCTGAGAACACTGGAAAATATGAAGGTCTCTCCAACCACCATTATATTGGGCGACTTCAACTACCCTAACATAGACTGGGAGCATTACTCTAGCTCCAACACCCTAGCCCAAAGGTTCCTAGAATTTATAAACTCAAATGCTATGGAACAACTTGTTGCCACTCCCACAAGAGGGGAAAACATACTGGACCTGATCATCACCAACATGGGGACTCTATGCTCCAGACCAGAAGTGTATCCCTCACTGGTAAGATCAGACCATAAACTAATCTCACTAGATATTCACATCCCGACCCCAGTCCCTGCCCAGAAAACCACAGTGAAAAACTTCTCTAAAGCAAATTTCACACTCCTCAAAACCGAGGTGGAATCCTTCAAAGCCCCCGGGCCTGTGGAAAATACGGCCCAGACCGCAGAATCCTTTATAAAGTCCAGTAGTTGAATATGTAGTGGATTTGATCAGAATGTGCTTAAATAATAATATATTTGAGTTTAATGGAAGTCTTTATAGACAACGTCAAGGGAATCTGTGGTTAGGACACACCAATGACGGTTGATAATGTCTATGATGGCACCATTGTCCATTGTGTAATACATTGGTATCCTGATACCAGACTGTTTTTCTCTATTAGTTCTAGCATTACTGTTATTACCAGAAAAGTATGGGGCAGCTCTCTCTTGTCTGTAGATGTCCATGTCCTTAAGACCTACCTTTATCTCTTCCTCCTTGTACCCACGTACTCTCAATCTGTCCCTAAACATATCCAACTCAGATTTAAAGCCAGCATCTCTGGCATTAAGGTGAGAGATTCTCATCCCTTGACCTTTCATGACAGAGAGCTGCTCCATACTTTTCTGGTAATAACAGTAATGCTAGAACTAATAGAAAAAAAAAAAACAGTCTGGTATCAGGATACTGATGTATTACACAATGGACAATGGTGCTATCATAGACATTATCAACCATCACTGGCGTGTCCTAACCACAGATTCAATCATCAGAGAAGTTGTAGGGGACACTCCGATATTTAGATTCAAGAATACATCTAATCTTAGACAGTTGTTATGTAAACAACATCATAGACCAGGTTTAGGTGCTTGTATGGGGACTACATCTTGTGGCCACTGTAATTGTTGTGAATATGTTATGACTACTGACAGGTTCATACATCCAGACACTGGACAGATGCATAGGTTCAGGGTGTCAGCTAATTGCAGTAGTTCGCATGTAGTATACTTGGCAGTGTGCCAAGGTTGCCTCTCGTTCTCTGTCGGTAAGACAGACAGATTGTTCCGGCATAGGATGAGGGAGCATCTATATGCCATTAGGGTTAAGTACATGCAAAATGCATTAGCAAAACATGTTCTAGCATTTGGGCAAGAACATCACTTTAAATTTATGGCCATAGACTATGTGCAGCCCATAATTAGGGAGGTTAACATCAGAAACAATACGGAGAGGAAAGAAACCAACTGGATAGTAAGGCTGAGAGCTGATAAAGGCTATGGCCTTAATGAGAGAGCCTCTATCAAACCTATTTTGAGATCTAGGAGTTTGGTTGTTTCACATTAGCCTTATAAATACACTGAAGGGGTGTCAAGCCTTTTTTACCTTTGTCATATATATAGATTTCTGATATTATATTTGATCAGGGTAACACAATAATGTTTTAATGCAGAAGTGAGGTTGGAAATGAATGCAGCTTTGGTTTTTAGATAGGATGAGATATATTGAGTTTGTGCTCATGTCTCCCTTTTGACTCTGAGATTTATGGATAGTGAAATATGTACATTTATGTTCTGTCTAGAAATTGTTTTGTAGGATGTAAATATCCTTTGATTGCTCTGAAATTTTACATTTATTTTTTATAAATATGTAGAATGGCTAATATGTGAGCTGATTCACTCTGAATGTTTTAGGTAGAATAGTTTTAATTTTGAATGTATGCTCAATGACGTGTAGTGTCTCATTTAAGGTTTTTGATTTTGTACTGCTATATCTGTTATAATGACAGTTTTTAGTGTCAATATTCAGGGATAACATATGTATATTTATTGTTTTATATTGTGTTATCTGGCAGCAGGTAGAAAATTAAGTTGTTTCCCTTTAAATGGTTAAGTGAAAGGCTCGCCCTTGACTGTTGCAGTATTTAAAGAGTGCAACTGCAGCATTTGAGTTTTTAAGGTCTGAGGAAGCAGTACGTGAATGTGCTAACCTGTTGGATTTATGTGAATAAAAGATCTTTGCTTTTATTTACTCTTTGAGTATCTGGATAATTCAGGTGAGCCTGGTCGCCTCATACGTGGTGCTGTTGTTGGACTTATTGTTGTCACACAAATGATGAAAATGGTATTAAAAAATAATTTCCTAATTTTCGACAAAGAGATTTACTTACAACAAGAAGGTGTGGCAATGGGAGCAGCTTGTAGGGGGCTGTATGCAAACGTTGTTCTAAAATGGGAAAGGAAATAGGTTTTTGAATCTTTATACTTTTCCTATTGTAAAGCATATACCAGCTTTTTGGATAATGTATTTATTTTATGGGATGGGCCAAAAGAGAAGACTGATGAATTTGTTGTTTATATTAATACAACTACAGAATTTTTAAGATTTACTCATAATATGGATGGTTTAAACATAACATTTTTAAATGTCTGGCTTGTTAAAGACATCCAAAATAAGAGTTTTTTACGAAAAATCTTTAGGAAGGAGATGTACTCTAATATCTTTCTACATTTCACAAGTGCCCGTCCATTTAAACAGAAGATGGAAGTAGTAAATGGACAATTTGTCCGAGCAGCCCGTATGGTCTCCACTCTACAGTAATTTCTTGATGAGTGTGTTAATTTAAAGCATATGTATTTAAGAAGGGGATATCCTCTTGAATTAATAAATAACATGTTAGAGGTTATCAATAAATGAGATAAGGGATATTTTGTATGCCTATTAAAAGAAAATCAGAATGGTAATGATACTAAAAGGGAGATAAGAATAGATAATATAGTGGCAGGAAATAAATCACAACTTGAACGGAATGATTATAAGAGTTCTTTTATTACCATCTATACTCTATAGAGTTATAAAATTCAGACTATTCTAGAAATAAAATGGGAATTTTTGAGAAATGAGAAAAGCATAAGATTACATGTAGGTGAGCATCCAAATATTGTATATAAAAAGGGTAGTAACCTTAAAAACATATTTGAAAGTAAATACAGAATGGAAAGAAGGGATGGAGTTATGAAAAAATGCGGCTCTTGCAATTTTTGCAAGTTTATATTTGAATGTAATGATGTTTTTGCATAAATGGAAGGGAAATTAAACTATGAGGAAAATACACTTGTATTACTGATAAAGTAATATATTGTGCCCTTTCCACAAAATGTGAATTTATTTTGTGGGGAAAGCAGAGCGGAAATTAAAAAATAGAATGTATGAGCATTTATATGATATAAAGACCAACAAAAAAATAGTGTTTTTAGTAAACATTGTATAGAAGAGAAAGATCATTTGTTTAAATGTGTAGTGATTGACTGTATTAAAGTAAACAAAAGAGGTGGAGCTTGGACTTTACAACTTGAGAAGCGAGAATTGTACTGGCAGTTATATTTAAATGAAGCAAACTGGCCAGGTTTGAATGACCAAGTTTCTATTAGTTCATTGCTGAAGTTAAAATCACTAGAAAGATGAAAACTCAACTTATGTTTGTAATATTTTATATGAATAATATATATTTTAAATTTAACACTAGTATTTAACTGTTTTGGATGGTTTTGGAGAAATATAGTGGATAAAAATGGATTGGTTAAGATGGGGGTGTGCGAACACTTTATGCAATGACGTATTTATTGAATTGGTATTTAAACCATATGAATGGTAATGTTTGTTGTCTGATGAAGTTCTTAAGAGGAAGAATGAAAGTGCTTATGTATTTGTGATTTTATTAATAAATCTTTTAATTCCATGTATTTGGAGCATCTGGTGGTATCGGAAGTGTCTCTTGCTTAGTTTGTTTCCATGGAGAGCTGTTTTGGATGTTTTCCTTCATGCCATTGCATTCAGATAGTCATATCAATGCTTTAGTACAGTAATGTCAGCATTTGCAAACATTTTGCATATTTAAATTAAAAACAATTTATATTGTAATGTATATGGTATATTCATTAATGCATTTTGTATGTTCAGTTTTATATTAGGAGAATTATTTATGCTATAGTCCAAGTCTGCCAGAATTTCAGACGCAGTGGTTTTCTGCAAGTTAGGTAGGAATTCCAGCAATACCACCAATACCTTGAGCATATGAGCAAAACCCATTTTCCTGCCAATACCCAAATGAGTTAGATATCTAATTGTCTTTTTTTAGTATCTTTTGGGTATCATATTTGGAACCCAGGTAATTTTCTGTCAGTGTGTATCTCCTGCCCCAAGAAACATGTAACCACAGTATCATTTCCTTGGTTGAGCACTTGTTCTTATTTTCCTTAGCTATTAATAGTTTCATGACAATTGTTACTCTTTTCTTGACTTCTTCCTTAGAGATTCTTCACTCCTAGTGTCCACTCTCCAAGGCAAGCCCTGCAAAACATTCACTGCCTAGCTGAGCAGTAGTAAACATTTTGCATCCCCATAGGAAAAACAGAACTATTAGGATTAACTTGCCAAATTCTGAATCTCCTGCACTCATTTACTGGGACTAGAAATTGCACCCTATGCTGCAAGGTGGTCTTAAGAGAAATCTTGTCCAACCTCCTTGTCTGGTCAGCTTCTATTGTACCATTAAAAGTGAACTGCACCCAAAAACTGAAAAATATATATAGTAATTTCTTCACATATTAGTTTCCTTCATGTTAATACCATTCTCGTGTTCTATCTGCATTTTTAAATATTTGTATGTATTATAACACAGTCTACCCACATGAGCTTCAGCATCTTGATGTGATTTCGATTTTTTAGTGTACCCGTTGATATCCCACAATGCAGTGCGGAGCTTTGGAAAATTGCATCACACAGGTGGCTTATCTGCCAGGCTTTTGCTTCTCCATTCTCTTTAAATGATATTTCAGACACTTTTTGCTTTCTTTCACTTAATCAGGATTAAATGCCATTTCATGTGTTTCAGTGACTGTTCCTATTTGCCTTTTAGCTCATCTGCCAGTAAATGTTTTCTACTGCATTTCACTCTTCTTTCTTATTAAAATGTCTAAGTTAACTTCTTTGTTATGCCAGAGTTATAGTCATTCAACTATCTCCCATCCCCCCATACGCTCCCCTTTCCTAGCTGTCCATGTGCTAAAAGTAATTTGAAGTCTTTGCTGCTGTGATTGATCGCTGACAGCAGGGGACTAATCTCAGTACTGTAACCTTGTTAGCTAAATTTCAGTAGCATAGTTAGGGCGGGCCAACAGGGACAGCTGCCCCAGGTGCAGAGTGTTGGGGGGGGGTGCAATCAGCTGTCAGGCAATCTCTCTTTAATGCAATACTGGTGACATTTGCTGTCAAACCTGAGTACAGTAGTGCTCCATGTATGACCTAAAACCTGAGCACTGTAGTGCTCCATGCAGGTAGGGCATAAACTGTAGCAAGCAGTTTGCTACAGTTTAAAAAGAAGATTTTTTTAAAATTAAAATATGAGTGTCATAACGATCTTTGCAGGCAGGGTATAAACTGTAGCAACTGTTTGCTACTGTTCAAAAAAGGTTGCTTTTTTATTAAAATAAGTTGAAGGAAGGTTAGGTGTTGGGTGGGGTGCAGGGCACAGAAAAGGGACCTGAACAGCTGAGGCAGGAGGGGAGTGCCGTGCATCTGGCTACCTTGTTGGTTTGCTAGTAGAAGGAACATCTATGTTTTTTTTTGCATTTTAAAAGAAAAGAGAGGGGGTAGGAGTGTAGAACTAACTGTAATAAGCCAATCTTTATTATCATCTTATTGCAATGAAGTGTATGTTTTTTTTTTTGCTCGTCACTTGAAGAGCTAAGGGGATGGGGTGCTGGTTCACAGTACCAGCTATGCTACTGCTAGCAGTACTACTGCAAGAGAAACATTCATTGGTGTTGTACTACACAAATGTCTATAGACACTCAGCTCTCTCTTTTTTCCCTGAAGTTTTAATCCATACTCCTTTCTAGTTTGTAACTCATTATTTGTCATATCTCTCAACTTCTTTACTCAAAAATTTCTGGCAAAGCCCAAGCCAAAATAATTGTGTGACAAAGGACCATGGCCAGGAATAAGTTTGAATATTACAATTTTTCAGAACTAATTCAGTTAAGAAAATTCACAGTTTTTTTTAAATATGCATTTTTGTACTATAATAATGTAATTTATGACACACTGACTAACTGTAACTGTAACCCCTAATAATATACCAGGGTTAAAAAGAGTTAAGAGGGACAGGACAAAAGTAATATTACAAAATCATGTATGTTCTGCCAAATCAAGTTCATTCGAGAAGCATGTGCTTGGGCCATTTACCTGTACTACTACTGATTCAGTTAAAAGGGGGTTCGCATAACACCAAAATGACCTTAACCTCATCAATCTAATGAGTATTCTGTGTAAAGTTGTGGAGTCATAATGGAACTCATCAAAAACGGTGTCATTTTAGGAGGATTGTGGAGTCATAATCGAACTTATCAAACTGGTGTCATTTAAGGAGGATTGTAGAGTCATAATGGAGCTCTTTAGCCAATGGTGTGTGGCCTAAACTGTAGCATCACCTTGCTACAAATATCACAAGCAGCTTCTATAGTTTAAAATGAAAGAAAGACTTTTTTTCTGCATTTGTGGTTTTAACTGAAGTACTTCAGCACTCTGTGTTACACTGTAGTTTGCTACAATTTCAAATGAAAATAAAATGTTTTTGTTCTACAAGTCTGAGGACCTTTTTTATTTGTAGACCTAACTTAATAATGTGACAAAGTGATCCACCCTTAAGTAATAAACCATGTTCCTGACCTGGTGGTCCTTACAAATATAGCATTGTTATGTACTATTCCATTTGTATGCCCTTCCCCAGTTAAGTCTGACCAGAAATTGGTAACCTTTTTTCAAAAACCATAAGCCAGCAGCTGCAATCACTCTTCAAAGACTTAAAATGTACAGATTTCCTACAATTCAATGTTTAAGTCTCTTAAGTTCAGAGTTCAAGTATAAGCATACCCTCCAAAATGTTGACACACCTAGAAGTTATGCAAATTAATTATGTCTACCCAGAAAACTGTATAAATGCATCAGCCCTTACCAAAACTAAACTGAACAGAATGGTAAAGTGCAAACCAGCCTGGTGATCCACATACATAAATAAACAATACAAGGAAAAAGCTCATTTGAATATATAACAAAGCACAGGGCACACAGATCAAGGTCAACAGGAAATGGTTATCCAAGGTACTGAAAAATATTATCAGGAAAACCAAGGTTTCCCATGAACTTAAGCTAGCATTGAAAGCTAAGGATAACTACAAGTTCTTGTTTACTTACATTAGAAAGTTATGAAATAACACCCAACATTTTTTTGAACTTATTAAAAATGTCACTTCCTACTCTGATCCAGTGAAAATTACACATATACTGGCAAACAAATTCAGCGCAAATTTCACCTAGAACCATCTATACAAAATCCACAATATACCAAAGGACCTCAAATCTCCTATCATAACAAAAGAACACTTGTTAAAAGCAGTTTCCAAAACAAAAAATACATCCTCTATGGGACCTGATAACACACCTGGCTGACTGCTGAACAGCACTAAACATGTGCTGATGAACCCACTCCTACAACTGTTCACACTGGGGTTATCCACTGTTTTTCCCAAAAATCACTGTGATGACCACTCTATCTGCTTACAGTGGTAGTAATGAATATGCTTCCAGTCTGCTGTGCTGTCCTGGATTTTACAGCTTCAGGACAATCAAAATCTTCCATCTGATGTTGTAAATCATCATTCATTCCTTACTGATAGAACTTCAGTTCCATCCTTGGAACCGACACGACTGGTACCAAGTTCGCACCTGGCAAAAACGCTCAGCTAAGTCCTACCCACAATGTCTCTCAAATAGTCTCTTCAGATCTTGTTTGCCGCATTCTCGTCAGACGTGCCAAGCCTTTCTCTCAAGCTAAGTGTAGTATTTTTGTGGGTTTTAAAATATAAGTATTTCCTTTAGTCAGTTCTCTTTAAGGTTATCTTTTTTGTCTTTAAATTCTATATTTTCTTACTAAACCCTACCCTCTACCTTTGGTAGTTCTTTTCATACCATTGTTGGTACTATCCCTCTCACCTACCTTTGGTAGGCCCTTTCCCTTACCACTTTTTGGTATTTCTTAGTACCATTGTTGGTACTCCTTCCTTCTATCTATAAAAAAAAAAAAAAAAGAAAACCTCTTCTACTTTACTGTAACTTCTTGCAGTGTTTTTTGGTAGTTATAGTTGTAATTTCGTACGATAGTGTTTTGTGTGTTTTTTCATAATGTCTGATAAAGCGAAACTAGGTTTCAAGCAGTGTGATAAGTGTGGGCATAAGATGCCCAACTCAGACGGTCACGCCCGATGTGTTTATTGTTTGGGTGTTGACCATATTAACGTGCCTTGTGATATTTTCTCTGGTTTCAGCAGCTGTACATTAACTGAACGCAAGAACAAACTTATTTTGAAGGTTATGTTGAAGACACCCTTCTCAGAGGCTTTCCCTGGAACGGAGGTCTCACCACCTCCTAAGCCCAAGGATGTTAAAAAACATAAAGAAAAATCGAGTCACTCTGTGCCGACATCCCCATCCTCTTCGGAAATTGAGTCGACACCAGACTTCTTCCATGCCGTCAGTGCAGACAGCTTTGGCACCGGGGTCTCTGTCTTCTCCCTCAATGCCGACCTTGGTCATGACTCAGGCTCCTACTCCTGTACCAGCATTGGTACCATCCCCGGTCATGGTACCGATGACTTCAATGGCTCCACCTATGATGACACTTGCAGTTCCAAAGATTGAATACTTTGCCAGAACAAGGTACTCCCCATTTTATGATCCTTTTTTTGGGCAGCAATTCAGCCCATTTATTGAAAGACCAGAATCTCCATCAGCAGCGTCCATCAAATCTACCAGGAGTCTCTCTGAACAAGATATGGTGAGGGTTGTGGAGCAGCTTTTGGAAGCTAGAGGCTTACCGACCCCGACTAGGTCTTCCCTGCCTCTTGGAATGGAAACTTTCCTGGCATATTCACCTGTTTATCCTCTTCCGATCTCCTCCCAGGTTTCAAAGATTTTGGTACCAATGTCCATCCCGGTGCACTCTGTCTTGGCTATGACAGTGGTGGCTTCCCTGTTGGCTCCAATATCTCTTGGCACCATGACTCCTTTGGAACTGGTGCACCCTCGCAGCAGTAGTTGGGCTGTCAGCATCGTGACACCTAGTTCGGCACTGATTTTTTCTATGGCACCATCTATGGTCCCGGCTCCAGCAGCTACTGGTTCTCTTGGAGCTCCTCACCTGGAGGTGGGATCATCGGGGTGGGGTGTGACCCCAGTTCTGTGGTTGCCCTTCTTGGTTCTGAGCTCCCAACCCTCTTTGGGCGGGTCTGCTTTCCAGGTGATGTAGAGGGTCCTTGCTTCTACAGGTCCACAGCTGGCACCATTGGCATCAGAACCAGAACCCCCCTCTAGCATGCAGCTGTCCCAACCTTTTACTCTGGGATCTTGGGCATGGGAGCCGCAAGACCTTCCCTTGAAGGGAACTCTTTCTCTGGAGTCCCCCTCAGAAGACCTCACTGGGGAGCCACCCTGGAAGAAACTTTGCAAGAGGAAGCCTCTTGATTCCCCTGAGGAATCCATCACCAAAGACATCAGACATCAATTACAATAAGAAAGAAGGGTCACAATGGTCTCCCCCAGAAGATGTCTCATTTGGAGATATTTTTGAGATCCTCAAGCAGAGGGGAGATTGGAAATCCTCCAACCCCTCTTTGGAGGAATCAGGGTTCTTGTAGGGTTTCCGTGCTTGACCATTTACTTCCTGGGTGATCCCACCTGCAGATGAGCTCATTAAGGCTTATCATGCAGCATGCCTGGAAGGCTCCAGACAACATAGAACCTGTCCCCCCGAGGCTCGATAAAATTTTGTCCATGCCTGAAGACCAACCCACCTGGTTCAAACAGCTAGTAGTAGTTTCCATGGTCATGGTGGAAGCCACCAAGTGGGAACTGGCAAGAAGATAGTTCCATTGTTCATCCCCCAAACAGGGAGTGTTGGGCTTTGGACAGACTGGAGAGGTGGACCTTTGCTTCAGTGACCTTTGCCATTCAGTCACTGAATTACCTGGCACACTTTACTTGCCTCCAAAGAGACCTAATTTCAGAAATGCCTGCCTCTTTGGCAGGGGTACTGCTTGAGGAGGTGCGTGATACTGTTGCCTCCCAGCTAGCTACCCTAGAATCCATCTCAAACTCCTCAATGCACTTGATTTCTCACACTACTGAGGGGGCAGCTTGAGCAGCCGCATCAGACATCGTCATGAGATGGCATGCTTGGATGTGTTTGTGTGACTTCCCGGACCCTTTCAAATATTCCTTTGTCAATGCACCTGTTGACAAATCTTCCCTCTTTGGTACAAAAGTAAGAGACACACTATCACGCAGTGAGAAAGACGGAAAGACCTTGTCTGCCATGGGCATACATTTTTACTCCCCAGAGATCTTACTCCAGGAATCAGAGGGGAGGAAAACTGTGGTTCAAGAAGGCCCAAGGATCTTTTTGTGACACTCATGATGAGCATTCCCCTGGGGCAGAGGGGGTAACTCATCTGTAATACATCCCTTTTGGGGCAGAGGGGGTCTGCGCAACCAGGGCACTAGGGATTCATTCTCTGGCCACCCTTCCAGTGCTCCTGAACAGTGGTACGATTGCTTTCCTCTGGAAGCAGTTGCGGGATGATTCTCTCTGCACCTAGATGCCTGGCAACTCATAACAATGGATTTATGGGTACAGAGAATAATATCTAGAGGCTATCATATCCCATTCAATCTTATTCCCAGACCTGCAAAACGAATCCCCGATGTTCCACCTGGTCAGAGGGATGCTGCAGCTTTGGAAATCAAAAAGCTGCTAAGAAAAAGAGTCATCCAACCAATCCCACCAGACCAAATAGGATCCATTTTTTACTCGAGGTTCTTTTTACTCCCAAAAAAGACACGGGACTGGAGACCAATCCTGGATCTCAGCCTACTAAACAAATTCATTTTCTTCTTCTTTCGGCTTTTCTCAGTTAGGGGTCGCCACAGTGGATCACCTGTCCACTCATAACTGGCAGTGGTGTTTTATGGTGTTGAGTTGCCAGCCCAGCACCCAGCCTTCCACAGAAGGCACATGCACACACTCACACCTAGGGCCAATTTAGAGTGTCCAATCTACCTGCAGCATGTCTTTGGGATGTGGGAGGAAACCAGAGCACCTGGAAGAAACCCATGTGACCACAGGGAGGACATGCAGATTCTGCACAGAGGGCACCCCAGCAGAGGATCGAACCGGAGATCCTCTTGCTGTGAGGTGACAATGCTAACCACTGCACCACTGCAGCTGCCCACTAAACAAATTCATCAAACCTCAAAAATTCCGGATGATCACAGTGCAGTCCTTTCTCCCCTTTCTGGGGAAGGACAACTGGATGTGCTCTATAGACCTTCAGGATGGGTATTACCACATAAAGATGGACAAATGCTCCCGGAGATTTCTTCTCTTCTGGCTGGTAGCCAATCACTACCAGTTCAGGTTACTGCCCTTTGGTCTCTTGACAGCCCCCAGAGTGTTTACCAAATGTTTGGCAGTCATAGTAGCTCATCTCTGACTACAAGGATTCCAGGTGTTTCCATATCTAGATGATTGGCTCCTCACTGCCAAGACCAGGAACCTTCTCATTCTCAGTCTCTCTTACACTCAAGGCCTTGCTTTTTGCCTAGGTATCATGATTAGCATGGAAAAATCAAACATGTCCCCAACAAGAACACTGGAATTCATTGGATCGATCTTTGACACAACATCCTGTCAAGCTCCCCTTCCTCCTAACAGGCTTTCAAAAATAAGATATTAGATTTATGTTCTCCTTCCACAGACATTTGTACCAGCATGCCTAGTACTACAACTATTAGTCTCTATGGCAGCAACCATTCCCCCTGGCGAGGTTGCACATGAGACTATTACAGTGACTCCTTTCTTTACAATGGTTGATCTTAACCCACCCTCTCGACCACATGATATGCCTTTCAAACCTTTGCAAGGAAGAAATGCTATGTTGGATGAAGCCAAAAACAAATATTTGGTGTTGACCATTCTGTCTCCCCCAACCCAAGGCCACAATGACTACAGACGCTTCCCTGTTAGGGTGGGGGGGGGCATTTCCAGGGAAGGATGGTCCAAGGCACTTGGTCCCCCATAGAGGCCAATTTGCACATAAATGTCCTGGAATTGAGGGCAGTTCTCTTAGCGTTGCAAGCGTTCCACACATCCCTTCCTTCTAGGACTATTGCAATAAAAATCAGACAACATGTCAGTCATCTGGTACATCAACAAACAAGGCGGAACCAGGTCTTACCCCCCCCCCCCATGTCGGGAAGCCATGAGAATATGGCATTGGGTGATAGCTTCCAACTGCTTTCTCATAGGGATGCACATTCCTGGGAGCTCCAATCTCATTGCAGACAATCTGAGCAGGAACATATTGATGTCTCACACGTGATCCCTTGACCCGATTCTAGCAGCTCAAATCTTCCATCGCTGGGGCAGGCCTTGCTGCGACCTGTTTGCTTCACTCTTAAACAACACATGCAGAAGCTACTTTGTCCTGATCCCTCTTCAGGGGGAGTCACAGAGGGATGCTCTGATGCCCGATTGACCCCCATGTCTACTGTACGCCTTTCCCCCCATTTCTCCTCATCCCAAAATTTCTACAGAAAGCTCAAAGGTTGAGAAGCAAAGTAATCCGCATTGCCCCTTATTGGCCCCGTCAAGTCTGGTTCCCATTCCTATGGCCTCACCTGATCCACAGCACATGGATCCTGGATCAAGCTCAAGGACTGCTGATTCACCCTCAGGGATTGAATCACCCCAATCTCCACAGCCTCAAGCTCACAGCTTGGTTTCCCCACTTCCGATGATTACCAGGCTACCTGATATTTCATCGCCTGTTCATGAAATCCTCCTGGCTTCACACAAATCATCCACCAGAAAAATGTATTTCAGTAAGTGGACTAGGTTCTCTATATGGGCCAAAGAACAAAACATGGATCCCTTCTCTATGCCTATTCAGAAGATCCTAGAATATTTCACTATCCTGTTACACTCTGGAGCTTCAGCATCGACGATTACAGTACATTTAGCAGCTACTGCAAATTTTCACAATGGAATCGGCATTTTATCAGTTATGTCACACCAACTGCAAAACCTTCATGAAAGGAGTATTACATATTAAACTCCTGTAAGCCCCCTACAGAACCATGGGACTTGACATTGGTGCTTCAGTCATTAACAAGTCCTCCTTTCAAGCCTTCTAATTCATGCAATATAAACTTTTTGTCCTGGAAAACTCTACTCCTAGTAGCCCTTACCTCAGTGAGAAGAGTTTCTGAGTTGCAGGCCTTGAGTGTCAAGAGACCGTATTTGAATTTCCATAAGGATAGAGTTTCTCTCCGTACTAATCCTTTCTTTTTGCCCAAGGTCATTTCCGGTTTTTCCATTAACCAATCTATTGACCTACCCGTTTTCTTTCCCCATCATTCAAATAAAGGGGAGTACCTTCTACATACCCTTGATGTTGATGTTCATAGGCAACTTTGTTTTTACTTGGACTGAACAAAATCTCTTAGGAAAATGGATCAATTGTTTGTAGCATTTGCAGGACCCAGGATGGGTAAGTCTGTTTCCAAAATGACCTTATCTTCTTGGCTCAGAAACGCCATTACTTTCATCTGCCAACAAAAAATGTCCTTGTCTTCCAAAATAAAGGCTCACTCAACTAGATCGATAGCAACCTCAGTGGCCTTTCACTCCAGAACCTCTGTGGATTATATCTGCACAGCAGCCACTTGGGCAAGACCTCATACCTTTATCACTCATTACAAACTGGATTTGGCCTCCAGGGGAGGAGCATCTTTTGGTTCTATGGTGCTCAGGAATATCCTTCCTTAGGGCTACCCAGAATTAAAAGTAGCTAGGGACTCTGTCCTCTCAGTAAGGAATGAATGAAGATTTACAACATCAAATAAAGAAGTTATGTCATACCATAACATTCCATCTGTGTTGTACATCTCCATTCATTCATTACTTCCCACCCTCCTTCCCCCTACCTGCACTCCTGGGGGACTTTAGGATTACCTTATTAGTTAAGGTATCTGCTCAGACACAGCCTCCTACTATCATTATTAATCTCTTTATAGTATAAGGGCGGGCAAACTCGATATGAAGAGACTATGAAAGGGGCATTATGGGTAGGACTTAGCTGAGAGTTTTTGGTGGAAGCCAGCTTGGTACCGGCCATGTGGGTTCCGAGTATGGAACCAAAGTCCTATCAGTAATGAATGAATGAAGATCTACAAGACAGATGGAACGCTATGGTAAGACCTAACTTCTTTTTCTCTTCCAGCATCTTGCTCAGATTCAAGTTGCATCTTCCTGCCTTACTTTTCAGATGAACTGATTTTGGTTCAGCATGACCAATGTATCTGTTTAGTTCCACTATTTATTTACACTTTTGCCATTTGCTGCTCTAAAGGTAACATAATGACATGGTTTTCCTTCAAAAGCTTCCTGGAATTGCAGGTAGATTAAAGTTACTTCATACAATCGCGTCATAATTAATACCTTCAGGGCTCCATTGCGCAATCATTAAGAATCACAGTATACCTTTCTTAAAGTAGTTAGTCTACAGCATACATCTCAACACCTCAAGATAAGAAATCTGGACAGAACCAAAAATGAAGGGGGAACAAAGGCCCCAATATAGGGACAGACTTTAAATGTTGCTCTTATAACCTTAGACATTTGCTAGAATAACACTTTTTTTGCATTAACTTGCATTTTATGAAGGATATGAAGCTTGAAACAAATGTCTGCCATTATTTAGTGACGTCAGTCCTCAGTGATTTCAGAAAACTATAAATTTTATGAGGAACAGACTAAAAATATTAGGCAAAACTCTTGACATTCTACAAAAATCTGGACAGTTGAGAGGTATGGCAGTTCCCGTAATTTTGGTGAATAACCTAATTCTTAATTACTCCATCCTTCAGTTTAATGCAATTGAGTACACATTCTACAAGGTCATACACATTTTATTTCATCTGTGTCCATACTTCATCAGTGAAGTGACATCTTTTATATCATCTTTATCAGGTGGTTTGCCCCAAAGCATTCTTAGTCTTCCTTCCATTCCTCCTCCTCCACCTATGCTGAGTTGAAAGAGTTTCCCATTTTTGCAGTATCTATATGTGAAGTCTGTCTCACTTCCCTTGGTGACTGCAGGCATAACTCTTAATTTAGCCTTAGCTTCTCTAGCTTTTATAAATATAAAGCTCTCTCATGTTCTCTACTCCTCACAAGCTCCTCCCTACCCATAACCTGCTGCTGCTGCTAAATCCTCCAGATCATGTTGCCTCCATTCAGATAATGATGTCCCCAAACAGGTTGGGTGCTCAAAGGGAGTTCAGTGATTAGCAGGGCAGTTAAGTGCATTTTCTCTATCTTTTTCTTGAAAATATACTGTATAAGGATCAGTAGACTTCTGTAGTGCTTTACTGCTCTTTTATTTCCTTTTGCTACCTATCTGACCTACCTTTGCTGTTGGCCATACTCTCTTCTGATACACTTCATTTTTCTTTTCCAGGTTCATTGGTGATTTAAGCTGGTAGTTTGATGTAGAGATTTGCACTAGATATGGAAAAGGAGGGAAAACCAGGTTTTAAAAAGTGTAAGAATTGTGTGCATAAATACCTCCACAAGACTCACATGAGCTGTGTGTGACCTGTTTAGGAGATTCGCATCTTACTAGTGACTGCAATATTTGCAAGAATTTTAGTTTTTGTAATCTAGCTGAACACAAAATCAAGCTTGAAATTAAGGACATTTCCCACCTGACTTTGAACTGACATGAGCGTCAGAGACATCAACACAAGACAAGAGGAAGACAAAAAAGGAGGGCAAAGGATCAGTCATTATTAGAAAAACTTACCCCATCACCCAAGGGAAAAACATCCAATGTGTCCACTTAAGCCAAACCTTCCTCTCCTAGTTTACAAGATTCTGTCAGCATCATAGAAGGCGATACTGAGATGGTGCACAGATAGCTTCTTGTCTGAGATGGAACTCTCTAGATTGCTTTCTTCAAGACCCCCTCTGTAATTTCAGTTCAGTCTCACATTTCTCTTCTGTGCCTTACACAAGTTGACGAGCAGCATATGATATCAGCCTTTGTAATGGTCCAACTTTGGTACGGCATTATCTTGACCCTGACAGTTCCTTGTGGGCTGAGACCTTTACCCTGACTTCCATATTGCCATTCCTCTTCTTGTCCCATTGTTGGCACCAGTATAGATAGAACTTGCACTGACTGTTACACCCAGCACCTCGGTGATAATAGACCTCACCTCTCTCACACCATCTGCTTCAGTACTGTTAACAACAATGCCCAGTCCTTTATCAGCTCTCACTAGGAACTTGGTGATTAGTGCAGGACCTTTGGCACTGATGGATGGCTTCAGTGCCATTCTCATGTTGTAGTGTTCAGTGTTTGACTTTTTGGAACTGAAGATCCTGTCTTGGCCTCTGCTCCAGAAGCTTCAGCGTTGAAAATCTGGTCAGGCTTGGCAATGTTGGCACAAACTTCTATTTCATTGGTTCCAGTTGTTTCTGGCTCCAGGCATCTTGGCGGATTCCACTGTACAGAAGAGAGCTACACCATATTCCTTCACACTTATTGTATCAGCGGAACTGATTCCACTCCCAAGATACTGCAAAAGCTGGATACTTAAAATGACCATCATCCAAGTTCCCTCAGGACCAGAGGATTATTAGGCCCATTCTGGTGTGATCCAGAGATCTCACTTTCCAAAGAAGCTCTGGCAAATACTTCCTTTGCAGTCCCCAAAGGAAAAGAAAGTGGAAGTGGAAGCACATGGATTCCTGTCAGACTCTCCCACTTTGGATACAGCTCTGGATGAAGGGATGGTTTCCCCCCATATTTCCTCCAGAGAATGCATCCTTCAGTGAAATATTGGAAATGATGAGGCAGAGGGGATCATGGAAGTAGACCCCACTTCCTCTGAAGAAGAGGTCTTACAGGAATTCTTTAATTCTTCTCCCCCTGCAGTGTGGGTAGTGTATCCACCAGAAAAACTGCTAGACGTGGTCTGTAGTAAGGTATGGAAGGAGCCTGACTTAGTTGAGCCCATTCCAAGGAAGCTAGACAGCATTCTTTGTACCATCAAAAACTGGCCATTCTGGAACAAGGGTCTTCTTGTTGACTCCATAGTGGTAGCTGAAGCCATTAAAAAGGACACTCCAGGAGACTCAAAGCTATCCATTACCTTAATGCAGATTCCAGGATGAGCGATAGGTCAGGGAAGAATTCATGTACCCAGCATGTTCTTTGTCAGCACATTGAACTACATGTCCCACATAGTTCAGTTTCAGTGGGAGACAGCACAAAAGGAATCAGAAAATCTGAAACATCTGCCAACTGGGTATTCCCACCATCAGTTGAAGATCCAGGTGGCTAACATGAACAGCTGTAAAGGGTAACCCCTCTCAATAAACATTCCAATCAAATGTGTAATTTCATTATGAAAATTACTGTCATGAGATATTATTCTCGAGAACCTAACCATCTGGTCCTTGACAACTGACCTTTTTTGGTGAAAGGGATAGCAGCTGTCAAAATGTAAATAAGCATTAGAGAATGTCTCCTTCCTAAAAATGCTAGAGGAATAACACTCATTAAAAGTTTTTTTCTAATAAAATGCCCAAATAGTTAAGCCTGTTAATCCCATGAGAGTAGGTGAACATAAGAAAACATAGAATTTTCCCAAAGGGTATGGATTTGCTGTGATTGTTCTAATGTGCCTTTCCAAAGGATAAGCACATCATCAGGGAACCCAAAATATCCATGGACCAATGAGAAGAAGTGTGGGGTGAGCACTTTTTTTCTCCCACATAGCCAATACCACATTGGCATACAATGGGGTACATGCTGGGCCCATGGCAACACCAGACATCTAGTGGTAATACTCTCCTTCATAGTATATAAAATGGTTTACAATCAAAACTTGGAAACTGCATTGGTCAACCGGCATGAGGTCGACTTGCAGTTTTCAAGTTGGTAGAATGTCAAACCAAAATCGATTGACTACACTACAGCGAATGGGTAGTGTAGTTCGAGCATTTGGGTTTGACATTGTGTAGGGAGGTCGCGGTTCAGTGAGGAACAGGGAATTAGCCCATTTCCTCACTGCAGTGCAATCTCAGAGTTGGTATACTTAATGTGCAAGGAGTGTAGGGGGCACGGGGGTATAGCCCCCCTGCAAAATAGTACAATTAACGTACCAGTCACTGTAGAGTGGAATGGTACATTAATGTGCATAGCATGGGTGAGTGACATCACCTACTGCTACGTCGAACTCATTGAACCAGGGATTTTGGTTATGTCATTTCTGATGTTCTGTCTTTTTAGACATTTCACAATTTAAGATTTCACATCGAGGTTGTCAGCATTCGACTGACCCATTTTCCAGATTAGGATAGTAAACCATACAAATTATTGTTTAATACTAGTTGAAGTTGGGTAGTAACCACACGTACATCCTGAGTGGACAAGTGTGTATATTCGGAAAGGAACTTAAAAAAACATTCTATTCCAAAACCATGAGGGATAACTGAGAAGAGGTCCACGACATCTACAGTGGCAAAGATGACATCATCATTGTATTGCAGTGTGTCTAATATTTGCAAAAGATGCCAAGAGTCCTTTAAAATGTAAGTCTCAGATTTTAAAATGGATTTACATTTATAGTCCACAACATCTATGTCTTTGATCCCTTAGCTGACAAAATGGACCTCAACTGAGAATCGGCAATACATTTGTGGATTTTTTGAATTCCTAACTCCTATAATGTTCCTCACCCCTCACTTATTATTTTGTGTGTCAAAGAGAACTAAAAACATCATGGTACAACTCGATTTGCTGTTTTACCCACTTAATTCAGTGTAAGGATGTGGGGTGGGTAGAGCCTATTTGGCACTTAATGGGATGCAGGGCATACAAGCTCATTCAGAATGAGACAACAACCTATTGAAGGATACACATGCACTTGCTCTCACGTGACATGCATACCACCCACAACATGTTTCTGGGTATGAGAGGAACAGATCAACCAGTGAAAACCCATGTGCAGACCCCATACAGAAGGCACCCAGTCTGAGAAGTAAACGTATAGAGTCAAAAGCTGTGAAGCAGTAGAACTAACCACTGCAACCCCATTTACTGCCCCTGTACTTTGTTAATTTTTTCAAAATGCATTCAATCCAGTACAAATCCTTTTTTGTGGTCCTGGTACATTCTGTTCTTTGCCTGTTACAAACAGAGTGATTGTGCTCTGTGGACATCCAAAATGTCTACCTCCACATAAAAGCAATGAAAAAGTCCAGGAGATACTTGCAGTTCCAAGTAGGATCAGTTATCAGTTCTGGGCTCTACTATTTAGTCTTTCCCCCATCTCCAGCGCAGTCATCAAATACATATTTATGGTAACAGCTCACCTGAATCTACAGGGAGCCAAACTAGTACGTTACTTGTCTGACTGTTTTTTTTTCTCCAATGTCAATGCAAGTTGCTGCACTCAGAGGGAGACACTGCTTGTATTAATCTGTTCTCTGGGATAAGAAGTCAGATGGGAATGGATCTTTTCCATATAACACAAAATGCTGACATTATGACTGCCTGACAGTCAGACTTGTCCAGGCTGCTTAGTACCTACCTATCACATAATGTGCCTTGCCGCCTTTCATCTCTAGATCTTCACTGATGCTTAAAGTCCTCCCACAATTGTAGGGATCCCCATTCTGTTGTTTCTTGGCTTTTTTAAAATTAAGGGAGGGAGTGACATCGTTGTTTCTTATATTCTGGTATGTCTCCTATAATGTTTTCATCCAATTTATTCCATTTTCTTGTCAAACTTTGTCCATATTTGGGCCAAAGCCTGCCTTAAGCCTTGTGGTGGTCCTTCAGCAGAGTTGGTTTATTAGTTCAAATTCTTTGGATAATTTTCTACACATTCACCATTCTTATTCTGTTCTTTTGGCTGTATTTTATATTGACTGGTTCCATTTGTCATTTCCTACCTAGGGAAAACTTTTTTGTGATCATATAATTTGCTCTCAGAAGACATTTCAGTTTTGCTTGTGTACCCCCACCTTCATGCTTGTGCTGATGGGTGGCCTGCCCTTTATCACTGAGTGGGTTTGGCACTGGTGACCCTATGGAGAATTCCTCTACAGGATATATGCCCAATGATGATGAGCTGCCTGTCAGGTGCCAGGATCCGCGACATAATGCATGCACTCAGGTCACTCCACAACAAGTACAAATATAACACTGTCATTGTCCATGTTGGTGTGAATGACCTGAGACATACCTCCCTGGACTACATGAAAAGAGACATGGAGGAGCTCTCCAATCTTGTAGCCCAGGCAGGTATGACCCTAGCCCTGAGTAGCATCCTGCCATCACCCAGAATGATACCACAGTACAAGGACAAAATTATTGACTTCAACAATTGGCTAAGCTTCTGGTGTCATTCTAAGGGGATCCAGTATTTGTCTGCCTGGGACGACATGATCGACAGACCACGATGCTTTGTCAGAGATGGCCTGCACCTGTCGCCCTTGGGATTCTGGATACTGGTAAAGGCTCTTGCCACCCCTATAGTGCCTTTTTTAGGCAAGGTTCAAATGACAAATTCACCACCGTAACAGGTACAAGCAAGCAAAATCTGAGGGTAATGCTACTCAATGCTAGAAGTCTAAACCTCAAAATGCACTCACTCGAGTCACTCCTTAAAATGGAGAATATCGACATCTGTGCAGTGACAGAGACCTGGTTCAAAGCTCCAGAGTGCACCCCTACGTTACCAGGCTATAATTCATACCACACCTTTTGGCCACTTAACCTGGAACGAAGCACTAAAGGTGGAGGCGTGTCCATATTCATTAAGGACATCCACACCTCCAGGCTAGTTGCACAGCATAATGCATCCGAAATTATCCAAGTGCAACAAACTCTGGGCAAGACTGCAATCCAAATTGTAGCTTGCTACAGACCCCCACCATGCCCCAGGATTCCCACTCCTCATTTCTTGATATACTGGAAAGTATTAGGGTACATCCCAACACCCTAATAATGGGCGATTTCAACTACCCGACCATTAACTGGAAAAAACTACTCATGTACCAACTCTTTTGTTCAACGTTTTCTGGAATTCGTAAATTCCAACGCCTTGGATCAACTTATTCACACCCCCCCACCAGGGGCAGCAATATCCCAGACCTGGTCATTACCAACATGGGCAACCGGTGTTCCACACCAGAGGTCAATTCCTCGTTGGTCAGATCCGACCACAAGCTAATCACCCTAGACATCCACATCCCACCCCCAATTAGGGAAACCACCGTAAAAAACTTCTCCAAAACCAACTTCACACTTCTTAAGACAGAAGTGGCAAACTTCATGACACCCATGCAGATGGACAATAGAGGTACGACTGCTGAATCCTACACAAATGCACTTTATAAGCACTTACACGAGTGCATGGATCATGCTATCCCTAATGGAACCAAGATGCTATCCTCCAAAAATAGGAAGCCAATCTGGTGGTCCTCCGCCATAAACAAACTCTACAACAGAAGAAAGAAACTGTTGCAAAAAATAGTAAAATCTCATGACTGGAGGAACTCTGTGTTTAACCTCAAGTAAGAAGCTGAGATCCCTCATAAAATCCTCCAAAGCTAGTTACGAAACAAAATTGCCACTGACTCTAAAGACAACCACAAAGCATTCTATAGCTATGTCAAGAATCTCAATGGCAACACTCAGATCTGCTCTGAGTTACAGCACAACGGCACTAAATATACAGAACCAACTGATATTGCCAACATCCTGGCAGATAGGTTCAGTGCTAACTTTACCCCCCCTCTCACCCCCTAGAGGGCCCATCTCTATACCGGAAGAATGCAAAGTTCCTGTAATCACGGCTCCACAGGTAAAAAACACACTCTCCAAAGCCAAGAACACAGCATCCATGGGACCTGACAATATCTCAGGCTGCGTTCTACATGAACTACAGAATGAACTGGCACCCTACATAAGTACCATGTACAATCATAGCCTCACCTCAGGCTTTGTGCCCACTGAATGGTGCACTGCGACGGTTATCCCACTCCACAAAGGGGGAGCCATGACGGACCCCGGGAACTACCACCCCATTAGCCTGATGAGCCAGGTCTGCAAGGCCATGGAACGTATCATCATGGAACTCATAAACAAAGACATTGGTAATTTCCAAACTCTGGACCCTACCCAGTTCGGGTTTGTAAAAGGCAGTTCATGTCTCCTAAACCTGAATAACTTCTTTGAAGCAGTCACCAAAGCCATAGATGAGGGTAAGGTGGTTCACACAGCTTATCTAGATCTCACCAAGGCTTTCAACACCATCCCCCACTCTGGAATTATAGATAAGCTCACTAAACTAGGTATAAATCCCTAGGTCACAAGATGGGTTGCCAATTGGCTCATGGACAGAACCCACACTGTGAAAGTAACAGACTCCAAATCCGACTTCAGACCAGTGACAAGTGGAGTACCACAGGGTTCAGTCCTGGGTCCTCTCCTGTTTGGTATCTACTTCTCTGAAGTACAGGCTAACACAGAAGGTATTTGGTTAACAAAGTTTGCAGATGACTGCAAACTAGGAGCCATAATCAAAACTCCTAACGATGTGGACGTACTACAAAAGGGCCTGACTAAGACAGATGCCTGGTGTCAAAGCAATGGCCTGAAGCTCAATGCCAAAAAGTGTATTGTCATCCCCTTTGGTAAAAACTCTGTACCCATGAACTACCACATAAGTGGTAGTCTACTTAATGCCGAAAGTGTAATAAGAGACCTTGGGACACAGGTGGATAGTAATCTCTCCTTTGATAATCACATTGCCACAGTGGTCAGGAAATCCTTCTACGTGGCTCACCTCATCACAAAAGGTTTCTCATCCAGAAAAAAAGAGGTCATTGTTCCCCTCTACTCATCACTCATTAGACCCATTATAGAGTACAACACCCCATTTGGTATGTACCTCACAAGACATCTACAACAACTGGAAAGGCCACAGAAATACCTCACAAAGAGGATTACTGGCCTCAAACAGATGCCCTATGCAGACCATCTCAAAAAACTCCAGCTTTACTCCGTCGCATATCGCCTACTCAGAGGCGATCTCTGCCTAACATACAAAGCTATGTCAAACCCAGAGCTGTTGGACATGCTCCACTTAAAAAAATCCCAATCCCTCCGAGCTACACGCTCTAGGGACCTAATCCTTGTCACCACAATAAACAGAACATGCTGGAGGTATAGATTCCTGTCCCAGAGACTTCCTATACTCTGGAACAGACTACCTACTATGTCAAACAGAACTCCTCATTAGCACTCTTCAAGAAAAATCTTGATGATTGGATGGGAAATAGGAAGTTCACCCCAGGGATCACTTCTGTGGCTCTGCTCGACAGGGGCACAGGAAAATAATTTTCTTGGGTGGCGAAAGCCAGGGTACCTTTTTGGCTAGGCTTATATAGGCCCTAGGGCTAATAGTCTAGTACCTACCTATGAACCTATGTATGTGATTTGTGCATAGGAATCCCACATTTTCTTGGGGCAGAACATCTGCTCATTTTTCCATGTCTGCTCTTAGGCATAAAAAGGTTGCAGCTTCATTTACTTAAAATACTTAGAGGGTCAAACTGCTGAATGAGTGTTTGTAGAAATCTTTGAGACCAGACATATTTTTTATATGGCCAAAAGCCAATCAAAGTCCTTGGAGAGTGTGTGTGTGTGTGTGTGTGTGTGTGTGTGTGTGTGTGTGTGTGTGTGTGTGTGTGTGTGTGTGTGTGTGTGCGCGCACACATGCATGCGTGTGCATGGGGGATAATATAAGAATATTTCTCATTTTATCTGTCAGGTATATAACTTGTACAAGTGTGGAATCTCTAGTAAGAAAGGTGTTTCTAAAAGTAATTGGCAAATCATATTTCCTGGAACAATCAGGAGTAGGAAGTAGTTTACCTCTCCTGAGATATGTTACGTGGTTCCTCACTGTGGCTTGGAGGTTACTAAGATAGAGACGTACATCTTATTGTTGAGACTTCAACTGTGAGACCATTGACACTACTCCCCATAGTCTCTGGTTTTGATTATGGGAAATACCATTTTGTTTTGGTGATGCATGTGGTAAGGATCCCTTGTGACGTTTTTTTCTTCCCCAGAACAAAGTGCAATGTTAAAGGAGCATTTTCTAATATTCTACTGCCAGATTTTGGATTATATCAGGGAACATCTCGGATTTTAAGATTCATGGCCTACACTGTTCTCATGATTCCTTGGGCAGTTTTCACATGATGATATTTCAATGATTCACAAGATCAATTTAGATTCAATTCATCTCCTCCATTTCATTTCAAATTACAGGGCTGGGATTTGTGAAAAATCTCTGATGAGTGAATCAGTGGCCTTACATCCCTGGACCTTTCTTTTTTTGGTTCTTTCAGCTCCTTCTCAGTCTGTAACCTCAGATGCACCAGACTTTGCCTGTGAAGCTGTAAAAAACAGGCTGAAGGTCCAATGCATATGCAACAAGCAAAACAGGTTAAGGCACAGAAAGGTCATCAAAATGATTGTATAATGAATATTCTCAAATCACTGATCCATATTTTGAGTTCAGGCCCCCTACTAGTTATCTCAGACAACACCACAGCAATATGGTACATAACAAATGGTAACAAAACCTACCCCTTTTGCAGAATAGTTATGGTAGCTGAGGAGCTAACTTTTGGGCTCTGTCTATTCTTTCAGGCTACCTACACTCATTCAGTTTAGTGTATTATTGCAGACAAACTGAGTAGGACCAGGACAGATACCAGCTATGAAAACTGCACCCAGGGTTATACCAGGAATTATCCATCTTAGGGGAAACCTTAAGAATATTGTTTGCCTCCAGTCATAATAGGCAATTATAGAAATTCTTTATACGTGAACCTGGAATATAGATTCCTTTTCATTTCCATGCATGGTAAAGTTTATATATGCTTTCCACCCTTTCCTCTGATAAACAGAGTTCTTCTAAAGACTCAGATGTAATATTTATAGATAATTGTGGTGACCCCTTTTGACCCAGGCAATACTGGGTTTCCCTTCTTTTGAGTTTGGCCAAGGGCAGCTACCACAAGATTCCTCAGAGAATGGATTTACTTACACAAGACAGGAGTTGTTTGATGCACCTCAATTTTAATTTATTCAGTTTACTGCCTGAATAACAGGAATGCTGTTCCTTTTTGGCAGATTTTTTTCCTAATGATGTGCAGTAGGTGTTAACGGAAGCTGACTACCTGCCACTAGAAAATCATGTGTGTGTAAATGGGAAAATGTTGTAGTTGTTGCTGGAATTAAGAATTGGGATACTTTTAAGGCCTGACTGCTGTAATTTTGCAGTATTTGCAAGTTACTAACCTCTGGCTCTTTCTTTTTATCAAAATGTTTCTTTTGGCAATGTTTGCTTGTCAGCACATAGATGCCCCCTTTTCTTTTCTACCACAGTCAAATAGTTTTTGAAAGTGTTTCTGCTTATTCATCCACCTAGTTGACAGGTGAATCCTTTATTGGGATCTTTTTCTTGTACTGAAATATCTTGTACTGTTCCCTTTGGACTTGCTCATGAAGCACATCAAAGTTCTTATTGCAGAAAACAGCATTATACATTATACATTGCTCTGGCTTCTGTCAGAAGAGTACCCAAGTTACAAGTCATGGTTGGTCATCCTTATTTCATCTTCACAAAGATAGGATCATTTTGAGATCAGATCCTGCATTCATGCCTAAAGTGATTTCAGAGTCTTCCTTGAGCTATGATTTTATCCTTCCTGTTTTCTTTCTAGGTCCAGAAATGTAAGGGAGAAAGAATTTTACTTAATCTGGATCCCAGAGGCAGTTCTGTTATTGCTTTGAGAGGGTAAAAACCTTCTGGGACTTTGTTCAGCTTTTTATTTCCTATGGAGGTAAGCCAAATGGACAACCTATATCTAAAGAGATACTTGCTTACGGTTGTCTCCTGCTGTTTCTAGTGTCTACACTCACCATAACCAGACATTTCCAGGCATTGTCAAGGCCCATTTTTACCAAGGCTCTGGCGGCTTCCGTAGCTTTTTGGAAAGGGGTAGATGCTATAAGACATCATGGCCTTGGTGCACACTTTTGCCAAGCAGAAAAAACTGGATTTTCTTTTTTAGGTCCAGAGCAGGTTGTGCTAGAGCTATCCTCCAGGGGTTCCGGAACTCCAGTTCTTCTTCCTCTCTTCTTTCTAAACTATGGTATTCATCCCGTATAGCTTTGACTACTGCACAACTAATGAATACAGTACAGTTATGTAACTAAACTTACCATAACAGTATGTTTAAATAGATCACTGTAGCGGTAGATTCTCTATTATTCCACTCCTCTGTTTATGCCAGGTTGTGGTGTTGTCATCATTTTTATCCCTTTCTGGCAGGGCTATGGTCTCCCTCTTGTGATGCAAGAAAGCTGTGAGGTTTTGATAACCTAGCCACTATCTGATACTGCTCTCCTTGAACTATACAGTGGCTAGTGTCTATGCAAAGTGCACTAAAGCTTTGAAAACTGGATATCTGGTCCAGTCTTTGGCAGGATGCCCCATATCATTTAGGCTACTATTCGAACATCCACTGTTGTGGTAAATTTACTTGTACATCTCCACTTTCTGCGCTAATATGGTTTCAGATGTCCTTCAAGGATGCATCTGCAGTCATAACATATGGGTTGTCCTGCCTCAGGCAGCCCTTCGGTCGGCCGGATTCCAAAGTCTGGGTCTGGCCTCGGCTGATGTTGCACTTTCCCCGACGTCAGAGCGTCTGGGGTATAAAAGCATCAGCCGACGCCATTTTCCTCAGTCTTTCTTGCCGCGCGGTGCCCGAAGCAGAAGCTGTTCGCAAGTGCCGGTCGGTCAGATCCAGTGATTTCAGCTACCGAAAACTTCGAAAAAGCTAAGTACCCCGTTGGGGACTCTTTCTTGCCTCAGCCGATGTCAGATAAAGTAAATAATTGTTTAACTTGAGGGAAACAAATACCTCATAAAGATTTCCATGCCTACTGCCTTCCTTGCTTAGGCCCAGACCACGACGTATCGTCCTGTTCAGCCTGTGCTTCCTTCAACCGACGAACTCTTAGACGTCAGTCGGAGTTTGCAGAGGAATTTTTTGGGGCTAGTTTTGCATATAAAATGCCGTCGGAGACTCCAACATCACATTTGGTGAAAAAACGGAAGGACAAGGACCGACTGTCGCGGCCTGCGGTTTCGGCTGAAACCACGCTAAGGCCTACCGCGAGTATCTCGGTTTCGGCCGAAACCGAGTCCTCGGAGATTCCTTCATCCGAATCCACTCAACCGACCACCGCGGCCCGGGAGGCCCCGGCTGAGTCGGCTACCGAGCTACCTACCGAAACCAGTGCCCAGGATATGTCCGACACCATACCTTTGGACATATCTACTCCTGCACGTGGGGCAGCTAGGCCCCCTGCTTCCATGTCCATTAAGGCCTTTTCTAGGGCTAAAGCTGCTAAACTTTCTAAAGCTTTGCCTCCCAAAACTACATCCCAGAGGCCTTCCTCTAGTTCTCAGATCCTCAGCCTTGCAGAGGACCTTATTTCTTTAATTAGAGGTTCACAACCTCACCCGGACAGGGCCTCTCACCCTCCACCAGACAAAAGGCCCAGGACTGAGCCTTCTGACCCGCACTCTTCAGATGAGTCCTCGGATGGTTCTGAGTTGTCAGACCACCAGGAGGAGGCTTATTCGCCCTATGAGGATTCTGATGCAGAAGAATCTATCCCTTCGGCCTCCCCTCCTGAAGAGTTTTCCTTTGGTGAGACTCTACACTCCATGAGGGAGCATTTTCAATGTCAAGGTCAGGATTTCTCTGATTCTAGAAAAAGATTAAGGACCTTTTTACATTTGCCTCAGCATAGGCCCTTAGCTATACCTCCTGTTTTGAATGTAATTGATGATGTGTACAATGATGTCAGTACAGCCCCTGATACTCTCCCCCCGGCCCCTGCCAAACCTGATAGATACTACCATTCTGCAGACCCAGAAACGATTACTCTGGGCCCTAAAGGGGTTGCGGCTGCCATTGTCAAAAAATCCTCTACCTTCTGAAAGAGAGTCTAGAGCTATAGAGAGATGGGGAAAGAAGGTATATACTTCTGCAACTCTTTCCGTCAGGGCATTAAATTGTCAATTTCATATGATACAGTACCAAGAGTATTTGTTAGATGAACTGAACAAGAAGCTTTCTTCTCCTGAGCCCCTTGACCATAAATCCCTTCAGGATTTGGTACACAACTCACAACAGGTTAGTAATCATTTCTTAAAGTGTGGTTATGATGCATTGGAGGCTTCATTTAGGTCAGCTATGACTGGGGCAGTTATTCGTAGGCATGCCTGGCTGAAGGAACAATCTTTGCCAGACCATGTTAAAGCTAAACTCCTGGATGCTCCAATGGAGAAACAAAATTTATTTGGCTCCTCTGCTCAGGAGGTCTTAAAAAAGTATGAAGAAATGGCAAAATCTGTGCAAACAGTTAAGGATTTCCTACAAGTACAACCACCGAGATTCAGCAGAAACTGGCCTACTAAGAATTGGTCCTTTCCAGACTCGGACAGAGCCCAGAGAGGCAGGAACAGATGCCCCAGAGGCAGAGGCCAATCTAGGGGCTCTTACAGAGGCCGTCAGTGGCAGCCTGCCAACCAGAGAGGTAGTGCAACAGCAGCAACAACAACTACTACACCAGGACAGGCTCAATGACTTTACTCTGATTCCGCCCACCAGGGCTCAACTGGAAGCACCCCTGGGTGGAAAGCTTGCCTTATTCTCGGAAAATTGGCATTATATTACAAGGGACACATGGACACTGCAAATAATAGACAAAGGATACAGGTTCCACTTCCACACTTTGCCAAAAAGAAACGGAATGCCAAACCTACCACCAAATCAGAGGGCAGAGGCTTTAAAGCAGATCAACAACTTGCTTCAAATGAAAGCTATAGAAAAGGTACCACTTTCAGAGCAAGGCCAAGGATTTTACTCCAGACTATTCCTGGTACCAAGAAAAGAAAATCAATGGAGGCCTATTCTCTACCTGTCCACACTGAATACTTACCTCATTGTGCCAAAATTCAAGATGCTGACCCTACAGCAACTTCTTCCCATGTTGGGTAAGGAGTCTTGGCTGGTGACTCTAGATCTCAAGGAGGCATACCTGCACGTCCCTATTCGACCAAACTGCAGAAGACACCTCAGATTTCTTGCAGGATCAGAGCATTGTCAATTCTCAGCATTGCCCTTTGGCTTATCTACTGCGCCCAGAGTATTCACGAAATGCCTGGCATCAGTAATTGCACACTGCAGACTTCAGCGGATTCAAATCTACCCTTATCTGGACGACTGCCTTATACAAGCGGACAACAAGGTAAATTTGATAAAAGACTTGGCCTATGCCATCCACCTACTACAGGCATTGGGATACACAGTCAACATCCAAAAATCAAGACTAGTTCCATCCCAAAGGATAACCTTTCTGGGTGCGGATCTAGACACAACCACCCAAATGGCCTTTCTCACAGAAGAAAAACAAAAACAACTTCCGGATTACTTCATGAATCTGACAAGACAAGCTCAGCTTACTGCAAGGAAAATCCTGCAGGCCCTGGGTTACATGGCATCCTGCATAATTCTGATACCACAGGCCAGGCTGCATATGAGAAAATTGCAATGGTATCTAAGGAGTGTATGGTCTCAACACAGTCACAGTTTGGAAACTTTGATACCAATCATTCCTTGCCTTCAAAAGGAATTCCTGTGGTGGGCTCAGGCCTGCCAGTCCAACAGAGGGTTGCCTTTCAACAAACCAAAAACAAAACAAACCATCACCACGGATGCTTCAGACCGAGGATGGGGAGCACACATGGAGGGCAAATGTATCCAAGGCCTATGGCCTCAAGGACAGCTACACATGCACATAAACCAAAAGGAAATGCTGGCAGTGATACATGCAATCGAGGCTTTCAAACCCTTCCTCCATCAAGGCCACTTGTTAATAAGGACAGACAACACCACGGTCATGTGGTACATAAACAAGCAGGGAGGCACACACTCCTACCCTCTATGCCGGCTGGCTATGAATCTATGGGAGCTATGCCTGAAACTCAATATCCAACTGCAGTCCCAGTTCATGCCAGGAAAGGAAAATACACTGGCAGACAGCTTACGCAGAACTACCATGGATGCATACGAATGGATGCTGCACCCAGAAATCTTCCAACTCATAACAAAGGCATGGGGAACGCTGGAGATAGATCTGTTTGCCTCCCCCCTCAACCATCAACTGAGGACATTCTGCTCAAGGACATACCACCCACAAGCATGGAGGGTGGACTCTCTCTCTTTCAGTTGGAAAGCTCTAAAAGTATATGCCTTCCCACCTCTCCCTTTAATGTACAAGGTTCTACTGAAGATCAGGGAGGAACAGCCAAGGGTGATTCTGATAGCTCCAGACTGGCCAAGGCAACACTGGTATCCACTATTGAGGAGCATGTCACAGGCAAAACCATGGCCTCTCCCCTATGGCCTCTTCTTCTGACGCAGAACAATTTCAAGATCATGCATCCCAATTTAAAAACATTGCAGCTAACTGCCTGGAAAATCCCTTAAATCCAAAACAAAATGTGTTATCACAGAGAGTGAAGGACATTATCATGGAAGCTCACCGGCCTTCCACAAGGAAGACGTACTCAGCTAAATGGAAAAGATTTTTCATTTGGAACACATCAAAAGGCTTAGATGTGACAGTGGCAAGCATGACACATATTCTGGAATACTTAGCAGAACTGTTCCACAATGGCCTTTCCTATTCTTCCATTAAGATTCATGCCTCAGCAATTTCAGCAGAATACAATGTGGATCCACCTATCTTTTCACACCCTCTCCTCAAGCAATTTCTGAGAGGGATCAAAAATATCAAACCTCCAAGAAAACCCCCTTTACCTGCTTGGGATCTCAACTTTGTCTTGGAGAAACTAACACTTCCTCCCTTTGAACCAGCAGCAACAGCGGATCTTCAGTTTCTGTCTTGGAAAACTGCATTCCTTCTGGCAATAACTTCAGCAAGAAGAGTATCTGAGTTACAAGCATTAATGGCAGTACAGCCATTTCTTATCTTCCATCAGGACAGAGTTACACTAAGAACTAATCCTACTTTTATGCCAAAGGTGGTATCTAGGGTATCCTTGAACCAAGCTATTCACTTGCCTACGTTCTTCCCAAATCCACAGAATAGAGGGGAAAAACGTCTGCACACCTTGGATATTCACAGACAACTATGCTACTACTTGGACAGAACTAAAAGTAGCAGAAAAACTGACCAACTATTTGTAGCACATGCTGCTGGGGTGCAAGGAAAAGCAATTTCCAAACAGACAATTTCAAAATGGATAGGAAATTGCATTCGATTTTGTTACTCCTTTCATGGAAAGTCAGTTCCTGCAAACATCAGGCCTCATTCCACAAGGGCCACGGCCACCACTACAGCCTTCCTACGAGGGGTGGCTACCAAGGACATTTTAGAAGCTGCTACTTGGAGCTCCGTGCATACATTTACCAAACATTACAATCTACCTTTATACTCCAGATCCAGAGCAGGCTTTGCTACTGCAGTCCTGCAGGGGATCCTAACTACACCATCTTTTTCTTAGTACCTCCTCCCCCAGATTGGCTATGGTATTCTACCCATATGTTATGACTGCAGATGCATCCTTGAAGGACATAGTACAGTTTTGTACCTACCATAAATGTAGATGTCCGATAGGTATGCATCTGCAGTCAGGTTTACCCTCCCTCCTACCCCTCTGTGGTATTCCTAGGGTGTTTACCCCTCTTTTAGCTAGCTGGGGGAATCTATTATGGTGTATTTGTTTGTATATACATGTGTGTATATGTATATATATATATATATATATATATATATATATATATATAATTTTGCAAATGTTTGGAATTCTATTGCATTTATCCAAATTTAGCCTTCCTAGAGGGCACCTGGGGCAAGAAAAACTGAGGAAAATGGCGTCGGCTGATGCTTTTATACCCCAGACGCTCTGACGTTGGGGAAAGTGCGACATCAGCCGAGGCCAGACCCAGACTTTGGAATCCGGCCGACCGAAGGGCTGCCTGAGGCAGAACAACCCATATGTTATGACTGCAGATGCATACCTATTGGACATCTACATTTATGGTAGGTACAAAACTGTACTTTTCTTGTATTGTATATCACTGAATCTGCAGCTCTTAGATGAAATCTTATGATGTTACCCCATTTGTTCATTCATTGCTTGACAACATATTTTCTGCAAAGCTGTTTTTTTTTCAGTTAGTTTTGATGATACATATTTTATCTAATATCTTTGCAGTCATGGATTCTTAATCTTTAATTTGTTAGCTGTTCATCACCATCTGTTAACTTGGTTGAAGTCAATTGACTGCAATTTCTTCAGTGGGTCTTTCTGAAGACCCTGAAGTTTATATATTTATAGCCATTTTCTTTGGAATTAAATGTGGAGGTTTGCTATCCCTTGTTAATATGTATTGTACTGAGTTGAACAGTCATTTGAACTTTAAGTATTTATTTTATTTTACATATGTTGACCGGGATAGTCCGACTGGATACATATCCATTTTCAGTGGAGGCAAGTACATCTTTATAAATTTACTAAACTTTTACTGATTGGTATGGACATTTGCATTTTATTTTACCTTTTTAACAAAGCTTATTTGTTTTATTGTTTTGTGTTATTTTTATTTTCATGTAAATAGGTTATACTACTACTTGAGGGATGCCCGTCTCGTGCTTTGCCCCTTATGCCTTTGTAGACACTGATACTTTTTAGCTGTATTGAAAGTTTCACATTCTTAAGCATAGTGGTGAGTGCCAAAGACATTTCTGTGTTGGACTATATTTTTGTATGGTTTCCAGCTGTTAGATTGATCAGTCTGAACCCATAATGGAAACACTACATTCTTTGTATTTGGGGTTTTGAGCAGTGTACACAGATATTTCTGCCACCCAGCTTTCAGGAACCTTGGCACTTTTGGCTGAATTCAGGTGCATTATTCCAGTGCTAGATCCATTTGCAGCAAGCATGGTATTACCTCAGACTTGCTGCAAGATCTGGATCTAGCTTTCATTATGAAAACCTGGTTAGATGACAGCTTTGGCCTGCACCTGGCAGCTGTATCCCATATTGAGTTCTTCATAATCCACTGCTCAAGACCTGCCAGGATTAATCCTGGGTTTTTAATTTGTTGTTGCTCATGACTGTCCAAAATTAAACTTGGGCCTACAGATACCTTTAGGTATGTTATTGTGCAGGACTTGAAATGTTCATTTGAGTTCACATACTTCCTCACTAATCCAGTGCTGTTAACCTCTGGTTCTTGGTGATTTCACTGTCTGGGCTGATGATGGTCTGTGACCCTTGCTCAGACCTTTGTGTCATTTATGAACAAATTCAGCCTTGCTCAGATTATTATCTCTACTAACTTTTGTCTTGGAAATGCACTGGATCCTGTCTGCCAACTTGGTGTGCCTTTTTCTCTAATGGTCTAATTACCACCTTGTTAGAATATTATTGTATTTACCAGTATGCCCATCTCTGACCAGCTCTTTATGGTGCCCAGTGTAAGCAATCTGGATGAGTTGTTTGTATCCTATAATACAGTTTTAGTTCAATCTAGACTTGTTTGCTTCAGCTCATGTATGTTTAGCTCACCTTAAGCCATATGAGCCAATGGTTTATGTGGTGCTGTGTACAATGAGGTGACAAGGTCGAAGGCTTGACAATAAATGGTGATGTGCAGAATGTTTTAACAATAAGCTCAGGTTTGATTATCACTATACTGTCAGGCAGATATCTCTCAGGAAAGTGTTTCTGTCAAGGGAAATCTCTTCTGTATTAAATTGACTGACCGTGCTCTTTCAGGTGGCTAACAACTTAAATAATCTGGTTTCTTTCTACCTGCAAATCATTTTTGTTTGAAGAATTTGACTTTGCTGTTCTGTTCTTAGCAGGTAATCTGTTTTCACTGTGGACTGGGCTGTCTTCCATGAGAAGACACTTGTGGTTCTTGCATTGAGCCTGTAACTTAGACTTGGTGCAAGTTTTAGGAGGTTGACTGTTTGGACTGGTTTCCTTGATTTCAAGTATGATGGCATTGACTGCTGCTTGGACTCATGATCAATCAAGTTATGACTAAGTATCGGGCATTTCCTGATGCATTAAAGGAGGCATTGGTTACCCAAGTCTTGAAGAAACCCACTTTTGACCCTGACAACTTGGGTAATCACTCCCCATTTCTAAGCTTCCTTCTGTTGCTACGGTTGTCAAGAAGCTTGTTTTCGCTTGGCTTGAATCAGTACTTAAAAAGCAATGAATCTACAGTTCATTACAGTCTAGTTTCCAGAACAAGCACAGTACTAAGACAGTCCTTACTTGCATTCTGAATTGCTTCTTTGAAGCAAAGGATCGAGTGTAGTTTTTCATGTTTGACACAGACCACAATATTCTTCATTAATGGCTTCAAATATGTTTTGGAGCTATAGGCACTGTTCTTAGATGGATTGCCTTCTACCTTATTGATTGTATCCAGCAAATTGTGCTTTGGATAAGTTGATAAACTCGTCAGTTTATACTGCATGTGGGGCCCACAAAGTTCAATTTAAGCCCATTATTCGCATCGTCTTCAGTACCTTTGTTTTGCTGATGTTTCTCCACTTTGTCTCCCCCACATGACATATTGTTTTCTGCTGTAGATTCACCAAGCAATAACCTGGGGTTCACTGGATGATGGCTGACCATGTGTAGCTGAACATGTCTGGTGCTATGGCTGTCCATGACACCTTGAGGGATTCTAAGCGTACAACCTTTGATCTTGTTTTTTTAGAGGTGTTATACTGGCATTTGCGAGGAAGGTGAAAAATCTTAGTGTGATTTTTTTTTCATTACCTAGGGATACTTTTGAGACAAATTGTCATCTGTCATGATGAACTTTTTTATGTTCAAAGCATTTCCTGCATCAAGCATCTCTTTACTGTTAAGGGCCTCTCACTGGTGGTACATGCCTTTGTCTCCTTTCAATTTGGCTATTGAACTCCCTTTACCTTGAGCTTCCTGATTGTGATCTGGATTAACTGCAGCTTCAGAACCCCACAGCTAGGATACTTGTTGGTACTTCTCATTACCATCACATTACTCCCATTCTACAGAGTTTGTACTTGATGGTACTTCTCATTACCGTCACATTACTCCCATTCTACAGAGTCTGTACTTGTTGGTACTTCTCATTACCATCACATTACTCCCATTCTACAGAGTCTGTACTTGTTGGTACTTCTCATTACTGTCACATTACTCCCATTCTACAGAGTCTGTACTTGTTGGTACTTCTCATTACTGTCACATTACTCCCATTCTACAGAGTTTTTACTTGATGGTACTTCTCATTACCGTCACATTACTCCCATTCTACAGAGTCTGTACTTGTTGGTACTTCTCATTACCATCACATTACTCCCATTCTACAGAGTCTGTACTTGTTGGTACTTCTCATTACCGTCACATTACTCCCATTCTACAGAGTCTATACTTGTTGGTACTTCTCATTACCGTCACATTACTCCCATTCTACAGAGTCTGTACTTGTTGGTACTTCTCATTACTGCCACATTACTCCCATTCTACAGAGTCTGTACTTGTTGGTACTTCTCATTACTGTCACATTACTCCCATTCTACAGAGTCTGTACTTGTTGGTACTTCTCATTACTGTCACATTACTCCCATTCTACAGAGTTTTTACTTGATGGTACTTCTCATTACCATCACATTACTCCCATTCTACAGAGTCTGTACTTGTTGGTACTTCTCATTACCATCACATTACTCCCATTCTACAGAGTCTGTACTTGTTGGTACTTCTCATTACCGTCACATTACTCCCATTCTACAGAGTCTGTACTTGTTGGTACTTCTCATTACTGTCACATTACTCCCATTCTACAGAGTCTGTACTTGTTGGTACTTCTCATTACCGTCACATTACTCCCATTCTATAGAGTCTATACTTGTTGGTACTTCTCATTGCCATCACATTACTCCCATTCTACAGAATCTGTACTCGTTGGTACTTCTCATTACCGTCACATTACTCCCATTCTACAGAGTTTGTACTTGGCTCTTCTATCATGTATAGTTTCATAGTTTCATAGTTTAGTAGTTTAGTACTAGGCTATCTGCCCTGGGGCATTTGTAAGCCTAGCCATAGTGATGTGGCTTTCGCCACCCCATGAAATGGTACAAAAGTGCACAAAAATGCACAGAATAGATTTAGAATACTGTGCCTCTGTCTAGTAGTGACACAATGAAGGCCCCCTTATATAATAGAATTAGTTTACTGTGCCCCTGTCTAGCAGTGACACAGATGTGACCCCTGGGGTAAACTTACGATCTCCCATCCACTCATCAAGATTTCTCTTGAAGAGAGTCAGTAAGGGGCTCTGCCTAACATGAACTGGGATCTTGTTCCAAAGCATGGGAAGCCTCTGGGTTATGAATCTATCCCTCCAGCATGTCCTATTCATACTTGTGCTGAGGTTTACATCTTTAGCTCTCGTGGTCCTGATGGATTTGGATTTTTTGAGGTTGAGCATGTCCATCAGATCCTGATTGGACATGGCCTTGTACGTCAGGCAGAGATCACCTCTGAGCAGGCGGTATGCTACTGAATAGAGCTGGAGTTTCTTTAGTCTGGCAGAATAAGACATATGTTGGAGACCCTTGATCCTCTTGGTGAGGTAGTTTTGTGGTTTCTCCAGCTGTTGCAAATGCCGGGTGAGGTACATACCAAATGGGGCATTGTACTCAATCATGGGTCTGATGAGGGGGGAGGAGTATAGGGGTACAATGACATCCTTGGATCTGGATGTGAATCCCTTCATGATGAGGTGTGCAAGGTAGAATGTTTTTCTAACCACTTTGGCAACGTGGGTGTCAAATGAGAGGTCGCTGTCGACTTGGGTCCCTAGGTCTCTGATTACTTTTTCCATACTCAGTGGGTTGCTGTCTATGTGATAATTTGTGGGTACTTTGTTTTTCCCAAAGGGGATGACTATACATTTTTTGGCATTTAGTTTAAGGCCGTGACTCCGGCACCAGTTGTCCGTTTCTGTGAGGCCTTTTTGTAGGATGTATGTGTCTGCTGGTTTATCGACTATGGCGCCTAGTTTGCAGTCATCTGCGAACTTTGTCAGCCATAACCCTCCCATGTTTGCTTTAACATCTGAGAAATAATATCACCTTTAAATTCTTAGTGTTGGTTTATTTAGTCTTACATGATATCAGTCCCCCATGATTTAAGGTATACTCGGTCCCCTACTACCACCCCAGCAAACTACTACATTGACATTACACCCACCCCCCGAAGAGGAGACTCTGTAGTCAGGGATTTGGGAATGCATGTAGACAGTGATTTGGAATTTGACCATCATGTGTCTACTGTAGTGAGGAAATCATTCTGTTTGGCACAACTTGTAAGCAGGGGTATTGCATCTAGATCTAAACATGTCATCATTCCATTGTACTCTGCTCTCATAAAACCAGTCATTGAGTACCATGCTCCCTTCAGTATGTATCTTGCCAGGCAAGTGCAAAAACTAGAGAGTCCACAGTGTTTCCTTACTAAAAGAATAAATATTATGGAAACAAGTCCTATGTGGGCAGCCTCAGGGCCTTCACCTTATATTTGGTCTGCTACAGGCTGCCAAGAGGTTACCTATGTCTGGTCTACAAAGCATCTTCTGATCCAGCCTTAATGGACCTGTTGCACATCTGTAAAATAAATAACATTATGAACTCCCAATCCAGGGACCTAACCCTTGGCTGCAACATAAATAGGACATGCTGAAGGGACAGGTATGTGTTTCAGAGGCTCACCCTTTTCTGGAACAGGCTACTAGTCCATGTGAAACAGAGTTCATCCCTGTACTTATTCAAGCAAAACTTGGATCAGTGGGATGGGGAACCATAAATATAACCCTGACCTGGAATCTATGTCTTGGAAAAAGAAAGCTTGTAAATGCTCAGCAAACCATGCCCAGTTATACAGTATATACCATCACAAAACCTTTGGGAAGCAATACCTACCAAACTTTATTAGGAAGCTTGTCTAGGCTTAAAAAGACCCCTTGGGTTGATAACCTAGTATTCTGCTATGATACTGTACAGTTTACATATATGTTTTCTTTTAACAATTTTCATTCACTCTATCATTACATAAATTGCTCACTTCCTGACTTCCCTTAAATTTCACTTATACTCCTGAGCAATATTCTGGATGCCCTGTTCCCACAAATCCCATGTACTTCTATGTAATTTGCTCCTTTCCTTTTCTAAAGATTTCATATCCAGTTCTTTTATCTCCTTTATATTTTTTATCGATCCTGTTTGGCTGCTGTCTCCGGTGTTTACCAGGACAATATGGCTTCTTCTTAGCTTCTTTGAATATGTCTTAGACCATTTTTTAAAAAGACTTTCCTGTTGCTTACTCCACTCTGAGATCCACTATCTCCTTGACACTCAAGTACTTAATTCTTTAAAAATTGACACAAGCTTCCTTTGAACCAGCTTTAATGTAGAATTAAAATGAGTTGCTTGAAAGGCAATCTGATGCTGAGAGATGTTCATCATTCCCACTGCTGCAGTAGCCTTTAAACTATATGGATTGTGTCTTGCTCAAAACACAACAACCGTCCAGCTTCTAGAGGCTCTGGCTTCCTCACACCCCTTAACTCTTAAGTGCTGACTGGGCAGTCCTGCGGATGGAAATCAGCAGTCAGAGTGAAGATCCTTCTATACTTTTTTGCCACCTCATGAAGAAACAGCTCAGAGACTTCACAAGAGCAGCATTCGGACTTTGGCTTCAATTCTGGCAGATAGCCCCTCAGTGGAGAACCCTTCCACAGAAAATATTGTCCTTAAAAACGTGCTATTTATTTTACTAGGGCTTTAAAGTGGTATTGCCCCTTTAAGAAACATAGTATCTTTCCACTATTGGAAGTTTCTGTCAGTGACCGGTATTTTTAACTTTGGCTATGTAGGGGGCTATTTTAGTGAGAAAATGTACTGCTTGTGTAAGCTTTATGTATTTTATTTAAAAATTTAGTATCAAAAAGTGTTCTATTTGGGCAGAAACTATTATGGGGTATGTCAATGCTTGTGCTCACTGTACGACAACTTACCTGACTTTTTTTTTCTCTCAGACTGACTTTTGTGAGAAGGAGTTTCTGACAGGAGTTTAGTGTGCTGCTAATGCATTATTTAGATTAGAGGACTGTGCATGTGAGTGTAAGAGTAAGTGTGCTGCTTCTATACACTATTTGATGCTATAGTGACCATTCCTCATTCCTCATATAAATAACTCACCTCTCTGGCTTCTTCTGGTGTAGTCCTTCCAGACACCATGAACTAGGGAACACCCATTGCTTCCTCGGCTTTTACATTGTCCAAGCCAGGCATGGAAAAAATGTCTCTTCTGGGTCAGGGAGACACTCCAGAGGGAGGCTTCTTGATGTAGCTAGGAAAAGAGACCTCTTAATGGGACAGAAGTACCTTCTCTGACACGGTCATTAGCAATACCTAGGATTGCCACCTGTCAGAAAATTTTCTTGACAATCAGGAAATCAGGGTCTCTGTCAGGGAATCTGGAAATTGGGGTATTTGTCAGGAAATCCAGTTATGGTGAATACGGAAACGATGTTTTGAATCATTCTGAGAGCCAATACATTTCTGAAGTACATTTTTAAAATGCTTAATATTTCACTTCAATTTCCTCTCTGATTCAAGTTCAGTTCCTATCTGAGGTGCCTTCTGTCCAGAATCTCCATAATCCTCCAAGTGTTTATGTGGGATTTCTCTGGGTGCTCTTGTTTACTCCCACATTCCAAAGACATGCAGTAGGTAGACTGGACATTCTAAACTGGACAAAGGTGTGAGGATGCATGGGTGTGTGGTATGGAAGTACAACCTGCTGCAGGGCTGGCCAACAGGTGGTGGGAACATTGACTCTTGATGATTATTACTGTTGCTGTGATACCCCAACCCAATGTGTAAAAAAAACAGAGTTTTAGATAGATGGATTCATATGCAGTGTAAAAACAACCATTGCTATAGCTTATCCTTGTATATGTGTATATATATATATATATATATATATATATATATATATATATATATATATATATATGTGTGTGTGTGTGTGTGTGTGTGTGTGTTGAGGGAGGTTGAAGTGTATATAAGTGTAATACAAGAGCAACAAGTTGGCCATAGTTTCTCACAGTTTCAAAATGATACTACTTGTGCATACATTTTGCGAGTAATATGTAATTAAAAGCAAATGCTAATGTTTAGCTTTGACATACACACTAGTTATTTATTATATCACTTTGCACCCAGCGTTATTACTGCAGATAGTATTTCCCTCTGTAGGGAGACAGAGAGTTTACATTTTCCATATTTGCACAATTTCAGAAGCACATGTATATACACATACACACACACACACACACACACACACACACACACACACACACACACACACACACACACACACACACACACACACACACACCTACCTTGCTTACAGTCAGGTAATAGATGATGCCTGCCAAATGAACAATAGTTTGAAAACTCATTTTGATTAGTAATCTTCTCATCTGAAGCAGCAAATAATTTAATTCTGCACTCAGGTTGACACTGTCATCACTAGCCTTCCTAACAATACCTTTGAGTCTCTTGCATTGATTTACAACTATACAACTCCCGCCTTAGTGTAATAATGTCTGTGCTTTATGAATGGGAGTTAATCATACCTCTCAGCTTCTTAGAATAAAAAAATCTGGACAAAGCCCATATATCTCAGATTCATAGACCAAGAAATCTGGACAAAGCCACAAATAATGGGGGGAACAAAGGCCCAAAAATATCGCTCTTACAAACTTAGAAAGTTGATAGAATAACAGATTTTGCATTAGCATGAATTTTCTGAAGGGTATTAAGTCTGAAAATCAAATGTCTGCCACTATTTTCTGACTCCAGTCCTCAGTGCTTTGCCAGTAATTTGCCAGAAAACTACAATTTTATGAGAAATGGACCAAAATTATGAGTCAAAAATCTGGACATTTGAGAGCTATAGTTCTTTTGTGTTTTGACCCTATATGTAGTAACTCAGCTAGGGTTGTATTTAGCTTTGCTAGTAAAGGCTGAGCTGGTTCCTAACAACTTTAGTGTCTTATAAATGGGAATATGTTTGATACAAGTTTGAATGCTAATATAACTAAAACAGTATTGTTCTGGTTATATTTTGTGTTGTTTAATATTTTGTCTGTTCATGAGATCATACGATCATAGGATCATAGGAGATTACTAGGCTAATGGCCCTGGGGCCCTTACAAGCCTAGCCAAGAGTTTATCTGCAAAAAGAAACCTCAGTCAGCACCTGTTGTCCCTTTCAGTGAGGGACACAGGTGAAACCCCCAGGACAAATTTGTGGTTTCCCATCCACTCATCAAGGTTGCGCTTGAAGAGGGTCAGCAAGGTACTCTATTTGACGTGTATGGGAAGTCTATTCCAGAGACTGGGCAGCCTCAGAGACAAACCTGTCTCTCCAGCAGGTTTTGTTGATGTCGTATATTAGATTCAGGCCTTTCGAATGAGTGATGCACGAGGAGTTAGACCTATAGATATGGGGCATCTCTAGTAGGGCAGCATCTGAGATTGCCTTGTAGGTGAGACACAGATTACCTATGAGCAACCTGTATGATATTGAGTAGAGTGATAGTGATTTGAGCCTGTCCACATAGGACAGGTGTTGGAGGCCATAGATTCTCTTTGTGAGGTATTTCTGTGACTTTTCCAGTTTGTGCAGATGTTTGGAGAGGTACACGCCAAATGGGGCATCATACTCAATTATTGGTCTAATGAGGGAGGAGTAAAGAAAGGTAATAACCTCCTTTTTTCTGGATGCAATCCCTTTACTTATGAGATGAATCAAGTAAAAGACTTTTCTGACCACTGCCGTTACATGATGGTCGAATGTGAGATTGTTATCAACCTGAGTATCCAGGTCTCTCACCACAGGTTGTGTGTTTAGGGGGTTGCCGTTGATGTGGTAATCAGTAGGGGCCATGTTTCTGCCGAACGGTATGATGCATTTTTTTGCATTTAGCTTGAGGCCATGACTTTGGCACAAGATTTTAGTTGCTGTGAGACCCTCTTGCAGTATGTTAACATCATTTGTAGAGTCAGTGACAGCACCCAACTTACAGTTGTCCACAAACTTGGTCAGCCACATCTTTGCCTGGACCTCCAAGAAGTAGATGCCGAACAGTAGGGGTCCCAGGACAGATCCCCGGGGAACTCCACTAGTGACAGGTCTGCTATCGGAGGTGGAGCCACTTATTTTGACCTTGAGGATCCTGTCAGTGAGCCAGTTGGCTACCCACCTGATGAGATGGGGATTTACACCAAGTTGTATTAGCTTTTCGATGATGCCAGAGTGTAGGATTGTGTCAAAGGCCTTGGCCAAGTCAAGGTAAGCTGTATGTATTGGCTTTGCTTTCATCCTTGGTGACAGTCTCAAAGAAATCAACCAGGTTCAACAGGCATGATCAGCCCTCGACGAATCCAAACTGGATGGGATCAAATGTTTGGAGAATGCCTATGTCCTTGTTTAAGAGATCCATAATAATACGCTCCATGGCTTTACAGATCAGACTTCTCAAGCTAATGGGACAATAGATTCCAGGGTCAGTAGTGGCACCACCTTTGTGCAAGGGGATGATAATGGTGGTTCTCCACTCTGCTGGGATGAAGCTTGTACTTAGGCTGTGGTTGAATAGGGTGCTCAATGGCAAAGCCAGTTCTTGCTGGAGATGGCACAGAATACAGCCTTGGATACTATCAGGTCCCATGGAAGCTATGTTTTTTACCTTGGACATGGCCTTTAACACTTGATCTACTGAGATGTGAGGTCTGGGACAAGTATTGGGGATGTTAAAGGGCCTTTGGGAGGGACAGGGAGGTGAAGTTTGCACTGAACCTATCTGCTAGCAGGTTGGCTAAGTCAACAGGATCAGTGTAGGTGATACTGTTAGGTACTAATTCTGAACAAACCTGGGCTTTGCCATGGTGGCTCCTGACGTAACTGAAGAAGGCTTTGTGTTTTCCTTTTGTTTGGAAGCTAGTTTTGATTCATAGTTGGCTTTGCAGGTTTTTACTAGTAATGTAATTTGCTTGTTAAGGCTAAGGAGGGAGTTTTTCCAATTTGGAATTTGTTCCCTTTTGCCCTTGGACAACAGTTTCTTCCTTTTGTTGTAAAGTCTGTTGATGTCCACAAAACAGGTTTGTGTTTCCTTGAGGAGCAGGTTTTAGTTCTGTTGGGTATAGCTGAGTCCATGCAGTTGTACAGGTGATTGTAAACTGCATTAGCATACTGTTTAGCACAGTTGTCTGCATCCTCTGAGGGGGGTGGTAGTGTGAAGCTACAGATATCCTCCCTTAGGAGGTTGTAATCAGCTTTGGAGAAGAATTTTGGGTTGATTATGACTGGGGGAGGGATCGGGTTAGATAGAAACTTTGAACGAGACAGTCCAATGATCTGATCTCACCAGGGAAGAACATACTATGGGAGTGGTGGAGTTGTCTCCCATGTTGGTGAGAACCAAGTCCAGAATGTTACTTCCCCTTGTGGGGGATGAGACGAGCTGGTCTACTGCATTAGAATTGATGAAGTCAATCACTGAGTGAGTGAAGTAGTGCAGGAATAGTTTACCCAGTCTATCATGGGGTAGTTAAAGTCAGCAAGGATCAGCATGTTGGGGGTGTACCTTGATGAAGTTAAGTAGATCTAGGTAAGAGGAGTGGGTGTCCTGAGTCATGGAGGAGGATCTATAGCTGGCTATAACTTGGATGAGTGTCTTGCCAACTGTCAGTTGCACATGGTGTAGTTCCAGTGCATCATGCTGGCAAACCAGTCTGGAGGTGTGCCTGTCCTTAATGAAGATAGAGACTCCACCACCCTTAGTGTTCCCCACTTCATTTTCTGGTTGGAATTTGTGGAATGATGTATAGCCTGGTAAGACAGGGGTGCACTTTGCAGTCCTGAACCAAGTTATTGTGACTACATAGACATTTGCATCTTCCAGTGCAAGGAGAGCCTCCAGTGAGTGCATGTTCAGGTTTAAAGCTCCTAGTGTTAAGCAGCATGACCTTCAATTTCCTTTTTGACAGATCTTTTATGTTGGAAGATTTGTCTTTAGGACATTGCCTAAAAAAGGCACAATGGGGGAGGTGAGAGCCTTGGCTAGGATCTGGAATCCCAGTGGTGACAGGTGTAGCCCATCTCTGGCAAAGCATTGAGACCTGTCACCCATGTCACCCCAGGCAGACAGATACTGGATCCCCTTGGAATGATACCAGAAACTAAGCCAAATGTTAAAGTCAATTATTTTTTTTTAGTACTGTGGTAACATTCTTGGTGAAGGTAGGATTCTGCCTAGGGCTAGGGTCATACCTGCCTGGGACACATACTCTGAGAGCTCAATCATGTTTCTCTTCATATAGCCCAGGGAGGTACATCTCAAGTAATTCACACCAACATGGACAATGACAGAGTCATACTTGTACTTGTTCTGGAGAGACTTAAGTGCGTGCGTGATGTGGCAGATTCTGGCACCAGACAGACAACGGACCATGACCTTCTCCTTGTCGAGCCTGATGAGGGGGACATCGGTGTGTCACAACTGAATTGCCAATGACTAGTATGTTTGGTTTATTGTTATGCCTTGTGGGCTGTGATGGTTTATTGTTTTGCCTCATTAGCTGTGTTTGTGAGACACCGGTGTGTTGTCTGCTGTATGTGATGTGTTTGTTGTTGTATGTGGAATGATTGTGAGTGTGTTTTGAAGGTCTCTGCTGTTTAGATAAGTTTTTATTGAGGACTTCTATATAGGTGTGTGTGTGTGCCATGTTTGGCTATGTTATGTAAGTGGTGTGGTGTTTGTGCTGGCAATCTCCTCTTTCTCAGGAGTACTGATTGTGGCATGAGAGAGCATGGATTCCAGGTTACTGATGTACATGAATTTTTCGCAATTAGAAGAATTATGTGCTAGGGGAAGAGGATTGTCAGTAAACATGAGGCAGTTGCTACACTGTCTCAGTATGCCTATGTTGACAAAGCTGGCAGGAGAAACTGAGGGGAATTGTGCAGACATAGTGTTCCAAATACTTTGGTGGACTTATGGAGAGAGAGTTTTGATAAGGGTTTGTCCACAAGAGTGTAGGCCACAAAAACCTTCTTAAATGTAAAGTAACTGGTCTGAAGCACAAGTGCTAAAACCAAAACTAAGATGCTTAGAATAACAGATAAAGTTAATCAGACTACTAACAATCAGTAATAAATGCAGCAGAATAAAAGCACATGAACTCTTAAGAGCACACAGCAAAAATAAGGTGATAAAGTAAGAAGAACAAAATTACAGTAAAAGCAGGTGATTAAAGTGTAATTTTTTTATCAAATGGAGAGTAAGGAAATAGAATAGTTCAAGATTAAGAAACTATGGGGGTTGACCTTCCCAAATGCTCTCTTTGTACTCAGTAGACTGAGCTGATGAGATGGGACAGGGAGGAGTGTCCAAAATCAAAGAAGCAAGGGGGTAGTCCTTCCCAAATGATCTCACTGTACTCAGCTGAGTGAGCAAATGAGATGGGAATGAGAGGAGTGACCAAAATCAATTTTACAGCAGGGGCAGGCAATTTCAAACCCACCAAGTCTAAGAGTACAACAACACTTGGGTGGGATGGCAGGAAAAACAAACAAAGCAGACAGAAGAAGCCAGCAATAAACAATGAATCAACTATATAAATGCAGTACAGTGTAAAGCAAGTGCAGAAAAGTATACTTATCAGTTTGGTATCTCAGATGGTTATAGAGTCACTGTCCAACACAGCCAGGTAGTTAGCTCTGCAATATTAGCTCTGTACAATTTCACAGAGTGTACATCTTTGTACTAGAAGTACAACACAGAAAATAATCCACAGGCAATCAGATAAACACAGATGTGTTGGCCAATACCTAACAACTTAGGTGGGCTGACACATCAATTTGCCTTTGAATGTTGGTATCTCACAATCCCACTGGACTGGGAAGAGTTACACAATGATGTATGCAAATTTTATGTTAATCACCATCCAGATTATTTGTCAGTTGTACCTAATTTTCATGGGCCTTTGTCCAGATATTTGATATTTCCAGGTTGAGAGGTATGACTTTTAATCATAAGAAAAAGTGCACTGGCTCTCTTCAATTAAAAGCAGATAGTACTCTGTTCTATTTACTACATTGAAGCATTAAGGCTGCTAGGGGGGGTTGTTACCTCTTATTCACTTCCCATAATTTCAAACTTAATCTTTTCATTGAACTGCTTGCCATTGCAACTTTAAATTTTGCATTTCCCTCAGCAAGGAATACCAGAATTCTCAAGATTAACTGCTTGCACCCTTGGACAGCTTGTCTCCATGGAAATGTAGTAATATAGACATTCACCCTGTGAAATAAAAAAATAAAATATCCTAATTCTACATATAATATAATCGGTGCACTTTTGTACCCCCACACCAGCAGCCCAAGATCACAACTCATGAACATTAAATTTGCTTTTGTCCAGCCTTTTTCTCTTGTTTTACGGTAAAACCTATATTTCTTACAACTAAAAAAGTACTTGTTTACTTTATTATCTTTAACACTTACAAGAGTCACTGAAAATATCCTCCCAATATTTAAAATACCCGACTACACACTACACAAAACTGTTTTACTGTATGTATAATGTAGTTTATATCATGAAATGTTGTATACAAATACTAATAAAAACTAAAATTGTTTTACTTACAGTTATAGTTTTCTCCCTTTCAGTGCTCTTCTAAACATTAATAATATAAAGTGGTGTATATGCTTTACAGTCTACCCACAAGTTTAACAAAGTCAACAAAAGTCCAATGTTTTTCACCCACTTTTTGTTGCAAAAAACATATTTCAGAAATGTGATAATATACTTCATAGTCTTCCATTTATTCCCTAATTTCAGAGTTGCTGGTCTTCTTCCTGTTCATCTCCCTCTCCCAAAACCAGACTCTGGTCCAAGTCCAAAGTATTGCTGACTTTTCTAGTCAACTCTTGTGCTATTTCCTGTCTTCAAGCATTTTCCTTTGGGACACCTGAAAAGATTTTACTTGTCAAGTCTCTTTACCATCAAAAGACAGCAGAGTCCGCTTCTGCTTCCTGACTTGCTTTTTCTGGATAATTTTTTGTTTATTTCCTCATTAGCCTGTTCTGCATCAAAAATATTTTGATCCTCTAGGAAAAAACACATTGAAGACAGCTGGGTACAGCAGCTTGAATTTCACACCAGCCTCTTTACATTCCCTGATTGCTGAGATAAATTTGTTTCTCTTCTGCCTGGCTTACAGTGAATAAACATTTTCTACAAGCATTGTGCTGTCTCCACTTTTTAATACTTAGCCTTTTTGCCACAAGTTTGTCAGGATCAACTCTTTCTGCTAGTATGATTGCATCTTTACTAATATAGAGCTTGGCTGCTTTCTCATGGCCAGTTTGGAGCATACAGTAGTCATGCCCTTTCAATTAATTAATTCTACTGTGGAACACCAGTCAATTTTTTTTATTTGTGTCTTTATAAAACTAATGTAGTCTGCTCCTTCCAGTTTCTCTGGTACAGCAGAAAATCTCAGGTTGTCTCTGCATACTCTGTCTTCTAATTCTACTATTTGTAAACAGTTTTTTTTAAGAAACTTTGTATTCAACCAGCTTTTTCTTCATGCCACCCTCTGATTGTTGCAGTTTTATCAGTTTATCTGAATGACTAATTAATTAATCTTCTATTTTTTGAGCCTTTTGTTGTTTGAATTGATATATTCCTTCATTCCTTCAATGTTTCATTTATTTTTATTTATTTTTATCACGTCTGAGTACATTTGATTTATATTTTCCTCAATTACTGGAAACCATCTCTTAAATTAAAGCTTAAGCTTGAAAATGCTTTTTTGAACAGCTGCAGAATCTTCCCCAGATGCTGTTTTCTCGTCACCTTTTCTGGCTGATTTTCTTTCAGGTTTTCCAAATTTCTCCTTTGCTGGTGTCCTGGCAGTGTATTTACTAGCCATTTAACTAAATAACATTTTCAATGGCACTCCTTTTTCTCAGTTTCTGTTTTCATACTGGGAGAGCTGAAATTATACTGTTGATCAGTGTGCAGCCATCTTGTAAGTTGTGCAATACTGATCCTTAGCAACAATCTGCTAAGTCAAGTAGGGTCCGAATGGAAAATCAAAAAGATGATGTCAGCAAGCAAAGGAGAGTAGTGTTGCTGAAATTGAATTCATCCTCAAGTCTTTGTGAGTACCTTTACAAGGAGAACCCTGTTTTTCACAAAATCTCACCAAGATGACAGTGATATATAGACTGTATTTTATATAGCATATATCATGGTCAAAAATTAAAAAGGATAGCTGGGTGCACAAGACCCAAGATAAAAAGTGACCAGTCCTGGTAGATGGACTGGTGGTAGGATTGGAAAAAAATGACAGTGTGGAATCCTCAAAATAAGGAAACATTCCTACAATGGGGTTAGGCCAGATCCAGGTTGAGGATGCCCCCCCCCCATTGTAGAAGGAAGCAGCAGTCCACCAAATCACAAAATCTGATAGGCCAAAGAAGAGCCATAAAGATGATAGAGTGGACTGTTGAGGATAAGAAACAAATTATGGAGTGTTACTATTATGCAAAAAGCCCAGAATTTCCAGATACAAGATATAAAAAAAGATTAAGAGAAATTAGAGGAAAGAAAAATACTTCCACAAGAAAAAACTGTCAGAAGCCTTAAATAAAAAATTGTGTCATTAATACAACAGATTTGCGAAAACATTATATAGACCACAAAGAAGAAATGTAGAAAAGAAGATTAGTAAAGTAGAACTTAAAAAATAGAAGCTGAAGTTATGGAGTGCCCGTGAAGTGAAGGATTTAGACTAGAAGGTCTAACACAGGTTACATCACAGCCTGATGGAACAAGTCCCCAAAGTAAGGTGGAACAGGAAGATCAGGAGACATCTGAAGAAGAAATATGGACATGGTAAAGAAATTGTGATTTAATATGGTGTAATATTTATGCAAAGGAGAAAGCAAAACTAATCAATACAAAGAGCAGCACCAAAGATATTTGAAGAGAAATACAGGCAAAGGAATCCAGACATGGAAAATTGTACAATACAAAAAATAGGAAGACAAAGAGGAAAAGTAGAAAAGGAGATCAGTAATGGAGAGTTAAAGAAAGAGAAACTGAGGTTATGGAGTACCTGTCAAATGAAGGATTTAGTGTAGAAAATCTATCTCAGAAAGCACCACAACATGATAGAGCAATAGACATCCAAATTGAGGAGAAACCAGTGGAACAGGAAGCAACTGGTCAGTTGCCATATGAAGATATTTTGGAACCTTCCACAGGAAACCAGTATAAATGTTCACTTGAAGCTGGACAGCAAGGGAAGGAACTGGAAACTGTGGCAAGTCTGGAGCAGTTAATGTTGATGAGTGATAGACCAGTGAGTCCCCATATGACAGAACAACAGATGACACAGGATGAAATTGAATAGAATGTGCCACAGGAAGAAACTATAGAACTTTCTACAGAATGCCCCCAGAAAATGGAGAACAAAAAAATGTGCCCTCAGTTTAGAAGAAAATGAGCTAAGAGAATAGTTGCTTGATTTAATAGAGATAGATAGACATACAGTGGATAAAAAAGTGTACACACACCCCCCCTGTTAAAATGCCAGGTTTATGTGATATAAAAAAATGAGACCACAATAAATAATTTCAAAACTTTTCTCACCTTTATTGTGACCTATAACCTGTACAATTCAATTGAAAAACAAACAAATCTATTAGGGGAAAAAATATAAAAAATAAAAAAAGTACAATACGCTGGTTGCATACGTGTGCACATCCTTAAACTAATACTTTGTTGTGTGTGCACACCCTTAAACTAATACTTTGTTGAAGCACCTTTTGATTTAATTACAGCATTCAGTCTTCTTGGGTACACACCTGCCATCAAGTAAAGAGATTCTGATTAACCCCAAATAAAGTTCAGCAGTCCTAGTAGGATTTTCCTGACATTTACTCAGTTGCCTGCTACAGCAAACGTCATGGCTCGCAGATACCTTACAAAGCATCAAAGGGATCTCATTGTTGAAAGGTATCAGTCAGTAGAAAGGTACAAAAAATTTTCACAGCATTAGATATATCATGGAACACAGTGAAGACAGTCATCAAAACGTGGAGAAAATATGGGACAACAGTGACGTTGCAAAGAACTGGACGTCCCTCCAACAGTGATGAAAAGACAAGACAAAAACTGGTCAGGGAGGCTGCCAAGAGACCTACAGCAACATTGAAGGATTGCAGGAATTTCTGGCAAGTACTGGTTGTGTACTACATGTGACAACAATATCCTGTATTCTCCATATGTCTGGACTATGGGATAGGGTTGGAAGAAAGCAGCATTTTCTTAGACAGAAAAACATCCAGGCCTAGATAAAATTGCAAAACAATACATCACGTCTCCCAAAAAGCATGTGGGAAAATGTGTTATGGTCTGATGAGACCAAGGTTGAACTTTCTGGTCACAATTCCAAAAGGTACGTTTGGTGAAAAAACAACACTTTGCATCACCAAAAGTACACCATCCCCATGGTGAAGCATGGTGGTGGCAGTATCATGCTTTGGGGTTGCTTTACTTCAGCAGGAACTGGGGCTTTAATCAAGGTGGAGAGAATTATGAACAGTTCCAAATACCAGTCACTTTTGGCCCAAAACCTTCAGGCATCTGCTAGAAAGCTGAAGATAAAGAGGAATTTCACCTTTCAACATGACAATGACCCCAAGCATGCATCCAAATCAACAAAAGAATGGCTTCACCAGAAGAAAATTAAAGTTTTGGAATAGCCCAGCCAGAGCCCAAACTTAAATCCAATAGAAAATCTGTGGAATGACCTGAAGAGGGCTGTGCACAAAAGATGCCCTTGCAATCTGACAGATTTTGAGTGGATTTGCAAGGGAAAAGTGGGCAAATATTTCCAATTCAAGATATGCCATGCTGATAGGTTCCTACCCAAGAAGACTGAATGCTGTAATTAAATCAAAAAGTACTTCAACAAAGTATTAGCTTAAGGTTGTGCACACACAACAAAGTATTAGTTTAAGGGTGTGCACACTTATGCAACCAGCTAATTGTATGTTTTTTATTTTTTATATTGTTCCCCTACAAGATGTGTTTGTTTTTCAATTGAATCGTACAGGCTATATATGTTGCATTAAAGGTGGGAAAAGTTTTGAAATGATTTATTGTGGTCTCATTTTTTTATATCACAAAAAACTGGCATTTTAACAGGGGTGTGTACACTTTTTATATCCATTGTATTAAGATCAATGAAAGAAATAGACTGAAAAAGGTCAATAAAACCCAAAAAGTCAGACGTTTGATAAAATAAATGACCACACTAATTAGGACTGTCCATAGAGATCCATGAGATATAACAGAAATGAACAGGATATATTATTGTGCAGCTAAATCAATAACAGATAAAATTCTACCACAAGAAGAACACAGGGTAGTAAGGGAGAGCATGGGGAAAAATTGAATACCATCATGGAAGTATCGAATAGAGAAAACTATAAAGCAGTTAAGACAAGAAGTGTCACTGTTAGAGGAGAATAGAAGAGGGAACAGAGCAACAAAAATTCTCAGAAAGATAGATGTGATAACAGCAATACGCAATATTATAACGGATCAGGATCTATCATGCACTATCGCAAATAATAAACTAAAAATATCAGCACAGGCAGAAAAACTTTGAAGGTACACAAATAAATATAAAGGAAAACTACAAAATAAGCAATTTATTGATGACCCAAAACATTTCATAGAGAATTGGGAAACAATGTAAAAGGAATTGAAAGACCATCCAAAAAGAAAAAATAGATACATTTTGGAAAAGTATTTATGAAGATCCCAAAGATGCTTAGTGGATAGAAGTAAAAGAAAGTATAAGAAGCTTAAAGGTACAAGATATGAAATGGGATGAAGTAACAGGCAGAGAGAGTGAAACAAAGTTAAGAAAAGTCTCCAACTGGAAAACAGCCAGCCCAGATGTGGTACCTAACTTCTGGTTAAAGGTATTAACATCTTTGCAGGAAGGTTTAGTCATGAGTAAGAACTATTTATATGCGTATCCTGAAAAGACACCAACCTGGCTAACAACAGGAAAAACAATGCTCCTACTTAAGGGTGAATCTGCAAGTTATTCTAAAAATTATAGGTCAATAACTTGCCTTCCAATGATGTATAAACTATAGACGGGAAATAATGCTGACAAAGTTTATAGTCATTTAGAAGAAAATTCAATCATGGCAATAGAACAAAAGGGTAATAAAATAAAGTCATATTGAACAAAGGATCATCTGGTGCTAAATAAAGTCATAATGGTGAACTGTAAAAAGAGGAAAAATCTAAGTATGGCATGGACTGACTGCAAAAAGGCTATTTGATAGTATGCCACATTCATGGATAAAAGAGTGCATAAAAATGTGTAAGATACATCCTACACTGATCAATTACATTACAGTGACCATGAAACAGTGGGAGACCACTTTGCAATTAAGCCATGATAAAGGACAAATTATTATTCCAGGGATAAAAATTCAAAGGGGAATATTCCAGGGTGATTCCCTGTCACTGCTGCTATTCTGTCTTGCCCTTAACCCATTAAGCTGTCTAATTAACAGCTTAGGCCATGGCTATAACATAGCTTCTAGAAAACAAGAAAGTGTAAAGACCTCTCATCTTCTCTGTCAATGATTTAAAACTGTATAGCTCATCAGACGAGGAACTGAAAGAACAACTACAAGTAGTCAAAACTTTTTCAGATAATACAAGAATGTCATTTGGTATTGATAAATGTGCAAAAGCAACCTTTAAAGCAGGAAAACTGCAGCACTAAGAAAATCAGTTTGGGACAAGAATGTGATATAAAAGAACTTGAGCAAGAGGGGGTGTATAAACATTTGGGAACTGATGAAGGATCAGTAATAAAACATAAAAGAGGACCAGGTTTTACCCAATCGAAGGTAAACCGACACAGCCTTATATACAGTATATTTTTTTATTATTTTCTTGGGAAAGAGTAACATATATAATCAGGCATCATAGGTAGGGACAAACCTGTTCACTTTTTGGTCCTTTTCTGTTGACAAATTCCATGTTTTTCTGCTTCTGCACACTGGAGATCAAATAGTCTGGAGATTTTCACTTTGTTTTCTCAGATTAGCTTCACTTTATTACATCAATAGGTAGGACTTCGGCTGGGTTATTAACCTGCAAACCCTGTATTTCTTAGAAAGACTGTAATCCCTCTTAAAAGAATGCTTGACTTCCTTCAGTGGATACCTCTGATTTTAGTCACTCACTTGATCTGTGCTCTTTTGGTAGCTAGGTAACTGGTCTGGACTAACAGCAGCCTGTTCTCAGCCAAGACATGGGATATGAAAAAAAAAAAATAATGGAACATTTCTACATCATCCAGAAAAGGGAACAGAAAGTTTAAAAAAATACATCATGCAACAGTTAGAGACACCAAAATATTAAAACTAAGCATTCATTCAGCTATTTCCAAGTGATAATAAAGCTGATTTGACCCACTAAAAGGAATGAATACACTAAGTATTACATGTACTGCAGTGAGCCCTCACTTATGTTTTCGTATTGCCTCCTCCAGCGGCAGTCTGTAAGTCATAAACCATAAACAAGAATCTGGAAACAATGCTGTGATTCAAGGGCCATTGCACTGCACCGCAGTGACTACAAAGATAAAGAAACAGTGAAGAGGTACAGCATACCACATGTCTTACAGAAATCCCTGTAAAAGGAAACACTTTCATTTTCATCACCTACTCCAGTTACAGTGTCCTAATTTCCATAGGGATTCTTATGATTTTTAGGATTAGAAAAGAAGGCTGTTGGCTTACAAGGATAAAGCAGGCACTGTAAACATATGCCTGGCATAAACACAAAATTTGTTGTGCGTCATTGTGGACATGAAAAGCAAACAAAAAAAAAATGGAAGCAGCCCAAGTGTCACGCCTTCTCTTAGCCAATAGTTATAGGGCTGCTCAGTGTTTGCTTTTTGTTTCCCTCAGTACAACCAGGGAGCTTTTAACCCCCTCACAGCACTACAGAAAGAGCTACAAGAGCTTCAGTTGTGGATATTGTCTGAATGAAGTCCACTGAAATCACATGTCTATGAAAATGTATTGAGTCACAGATATAAATAAACTGGGACATTTTTTCTGCATTTTCTCCCTTTCCTTCACATTCTTTCTTAGACTGTCTTAATGTTGTCTTTTGTACTGAGGTTTGGCATCTGATGAGTGAGCGAATATTTCCTCTGGTGATTACTGGTTATTATAGCAATAACCCATGCCTGGGTGTGGGTAATGCTGGATTTACCCATAGTTGGAGTGGCCAAACAAAGCCAACCGTGGGTAAAGCCAGCATTACCCACACCCAGAAGTGGGTTATTGCTATTATACAATGACATTATTTAAGAAAAAAAAATAACTTTTCTTAAATAATGGCATTGTATAATTCCTCCTTGCTGCCCTTCCGCAGCTGTCTGGTATTCTGCAGCAGTTCTGATGTACTGCGCATGCGTATGCCTACGCAGTACATCAGAGCTGTGGACAAAAGCAACAGAGAAAGCAAGATCTCCGTTACTTTTTACAAACTGTTTCGCTATGTTAAATGGGTTTAACATAGCGAGACAGCTTTAAAAAAAGCAACGGAGAATCACCGTTGCTTTTTTTAAAGCTGTCTCACTATGTTAAACTTGTTTAACATAGCGAGACAGTGTGAAGCAATGGAGATCTTGCGTTCTCCATTGCTGTAAAAAAAGGGTTATAGTAATGGAAAAAGTCCTGGCGACCGGACCTTTTTCCATTACTATAACTCTGATTTACAACGTGCATGCTGACCAATCAGCGTGCATGTTTATGAATGTTAATGGGGGGGGGTCGTTGTATAATTGCTAATACTACATACTATAATATATGAATAATATGGAAGAGTCATAACAATGCCACCTGATAACACATTCTCTACAAGGCCTTGAGAATGTCATAACAGAAAACACTTCACTGTCATTGGAAAGAGTAAGTTGTACCTAATCAATATTTTTGCACCTCAGACACTGACTGTATAGATGATTAGTACCTACCATCCAGTCATCTGTCTATCCATTTCATGAATGTGGCAATAGGAAATGTTCAGCATGGGTGAAGATCTAACCATATAAGGAACTTACATAAAAAAGAGAGGAACTTGACAGAGAAAGTGCCTAAAATGGTGGGCATCACAGAAAATGAAATGTGAAATACAAATTATGGACATTATCAAAATATTGACACCTAAACCACTGTTGCTGAAAGGGCTTCAAAGTGATTTGGAGTACATTCCTTTCTTTCTGCATCAGTGGCATATGACTCCACTGCTTTGACGAATATGCAGTCTAGTGCTAAAATAGTTGCATCTGTAACCAGTAGAAATGAGACTTTGTTGGGCATTCTAAATTGCCTGCAGCTTAAAAAGCAACCACTTGTAATTCATTTCTTAAAAATGTAAATAGTTGTCTTTTCACTTTCAGCAAACCTGAGTATGACAATGTTATTAGGCTGCATGTGGAGTTAGTCATCATTTTACTCCCATGGATTTAGTAATCTTATCCTTTGTGGCTCAGGCCACTCATGGAGAGATCTCAACAGCATTTTTATTTTTTTTGGATTACATATTTCACTGCAGTTTTTGAGTAACAAACTTTCTGGGACACAGACTTTAGCCTAGAAAGCTCTTAGCACTAATATGTGAGGGAGTTCTCTTACAGTTCAGCAGCCATCGTGTTAATGTAAGCTCAGTAGGTGATCTCATAAACTCTTGGATAACTCTGTATGATTATCCTCTTAGCTTTAAAGGGAAAGGGTGTCTAACGTCTCAGTTATTCTTAATATTAGCATTATACTTCTCCAGCTGTTACATCTCCCAGGTTATCTGTTGACTGTTTTATCATTGCATGACTAGCTATTTACTAGGTTCTCACAATTTTGTGCTCTAGACAGACACTGTTTTCTCTTTTTCTCTATCTTAGTTGTTTCTGGTGAAACACATGGCCTTCCCCTCTTCATAATAAAAAGGGAGCTTTAGCCCACTGTTACTCCTTATCTCATACTGGGAAGCCTGTATTCATTTGAGGTGATGATGATGATAGGCCTGGCAGGTATTGAAACATGTGACTCCTCCTCTTTGTTATAAATTAGAGTTGTGACAAACTCAGAGGTGCTGGAACCACGTGGAGGGTGAACACCCACTCTGCTTTCCACAGCATCATGGACTTTGCTCTCAGCTAACTTGTTGGCTGAAAAATATTCAACTATAATAGCAGTAAATAAAGGAACAGGCTTGATTTCAATAAAACAAGCTGGTCTCCTAATTTTCTGCTACAGTAGTTGAATAAGTATTTACAATCTAGAAAACAAAATGGGAAACTTGCACCTTTGGAACTGCCTGCAGCTGCATCTTATTGGCTGGCTGGGTAGATGCGTATGCTGTGCTAACATCATGACTGGTTGTAAGGTAAAAAAAAAAAAAGATCTTCATGGAGAATGTGCACTTTTCAACTGATTTTTGCAGGATATCCCTGATGTTGTGTCATATTTTTCTCGTCTCTCATAAAATTTTCAGAAGGTAACTAAAGATTGTAGTCAGTCAGAAGCATATCTCGTACAATTAGCAGGTGTGACTCCCTCAGCACATCACTGTAATAAGCCATAAGTGAATAAAAAAATATATATGTTCCTTCTACTGGAACACCAACCAGATAGTCAGATGGATGACACCACACCCACTCCCTCCAGTTCCAGCCATTCAGGTACCATTTCTTTCTGTGCCCTGTCCCCAACCCTCCTTTTAACATATTTTATTTAAAAAAAGCATTTCTTCTGTTAAACTGTAACAAACTGTTTGCTACTAATGTAGCAAACAGTTGCTACAGGTTATACCTACTTGCACTAAACGCTTCAGTGCTCATGTTTCAGTTTTAAAAAAAATATATTTTTAAACTGTAGCAAACATTTGCTACAGATTATGCCTTCTTGCACAGAGAGCTACAGAGTTCATGTTTATTTTAAGAAAATATTATTAAACTGTAGCAAACTGCTTGCTACAAATGTAGCAAACAGTTTCTACAGTTTCTATCCTGTCTGCATGGAGGACTACAGCATTCAGGTTTTAGTTACAAAAAATTGTTTTTTGTTTTACTTTTAAACTGTAGCAAACTGTTTTCTACAATGTAGTAAGCAGTTGCTACAGTTTAGGCCACACACACAGAGCTACAGTGCCCAGGACTGACCGCAAATGCAATACTGGCTTTAAAACCTGTGTTATTAGAGCAATTGGGAATGGCTAATCACACCCCCCCCCCAGCACTTTATGCCCAGACTGTTGCCGCTCTCGCCATGCCTTGGCTATGCCACTGCAGCCAGGAATGCCAGTCATCAGAGTTTCATACTTGTTATTGTACAAAAAATGCATATTGATGCCACGGGTTTAGGAGGCATATGCAGTCTACTACTACACTACTACTACTTTTTTTTTCAGAAGAGATGCAAATCCTGACGTGTGTGTGTGTGTGTGTGTGTGTGTGTGTGTGTGTGTGTGTGTGTGTGTGTGTGTGTGTGTGTGTGCGTGTGTGTGTGTGTGTGTGAGTGTGTGTGTGTGTGTGTGTGTGTGTGTGTGTGTGTGTGTGTGTGTGTGTGTGTGTGTGTGTGTGTGTGTCTGTGTGTGTGATGTGCTTGCCAGGGTAGGCTCTGGCTGCAATTGTTTCTACTCTGGATAAAGAGGATATCAAAGATGAATGAATGTTTTAACAAGCATAGTGATGGGCTTCATTCTGAAATTTCATCACTCATAATGTTGAGTGCTGTCACACTGAAACAACAAAGACTGAAAATCCAGGAGAAGAGCAAATATCAAATACCACTTTTTTGTTTAAACTTCATTTTTGCAGTGGAACATGCCCCCCTGTATTTCCACACTCCCAAAACTTATGTACACCAACTCTGAGATAGCCATACCTTGGAAAAAAGGGAATATTCCAAGAACTGGCTACCCTGGTTTAATATATGTAAGTCTGTTTTTTTTTTGCCCACTCAGTTTTAGCATTACGGGATTTGCTAAAGTGGGTCCTAGCACTTCAAATGGTTACCATAGTGATGCTTTGTTGCATAGACTCAGACGTATGAGTTAAATGTTAAAATGAAAATACATCTGAAACAAAGGTTACCAACAAGGTAGTTAACTGAATGAAAAACAAATACATTTTTCTGTAACGCATCTTTTTTATCTGATCTTCCTATTTTCCTGAGCCCACCAACCTTTGGATATAGCTTAATCAAGAAATGCCTTAGTAATTTTATTCAGCAGGTAACTAAAAAAGAATGGCAGAAATAAAATGATAAAACATTTTTCTTATAAAAATAACTAATCATAAAAGTCCTATGGACTAAACTATGATTTATCTAAATCTAATGTAGCAAAGTTTGACCATTCTCGTTAGCACTGGGAATTAATCATGAATCTCAGTAAGTGTGGATGCATCGTAACATAACTTACATGCTGTTATTTACTGCTGTCTTACTCAAGGAAGCTTCAAAGCAGAGAACAGCAATATTTTTTCTATATGGCTTTTGCCTGCATGCCTGCTGATCATCAGACTTCTCCTTATCATACTTGTGTAATTTGTTTCCCTGTACCGAGTATCCTCAACATAGAGGCACGTTTTGTACAGAAGGGCATTATCCAGGCCTCAACATAGAGGCACGTTCTGTACAGAAGGGCATTATCCAGGCCTCAACATAGAGGCACGTTCTGTACAGAAGGGCATTATCCAGGCCTCAACATAGAGGCACGTTCTGTACAGAAGGGCATTATCCAGGCCTCGACATAGAGGCAAGTTCTGTACAGAAGGGCATTATCCAGGCCTCAACATAGAGGCAAGTTCTGTACAGAAGGGCATTATCCAAGCCTCAACATAGAGGCAAGTTCTGTACAGAAGGGCATTATCCAGGCCTCAACATAGAGGCAAGTTCTGTACAGAAGGGCATTATCCAAGCCTCAACATAGAGGCAAGTTCTGTACAGAAGGGCATTATCCAGGCCTCAACATAGAGGCACGTTCTGTACAGAAGGGCATTATCCAAGCCTCAACATAGAGGCAAGTTCTGTACAGAAGGGCATTATCCAGGCCTCAACATAGAGGCAAGTTCTGTACAGAAGGGCATTATCCAGGCCTCAACATAGAAGCACGTTCTGTACAGAAGGGCATTATCCAGGCCTCAACATAGAGGCACGTTCTGTACAGAAGGGCATTATCCAGGCCTCAACATAGAGGCAAGTTCTGTACAGAAGGGCATTATCCAGGAAGTTATGGAGGTGGTTTATGCCTTCTGTGATATCCTTGCCCCTGGTGCTTGATTTGAACACTTCTGCCGCCTTGGGGTACCTTATTCCACCCCAATGCATGTTTGTGCTTCTACCCATATGCTAATCAGGGTTACTTCCAGTGATTTGAGATTGCCAAGCTTGCACCCTATTTCCTGGTCTTTTTACTGCTGTGCAAACCTCCATTTGCTTAATTGTTATTAATTGACTAATATGTCCACTTCCTCTCGTTGGAATGGGCAGGACAGCATTAATATCTCATTCCAGCCTTATCTCTCACACAGTCATTATTCAAATTCATATCATCTGGATAGCAGTCTAGGCTTTATTCCTCTGTATCACAGAGCTAAGCTAAAAGGCTACAATAATCTATCATAATTCATTATATGCCATTTGATAGTACTCTGAGCTTGCAAGTACCATGTTCTTTTTAATGACAAAGTCTCAGAACTAGGCATAAATCTCTATATAACTCACTGGATTTCTGGCTCGCTCCCAGATAGGACTCAAGAAGTTAGGATTGGTGAAACCATCTCCAGCAGGATAGCGGTCACCAGTGGAGTACCACAGGACTCTGTGTTGGGTCCGCTCCTGTTTGGCATCTACTTCTCAGAAGTAAAGGCTAATGTTGAAGGCCTCTGGCTCACCAGGTTCACAGATGACTGTAAAACTCAACATAACGAAATGCATTATAGTGTCCTTAGAGAAATCATCCACCCAAGCTAATTGCTCCATCAGTAAAACATCTAGTAGCTGACTCAACAGTTATGGATCTGGGAACATATGTAGACAGTAATCTGACCTTTGACTAACATGAAGCCAAGATAGTAAGAAAATCTTTCTATGTCATCCAGCTCAAAAACAATGGTATTGCATCCAGGTAAAAATAAATTATAGTACCACTCTGCTCATCCCTTATCAGACCCATCATTGAATACAGTACCCCCTTTGGCATGTACCTAACCAACCACTTGCAACAGTTTGTTGGAATGCTCTCAAAAATTCCTCACCAGGAAAATCCAGGGTATGAATACCCTGTCCCACACAGAGTGCCTTAAGGCCCTATCAGTCTCCTACAAGTTGATCTATGTCTGTCATATAAGGCATCCTCAGATCCATCTCTGATGGATCTCTTGCACATCCACAAGACAAAGAACACCAGAAACACTAGATTCAAGGACTTGAACATTGCTTGTGACATAAATAGAACATTCCAGAGAGGCTGACATGTGTCTCAAAGGATCCCTGCATTACAGAATAAGCTCCCCATCTATATGAAGAAGAGCTCATCCCTGAACCTATAAAAAAGAGACCTTGGTCATTGAATGGGAAATCACAAATTCACCCCTGTTCTGGCCCCCACATGTCTGATGGACAAAGGTTGAAAGTAAGTAAATTAATCGCCAACTAACATACCCCCCACCACATAAACCTTAGCTGTCCTTTTACTAACATATCCCATATGCGTATCCAAGGAACTTGGGGACAAAACTGGGTTGGGTTGCATGGCAAGGTTTTTAAAGAGGGTGGTGGTCATTAGCCTAGTATAAACCTATAAACCTATGTCTGATAAAATGTTTCATTCTCAGTTGTTCTATTATATACCCTGTAATGCATTTTACTATATTCATCCTTGCTTTTGTAGAATTATTTTTCTCTCAGTTTTTTTCCTGTGCCCCTCATAACATTTTTGATTGTCTGATAAGTCACTAAGGATTTCAGACAAATCAGTAATTCTAGACATTAAAGTTTCATACTAATTATTATTATTCAGAAACTGTGTTGATGCAAAAGCAGTTGTTCTGTTAACCTATTTAAGTTAATTAAGAGTAATATTTAAAAAAATGTTCCGGATGTTGTACCCCCATTATTATTATTATTATTATTATTTTTTTTTTTTCTGTTTTCATAGGTCCATAGGTACTTACTGGGCTACTGCGCCTTGAGGATCATTTGATGCCTAGACATGCATTCCCATGAAATGTTATCCCTTATATTTTAAACACGAATAACTCAGAGACAAGGGAAACATTTACATGTTGTCTCTATCCATGAGAGACACGGGTGCTAAACCAGGAGTGAATTTTCTGTTAGCCATTCATTCGTTAATATAGCATTTGAATGTTGTGAGAGAAGTTCCTTACTTCATGTGGAGAAGATGATTCCAAAGAAGTGGTGTTCTCTTTGATACATACATATTCCTCCAATGTGTTCTGTTTATGTTGTGCTATGAATGTCCAGAATTATTGGGTAAAAAAGTTAAAGCTGTAAGGTATACAGGGAACAAAATCTTTCAACTGTATCTGATTTTGCAAAATGTATCTGATTTTTTTACCCACATAACTGTGCATATGAAGAGTCATTTAGATTCTGTAATAGATACCTGGATGATCTGTTTTTGGTATGGATATATATATATATATATATATATATATATATATATATATATATATATATATATATATATACCAGTGAATTTTTTAATGAATTTATGCAGTACAGTAACCAAACAACCAACTTTCTGGTTCTCACATCACAGGTAGAGAATGAAAAAATTCCATATTTGGATATATTACTTGAGAAAGATTATGTGGAAAGAAACAAGATTTCTAGAATTCACAGAAAGCCCACATATTCTAATACCATTCGCCACTACTTGAGCTCACACCCAACACAACGAAAGAAAACTATTGTGAAGGGGCGATATGCAAGGGCAGTAACTAAGGATGATGACTTTGGTATAGAATGTAAAAACATGGGGACAATGTTTTTAAAGAGAGAATACCTTAAAAGCATGACCAAAAAAATTGCTGAAGGAGGTACTGGCAAAGAGGAGGTCTAAATATTTTGTCCTGATTTTATCCTTGGATTCTTGAGGAGGTAAAATACAAGATAACTCTATTGACCATACCTCGTGTTTGTATAAGAACTCATTCATCAGTAATTTTAGCATGGATAGTGGTATAATAAGGTGAGTCCTTGAAAAGAATTGTGCCATTATTGAGGATGGTAGAGAAGTTCATTTGAAATTGGGGGACAAATCAATTGTTGTACAGAAAAAAGTTGTAGTTTGAAAAGCATTCTTGAAAGACCCCCCAAAAAGTAACCATGCTAACTCCAAGGTTAGGGGATGGGGAAATGTGGGCAATGTCATTACTGTAAGTGGATTAAAGTGGGAAAACAATTAAAAATAGACCCCTTGATATAAAGGTGAGATTTAATTGCCTTATGTCAGGGATGTCAATGTTTTTACATAGGAAAGACAGAACGTATTCTGAAGGAGCACACACACACACACATACACACACACACACATATATATATATATATATATATATATATATATATATACACACACACACACACACACACACATATATATATATATATATATATATATATATATATATGTGTGTGTGTGTGTGTGTATATATATATATATATATATATATATATATATATATATATATACACCACACATATACGAACACCTATACAACATTAAAAAGAAAAAGTCAGTAATGCACTGACCAAATACATGTTGGTGTTCCCAGAACATGAATTTAGATTTACTATTGGCCCTAGGTGTCAGTGTGTGCATGTGTGTGCCTTCTGTGGAAGGTTGGGCGCCGGGCTGGCAATTTGACACAGTAAAACTCCACTGCCAATCATGAGCAGACAGGTGATCCACTGTGGCGACCCCTAACTGGGAAAAGCCAAAAGAAGAAGATTATTGAGCAAATCACACCGATTAGACGGGGGTGGGGGGCATGGACATTAATACTCGAAATAAGGGAACTGTACTGGCAGCTTTCATTTGATGCTTTTAAATCACTAGGTTTAAATGACAATTGTACTATAGCCTGTCTTTTTGACAAAGAAAGTCTTGAAAAGATGAATTTAATATGAAAAAAACTTTTTTATATTTTATCCAACTTGTATTTGGTTGTAGGATAGTAATATTCATACTTATTACAAAGTATTTGATTTTAGTTTTGCAACTATTTTTACTTGGAGATTAATTTATGTAACAGTTCAGTTTTAAATGATATGCTGTCAGTATTGCACTGCTTGGCAGGGAATATGATATTTTATAACAATTTTATATACTTAGATTGTGATGTAATATATATTTTTTACGGAGGGGAACTATAAAATGTGAACTGTTTTATGGAATTTTAAGATATAACCTATGAAATATATATACATATATATATATATATATATATATATATATATATATATATATATATATATATATATATATATATATATATATATATATATATATACATATACATATGGGACTACTTCATAGCATTGAAATTTCATGATGTTGAATTTCATAACATTGAGACCATAGCATTGAAAATTCAAAACAATGAAAACCCAAAACATTGAAAACTCAGAGCATTGAAAGTGTGCTTCATAACATTGAAAACTACATTGCACAAGTAAATAATATCACCTCCACCTACAACAACACCTAACTAACAAACATACTTTCTACTACGTTTCTGCAGGGAGGCTTGCAGTGAGGTTAGGAAAGGAACTATTTTCCAATGCAGTGCGATCTTGGAGTTGGTATATTTAATTTATGTGGGGTGTGGGGGGGGGCAGAGCCCCCACATGGTGGGTGCAGGGGGGGTTTGCCCCCCTGCAGAAACGTAGCAGTAAGTGCGTTTCTTAGTTAGGTGTTGTTATAGGTGGAAATTATGTTATTTACATATGCAGTGTAGTTTTCAATGTTATGTAGCACACTTTCTACTCCATTTCTGCAGGGGGGCTTGCAGTGAGGTTAGGAAATTAACTATTTTTCCACTGCAGTGCGATCTTGGAGTTGGTATATTTAATTTACGGAGGGTGTGGGGGTGCAGGGGGGCTTGCTCCACCTGCAGAAACATAATATAAAGTGTGTTTGTTAGTTAGGTGTTGTTAGAGGTAGAAAGGATGTTATTTACATATGCACTGTAGTTTTCAATGTTATGAAGCACACTTTCAATCTTCTGAGTTTTCAATGTTTTGTGTTTTCAGTGTTTTGGGGTTTAGATGTTTTGGTCTCGAAGTTATGAAATTCAATGTTATGAAATTTCACTGTTATGAAGTAGACCCATATATATATATATATATATATATATATATATATATATATATACACACACACACACACACACACACACACACACACACACACACACACACACACATTTTTTGCTATAATAATCTTTTATTTTTAAAACTACTTGGTCTTATTCATTTCCATCTAAGGAAAAGAAAAGCAGCATGTAGTAAGGTACTCCGGCTTGTATCTCTTTAAAATTGTGGAATAAACTGCTCACACACAACTGCAAGCGGTTTCTTTAAAACTGTGAATGAGATGTTTGTAATTTATCTGATGAAGTCTTGGGGATACCAAGATGAAAGCACTTATCCTTCACTTTTTAACTTTGGAATCCTTTGTGTTTTTACCACTGGACTGCAATAAAACTAACTTTTACTGTTTGCCTGCATTCAGCCATCCTTGGCTTCCTTCAGCTCATTTTTCTCAGTTTTGCTCTTATTTGCTGATTATGACAGCCTGGTTTATGTTGCATCTTAGACTGGAATAACATTCATTGCAACAAGGGACAGTTGAGGCTATGTGGGTTCCATACATTTTGCATTTGATTTTTGAGACTTCAATATATATTTTTAATAGGTTTGTACTTTTGAAGTCTGTGAATTAGAGTTGCTGATTGTGGTTGGTTTAGATGCATTTATGTTGCTAACTCTGGCTCTGGGTAGAGTGTTAATGTATACTATATGTGTTGGCCTAGCTTGCCTGGATGCAGATAACATCATTAAGTGCCCTTATTGTCCTTGTTCTCTCCCCCTGCCTTCAGTAGGTTCCAGCAGCTGTTGGTAGAGACAAACCACTCCTTGGCCTTAGCTACACTGTCATTCAGACATAACTAGCAGCATCAGCGAGGTGGACAACCTGGTCAGCAATAGGCTTTTGCTGCTTATTTAACCTTTAGTGAGCACTAAAGTAGGCATATGAAGGAAATCAATCCGCATGTTTCAGCAAGTATACATCAGCAGTGACTAAAAATTAAAACATTATGCTAATATAGAACTGCAGAAGCTGAGCGAATTGCCTGGGGTTCCTGTAGTTTAAGTTATTAAACAGATGCTTTTGCTGATTGATATACAGAAGGCTGCTACAGATGAAGTTGTCAACTATCTGATCTACATGGAACCGTCCTATTTATATGCTCTGTTTTTTGGCAGCAACCATGAGCAAGACATTAAATCCAGGTTTGAGCCAATTTCTGTATTTTGTGCCTCAGACTGTGGCACTGCATGGACTTAAGAGTTACCTAAGTATTCAGATTCACCACACACTCACACTTATTGATTCATTCATAATGGTATCCATTCATAACTGGCATTCAGAACACACATCCATGCCTTCATTTGTAAATGTACCACTTTCCTGAGCACATAATCAAGCCCATCAGATTGGTCAAAACCTTCTCCCATTCAAAAATCACACACACTCATTCATTGTTACTCTCCTACAGTCCTTGCCACTCACTCACTCACTCACTCACTCACTCACTCACTCACTCACTCACTCACTCACTCACTCACTCACTCACTCGATTTTATTTACTTGCAGCCAGGCTACAAGAACAGGATCTGTAAATAAATAAATTACAAGAAGAATACCATATTTTCTTTGACTTTTTATTGCAAAATGAACCACCTGATTAAGATAAACCTTATTTTGATTATCTAGTTTGTTCTGCAGCAAAATGTTATTTGCCTACTTGATTATTTTTTTTTCTCCGCCAAAATCCTGCAAAACTTTCATCCTAAATAGGATGGATGTTATTCATGAAATTATTTAAGAACTGTAATCACTATCACCACTTATTGTTTAGAATGCAAGTTCTTTTGTTTCACATAATAACCTGCCATGGGTTTGGAAGTTGTGGCAGGGTAGAAATGGAGAGTGTATGTCGATTAACAGCTCGGTAATCTTCATATTTGGGTTCAAACTGGAGTCATTTTAATTAGGTCAATATAATTATTTCAAAAGTATATGAATCGCACTAATGGCATACATTACTGTAACTAATATGAAGCAGGCTAACGTATTTTTCTTTATTTAAAATTAGTTTAGCAGTTTTCTCTTAATTAAAACATTAGTTGATCAATTTAATGCAATGCAATAAAATGCAATTATCTTGGCATCCAGCACAGGTGTAAAGGGTTAAAATTTCTGCCCCCTACATTGAATATGAAAATGCAAAATCTTTAAGGCCAGGTTTTGGGACAGTTTTTGCCTAGGGTTAGGCACTGTTGTGGGTTTTCAGTTGCAGCAAGTATTACCACTGTTCCAAGAGAAAGCTTGTGTACATCTTCAGGCAATGTATGCAAATGACAAAGCTTGCAGACCTTCATGGGCTGGCTGCACATGAAACACTAGATTCCAAAACAGTGCTGTTACTTATTGTCCAAATCCACTGGGCAACTACAAACTGGAAGAGCACACTGGAAAAAAGTTTTATATTCCCTTGTATGTTATACTGTCTTCCACATTGGCTGGTATATACAATTTTACAAATTCAGAATGAGTCCAGCACTTTGCATACTCTTGTTTGGAACAGCCCCAGTCAAATAACTACAGAATATGTTATGGCTGCCTTTCAGTAGTGCTGTACGTAGTAAATGTCCAGTGCAAAGTCCATCCGCCCACAGTGGGCATCTCCTGTGTATGCAAAGGATACATGGTTCTATTTATGTCACTTTAATCCTTCATTTTATTTCTTTCCTATGCCAATTTATTCATGAGAATTCTTTTCGAATTACTGCACTGATCCTGCCACCTTTGTTGTCTTTACTGTATTTACCATAGCACATTGTATGGCCTTTTTCATCTTTACATTTGAAATAGCTGGCCTTGTTACACTTATAGTCCTCTTCCATGAATACATACTGTGATTAAATAATGCATCATCATCATCATCAACCCCCCCCCCCCCATTTTCCCATTTTTGTACATGGTGTCAGGGTATCATGCCAACTTTCACCATCTCTGTGATTCGATGCCACTCTCCTACCTTCTTCAACAGTTATAGCTGATTGTCAGATCTTCTCTCGGACAATATATCCACCTCTTTACTGGATGCCTTCTTTTTCTCTTGCCTTCTTGCTGTTTGTCCCGAATCTTCTTCACCAGATTATTTTCTGCTTTTCTGCACATGTGATCCAACCACCATAATCTGTTCTGTTTGATCTACTCTGCAATTACAACCCCTTTGATTTCTTCTCTGATGTCCTCTTTTCTTTATCTGTACCACGATGTGCATCCTTCCACACATTTCATTGTAGTTCGTAACTTAATATTGCTGCATGCATTGCCGAATTCTGATGGAAGTTACTAAACATGCATAAGAAGAGTAAACTTACATTTTTTCATAGCGGAGCATTAGTTAACTGTTATTGGTAGTAATTATGGGCATTGCTGTCCTTCAGGAGTTGGCTTCTTCCATTTTACACTGCAGTTTCACAGGGCTGTGGCTTTGGCAACAGTTTGGGGCAGTTATACCACTCAGCAGTATCCTTCTGTTATTCTGCCACTCTTCTTTCAGATTCAACCCATAATATTTGTATATATTGGTTACCTTTACTCTGAATCAGGATCCAATGACTACTTAACCTAAATAGTAAGGAAATAAACAAATGGACTTCAGACTGAGATAATTTTTATTGCCAATACAACCTAATACTCTTTTTATTCATTGAACCACAATTTGCCTTGCTTCTCTCCCAGTTCCAAGTTGGAAGCTTTTATTTATTTATTTTTTTTACATCTACTGCTGAAGATTTACCTTGCACTTAAACACCCACATCAAGAATGACAAAAGGAACTGGGTGCTGCAATACTTTGAGGCCAAACCTCTCAAACATCCAGATTTTTGCCTCATATTTTTGGTCTGTTCCTCATACATTTTGTGATTTTTTTGGGGGGAGGGAATCATTGAAGATTGAAGTCATTAAAAATGACAGACATCGGAGTCTCAGACTTCACATCATTAAGAAAATGCCTGCCAATACAGAACATATTATTGCAGCAACTTTCTATGTTTATAAGTGCTATAGTTAAAATATGTCCCTATTTTGGGGGTTTTGTCCCCCCATTATTTTTACCTTTGTCCAGATTTATTGTGCTAAGAGGTTTAGAGGTATGTTAGAGGCTCTTCTCCTCTGAAAAGCCAAACCCACTTCCAGGAAAATTAGTGTTCTGTTCCTGCTGTCATTTATCTAGCTATGCTGTGAAAAAATGTGATTGTGCTTTTTATATGCATGTTCATTAACTTCCATCAGAATTCAGCAATGCAATCAGAAAACAAATGGAAGACTTCAAAACCATCAAGTCAGCCTGTAAACCTGTCCAAATGGACTGCTGTCCTAACACAGAAGGGCTTATCCTCGACTTGATATGGAATTGGGAATCCCCTGCTCTTTGATACAGTTCTGAGAGCACAAGACTGGAAAGTGATGTGACAATGCAGTTTGCCAAATGTACAAGTGTCCTGAAGTAGGTGACTAAGAAAAAAAATGATTCTACTTCAGTGCTCTACTAGAGCAGTGCTCTAGGCAAAACGTGCTTAGGATGCTGTAGTTTCTAGATGCCAGGAAGGGCAATGTTGTTGAATCTTCTGAATTCCAGACTTTTTTTCTTCTGGACCATTTCACATATGACAATATCAGGTTAGCCGACCTCAAGAATATAGACTTTAAACAATAATCACATCTGCACATGTTGTACCTCTTGGTCTAGTTATTTCTGGGAACTTGGTAAAATAATTGATATGTATGAGATAATTTGCTTATTAAAACTGAAATAAATATGTGTCCACTCTACTCCAAGAAAGTTCTGTTTAAGGGCATGTTATAATCTTGATAAAAACAACACACAGTGGAAAAAAAAATGCTGGAACAACTCTAGTTTAATACATTTAAGCTTTCATCCTTACAGATCACAGACTTCTTCAGAAACTTCCTGATTTGCATTATTTTGCATAGATTTTGAAGTGCTCGGTCAGTTCTTCGTGTTATGATCTCTTCCTTTATATTATTGTTATGGGATGCACTACAGATTGCACAGTTCTGTACAACTTGTTTTATCTGAAGCAACATTCCTGGATACTGCATTATGTCTCTTGTGTTTTCTCTACACATTCCTATTCTTAGACACGATTTATGTATCCTCCCAAGTGTTTGTCTTCTCAGTTTATTGAGGAAAACCATTTGGACAGCTTTGAACATGAAGCCTACCTGGACAAGGCATACTTCTTTGAAAGAAAACAAAATAAGACTGAATTTATTTCCTTACTCTTAACTTTTGTTCAGGCCATCCCTTTATTGAATCAAAAGATTAGAAAAAAGATCTAAAATGCAACATCTGGAAACAGGGCATACAGCCTCCTTGCCACACCCACAGCTTAATTTAATTATTTCTTCTAAAGTTATTGCAGTGAGTCTTGGCCACATCTATTGTGATGCCATATGTTTTGGCCATTCCCCTGATACCCCACCTTGAATATCTGAAAAGGTGACAACCCTAGCTATAGAAGTTCAGAATAAGTGTACCAGGGACCTCTCTGTAAGGCAGCTTCCTCTGAGGTGGCAGGCACAGGATAGCTGTATGGATCTCTGAAATTGTGTTTGAGGTCACTCAGTGCAAGCTGCCTTTAGCTGATGAAGGCACACTGAAATATTCCTGCAGTGTGCCAGAAACTGGCAGACTTTCCCTTTAAAGAACTGTCTTTATTAACTCAATAAGCAGGACCTTTGATGCTACTAAAAGAAACCCAGCTGCTCTCAATAAGCGTTACCAATAAATAGCCAGCTGGTCTCACTACAAATACATGGTAATAACGGCATGAAGCTAGTTTCTCAAGTACACATAACATCTTTACACATTAATACACATGAAAGCCCTCACAGAAATAAAGATTTCCTAGGTGGTTGCATATACACATTATATTCGCTCATGCATACACACAACTGTATATACTATAGGCAGCAAACATTCTGACAGTATCTGAAGAGTGCAGTGGGGATCATTGTGTCCAGCATAACAATGGTTATTCAGTGCCTTCAAAACTATATTGCAGGTACACCAGCATTGTCACATTGTACTGCTAGAGACTGTAATTTGAGTTTAATTACTTTATTTTGCATTTTGATGACCAAGTAGTCCTACTTTTTATCAGACAGACCTGGAACCACAATGCAGTAATACATCAAAATTAAACATCCATAATACAAAGTAAATATTGCACAGAGATAGTGGCAACCAGTGCACAAAACAAACAGGATTCAACAGTACAAAGAATGCAACCCCACTGCAAAGATAAGAGCTAATTAACTCACTACACGTAAGCATGCTATGTCTGTGTATCTAGGCCACTTCAAAAGCGTATTAGCTGTTTTTTTAGACACCTTGTTCTCAGACATTGCTTTATTGTTTTTTTCTACAGAACTCAAGAGACTAAGAGAGAGAACACCAGTATAATCATACAGTCTTTGCTAAGCTGTCAGATAACTGTTAAACCACACTAAGAAAGAAGTGATGGACTGGTGAGGGGTGTTAAAACTGCACAACAGAAGGCTATATAGTTAAACACTAAACAAAGGTAACACTGAGCATTCTGCATTATGTGAAAGTAACTGACTAACATTCCTGTCATGCTGAGCTAAATATGTCAGGTGATAAAATATGGCAGAGCAGCAGCTGTGTGGAACCCATTGTCAACACCTGAATTTACTTAACGAGTGAAAAGAGAAATGGGGTTACCTAAGACTTCAACACCTCTGACAAAATGCTGAGGAGCATGTTTATAGCCTTGGAATATACTGTTTCACACAGGCATGTAGTATGATAAAGGACACTGTGTATGTCACCTTCTGTTATTGCATTTTGGTACAAGCTACTTAGTCTGTGTTACTAAGAGTTATGCATCAGAACTGCTGCAGTTAAACAGTATCCATAGGCTCATTTATGCTAAATATAACACTACCGTACCAATGCATATCAAGCAGACACTATGTGAAGTTCTCATACGGCTATGGACTTTTACCAAAGGGCTAGCCTCCTTGCAGTGTAAACCTTAGCTCTAGATGATTGTCACTGTTGAAGTGACACTCTGACCCCATGTGCAAAAATGGGAAAAGGAGTTGTGAATGGATGGATTTGTCTTGATTTACACACACATTCAGACTTATTTGTAACTGAAATCACATTTTAGAGTGGATTAATTCACCTTAAATGAGCAAATGCTTTGGAAAAAGCTGTTAGCTGTATTTTGTCATATTTTCTTTTTTTTTTCCTCAAAAATGTTTTATTTTACAAATACAGTTGAATAAATTCCATAGTATTTGTATATAACATTTTAATAACTATGTACACTATTTACATCAGCCTGACACTATAACAGAGCTCAATATATACAATTACTTTATAGCTATAACAATTCAGTTATCAGAGTGTATCTGTTCAGTTATTGTAAAGTGTCAATCAATGATAAGACTTTTTTCTCTGGATTGTTAATAAATGGCTTAGGATGAATCCTTAATTATTTAATTTTAATTTCCAACAATGCTGTGGTCTTCAGTAGGCTGTAGAAGTATTCCAAAGTCGGTATTGTGTTTGTATTCCATCTTCTTGTTATACACTTCCTTGAGATTGCAAGTATTGTGCATAGTAGATACATATTTGATTCATTCAAATGAGGACCTTCGTATACATTTAATAACACTATAGCTTTAAATAAGTTAAAGGATTCATTAAATAAAGCTTGTAAAAAGTTTTTAATACCATTCCAAAATGGCTTAATTTTAACACAGTCGAAACAAATGTGATTCCAATCTGCATTGTGTATTTGCTCACACCTCCAACATACTCCCTTCATGGAAGAATTAATTTTAGTAATTCTATCTGGAGTTAAGAATGCTCTGTACAAGCATTTACAATTAAAAACTTTCCAGTATTGTGTAAAGGATGTATGTTTTATTGATAATAAAATATTTGATTTAATTTCTTCAGTTAGCTATAATGAAAGTCCTTTTGTCATATAATTCCAATATGAGGATTTGGGTATTGTTTTATAATTTATCAATATCTTGTAAAATTTCAAAATACTACTTCCCATATCATAATCATTATGTATGATTTCATATAGATATTTCGTAAGTTTACGTATTTCTTTAAATGAAGAATTACTAATTATTCTGCATAAATCGTGCGAATAGGTCAGAATGCTTTGCATAGTTAGCCAATCTTGTTGTGGGATTTTGTATGCTGTTTCTATTGTTTACATATCTAGAACTTTTAGTTGTTTGATACATTGAAACCAACAAACAAATCCTTTCTGTTCCCATGAATTAATTATTTCTCTGTATATTTTATGTCGATAGCTCTTTGTAATTATGAATGGTGTTAAAAGATTAAACCAGATTTTTAAATCTATATTTGCATTAATAATTTTCCTAAATGAGTCAATGCAAAAATTAATCATACAGGTTTTAGTGGGCTTAGTTATGTTATATTGCATACTAATACATAATATCTGCCATGGCAAATTGTTTTTATCTGTTATTTGAAAATTTTTTTTGTAAATCAAATTCATTTATTGATAATACAATTAGTAATTCTTTCCAATTTGCAGAATAATCTGGACTTGTCCAATCTGAGATTGTTTTAGATATTGATGTTTTTATATATGTTTCTTTATCAGGAAAGTTTAATCGTCCCTGTTTCCATGGTCTGATATGATGTATTAAAGCTATTCTGTTTCTTTTGGGAAACCATAAAAATGTTATTAGGCATGAGTTTATTTCTTTGAGTATATTCCTTCCTGGTAACAGTTGTATTGCCAAAGCTATATATAGAATCTTGGGTATCTATATATAGATTCTTGAAAAATGTGTCCACTCTCAAATACTCAACTACCTGCTCCAACATAATCTCCTCACCCCCACTCAACACGTTTTTTGTCGCCACCACAGCACAACTTCTGCCCTGCTATCCTTTACCCATACCATTGCAGAGGCCCTGGACAAAAATAAACGCCTATCCTGTCTCTTCCTTGACCTCTCCAAAGCCTTTGATACAGTCTTCCATCCCTTACTGCTATTTAGGGTCTACTTCACAATGTCGAAAGCCGACAATATCGAAGCTGATATTGCCTCCCCTGCCTACACTAGTTAGTTTTTATTTTTGTTTGCTTTTTGTTTTTTAAGCGTTATTCAATGTTTTACTACATCGATCACTAGAGGTCGACCTTTAGTGATTCGATGTAGTAAGATTTCGATAACGTGATATAGATGCGCTATCTAAACTTGCTAATCTTAACCTATCTACCTCCTCCCTCACCTGGTTCACTAGCTACTTAACTTGTAGGAAACAATCAGTAAGATGGCTCTCTTCCACTTCTCCTTTTACACCTGTTCCAACAGGAGTTCCCCAGGTCTCCATCTTGGGACTCCTCCTCTTTAACATCTTTACTAATGACTTCCACACATCTTGTAAACAATCGTCCCTCATCCAATATGCTGACAATTCTACCCTCATCTGTATCTCTGACAGCATCTCCGAACGTCATACTCTTACCCAACAGACCTTCCTCTCTACTGAGCAGTGGCTAACCAATAACCTACTGATCCTCAACCCCAAAAAGACCAAACTGTTACTTTTTCTTCCCCACTCTCTCTCTTCCCACAAATCCACCTTTACTATCACTTCCTCAAATAACACTACTATCAAACCTGATACTCAAACTAAACTTCTGGGAGTCATCATCGATGATGAACTGAAGTTTAATACACACTTACTACATAGTATAAAAAGATTCACCAGAAACTAGGTCTTCTATATCGAAACAAAAGATACCCATCACCCAATGCTAGACTGTCCCTTGCCCAATCTTTTCTTCTTCCCTCCCTTCTTTATGCTGCCCCTATATTTACCCATATCCAAACTAGTACCTTAAACAAACTTCAACAAACATACCATAAGATAGCTAGATTGGTCACTAACTCACCATATGGTGCAAACTACTGCTTATCCCTTAACTCCCTACACTGGCTCGAATTCTTCCACTTATTGCAGCTATATCAACTTCAGATGCTACACTCCCTTCTCTACAAACCTACATTTTGCCCTGCCCTCTCTTCTCTCATCTCAATCTATTCTCCTCCTTGTACTCTTCGTACCTCTAACCAACTACTACTACAAACCCACCAACCCAAAAAAATTATCGGCAAATACCTCTACAAATCCTCCATTGCCCATGCCTGGAACAAACTTCCCAGGGACATCTGTTCCATCATTCACCCATCCCATTTCAAAGAAAAACTCAAGGCTCACCTACTAAAATCTAAAATCTGTCCATGCCAAGCCCCAACCTGATAATTTTCCCCATCCACTATGTCATTACTCCCCTTTTTTCAACTGATTTGACCAAATCATGCCAGTTTTTTCTCCCCAAATCTCTGATACCTGCACTGACAAAGCAAACCAGTAATGTAAATATGTAAGTATGTAATTAAACTACTACCCTGTAATATAATGCAGGGTTACTGCCTTTTAAATTTCTTCTGTTGATTTGTCTAACATATCTATCATTAAACAGTTTTGTTCATATTCGACACTGTATAACTTTTCTTTAAGTAATATCATCTGTTAGTGTAAACTGCGTGTAAAAGACCTACTTAGTGATTGTATAACTTCTATTTGTAAATTGCTTGTGTTTCATGGAGCTTTTCTCCTCGGGTCTCCACTGAAAATGGGTCCCAAGCCCAGTTGGACTAACCCGGTTAACAAATGTCAATAAATAAATAAATAAATAAAAACATTTTTATTAAGTGCAGTCTGTCTTCAAATATTAATATAATTTTGTTCCACTTTTCCACAGAGATTTTAATTGTATTGATGATATTATTGTAGTTTTTTTAGACTAATTCATTATTATCCTTGCATAACTCAATTTGTAGATATTTAAGGTAGATTCTTGTTTCCCTATAATGTGATTCCCCTTCATCTGCAATTCTTTTTTTTTATTTAAAAATAAAAATTTAGATTTTGATTTATTGAAATGGAGTCCTGAAATCCTGTAAAATGTGTCAATTAAAATATCTAAGTCTTCTAATGTCTATTTTGTATTGGATAATGTTAATAATATGTCATCAGCAAAGAGCATAACTTTAGAATTATATTATTCATAAACATCTACTCCTTTGATTTTTTTGTATTGCTGCATATTGAATCTGCCAATATTTCAATAGCCAAAGCAAATAGAATCGGTGACATGGGACATGCTTCTTTAGTACCCTTTGTTATATGTATAGATTCTGAGGTGAAAGGACCTAGCTTAACATACGCTAAATTATTTGTATATATATTCTTTAGTAGATGAACAAAGAAAGGAGGAAATTCAAATAACACCAGAATTTTGAATAAATAGTCCCAATTTAGGGAATCAAAGACTTTTTCTATATCTAAGCCAATTATGAGTGTTTCTTTATTTTCTTTATTAATGTAATCTATAAGAGAAATTATCCTTTTAATATTGTCATGTGTGTGTCTATGATATATAAATCCAGTTTGATCATTATTTATTATTTTGGATAGTGGTATTTTCATTCTGTTAGTTAATATTGTCATAAATATCTTATAGTCATTATTTAATAATGATATAGGTCTATATGAGGTACAGAGGTATGGGGATTTGTTTTCCTTTAGGATTGGTGTGATTAAGGAACATCTCCAAGAGAGTGGTATTAAAGCTTGTGAATGAATTTCTAATAGAGGTTTATGGAAGAGGGATAGTATCTTTGAAAGAAAAAGTTTATATATTTCCATAATTATGCCATCTATACCTGGAGCTTTATTATTTTTACCCTCTTTTATTGTATCTGTAATTTCTTTGTAGGATATGGGTGCTTGCAGATCTAGTTTTAATTTTTCTGGTATTTTTTATATTAGAACATTTTTCATCTAGATTTAATTGATCGATATGTATATTTTCTTTTTGGAAATGTTCCATATAGTGATTTCTATAGGCATCAAGAATGTCACCTATATCCGAGACATTTTTCCCTTTCTTTTCATGGAAGATACTTTTAATGTTGTTAGCTTTTGATTGTATTTTGATTCTTGTGGATACATTATGTAGATATTTGGGAGAAGTGGCCAAGTTATTATTTTTTAGTTTTTCTAAAGCTAAACTAGTTTTATATGTTAGAATTTCATTTTATTTATTGTTTAGTACTTCTACTTTCTTTTTCATCTCCAAATGATTTTGATTTTTTTCTGCTTTTACTGACAAAAGTTTGGATTGTAGATCTAATAATTCAGAATCCCATTCTCTGATTTTTTTTATACCAAGTAAGGGTTGTACCATATATAAAAGCTTTTAATGAGTCCCATATCATTATTTTATTTAACTCTGTGGTATAATTAATATCTAAGAAGAACTGTAATTCAGATAACAACCAGGGTTTGAACTCTTTAATTTTAGTTATATATGCTGGAATTCTAGAGTTAAAGATTAATGGTTTGTACCCATTTTGAAGTTTTAGTATCGATGAATTGTGGTCTGAAAAGGGGCAGGGAGTGATTGACTAATTAATGATATTAGAATGTAAGTCATGGGCAGCAAATATTTTATCTATTCTAGTTTGGGTACCAAATCTGTGATCTTGATGGGAAATCAACAAAGATTAATCTTCTTTAAATTTGAAAGTATCTACAAGATGAAATTATTCTACCCACTTGTTTAAAGCTTTTGATACAGCAGATGTATGTAGCGGTCTTTTATTTATAGTTTCAGAAATATCAAATATACAGTTAAAATCTCCTCCTATTCTGTTATAATATTTAACTATTACTAATGCCATAATGCCTTCTTTATCCTCATACTTATAAATGATTTCTGGGTTAATCACATTTGTTTTCCATAAAATTGTTACCCCTTTTGTCTTTGCCTTATAAGTGGATTGAGCTAATATCATATATTCCTTAGGATTTCATTTGTAATTGTCATTTGTTTTGGCCACAATTTTCCTTAAGAACACACAGGGAACACACTCCAGTCCTGGAGCTGGATTTCCTCTCCAGGCCCCAAATAAGACTCTACCTTTCATTCTGCAGATATCAGTACTCTGTATCCCTGTTCCAAGTAGCTGATACACACACTCTTTGAGATTTGATTTTCACACACACACACACACACACACACACACACACACACACACACACACACACGGGAAAGGCTGGTACAGGTTTTCCCAGTAGACCACCTCCACCCAATCTATAAAGTAGATTCACTGCCACCAGCCAGCTACTTTAAGGATCTTACCAGGATACTCAAATACTCTTAGTAAAATTAATACTTATACAAATTGTAGTGTTAATGAATCATCCATGCTTTCAGGAGTGTGATGCAAATACACTCAAGGGTTAAAATATTTTCTAAAAGAGTATCTATTTACAATAAACTTTTTTTAACATTTGTTGACCGGGAAAGTCCGACTAGGTTCCACAGAGCCTGTTTTCAGCGGAGGCCCGGGGAGAAATGCTCCATCAGAACATCAGAGTTTCAATTCACAGGAGATATAAAAATTACGGTTCTACTTTATTTAAGCGAAAACACGTTATGTCGAACACCACATCATTGACACATATACATCGAACTGCAAAATAATCGAATGCACAAAACCGCAAAATTATCGTGAAATTCAAAATGTGGAAGTGTTTTGGTTGGCCCGTCTGAGCTACAGATCCATAAGGTAAGTGTGCGATAGTTACGGACATTAGGGTTAGGATTAGGGTGCAGGTTAAGGTAAGTGCATAGATAGGTAATGTAATATGGGTAATGTATTTAACATTTAGTGTAGGGTTTGAGGTAGGGGTTGGGTTAGTGTATGTCTGTGGTTTATTTATTCGGTTTAGGTATAGCTCTGTAGGGTAAGTGTGCGGTAATTACGGACCTTAGGGTTAGGGAGGGGTTAAGGAGAGTGCATAGATAGTGGTGTATGTGGGGTTTAGTGTAGGATTATTTTTACCATTGATCTCTCTTGAACTTGTGCCATCCCTACAGCATGTGCTCTCTATATACCGAGGAAATTCCACAGCATAGGGAGCCGATGGGTGATTCCCTGATAAATCGTCCACGCAGCCGCGCTTAATGAATCGTGGGTTTAATCCAGTTCCCGCTTCCTTGTAAGCGTGACGGGGACGGATCTAGATTTTTGGGGTGAATTCATCAAATCAAGGTTTTTGATTGCCTTGTATATTCATCAAATCTGGGTTCCTGATCTGAGTAAGTGTGTGGCGAATTGAATAGAGCTGGAGTTCTTTCAGTCAGGCAGGATAGAGGAGATGTTTGAGACCCTTTATCCAGCATAGGACAGATGTTTGGCTCCTGCAAGTGTGGTGAGGTATAATTGATCATTGGGGCCGCAAGCATTGTACTCAATGGAGTACATGATGGGGAATATAGTGCGACCTGACCTGAGATGAGATTGATTAGTCTAGATGATATGATCCCTTGATCTAGAGGAAGGTCTTCATCTTCTCTTTGGGCTAATGTACATGGGTGTTGAATGACACTATACTATCAACCTGGGTCCCCAGGTCCCTGATACCCTTGTGTCATGGGCCACCACCCTTTTATAGCTAGGGTAACTTGTTTTTTGTCTACCTATATGGTATGGGTATTTTTTTTTATTTTTTAACTTGCCATGGCTCTGGGGCCATTTACATCCTTACTTCTCTGAGCACCTCTTCTGAAGGATATCATCTGTGTCAGATGTGTTTCTATACTGTGTCAGATGTGCTGTAAACTAAACTTTGTCGCTGTCAGCTGTGTTGTTTTGTATGTCCGCTAAAGCTCGAAAGTAGTATGAGTACCAGAGACTGCCCAGGACCAAGCGATGTGCCCTTGCAGTGACAGCTCTGTACACCACCACAGGCTGACAGACCTGCAACTCTCTGTCACTCACAGCTGCTGCAACCCATCTTGTCATGAGATATTCAGATGTTAAGATGGGCTTGAGAGTTTGAGATACCTATTTGATACCCGTAGTTTCCAGCCTTCGCCTTGTAGATCGAGGCTTCTGCGACTGCCGCCTCATCAATGGCTTTGGTGACTGTTTCAAAAAGTCGACAAGTTTTTAAAGTTTGCAGATCCAAAAAGTGACAAAAGTTTATAAGCATGGATTCAAAGTCTGCAAATCCAACTTGTCTTCTTTATTGTCTCTTTATTTATGATGTCTTCTCCTGATCCTCTCAGATAAGGCCATGGCAAGCAATGGTAAGGTAATTGGAGGGTAATTTCAGGGTCGGTGGAGGTGAAGTGGGACCACAGTTGCAGTGCACTACCCTTGGGTATGGGCAGGAGGCAGTATCCAGAGGTAAGACTATGATTAAACACAGGTTTTAATTCCTCTGCGTTGAAATTCTTTGAGAGCACATGCGGACAGCAGTCTGGGTCCCCCATCATGGATGCTGTTTGCTTTTGGAGGAGAGCAGTTCTCACTCTGTTGGGAGATGTTTGGGGGGGGCAATGCGGCTTGGTATAGGATATATCTCTTTTGGGAGTTTGCACTGACTGAACCTCCAGCCATGTATGTTGGCAATGTCTGTAGGATCAGTAATCTTCACATCATTTTGAACTAGTTCTGAGCATCTGTAGTTGTTCCATGCATTTTTTTTTATGAATTCCAGGAACCTTTGTTTGGGCTTGAGTGAGTAGTGTTCCCAGTCTATATTAGGGTAATTGAAGTCACCTTGTATGATGGAAATTTATCCCTCTAGTGTTCCCCAGGAAGTTTTCAGGAAGGCCATGTGGGGTGTGAGGGTGGCCTGGGTGGCCTGTACAATTTGCACAATTTGCAGCAGTGCCTAGCCTATGGTTAATTGCACCTGGATGGTCTCCGATGCATCGTGTGTATAAGCTGAGGGGTGGGTGTCCTTGTCCTTGATGAATATGGATACCCCCTCTTCTCTTGTCCGGATTTTGGGGGGGGCGGGGAACATGGGGGTAAAACCTGATAGTGCTGGGGTGCTCTCAGGAGCCTTGAACCAGGAGGGCTAGAAGTAGGGTTTTGGTTGGTGTATGTTTGTGGTTTATTTATTTTGTTTGGGTGGGTAGTGTGTTTCGGGCAGTGGGGTTGGCCGAGTATGACAATTCGTTATTTTGAGTTTCGCAGTTTTGTGCATTCGATTATTTCGTGGTTCGATGTATATGTGTCGATGGAGTGGTATTCAACGTAACGCATTTTCATTTAAATAAAGTAGACCCAAAAATTACACAGATGGAAAGACTCAGAGACAGAAAAACAATATTTTTTAGCTAACCTTACTCTTTTTCCTAACTGATTGAAGAATTATTGTTTCCTACTTACTTGCTAGAGCAAGGCAAGATGAAGTGGTTGAGTGGTCTTGTCAGCTCCAAAACAGAGTGTGAAGTGTCACTATCACATCTCTCACTAATTCATAGCTGGAATTACATTACATCTGGTCACCTAATTCTCTGTTTCCCACACTACCCCCCCCCCCCCCGACTAGATGCTGATCCAGGATCAAGCACAGATGTGTCACAATACACACCTAGAACTTTGCTAGGGCTTATTCCAGTATCTGGGGACTGTAAAATAATTCCAACCCTTTCATCCTTCCTACAGAGACTAACCAGCCATTCTCTGGCACCCCAGGGTAGCAATTGGTTCACTACTAAGTACAATAACAGCAGGATCCCAGCCCAGTCATTGCATCTCTGGCTGCATTCAGGCCTGTGAGATAAAATCTTTATGGTCTAAACCAAGTCATTTAATTTCAGGCTATAAAATCTTTATGGTCTAAACCAAGTCATTTAATTTCAGGCTATTTTTCTAAAGGTTAGTTGGGCTGAGCTTAACTCCTTCTCTTCCAGCATCCTCTGTTAACATATATACATTTCATCGGTTACAATACAGTCTGACATACATGTATATTTCTTTTCTGTCCAGCAGGACCCACTTTTGATACATTTTTAACACAAGCACCTTACTTTACAAATACATTTTAACACAAGCATCTGTACAAATTAGTTTGAAATTCAAATGATATAAAATTCTTTACAAACCTCCAGCTAACTATGCTGGCATATGATATACATACACTGATCTACTCTCTCTGGCATAGCTGGCACTACCTACCATCATCACAAGGTATTATATGGCTACTACAGGAAACATTTAAATCACTTCCTTCAGTCTGTTTCATTACCTTTGAGGTTATTCTCAATGCTTATTTTTATGGTTTACAATACTGTTTTAGTACCATTAAGTATTGTGATTTTGTTGTCTTAATACCTTTTCTTGTGACTGTTTGCACAAGTTGAAAATAGAATGATCACTTCTAATTATCAGTTCTATTCTCTGCCAAATAATGGTACTCATGCCTCACTGTGTACTTAGACATGTAGCGTTGATGTTTTAGCTTGCAGTGTTACTGAATCCATAACAATTTCCTTTAGTGTTAAGATGCCACCAGATATAATCTTTAACAAAGCATTTCTTTTTAATGATGTGCAGGAATTGTTTCTGAAAGTCATTCTTTAAAATAAAATATACTGCTGATCCTATGGCCACTTCTTTGTCTAGGTGTAGTCCAACTTTCTTTTTAGTAACCCACATGTATCAGTTACTATTTGTTGCTAGATTATGTACTTCTAGATAATGAATGTATTGAATTTTGCATTCATCTTCAGTTACAAATTAAGTCAGGCATGCTGCATGGGCAGTATGCCTTATGCACTGCAACCGACTACAAACCTGCTATATATTTCCTACTAATGTGCTGCTTGTTATAAATCTTGGTGCAGAACATTTCCTTATAACAACAGGCATGAAAATATGCCTCACTGAAAACACACTGGTGTCTCAATGGACTTTTTATCTAAGTTGTTAATAGTACAATGCAGTTTTTGTTATAGCTCCTTAGTAGCTTTTTTGCAAATGTTCCTATAGAGACTGTGATCTGCACTGCTATAACCTTTTATTCATTCATTCATTCATTCATTCATTCAGTCTCTGATTACCTACTTAATCCAGTTCAGAGTACTAGGGGACCTTCAGCCTACCCCAGCACTTAGTGGGGTAAGGCAGGGAGTTTAATGTTGGATCTCTCTCTCTCTCTGACACACACACACACATACATTTACACATAACCACAGACAATCTGGATGGCTGTCATTTCATGTCTATCACATCTTTGGGATGTGGAAGGAAACCAGACCACCCAAATGAAACAAAAATGTAATGATTTTATTATTTGACACTTGTTTACTGGGAGGTCTGACTGAGCTAGTAGCCCATTTTCAGTGGAGGCCCAGGATAGAAAAGCTCCACATTTAGACAATACAACAATAAACAAAGCAAAAAAAAAAGGACAGCTTTTCAGGAAATAATATGATACGGGTACTAAAATTACAGTCTAGAATCAGCAATAAAGAAACAGCTCCTACTAAGGTATGTTAAAATCCTTCCTCTGTTTTTACAGATCCTACTCAGGTCATCTGACATGAGGCCCCTTCCCCATGTCACTGACATTGTTGAACAGAGGGTACATACAAGTCAGATTCTATGGGATGTCAGACAAAGCAGAAGGGATATAACCACGGACACTACCAATGTGGCATCTATCATCCAATGTGACATCTATCATGAATGATGTCAGTGTGAAAAATCATTCAAGCAGACAAGATGGTGAAGGAACTAAAATCAAAACAAGGAGCTCTGAAATCCCACCACCTCAGGGGAGGATGAAACTTTAAAACCAGCTGTGTTTAACTAGCCATCATTTGGAGATCTATCTGAAGAAGGAACACAGGGTGGCCATTTTATTGTGTTAATGAGAGAATAAGGAAGATTCTCATCTATCACAAGACAACAAAACAAAAATCTGGAGAATTGTGTGTGTAGTAGTTCTTTCTTTAGCAGATGGAACTGATAATGCAGTGCTTCCTGTCACCTTATTTTCAGGACATGAGATGACATATGCTGACATGCAGAGGTGTAGCTATTTATTTTTGCATCTGGGGCCATCAACCCTCAATCTGACACTCTCTCAGAAAGATAAAAATCTCCTTTCCTTGGACTTGAAAAGTTAAATAAAAGTCTTCTCTTTTTTTAAACTGTAGCAAACAGTTTATCCCATACATAAAGCACTACAGTGCATCAGTTAAAATAAAAACAAAAAAATGTATTTCTTTTCTTCTAAACTGTAACAAACTGTAGCAAGCTGTTGCTACATTTTACAACACACAGTGAGTGCTACAGCTTTTCTGTTATAATAAAGGTATTTTCTACTTTTATCTATAACAAAGTAGCAAGCAGCTGTAAACAGTTAATGCCAAACATGGAGCACGATATCACTTTAGTTCTGACCTCAAATGCAATACTAGCATATTGCTGGTATGAAGTAAAGAATATTCGGGATCTGCTGATTTCATCCCCTAACATTTTGCACCCAGGGTGGCTACCTTCTTTGCCCCAGTTGAACTACACCACTGAACAAATGTTTCCTATCATGTGCCATTAATGAATGCTCATTAGTAGATGACAGGCTAATAAACTTGTTTCAAAGAAAAGATTGCACCAAAAAAAAAAAAAACTTCAGTGTGGGAAGATTCACAATTATCATTTGTTAGTAGCAGCAAATCAATTAACAGGCTGCCTAATCAAAAAGGAAAATCACCCTTTGCCTGTTGAAAGTACTAAAACTTGAGGAATGACACTTGGATTAATACCTTGAGAGCACACATTTTTTTTTTACTGTATAGCATCTGCAGGAGTAAGGTAGACTTTCAAGGGACAACTTTATGATTCTCAAACTCACTTAAAAATAACTCTGACCACAAAAATTGTAATTGCACTTTTAGGTAAGTCTAATAGTGCAGTATCTTGGAGAATTCCCCATATTCCAAGTCACAATAGTCTTGGAATTATCATATATAAGATGCAGGGTGTGACTACACTTCTCTTCCTTAGACTCCTGGCCAGAGTCCATGCTGCAGACAGACCCATTTATATGTTTTCACCCTTCTCCCACAGTAAATGGTTTGTAGAATATGAGTAGTGCAGATTAAATGAGAGAGCATAATTTTATAATCCCCAGGCTAAATTATTCCTAAACTACCTCTCCTGTGTACATATGTACACATACCTGCCAGTTACATTTTCTGCTCCCTTATTTGTTCTTTCTACTCTTTTTAAGACAAAATAAGTATAATTATATCTGACCTAATATACTACTACTTAACTGCACGCAATGCTGATTATGTTGCTGCAAAATGTACTTATTTCATAATTGCCTGGTTTATCCATCATAACTTTGTATGCAAAGCTGCTGATATTACCTGAGCATTCTGCATATTGTATAAGCTCTTCTGGGGCTTTGTTATGCTGTTAAATGTTACCTGATATTTGGTATGTTGTTTAAGAGCTGCTGTAAATAGTTCTTGTGGAGCTTTGTTATGCTTGATGCTTCTAAATGTTACCTGAGTATTCAATATGTCATATAAGTACTACTGTAAATAGTTATTGTGGTGATTTGTTATGTTGCTAAATGTTACCTGTGTATTTGGTATGTTGTTTGTATACTGCTGTGAGTAGTTCTTGTGGAGCTTTGTTTGTTATTCTGCTATGTTACCTAAATATTCAGTATGTTGTATGTATACTGCTGTAAATAGTTCATGTGGAGCTTTGTTTGTTATGCTGCTAAATGTTATCTGATATTCAGTAAGTTGTATAAGAACTGCTGTAAATAGTTCTTGTGGAGCTTTGTTATGCTGCTAAATGTTACTTGAGTATTCAATATGTTGTATAAGTACTACTGTAAATAGTTCTTGTGGAGCTTTGTTTGTTATGCTGCTAAATGTTACCTGAGTATTCAATATGTTATAGAAGTACTACTGTAAATAGTTCTTGTGGAGCTTTGTTTGTTATGCTGCTAAATGTTACCTGAGTATTCAATATGTTATATAAGTAGTACTGTAAATAGTTCTTGTGGAGCTTTGTTTGTTATGCTGCTAAATGTTATCTGAGTATTCAATATGTTATATAAGTACTACTGTAAATAGTTCTTGTGGAGCTTTGTTTGTTATGCTGCTAGATGTTATCTGCGTATTCAATATGTTATATAAGTACTACTGTAAATAGTTCTTGTGGAGCTTTGTTTGTTATGCTGCTAAATGTTACCTGAGTATTCAATATGTTGTATAAGTACTGCTGTAAATAGTTCTTGTGGAGCTTTGCTTCTTATGCTGCTAAATGCTACCTATTTGGTAGGTTGAATGTACACTACTGTAAATAGTTCTTGTGGAACTTTGTTACTCTGCTAAATGTCACCTGAGTATTAGGTATGTTGAACGTGTAATGCAGTTATACTGAAGGACAGAAGTGCTGAACTTAAAACTGTGAAATATTTAGTCAGGGACACGGTTACTTATATTTGCGTTTGATTACCAGTTGTCGGTTATATATGTTTCATAGAGCTATCTGTTTTATTTAGTTACACTAAATTTCCTCTAGTATGTATTTTAGGGCTAAGGCTTAAAGAATGAATGGAAGAAATCATTCTTCTACATCCCCCTTACCAAAGGTAAAAGACAAGGTTATCCCTTTTCTTTTGTTTTACAATTAAAACCACATGCATACATAGGCCTTCTGCAATTAAATGAATGTATTCTCAACACGGCGATCATGTGCTAGCTGTTACTGAAAGAAATTTACTGCTCTCTAACAGATTATGAAAAGTATGTCTAAACATATTTATAAACCAACAGTCGTGCAGCGTCAGGCTATAAATTAAGCATATGCTATAATCTCACTCACCTTTGAAAGAAGCTTCCATTTAAATGTCATAAGCTGCTTTAAATACCAATATATTCATACTCATTTCATTCTGTAAGTCACCAGATCATATTCGTTAACTGTGCAATGTAAAACGACTGACTGAATAAATAAATAAATAAAGGATTTAGACTTTGGATGCCCTTAGCACCTTTCAGTGTATTGAAACTCCACAAATTATGACCTTACAACTAGATTCTAAATACCGGCCATGAAGTCGTTTCCCCTTCATGCAGTTCTTCTTTTAAATGAGCCATTGCAAATATCAGAAGAGTCATGGAGAGGGGGTGGAATGAAGCATTACCTAAGCAATTTATATCAAAGCTGTAGTCTCTTATGGTATAAGAAGCCCATTTCTCAAATTTCAGTGAATTCTCTTTTACATGTCCTGTATACCAACATTTTTGGTCAAGTTATGAAAAGGAGTTATGGAACATTTTCCATCAAGTTATGAAAAGGAGTTATGGGCCGAAAGAGTAGAATAACTATTGTCCAACTTCGAGCATTTTGCTTTAAATAGGACAGATAGTTTTGCAGTCCACTGGAATGGGCAAAATTAATGTTGCAGTCTAGCTGGTAAAACTATTCTATTTGACAAAAAGAGATGTTAAAACCTTTGCTATTTCTGCTAAGATGACTGTTAGTCTGCTCACCACAGCTGTAGGAATAAAGCTCTTAGGTGGAAAAAGCCATTTTCAAGGTACTGGAGCTGTCATTTCTTGCACTGGGACTGATGTGAGAGGAGCTCAGACCTGAACTGGTGCTTCAAAGTAGTCAGAAAGGATAAGAATGTAAGGTGGCCTTTCTGAATTCACTTCTGTGTCAGTGCAAATGATGGAAGCACATAAGCAAAAAGCCTAGCCTAGCTGATAAAGAATGCATCAAGGACCTGCTCCACCCTTCTGTGCAGGAAGGATTGGAATTTTGGCAAGGCCATGTTGTCCATAATGGCTACCAGATCTTCTTCTGTCATGGTCAGTATTCCAAAGCTTAAAGAATGAGAACACTTGCCTGGGGTGAACTAAAGTTGTAGTAGAAGGCTATAGCTGTGGCTCACAGTATTTACAAAAACAACTCTCTCTCTCTCTCTCTCTCTCTCTCTCTCTCATTCACTGTCCTGTGATACTGCCACTAAAAATGTGTCAGTGATCTAGGTCGCTTCCTTGCAGAACAGGCAGCAGCCGAGTCCCACCTTCCCCAGCTCATTCACATACTACATACATTGCTTGACAGTCTGAATACAGCAACAGTTAAAGTTGTTTTTGGAGGGGCATACTCAAAAGCAAGTTAAGTCAGTCAATTTTACCTTAGTACCAGATTACTGATATAGAGAAGTTTTTACCACACTCTAAATTCCTAGGGCAATGCTGACCTGAAATGAGAGTATCAACCGTCTAATAACATATTTTGTTTAATGGACTATTTAATGAAAGGAAATGAAAATCCAGCATCAAAAGGAGATATGTAACCCACCACACTAACAAATTACAGCAGGATTCTAGCACTAAGAGCAACGTCACATCTGACTGATGGTTGTGCAGTCACTGACAATGTGCAGTTGATTGCAGGACACATAGGTTCATAGGTGTTTACTAGGCTAACAACCACAAGGGCCTTTTTAAGCCTAGCCATGCATCCCAAATCTCTGACAAGTTCTGATACCCTTAATAAGTGTAAGCATCTTGGGAGATGAAACATTTACAAGCTAGGGCCCGGGAGGTGAACCATTTACAGGTTCCCTGTGTCCATTAGAGACATAGGTGCCAAACCAGGGATGAATTTCCTGTTCCCCATCCAACTGTCCAAGTTGCACTTGAATTGGGTTAGGGAGGAACTCTGCTTCACATGGATGGGGAGCTTGATTCAGAGACCGGATAATCTCTGGGATACATACCTGTCTCTCCAGCAGGTTCTATTTATATCACAGGCAAGGTTTATGTCTTTAGAATGGGTAATTCTGGTGCTATTTGTTTTGTGGATATAAAGGAGGTCCATCAGAGTGGGGTCTAACAACACCCTGTATGTCAGGCATAGAGCTCCCCTCAAAAGCCTGTAGGAGACAGAATACAAGGACAGAGACTTGAGGCAGTCTGCATAGGACATTTTACTTAAGCCCTGTATTCTTTTAGTGAAGAACCTCTGTGGACGTTCCAGTTGTTGGATATGCCTGGTTAGGTATATACCAAAAGGAGCATTGTACTCAATGATAGGTGTGATGAATGCTGAATACAGTGGAACAATGACTTCCTTGAACTTAGATGCCATACCTTTGTTTATAAGTTGCACAACATAGATTGATTTCTTCACTACTGTAGACACGTGATGGTCAAAGGCTAAATTACATTCTATGTGTATCCCTAAGTCCCTAACTACTGGGTCAACTCTAAGGGGTGTGTTGTCAATGTGATAGTTACCAGGGGTGGATGACTTCACGAAGGATACTATTATGCATTTCTTGGCATTTAGTTTTAGTCCATGACTCTGACACCAGTTGTTTGCCTGTGTCAGCCCCTCCTGGAGAACATTTGTGTCAGTGTGAGATTCAATGACAGCTCCAAATTTGCAATCATCTGCAAATTTAGTCAGCCAGAAACCGTTGATATTGGCGTTGACTTCAGAGAAGTAAATGCCAAAAAGGAGTGGTCCAAGAACAGATCCCTGAGGGACTCCACTTGTGACTAGCCTCTTTGTAGAGGTGGACTTCCCAGTTCTAACTTCCTGGTTCCTGTCTGTGAACCAGTTGGCTATCCACTGAGTGACATATGAGGTTGTACCTAACCTCTTGAGTTTGGCAACAATGCCTGAGTGGGGTATTGTGTCAAATGCATTGGCCAGGTCAAGGTAGGCAGTGTGAACCATTTTACCTTCATCCACTGCTTTGGTGACCTTCTTAAAGAAGTCCACCAGGTTGATTAGGCATGATATGCCCTTGACAAAGCCAAACTGGATTGGGTCCAATGTCTAGAGGTTTACTATATCACTATTGATCACTTTCATGATAATTCTTTTTGTGGCTTTACATACAGGGTTAGTGAGACTTATGGGTCTGTAGTTTCCAGGATCTGTAGATGGCCCACCTTTGTGCAGAGGGATGACTGTCGCTGTTCTCCATTCATGAGGTACAAAGCCTTTTTGGAGCCTATAGTTAAATAGCAATTCCAGAGGCCCTGATAGGTCATGTCTCATTCTACTTAGAAGGCATTCTATGATATTGTCTGGGCCCATTGATGCAGTGTTCTTGGCCTTAGAGAGAGCATTAAGGAATGGTTCCCTAGTGATAGCAGGGGAGTTATATTTGATGGTATTTCCTGAAGGAAGTTTGAGGTAGAGAGAGAGAGGGTAAATTTGGAGATGAATTTATCTGCCAGTAGGTTTGCTATATCTTCTGGCTCAGTATATGTGGATCCATTTACAATGAGCTCTGCACACAATTATGTATTTTCTTTGAGTTTGCAGACATAGCTAAAGAATGCCTTGTGGTTGTCCTTGGCCTGGGAGGCCAAATGTACCTCAAATTTGGCTTTGGTAGACTTTATATGTCCTCTGAAATGTGTGTTTAGTTTGATGAGAGTGCTTTTATCCTGTTGGGTGCTGCACCTCCTAATTTTTGCCATGATTTTCTTTCTTCTGTTATACAGTCTATTGATTTTATGATTCCACCAGGGGGGCTTTTTTGAGTTCTGTAGTTCTTCCTGGAGGCTATAACTGCCTCTATGCAGCTATTAACATGCTTGTAGAGGGTTTCTGTGAACAGTTCTGCATACTCAGCATTATTCTCAGGGTTTATGGGGTCTTGAAATTTTGTCAGGTTATCACTTAATAGCAAGAGGTTATCCCTAGAGTACTTCCTGAATATTCCAGGTTTAGCTGGGGGTCCAGGTTTTATTTTTACTTCAAAGGAGACAATTTTGTGGTCTGACCTTACCAGACCTAGTCATTACCAACATGAGTGACCGGTGTTCCACACCTTAAGTCAACTCCTTGTTGGTCAGATCCGACCATAAGCTAATCACCCTAGATATCTGCATCCTGCCCCCACCCACCATTAAGGAAACCAAGGTAAAAAATTTCTCCAAAGCCAACTTCATGCTTCTTAAGACAGAAGTGGTGAACTTCATGATACCCATGCAGATGGACAATACAGTTACAATTGCCGAATCCTACACAAATGCACTCTATAAGCACTTACACGAGTGCATGGATCATGCTATCCCAAATAGAACCAAGACACTATCCTCCAAAAAAAGGAAGCCAATCTGGTGGTCCCCTGCCATAAACAAACTCTACAACAGAAGGAAGAAACTGTTGCAAAAGAGAGTAAAATCCCATGAGTGGAGGAGCTCACCGGTCAGCCTCCCTTATAAGATCCTCCAAAGCTAGCTACAAAAACAAAATCGCCACTTATTCTAAGGGCAACCACAAAGCATTCTATAGCTATGTCAAGAATCTGAATGGCAACACCCAGATCTGCTCTGAGTTACAGCCCAATGGCACAAAAATTACAGAACCAGCTGATATTGCCAACATCCTGGCAGATAGGTTCAGTGCTAACTTTACCCTCCTCTCACCCCCTAAAGGGCCCATATCTATACATGAAGAATGCAGAGTCCCTCTAATCACATCTATGCAGGTAAAAGCTGCATTCTCTAAAACCAAAAACACAGCATCCATGGGACCGGACATCTCAGGCTGCATTTTACACGAACTTCAGAATGAACTGGCTCCCCACCTAAGCACCATGTTCAATCATAGTCTCACGTCAGTCTTTGTGCCAACTGAATGGCACACAGCAACAGTTATCCCACTCCACATAGGGGGAGCCACCACTGATCCTGGGAACTATTGCCTTATTAGCCTGATGAGCCTGGTCTGCAAGGCCATGGAACGTATCATCATGGAACTCATAAACAAAGACATTGGTAACCTCCAAACTCTGGACCCCACCCAGTTCGGGTTTGTGAAAGGCAGATCATGCCTTCTGAACCTGATCGACTTCTTTGAGGCAGTCAACAAAGCCGTAGACGAGGGTAAGGTGGTTCACACAGCCTATCTTGACCTCGCCAAGGCTTTCAACACCATCCCCCATTCTGGAATTGTATCTAAACTAACTAAACTAGGTATAACTCCCTACATCACAAGATGGGTTGCCAACTGGCTCACTGACAGAACCCACACTGTAAAAGTTGCAGACTCCAAACCTGACTTCAAAACAGTGACAAGTGGAGTACCACAGGGTTCAGTCCTGGGACCTCTCCTGTTTGGTATATACTTCTCTGAAGTACAGGCTAACAAAGAAGGCCTCTGGCTAATAAAGTTCACAGATGACTGCAAACTAGGAGGCATAGTCGAGTCCCCAAATGATGTGGACATCTTACAGAAGGGGCTCACTGAGACAGATGCCTTGTGTCAGAGGCATGGCCTCAAGCTCAATGCCCAAAAGTGCATTGTCATCCCCTTTGGTAAAAACTCTGTACCCATGAACTACCACATAAACGGCAGTCTACTTAATGTCGAATGTGTGATAAGAGACCTTGGGACCCAGGTGGACAGTAGTCTCTCCTCTGATAATCACATCACCACAGTAGTCAGGAAATCCTTCTATGTGGCACACCTCATCACAAAAGAGTTCTCATCCAGGAAAAAAGAGGTCATTGTTCCCCTCTACTCAGCACTCATTAGACCCCATTATAGAGTACAATGCCCCTTTTGAAATATACCTCACAAGACATCTGCTGCAGCTGGGAAGACCACAGACGTACCTCACAAGCAGGATTACTGACCTCAAACAGATGCCCTACACTGACCGTCTCAAAAAAATCCAGCTTTACTCTGTAGCATATCGCCTACTCCGAGGAGATCTCTGCCTAACATATAAAGCTATGTTAAACCCAGAGCTGTTAGACATGCTACACCTAAAGAATTCCCAATCCCTCCGAGCTACATGCTCTAGGGACCTAAACTTGTCACCACAATAAACAGGACATGCTGGAGGGATAGGTTCCTGTCCCAGAGATTTCCTATAGTCTGAAACAAGCTACCCATCTATGTCAAGCAAAGTTCCTCATTAGCACTCTTCAAGAAAAATCTAGATGAGTGGATGAGAAATAGGAAATACATCCCGGGGATCACTTCTGTGGCTCTGCTTGACAGGGGCACAGGAAATTAACTTTCTTGGGTGGCGTAAGCCAGGGAACCTTGTTGGCTAGGCTTACTTAGACCCTTGGGCCGATAGCCGAGTACCTACCTATGAACCTATGAACCAGGGAAGGCATTAAAGTATGGGGTGTGCAGCACTCTCCCATATTACTGAGGACCAGATCCAGTATGGTTGCAGCCCTGGTTAGTGTAGTGACTATAGAGTTCAGAGAGTTTGTGTTTACAAAATCCAGGAATCTCTGTGCCTGTATGTTTGGTGTCGTATAGGATTCCCAGTTACTAGTGGGGTAATTAAAGTCCTCTTTGAATATGGTATTGTGTTGGCTGGCGAGTGTTTCTACTAAGTTTAAATACATGGTATGGGTTTCCTGGGTCATAGAAGGGGACCTATAGCTTGCAAGGAAGTGGCATTGGATTTTACGTGGTGATTTGAACATGGAGCAGCTCGAGTGCTTTGTCCTGTTTGGCCAGCCTTGAATTATATTTTTTTTATGTAAATAGTCTGTGTAGTATCTGGTCTAAATGTGTGGAAGGCGTTATAATCTTGTTCTGTTAGTGTGCTGTCCGCGGCTTTAAACCATGTCTCAGTGACCGCACAGACATCAGCATTCTCTAGGGTGAAGAGAGCTTCTAGGGTGCAGAGTTTTTTATTTGGACTCCTAGCATTGAGTATTAATACCTTTAGATTTTCTTGGTTTTGATTTGCTATGTTGGAAGTACTTTCAGTTTGGCATTGCCTAAAAATGGCACTATGGGGGAAGACAATGTTTTAGCTAATATTTGAAAGTGTAGAGAGGCAAGGTGCAGACCATCCCTGGCAAACCAGCATGGTCTGTTGACCATCTCCTTCCAAGCTGAGAAATATTACAGCCCCTTAGAATGACACCAGAAACTAAGCCAATTATTAAAGTCAGTCATCTTTTGTTCTTATTGTGGCATCATCCTTAGAGAAGGTAAAATGCTGCTCAGTGCTAGGCTTGTATCAGCCTGAGGCACATATTCCGAGAGCTCCATGGTGTCTCTCTTCATATAGTCTAGGAGGTACATTGTGGCCACCATATGACTTAGTGGATTCAGATGGACACAAGCTTCTGAGATTAAATGAAACCAAGGAAGGCTCTTCACAGAGCTGCTGAATTCGAAAGGCTGAAAAATGAATCATGTTTGGTAATAGCACAATGAAGTCTATACTCTGTAATTAAATATGATCTTGACAATTTTTGTCATGTAAACCACACACCACCCTATCTTTCAATGCCTCATTGTCTCTCCAAAAAATGGAAATGGTCTGTCAAGCTATGCTGCATTGCTGCATGTTCACAAATGATTTCATACATTGCCTGATTTGTCTGTTTTTTTATTATTTTTTTTATTTAAAAACTTTAGGTATTATCCATAACCTTGGATTGTGTGTTAATGTCTTGGAAGGACATAGATTTGGGCTTTTTGTGATCCCCAAACAATACAGGATATGTATCCTAGATCTGTTGGTGCCATCAACACTGCTACAATGGCAGTATAATGCCACTGTTGGCACTTAAGTTGACCATTCTTCCATAGTGGTCTTTATTGGTTTGACAGATGTTACAAAATATCAAGATAAGACAACTTTCTGTGGTTGGGGGCCCCCCAGGAACAGGGGCCCCCCAGCAACCGCAGGGTTCACTGGTGCCTAAAACTGGCTATGCCCACCAATAAGGTGCATAACTGCTTCCTCTTGCTATTATTCTCCAGGACTTACCTTCTAAACTCACTATATATTTTTGTCTTGCACTTCTTCTAAGTCCTTATTAAAAAAAAACTGTTTGGCTTATACTTTATTGTTCTATTCATAACTATATTTCAGCTTTTATCATGTTTCTTAACTTCTTATAACATTTACTTCCATGTTATAACAAAATTCTCTTTGGCTCTAGTATTACTGCTTGATTTTTTTCTTTATGTTTTTGCAATATTAATGTAATATTATTTGTATTTGAATTTTTAGGTTTACTAAATTCATGTAACTTGGAGCTTTTCTCCATGGTATGAAGTGAAGAATATTCACCATGGTTCTCTGCTGAAAATGGGAACTCTGAACCTAATTGGATTTTTCTGTTTAACAAATAACAATCTCTCCCATTATGTGACTGATTATTAATGGGAAGGTTTTAGTTAAATATTGGTTACTCTCAAAAACGTGGGCTTAATTTCTGTGGGTGAAATGTTATTTTGAGCTAGCTCCAAATATTTTTAGTCTGTCTTTCTGCATTTTCTTGCAAGGTTTTCCTGTATGTAGTAAGTTCATCTGCATAAAGAACACTGTTGTTTGTCTTTTCGGCTTTTCCCGGTTAGGGATCGCCACAGCGAAACTCTGGTCCGCTAATGATTGGCAGTAGATTTTTTATGGTGCCGAGTTGCCAGCCTGACGCCCAACCTTCAGCGAAGGCACGCCCATTCACACATGTCTTTTGGAGGCCACTCGACCGCGGGAAGGACATATTCTGAATCTTTTGGGGATGTACTTATGAAGAGTGAGAATGGCAGTGACCCTAAAATGGATCCTTAGGGAATTCTATTGTAACTTTTGCTGATGTATCAGTCAAGAAGCTTTTAATCCAGTTAAGTTAACCTTCTGCAAATGGAAGAAAGTATTATTATTATTATTATTATTATTATTAATTTTTTGGAGGAGGGGTGTGGAGTTAGAGCATGGTGCACATTGGCAAAGGCTTTTGGAAGATCTAGGCCTAAAGGCACCAATTAATAGTCCTTTGTATTGAGAAAATGTCATGAGGAGTTGTAATTGATGTACCTACACTACCAAATCCATTTCAGAATTTATGTTTTAAGACATGAAGAAAGTCACATTTTTATGACCTCAGTACAATGGTGGAAGTTGTATATACCTAGAACTATAATAAATTGGATTTTTAACACGTATGTAGTATGTTCTACTGGTTAAGCTTGAAAAACCTATAGAATTTCTAAAGGACTGGTTGGATCTGTACAATTTGGGAGGGAGATATAGTGGTCTTACAATCTGTGATTATTGATTACTGGTTTGTTTAGCAAAATTACTTTTGAGACATGTATATCTTATTTATTTACTTAATATATTCTTAGTAAGTAAGAACACAAAGAAGCTTTAAATACTTTGCTCAAATAACACAAGGCTTAGTATGTATTTTGTTAATATATACTTCTAAATACTGATTTGTTATGAATAAAAAAATGCATTTTGTTTTGACATATTCATCAAATATTTTCTTCCACTGTGGAAAGCAAATTTGTACCATTTTGCACAACCTGTTCACATGCATAACTTGCATTAAATATATCATTTGGCATGGTGCATCTTCTGTCTTGAAGAAGCATGTTACATGTATTGACTCCACTGTGCCATTTCAGCTACCCCCAAAAATGCACCTATAGAATCCTTAAAATAAATGTACATTTATTTTTCTTTGCATAAGTCACTTCCTCAAAATGGTTATTATTGTTTTATGCTGAAACACTATTTTTGAAGACCCCCATCTCTTGTTAAATTTCTATAGTACTCATATCACAGGCACTGGTATTTGCCAGCACAGGGTTGTCATGAGACACACTTTTTTTCTTTTCTTTTATTTTATTTACTCTTCTTTTCTATCAATATTTTTTCTACAATTGGCAAGCATATTACATGTATGGTTTGTATTCATCACCAATACATTGTAACTGGCCAAAGCCATAGCTGCACAATATATAATTAAATAAGAGATGGTCCAAGCTAGAAAAAGGTTTCCTGAAGATCACAGCTGTGTGAGCTACACAGAAAGGTGTGCATCACATGCTCACATGTACATTAATACCTTCATACCCAGGGGTAATCCTCTGTATCCTGTATCAAACCAGCTACTGTCCAAACTTAAATGCATTGAACCTACACTAGTTACACATCATCTCTGTTAAATCATTGAGGGGGGGGGGGGGGTGTTTGCAAAGCTAGACATGGCTTGATGGAAATCTCTCACTTGTATGGAATTTCCCTCAAATTGCTCCCCAAGTTTTGCACTCCAGAATGCCATAAAAGATGGGTCTGTGTAGTGGTGGCTGGTTGACTGAGTTATAATCTCAGTACATTGTTACTGTATCTTAGTAACTATACTGCAGTATTGGTAACAGGAGAAAGCATGGCAGAAACTGACAAGCTGGTTGGCCTGCTAAATCAGTAAGGTATTCCGAGTCCTGCAATAAAAATGGCTAGATAGGTGGAATTGGTGCATCAGGTTTTGAAAGATAAAACTGAAAATGAAAAAGACAAGCAAACTGTGAACCAAGCGCTGGATGCATGTTATCTGTACTGTGTTTTTAGAAACAGCATTAAATATTCAGAATACCGAGTTGCAGGATTGCAACACAAAACTTGATTGGTACAAGTAGCAAAGTCAAGAGCTACAATTCAGATTGGAAAATCTGGAAGATTTATGTTTAGTAGATGTGCTGGAAGGTTTGAAAATATATGAATACTTAGAGGACAATTTAGGGAAGGCCTTAAAGTTTGGCCCATAATAGTTCATTACTGAAAATGAACATCAGGTTTTAAGGCCCCAAATCCAAAAGGCAAGTCACTAAGGAGTATCCTTTTTAGAGTGCTGAACTATGCAGACTATATCTGCATTTGTCAACAGCTAGAGAACGCCAGCCCTTCTTACTCAGAGATCGAGATTACATGTTTCAGGACTTTAGTACAGGCAAAGCACAACACTGATGTTTTTAAAAGGAGGTGCATGCGTTGTGCTACAAGAAAGGATTACCCACCCAACTAAAGTACTCAAGATTTCTTGTTAGTCAAATGGAAGGAACAAGATGGCAGATTTCTACAAAATGAAACAGCAGAAATTCTTCCCGATAACAGGAGGTGCATTCTCTTCCAACAGTGCAGCTATATAAAAATCTTATTCTAGAGCAATTTTAAATTAAAAGCTAGCTATCATTTTTATCAAATCATAGTGCAGCCAAGTGCCTAGATATTTTGGTGACTACCTGTACCAAGGAAAAGGGGAGTTCAGCGTCACCTTCTTCAGCCTTTCCACTGCTGAACTGAATGGAACCATATTGTTTTTTCCTCATTAACTCAAAATCCAGATTCAACACTTCCAAAAGCTCCTTCAAAATGGTATACATTTTAGCATTTAAAACATGTGGCTGAGAATGCTTTGCCTTTTGGAGTAACGATTGAAGGTAATACTTGATCATTAATGGGTCTAGTCAAGCCCTCAGCTGGTACCATATCAGGGGATGGGAGGAGGGTGCATTCAAGATGGCCATGCACTTTGGCTCTCTAGTTATCATCCCTTACCTGGGAATCTTCAAACAGCTTTATATAGAATTTCATAAATTCCAAATGTAAAGCTCTTTTGTCAATGATTATATTTTCTATTCCATTCTGAAATGAAATGAATGTCTCCCTCTGACCAGCTCCCCCAGCTTTTTACCCTTGGCCCAGCAACTAGTTGTTGCCCTCTCTAAATGCAACTGCACTATGTGTACTTTGGCTTGGCTGAGCTCCTTGTATACTAAATTATTGCACGATGGTCTTACATTCCATGAAGGGACTCCCTTTGCATGTCTGGTACTGTTTACCTGCTTCCTGTTCTAGGGTTAAAATCTGCTTGTCTAACTTTTGATAAAAGTCATGACTTAGCCCACCAGTATAATAGGTTAGGTAGGTACTACGCTATCTGCCTGAGGGCATTTATAAGCCTAGCCAGAGTGTGTCGGCTTTCGCTGCCCCATTGATTAATTCATAGGTTCATAGGTAGTTACTAGGCTATTGGCCCTAGGGCCTATATAAGCCTAGCCAAAAGGTACCTTGGCTTTTGCCACCCAAGAACATTATTTTCCTGTCCCACTGTCAAGCAGAGCCACAGAAGTGATCCCCGGGGTGAATTTTCTATCTCCCATCCGATCATCAAGATTTTTCTTGAAGAGTGCTAATGAGGAGCTTTGTTTGATATAGATAGGTAGTTTGTTCCAGAGTATGGGACGTCTCTGGGACAGGAATCTATCCCTCCAGCATGTTCTGGTTATTGCGGTGACAAGGTTTAGGTCCCTAGAGCATGCAGCTTGTAGGGATTTGGATTTCTTTAAGTGGAGCATGTTTAAAAGCTCTGGGTTTGACATAGCTTTGTGTGTTAGGCAGAGATTGCCTCTGAGTAGGCGATATGCAACAGAGTAAAGCTGCAGTTTTTTGAGACGGTCTGCGTAGGGCATCTGTTTGAGGCCGGTAATCCTCTTTGTGAGGTATTTCTGTGGCCTTTCCAGTTGTTGTAGATGTCTTGTGAGGTACATACCAAAAGGGGCATTGTACTGTATAATGGGTCTAATGAGTGGCGAGTAGAGGGGAACAATGACCTCTTTTTTCCTGGATGAGAAACCTTTTGCAATGATGTGTGTCATGTAGAAGGATTTCCTGACTACTGTGGTGATGTGATTATCGAAGGAGAGACTACTGTCCATCTGTGTCCCCCCAAGGTCTCTTATCACACTTTCGGTGTTAAGTAGACTACCGCGTGTGTGGTAGTTCATGGGTACAGAGTTTTTACCAAAAGCGATGACAATACACTTTTTGGCATTGAGCATGAGGCCATGGCTTTGACACCAGGCATCTGTCTCAGTGAGGCCCTTTTGTAGGATGTCCACGTCTTTTGGAGTTTTGATTATGGCCTCTTAGTTTGCAGTCATCTGCGAACTTTGTTAGCCAAAGACCTTCTGTGTTAGCCTGTACTTCAGAGAAGTAGATACAAAACAGGAGAGGACCCAGGACTGAACCCTGTTGTACTCCATTTGTCACTGGTCTGAAGTTGGATTTGGAGTCTGCTACTTTCACAGTGTGGGTTCTGTCAGTGAGCCAGTTGGCAACCCATCTTGTGACATAGGGATTTATACCTAGTTTAGTGAGTTTATCTATAATTCCAGAGTGGAAGATGGTGTCGAAAGCCTTGGCGAGATCTAGATGGACTGTGTGAACCACCTTACCCTCATCTACAGCTTTGGTGACTGCTTCAAAGAAGTCTATCAGGTTTAGAAGACATGATCTGCCTTTTACAAACCCGAACTGGATGGGGTCCTGAGTTTGGAGATTACCAATGTCATTGTTTATAAGTTCCATGATGATACATACCATAGCCTTGCAGACCAGGCTCATTAGGCTAATGGGGCAGTAGTTTCTGGGGTCCGTGATGGCTTCCCCTTCATCGAGTGGGATAACCGTAGCTGTGCACCATTCAGTGGGCACATAGCCTGAGGTGAGGCTATGATTGAACATGGTACTTAGGTAGGGTGCCAGTTTGTTCTATAGTTCATGTAGAACACAGCCTGGGATGCTGTCAGGTCCCATGGGTGCTGTGTTCTTGGCTTTGGCTAGTGTGTTTTTTAACTGCAGCCGTGATTACAGGAACTTTGCATTCTTCTGGTATAGAGATGGGCCCTTTAGGGGATGACAGTGGGGTAAAGTTAGCACTGAACCTATCTGCCAGGATGTTGGCAATATCAGTTGGTTCTGTATATTTAGTGCCATTGTGCTGTAACTCAGAGCAGATCTGAGTGTTGCCATTGAGATTCTTGACATAGCTATAGAATGCTAGATCTTAAGCTTTAGGGTACCCAACATGTTCTAACTTCTTCCCAATGTGTTCTAACTTGTTCCCAATGTGTTCTAACTTGCATGCTACTCAAACTGGGTGACTGCACAAATACAGCAATTCTCTCTTTTTAATTGTATCAACCAGCAGAAGGGCTTTTAGAATTATATGGTCCATATACTACCCAGCACATCCTCTTGGTTTACTCACTCTCTCAATAACGGCCATGACCACTGGACAGTCAGTTAGGGTGACTCAGGGATAATTTCTGTTTGAGCACACTGTGGAAAAGAAGATCAGAGATTATTAAATAGCCCAGCCTGTCTGAGAGCACGAAATGTACACCCCTCCTCTGCATCAAGGTACAGGACCTGCTAAACATCCTGCAGCCTAAATTTGCTCATAATTCAGGGTAACATCTTTGTCAGTTTGAAAGCCTTTTCTACATGGGGTTTATTCAATCCCTCACAAAATTCACTGCTATGTTGACATTCCCAGCTATTAAATAAGGGGCTCTTTTTTATTCAGCATGTTTGATTACAAGCGTATTAGGGCTCTCAGAGGGACCGAGCTAGTAAAGATGTGCAGCAGGTAAGGGTGATAAAGGATAATGAGGGAAACAAACTCACAAGCGAGGAGAGTGTGTTGAGGAGATAGAAAGAGTACTTTGAGGGGTTGATGTATGAAGAGAATGAGAGAGAGAGAAGGTTGGATGATGTGGTGATAGTGAATCATGAAGTGCAGTGGATTAGCAAGGAGGAAGTAAGGATAGCTATGAAGAGGATGAAGAACGGAAAGGCTATTGGTCCAGATGACATACCTGTGGAAGCCTGGAGGTGTTTAGGTGAAATGGCAGTGGAGTTTTTAACTAGATTGTTTAATGAAATCTTGGAAAGTGAGAGGATGCCTGAGGAATGGAGAAAAAGTGTTTTGTTACCTTTGTTACCGATTTGTAAGAATAAGGGTGATGTGCAGAGCTGTAGTAACTACAGAGGGATTAAACTGATCAGTCACAGCATGAAGTTATGGGAAAGAGTAGTGGAAGCTAGGTTAAGAAGGGACGTGATGATTATTGATAAGCAGTATGGTTTCATGCCGGGAAAGAGCACTACAGATGCGATGTTTGCTCTGAGAATGTTGATGGAGAAGTACAGAGAAGGTCAGAAGGAGTTGCATTGTGTCTTTGTGGATTTAGAGAAAGCATATGACAGGGTGCCTAGAGAGGAGTTGTGGTATTGTATAAGGAAGTCGGGAGTGTCAGAGAAGTATGTACAAGTGGTACAGGATATGTACGAGGGTAGTGTGACAGCGGTGAGGTCTGTGGTGGGACTGATGGATGCGTTTAGGGTGGAGGTGGGATTACATCAAGGATCAGCTCTGAGCCCTTTCTTATTTGCAATGTTGATGGACAGGTTGACAGATGAGATCAGACAGGAGTCCCCGTGGACTTTGATATTTGTAGATTACATTGTGATCTGTAGTGAGAGTAGGGAACAGGTGGAGGAGACCCTGGAGAGGTGGAGATGTGCTCTAGAGAGAAGAGGAATGAATGTCAGCAGGACTAAGACATAATATATGTGTGTGAATGAGAGGGAGGATAGAGGAATGGTGAGGATGCAGGGAGTAGAGGTGGCAAAGGTGGATGAGTTTAGGTACTTGGGATCAACAGTTCAGAGTAATGGTGAGGGTGGAAGAGAGGTGAAGAAGAGAGTACAGGCAGGATGGAGTGGGTGGAGAAGAGTGTCAGGAGTGATTTGTGACAGACGAGTACCAGTAAGAGTGAAAGGAAAGGTCTACAAGAGGGTATTGAGACCAGCTATGTTAAATGGGTTGGAGACAGTCGCACTGACAAAAAGGCAGGAGTCAGAGCTTGACATGGCAGAGTTGAAGATGTTAAGATTTGCACTGGGTGTGACGAGGATGGACAGGATTAGGAATAAGTATATTAGAGGGTCAGCCCAAGTTGGAAGGTTTGGAGACAAAGCCAGAGAGGCAAGATTACGTTGGTTTGGACATGTGCTGAGGAGGGATGCAGAGTATATTGAGAAAAAGATGCTAAGGATGAAGCTGCCATGTAACAGGAAAAGAGGAAGGCCTAAGATAAGGTTTATGGATGTGGTGAGAGAGGACATGCAGGTGGTTGGTGTGACAGAGCAAGATGCAGAGGACAGGAAGAAATGGAAACAGTTGATCTGCTGTGGTGACCTCTAATGGGAGCAGCCGAAAGAAGAAGATTAGGGCTCTCCATATTTGCCCCAAGTATGCTCCAAGTGGAATTTGTCCATTCAGTGCTTTACATAAGGCACACACTCCACTACCTTTTCTGTCTGAATTTGTCCACAGAACCTTCTATATAGATGTAATTTAATAAGAATGCAGACAAGCTCCTGATACACTCACCTTCCCAAAAACATTTCAACTAATAGCCAGGCTTCCTAGCCAGCCTACATTCCTACAAATAAACAACAAGAAATGTACTGTATATTTTCAACACAGAATGCTTAGCAAGCCCAGATTCATTGCATAGAGGGATGATGGTCTGACTGGGATTTGATTAGTAGCTCTAGAGTGAAAGGGCATGGCCTGCTAGCCTTTCCTAGTGGGATGCAGGGGGTCACAGATGCTTAGTGAGCACATTGGGTGGTGATACTTCTGTGGTGAAAATGGGAGAACCACCAACCACCTTTGAGGATGGGAGGGAAGAGCTGATGCTGGCAAATCCCCCTGCAAAAATGAGGGATGGCCAGCTCAGGTGGCCAACTGCATACCCCCTCACTCATGATGCCAAGCATGCTTAAGGAAGAAAGTTTTAAAAGTAAAAACCTGAATCACCCTGATGGCTGCATAAATTATAGTGCCTCCCTGTTGACTTTCACCCTACTGATGAAGAACAAATGGGATGATTGGCTGGGAGAGGGCTAATGATTTGAAGACAGCAGAGGCACAAGTGCTAAAAATACTTTGCAGGGGAATTAATACACCTACCATACAAGGAAGCATAAATAATAATTCTAACTAAACAACAAGTAATAAGTCATGTGACAGAGATAGGTGGGATGTTACTTGGCAACACAACCACCCTACAAATAAAGGATGCCTATCTAACAATGCAAGAAGATAAGGTGCCTCTATCACATCTTACTCTACTGAGTAAGAAAGCCAACTCAAATTTAGTCATACAGCTGACACACATATTTACATAGAACCTTTAGGACACTTGTAATGCACCAGCTGTGTATTACTGGCACCATACAGAGTGCCTTTAGGGCCCTTGGAATGAATGAGCTGTGTGTTTTTTCTGCCATTCACTCCCTATTTCTCTTGGGCCCATGTATTGCCCTGTTCCACTATTCACATGCAGTTCAATCTCATCCCAGAATTAATTTGTAACTCCATCATGTCCTGGTTTGCCTCATGCCTCTGATTCAAAGGATGAAAATCTATTCTGTTCTGAAAAAAATTGATGGAGGATAGCTCTATATATATATATATATATATATATATATATATATATATATACATATATATATATATATATATATATGACTCTTTCCTGATTGATTGCCTTGCTGTTTATACTCAGCAAGTATAGATTCCACTGATGCAGGGTTACACAGATGTATCATAGAAAGACAAACTGGAACAGCAGCAAACTTACCAGGGTCTTTCACTCTTTGAAATGCTATAAAGACTTCTTCAGTGTCTTCACTGTTTTGTTGTTTGTTTCTGCTATTGGCATCCTTAGTTTCATTCTGAACTTGTTAAATTTGTCAGTTCTGAAACAACATGTAAAAAGGTCACACAGAAAGCCACATATACAGAAATAACAGAAAGACACAGGCAAATCAGCATAGTTGCAGTGTAATATATTAAATTCCAGATAGCTGGCAGTTATCCCAGAGGATTAAAGCTCTGAACTATTAATTAGTTGTCTTCTGTGCACAGAATACAGGGTTTGATTCCTTTATTTGCCTGCCATGTGACTCTGAGCAAGTCACTTAAACAGACCACGCTCCTGAAATGGGATAATTTGTCCATGTGGCTTATCTGGTTATGAGAGAAGAAGACAAATTAAAAAAAAAACGTCTTAAATGAGTCACATGGAAAGTACAAATGATGCCTTAAACACGTACAAGTGTTCCAGCCCTATAGCTTCTGAATGCCCAACAAAGTCTTACTTTTTATTTTCTTGATGCATTCAGGCTAATAATGCCAAACACCAGAAGCTGTAGACATGATGTATTTTACCTTTTATGGACTCATCAGTATAGCATGAATGGATACTTTGACCATTCTCTGAAAACACACATCTTATAAAAAGCCTGATATACATAACCTTAAAGGCAAATGCAAAACTTCATAAAAAATAAGCATATGGAGCGTTTCTCCCCGGGCCTCCGCTGAAAACAGGCTCTGTGGAACCTAGTCGGACATTCCCGGTCAACAAATGTTAAATAAATAAAAATAAAATAAATAATAAGCAAAAACTGAATATAGCAATAAAGACTTACAAAAAGTAAAACATTAATGGGGATTAATAAGCTATCCAGCTGGAGCACATGCATATCCTTAAGGGTCATTTACATATTTCCCATGGTCCTCTTTCCAAGGAGGTTTAAGGTATTACACATTGAAGACACTAGTTTGCCTGGGCCTTTTTGTTGTTTCTGCCTCTGTGGCTTTCTTTATGATGTAAAAACAACAAGGAATAACTGGCAAATACACACCAAAGCGTCCCAAAAAAGAAGTCCTTGTAGTAAAAACAGAAAAAAGAGACGCTGATGGCTGTAGTATCCCAAAAAGGCCTTTACTAGTGCAAAAACACAAGCGCTTTCACAAACGAGCTTCTTCAGGTGTACTTCAAGCACTACAGATACACACCTTTTATACAATCAAGCACACCACATGACCTAAAACCTTAATTACAATATTTAAGAACACATAACATATTTAAAAACTCAGTGCATGATTAATAAAAATGCTGCGTTAATACTTTTAATACATATATCAAAAACAACATATCAACAGCAAAAAACCTATCTTTTCAATGGCCTTCTTCTTAATCTAGGTCTTAAGGGGATACATTCATTAAGACCATGCCCTTCTGTGCTCCTCAACTTAGTAATCCACACTGCTTCTGAGTTTTCAGTCCTATTATAAATGTCACTTTGCCTTAAGCTCTCTTGTATAAGGCTAATAACTCTGAAGCTAAAAACATGTGTTTGATCAGTATTAGTGACATGCTTTGCAAGTGCATTGGTGGTGCTACCTTTCCTGATGTTATATATGTGTTCCCTAATGCGTTCTCTGAGATGTCTGTCCGTCTTGCCAACGTAAAACATAGAACATGTCTCACATCTGGCAAGATAGACAACATGTCTGGTATCGCAGGTGGCTGAAACATGAAAAAAATATTCCTTCCCCTGATCAGGATGAAAAAAGGACTGACTACTGTCTATATATCCACACCAGTTACAGGATCCACACTGGTTGGTGCCAGAGTGTTCTCTGTCTATTGCATTCTCCCTAGGGTAGCATAATCGCCTCTTAAGGGATCTATCATTCCTAAAGCTAATCCTTGGGACAGTATCAATGATGTCAGCTATACTGTTGTCTGTCAACAAAACCTGCCAATGTTTCTTAATGATTTCAGTGTATCTGTTAACATCAGATGTATATTTCAAACACATTCTAAGTGGATTATTTAGAACATCTCCCTTGGGCTTATCTGTATGATGTCTCCTCTGAGAGAAGTAAGGTCTTGCTTCTTTGCCTCGCTTCTGAACAGCCATAGGTACATGTTGGGTTAAAATCTTATCATCATAGCCTCGTTCTCTCAAATAACCAGTAACTCTACTTAATTCACAATCAAAATCTACTTCTCTGACACTAAGTCTAGAGGCCCTCATAACTTGATTGGTGACGACATTCTTAAATATATGTGGGGGGTGTGCACTATTACGATGTAGGAGATGATTGACATGGCAATCCTTCCTATATAATTTCATATAGACTGACCCTGCTGCATCCCTAGCAACTGCCACATCTAAAAAGTCCAACTCCTCATAGGACATCCTATGCGTAAAACGTAAAAAAGTAGTGGACTCATTAATAAAGGATAAAAAACTACAAAGACTATCTTCATCTCCATCCCATAAAATAAAAACATCGTCCACAAACCTATGGTAAAACTTAATATACTGTGAAAAAGGGCCTTTAAAAACATAGTCCTCTTCCCAAACTACCATAACTGCATTGGCGTAGCTATTGGCACAGGATGTGCCCATAGCCACGCCATTGCACTGTCTGAAGAACTGATGTCCAAAAAGAAAAATATTATGTCCCAGAACGAACTCTAGGAGAACAATCAATAAATCAACTAATTTTTCATTAAAAGATGAATGATCAGTCAAAAACTGCTGTACTAAGCTGACCCCAGCTACATTGGGTATCACAGTAAATAGAGAGACTACATCAAGGCTAACAAACATAAAACCACGGTCTGCAGCTTTAGATGAAAAATCATATAAATCCCTAAGGAAATGTTCAGTATCCCTAAGCACATGCTGTATATCATTCAGAAGTGGTCTCAAATGTTTCTCAATGTATATAGAAATGGACTCGGTGCACCATCCCCTCCCTGAGACAATGGGTCTCATGGGTGGATCTAAACGGGATTTGTGTACCTTTGGTAAACCTTGCAATATAGGTATCAGTGGTTTGGCAGTCAAGAAATAGTCAAACAATTTCCTATCAATCAAACATTGTTGAAAAAGATGTTTAATACATCCCAAAACATTCTCTATATGACTATTCACTTGTAGAAGAGTTAATTCTTCATAAAATGAGCTATCTGTTAAACTGTCCAACATTTTCCTCTCTTACCGCCATTTATCAAGTACAACGAGTCCACCTTTATAAGCTGGTCTAAAAACAAGACGCTGATCATTCTCAAGTTCATTTAAAGCTATAATTTCCTGTTTGTTCAAGTTGGAATATCCATTTCGTTTGGAGTAATTATCTACAGTCATGCATGCATCATATATATCCCTGATGCATAATTTTTCAAAAGCATTGACAATAGGATTGACATTGGGAATGAAAGAGCTGGGTCTAACAAACACATTTATACTAGTACAACATTCATTCCCCTTATACATCAATTTCAATGTTAAGTTCCTTGTAAAAGTTTTTATGTCCAAAATTACATCAGCAAAGCAAGAACGACTCGTGGGTATGAAAGACAGTCCTTTCTCAAGGACTGCCAATTGATGCAACGTTAAAGAAACATTAGACACTTCTCTCAGAGGAGACATCATACAGATAAGCCCAAGGGAGATGTTCTAAATAATCCACTTAGAATGTGTTTGAACTATACATCTGATGTTAACAGATACACTGAAATCATTAAGAAACATTGGCAGGTTTTGTTGACAGACAGTAGTATAGCTGACATCATTGATACTGTCCCAAGGATTAGCTTTAGGAATGATAGATCCCTTAAGAGGCGATTATGCTACCCTAGGGAGAATGCAATAGACAGAGAACACTCTGGCACCAACCAGTGTGGATCCTGTAACTGGTGTAGATATATAGACAGTAGTCAGTCCTTTTTTCATCCTGATCAGGGGAAGGAATATTTTTTTCATGTTTCAGCCACCTGCGATACCAGACATGTTGTCTATCTTGCCAGATGTGAGACATGTTCTATGTTTTACGTTGGCAAGACAGACAGACATCTCAGAGAACGCATTAGGGAACACATATATAACATCAGGAAAGGTAGCACCACCAATGCACTTGCAAAGCATGTCACCAATACTGATCAAACACATGTTTTTAGCTTCAGAGTTATCAGCCTTATACAAGAGAGCCTTAGGCAAGGAGACATTTATAATAGGACTGAAAACTCAGAAGCAGTGTGGATTACTAAGTTGAGGAGCACAGAAGGGCATGGTCTTAATGAATGTATCCCCTTAAGACCTAGATTAAGAAGAAGGCCATTGAAACGATAGGTTTTTTGCTGTTGATATGTTGTTTTTGATATATGTATTAAAAGTATTAACGCAGCATTTTTATTAATCATGCACTGAGTTTTTAAATATGTTATGTGTTCTTAAATATTGTAATTAAGGTTTTAGGTCATGTGATGTGCTTGATTGTATAAAAGGTGTGTATCTGTAGTGCTTGAAGTACACCTGAAGAAGCTCGTTTGTGAAAGCGCTTGTGTTTTTGCACTAGTAAAGGCCTTTTTTTGGATACTACAGCCATCAGCGTCTCTTTTTTCTGTTTCTTTATGATGTGTTTACTTGCTGTTTTGGTTCATATTTGGGAAATGTTGCAGTTGTCCCTAATGGTATGGACATTAGGCTTTTTATAAATTGGATGTTTTTAAAAATTCCCAAGATGCTCACTTATGTAGTATTGATCAGCCATTAAAAAGAGTGAAGAATCTTATGTCTACAGCTGGTGAGATTTGGCTGTACTGGTCTGAATGTATTGGTAAAAGCTTACAAAAAGTGATATTTCCGATGGACCTCCTCCCAAGGAGGTATAAGGTATTAAACAGTGACGACTTGGCTTGTATGCTGTGCTGTAGGAACTTGACAGACCCTTCTGGGGAGTGAAAGTATACATCCTGCCAGTATCCCCTAATAGTATCTGGTTGCCAAATCTATTAAACATAATATCCCCGTTTATTTGAGATGGGTAGAGATGCCAGACTGTATTGAGGATGGCATGCCTGCCCACAAAGTACCTAGGAAAGGGTATTTCTGACTGGGAGGAGGTATACTTATGCCTTCCATTTAACCAGTCTTTTGGTGCCAGACCATAAAGCACTTCCAGTCCAGGCCATGCTAGAAGCTGCCATTTTCTTTGTGGATGCACCATGAGATATGGGGTGGTGTAATGGAGGGATTCCTAAGCATTATAAGCAGTGGCACAATATAAGGCATATGCATAGTGCTTTAAAGGGCTGTATAGAACCACACAACTACTGTCTCTAATATTGTGTTCACTAATCCCATTATGGGGACACCCATTCTTTAAAGTTAGTGACTCCCCCATTAAAGATACCTCTCGGGCAAACAAGGGTACACAATAGCTATCAGTATTAGGTCAGGTAGTTGAGAGGGAGCAGATCTTTAATTCCTTTAGTTGGAGCATAAACTAGATAACTAAGGCCATTTAACGTACCTAAATATTGGATATGCCGTTAGCAGATCAAGATTTAGAATCCATAGTACTTTCTACCCCTCACCTACTTTTACTAAAGTAGAGGAAAAGTAAGAATCAGGGGTTACAAACAAGCCTGATGCAGTTTAAAACATTGTTATGAAATGCTGCTGCGGCGCAAGATTTCAGATGTACTGAAATCAGCAATCATGTGACTATGCATTTGTGCAATTAGGAGGGGACCATCTAAGTAAAAGTTCAGCTACCCTTCAGAAAGTAGTTAGATGCCCTAGAATCCATACATTTTTATTGGATTAGGAGATTCTATTATATCTTGAGGAGTGCTGGCATTCAGACAAAGAGTATTTGAACTGAATTAAAAAAGGAAGCTTTTCATTCAGGGAATTGGGGGGATAAAGGTTAATAACCTCATAAATATTGGCGTTGCCCCAGGATGTCTCAAAGGTGATGTAAGTGTAGGTCTGGAGTACAGATGGTCCTAGGTTCTAGTACAGGGTGCACAACCTTTGAGTGGGAGGTTGCTGGTATAATGGTTAAGGTGTTTACCTTACAAACACCAGATGCAGGGTTTAATTCTTGCATGGGGTAATCAGCTAGACTTAAAATGACCCACAAGGGCAGTTAGCCTAATACTAATCTATGGATCTATGTCCGATTGTTTAAATGCCCCCCTCGCTAAATGAAAATGTATTTTACTATCCCCATACAAGTTTGGTTCCTGTAGATGTCAGATTAAGTTCGGACATGTTTTGCATTATTATAGATAAAGTGCCTAAAAATAAATTTAAATCCGCATAGTGTGCACAGTTGGCTCATGTGCTATAGAAGTCTCTTTTTATCTGGGACTGATCTTGTCTAACCTAAATGGTGTGACATTTTGTGATAGTTAATAGCTCAGTTAGTTCAGAGTAAGATATTAAGCGCAAGTTCCAAGTCTCAATGACGTTAATTACTTTAATCATGTTGTGGATCTAAATGACTTCTAGCCAGAAAACCATAGAATATTTATTGAAAGCTGTGTTTGATTGTATAGTGTATTCTTGCTTTCTTAATTGCTCTGAATAATAGTAATAATGATAATTATTATTATTATTTTGTGAAATTCAACCTTATTATAACTATTTTAGTGATTGTTTACCAATACTGTTGAGAATAAATAAAGTTATTCCAAAAAAAAAAAAAACACAAACAAAAAACTACTACATCCCACTGCAAATTGCGTTGTAATTTCTTAACTAAATAGTTTCACTTTTTTTTTTTGCAAGGCAGATCTGGAAATCTGTAAACACGTAAACAGAAAGGGGCTAGGATTGTAATTCCTCTAGGCTGCAGAAAATATAGTAATTGGTAAGCTAAGTTATCCATTGCTGTATTATGGGTGGAGAGTTGGTTCTATTAAGCAGAATTGCAGAATGAAAAAACCTTCTATAGTAATCAACTAAGTTAATGCTGAACTTTGTACTGTTCTGCATATGTAATGAATACAGCAGAATCCACAAATCTGCTGTTCACTTTAAGACTAAACAGCAATAGTCAAAGGTTAGGCCTGCCTTTACTGATGCCAAAACAGGATTAAAAAGCAGAGTGAAAGAAGTGTCAGATGATAAAAACAGAACAGAGCTGCAGCTGTGTGAAACCCATTAGTCAACTACTGAACTTGTATGGAGAGAAAAAAAAACAGAAAGGGGTTACATAAAAAGTTCAATGCCTGCGTAATACAATACTGGGAAGTGTGTTTATAGTCTTGGTACGTACATTCTTAACACTGACGTGCAGCGTAATTAAGAACACTGTGTATTTAACAGTCTGTAAATGTGTTTTGGTATAAACTACTTGGTTTGTGTTACAAGGAATTATGTGTTGCAACTGTTGCTTTTGAACAGAGCCCATAGTCCCCTTTATGCTAAATATAACATAGTATTTTGATACACTTCAGATGCAGACACCAATATGTAAAATCCTTGGGCTACTGTGGGCTTTTACACAGACTATTTGTCTGGAATACTTAGCCAATCAGAAGTGTTATTGACTGAAACAGGAATTCACAACTGATGAATTCCACTTAAGTGAGCAATGTTTTGGAAATAGCTACTGGCTGCTGTTACGTGCCGTAACTTCTATTGTAGTAGTAGATAAAAGTTTACTTAGCACTATCCCTGCTGTCTTACAGTTTATCCATATCATGGTTTAAAATGTAGGTGTATAAAAATAACTTGCACATTCATAAGTATAGCAGTGTAAAACTGTGTCAATCTAATGAAACCACTTGCTCTGATTCTTTGCTGGCCCCTGAGAAAAGGCCAGATTAAGAAAAGGATAAAAACAATGTATTTTTACGATTGTCAGCACATACAGGAGCAGGTTTGAATTAAACTGTTCCTCTTAAGCCAGTTTTGAAAGATAGGAGACTTTTTAAATGTGTATCTATTTTTTTATTTGTAAGCTCCTTATTTTAGTAAAGTAAATGCGTCTTTTTAAAAAAAAGTGTTTGATATCTTTAAGGTTTTTTACTTCCTGGGTTTGATCTGGTGTTTTATTGGCCAGTGCTTAATTGACTGTATTTTAAATATGAGGTTGTGTTTGTATTAAATGTATGGTCTGAAGAAGCAATTTAATCGTGAAAGCGCTCACCTTTATCTGTTTATTTATTTAAAAAATTGTTTTATTCTACTTGCCATCCATCATCTACATTTTCGTTAATACTTTTGTAACATGATAATTTTTATTGTACCAACATAAATGTTAAAATACAGCTATTGAAAGCTTTTGCATTATATGAACCCCTGTTCTTGAAGAAATAAACAATCAGGACAGAATATGATCTAATTCCTCAGTCAGCAATGTATTTACTTCCAAAGGAGAGGAGAAACTAATATAGTTGAAAGCCTCAAGGTTCTTTATTAGAACATTTCTGCTGGTCCTGTGAAATTAAATTGCTTCAGTGTAATGTCCTGTGAAAAGAGTGCAGCGTACATTAAGATTTGTCCTATGTCTTTCACCCACCCAGAAACATAAGCATAGGGTTAACCCTGTCATTTAGTTCATCTACTTGTATATTGTTTCATTTAGCCATTGGGTTGGAAAGTATTCCTGAAGCATCCCCCTTGCAGATGAACACCACTCCATGAAGCAGTATCCTTGTAAAAGAAATATATTATTTATGCTACAAATAGAATGAACAGAGCAAAAACATTTGGACCATGATGCATACACAATCAATCTCTCAGACTTTGATTAGATGCATAAACCTCAGGTAGAAACCCAATTATTTGTACTGGTCTTTCTGACCTAGTTAATTCAGCTAGTAGCTCTAGGACAATTCTAAATATTGCATAAGTGTTATACACTATACATTGTCCACCAGTGTTGTATTTGGGGATGATGATGATGTAAGTGTAGTATATGTGTACAGAAAAGCATGCACATAGTCAAGATGGAAGAATGAAAAACAGCTCCATGGAGTAGAGGGATAAAACCCTGACTATGGTGCAGATGACCCAAGTTTGACTAGTATCTTGAGTGCCTGTATAGGCAGGATGGGATGAGCGGCTGCTGCTGGCAGGATGGGATGAGCGGCTGCTGCTGGCTTGTCCATCCTGGGTGGGGAAGGATGTGGTTCTGGTTCTATACAAGACTAACACTTAGGGAGAGCACTAACCATTCATCCAATAAAGTTCTGAGCTGGCAGAGCCTGTAGTACCATAATGCATCTGCACAAAGTAGCTACACTTCCCCTCAGGTGGTAGCAGCTGTGTACCTGAAAAAGCCACAGTTTGGGGAAGGACAGTGGTCCCTGGGAGAGCATGACTTTTGCCAGGGAATGAAGGGCTGATGGGGTTTCCCAAGCAGAAATAAATGCACTGTATGTGTCTCACCTAGACTAGAAGTAGAATGAATGTGCCAATTTGGAGAAGGTGGAGCAGACACTGGGCAAGGTTCTAGGGGAGCAAAAATAAAAGGTGAAACAAAGAAGAGGCATTAAAATGCACATTCAACAGCTTGTATTGAACTGTCCAAGATAGAGAAGTCCCATGGTACACAGATCCAGTTACTGGTAACTCCCACTTAAAGACACAGCTACCATTTCATTACTATAGTATGCATATGTTCACATATAGGTTCATAGGTTCATGGGTAGGTACTAGGCTATCTGCCCAAAGCCATTTATAAGTCTAGCCAGAATGTGTTGGTTTTCACTGCCCCCTTAGATTTGTTTCCTGTGCCTCTGTCCAGCAGAGCCACTGAAGTGATCTCTGGGGTAAACTTTGCTTCCCATCCACTTGTCAAGGTTTCTCTTGAAGAGTGTTAGCGAGGAGCTCTGCCTAATATAGACTGGAATCTTGTGCTATGTTTTCCTTACTTTAAAAAAAAGTTGCACGGCGTATGTTACAGCTTTAAATTTTAATATTTTGAGTGCAAATAGACAACGTGTCTGCACTGTGTGTCATGTGATATACAGCAATACACTGAAACTTCAGCACCAGTCACAGTATTCAAGAAAATAATCATTGTAAAATTCACAGTGTCCATATATAGTATGTACAGTCATCATAATGTATTGGTTTCTTGATCAGTTTTCCAAATGTTGAGTATTGATATGAAGTCATACTATGATATAGTCATTCTGAGGAACTTGATATCTTTCCAGATCTTACCACTCCAAGAAACACTTCTGCACTGACAAGGTGGTAGTGTTTTATCTGACTTAAGACTTGAGGTAGCACTTGCAGACTTGTCTTAAAACCCTGAACATCTTCAAGACAAATCTAATTAACTGCTTTCTATTTCTCCTGTATACCTGTATATCTGAGCCATCCTGAACCTTGCACTTGGTATTATCTTGGCTGTTCTGTTAAACAAATCAGTATGCCAGGTGCTTAGAGGGATAAGGTCTGACTGTGACCCAGATGACCCATGTTTGATTAGCAAAAGGTGGGGGAGGAGAGGAGTGAGCAGCTGATGCTGGCTCATCCAACCTGGAGAGAAGGCAATGACATTGCTTAGCTGCATTGGCAAAGCCTACAGGAATGTTGCTGTATTTTCTAAGTAAAGGACATAGCGATGTTCATGTTGCATTATGGTTTCCCAAATGCTAGAGGTGGCTTGCGCCACAGTGTGAATGCACCTTCCTGAGGAAGCAGCATGGTGAACCTTGCAGAGACATCAATGGAGAGGATTTTAGGTACATGAATGTTAAAAAAATCTTACTTGCATAATAGATGGCAGCACTGCCATTAGCATCCAGCTCTTGGCTCCCAAGGGAATGAATTGCCCAGTGGGCTCTTGCCCCTTGGAAGAATGAATGTGTCAACTGGGTGACTCAGGAGAGGATTAGTGGTCATTATAGGATGGGGGGGCACAAAATGAATTAGTTAAAATAAATCATTGCAGCATATTAATTAAATCTTTAAGCATCAATTCCAAAATCAATACTGACTGTCACTTTTCCTCTTTCTGCACTTGTGAGAAGCTGTTTGATCAGGTGTTGTATTTTTACAGTCCTTCTTTCTGCAAAGCTGCATCATTTGTTTGATTTTCCAGAACCAGTAAAGGGTATAATGTACATAGCTTGGCTCTGAGACATCTTTCCATCAGCAGCTGTGCTGGTAGAAGTCCCACAGATTGCAATGACGAGCTTCCATGCTCTAAAATCAAAATCTAGTTATCTGATTTTTCAGGACTGTCACATTTTCTCATGAGATTCATTCTTTACATCTAGACCATATATACTGCTTGTCTATTGCTTTGCACATACTTTAGACTTAAGGCAGTATATGTAAATTCCCACTCTTTGACAAAAGTATGAAATTATTAGCTTACAAACTGCAGACCATTCTCTACTATTACTTCATCTGTTAAACTGTATCTTGCAAAGATAGATTTCAACAAAGTGGTGAAACTATGGCTGGTAGTTTCATGCCAGTGTACTACTTCGGGATGCTTTGAATAATAGTCCACACAGAGAAAGTAATGGTCATCTTCATCATGAAATAAATCTACTCCCACTGTCATCCAAGGAAAATAGAGTGTTTCACGTAGTGGCATTTCCACTCAGAGTCAACACATATTCCATGTCTTTGAACCATCTCCAAAATTTTCTCTGATATCTTAGAACAGTACAAAGTATCACATAGCTCTCTTCTTATACTTAGTTATTTCTATGTGTGACTCATGAATCTGGTGTAACATAACATCTCTGAGTTCAGCAGGAAAGAAAATCTTGTCACCTTAGAACATTTAGGCCTTTGCACTTAAAATGATCATCACAATATAGTCCAATGTCTGTATTGAATTAGCATTATCTAGCCAACCATTCACAAAAGGGTATCAGAACAACTGCACTTTTCTGTTTTCTATTGTACACATTCTTAGCTCTTCTAGAATCTCAGTTGATGAAGGCAATCAGGAAATAATCCACAAAATTTCTAAATATCCCTTTTGCAGGTCTTTATTGCAACCTACCATGTAAGCGTTACCAAGTGGACTGATTATATGAGTAGAATTACTTGGTTTATACTGGACTTGTGTAGTCTACATCTGTAAGTTTAACATCATTCTCTGACGTCTCATTTATGCCTTATGAAATAATTTTTTTTAAGTATTCTGCAGTAAATTATAATCTGACTGTACTATAACTAAGTATAACTAATTTACCATAGATATAATCAAGAAACTATTGACAGCTAAAAACTATGACCATCTTTTCTTTCTCTGTTTAGGATATCACATATCTGAGTGTAAGACAAAACCCTTGAAGCATCCACTATTGGTCTACCATCCAGCAGTAACACAGCTTCAAGTCCTTCTACACTTCATACCTCTCAACTGTACAGATTTTTGCAGAATGTCCAGATTTTTGCCTCATATTTTTTTGTCTGTTCCTCATAAAATTTGCAGTTTTGTTGGAAATAACTGAGGATTGAAGTCATTAGATGATGACATACATCTGAGTTTCAGATTTCATATCCTTCATAAAATGCATGCTAACACAAACACTGTTATTCTAGCAACTTTCTAAGTTTATAAAAGGAATATTTGAAATGTGTCTCTATTTTTGGGATGAACAGACAAATAGATGAGTTATTTTCTACTGCAAAAACTGAAAGAACTACTAGAGTTTTGAGAACCAGGAAAAACAATCTTTAATTTTGAAATAGCACATTTTTCACATTGAATCTGTATTTGCACTCTGAAAACTGTCAATATGACAACACATTTTCTAGAACTGTTAAGGCTCCCTTTCCAGTGTCTTGTTTTTCCTCCAAGACATTAGATTCAATTCTATGCAACAGTTAAAGAAAATTTCATTTTCATGGCACTTGACTTCCTGTATTAGTTACCTGCATGAGGCATTTGTTCTAAACTGCTGTTTTTTCTGTGCTTACTGTAATATCATTGTGTAACACTATAGCTACATACTTCTTCACGTACAAATTTATCAATATATGTGAAAAACACTTTCCATTTCACTACAACTATTCAGACAAATTACGTCTGAATGTGTGGTGGGGTCTGGGTGATTAGAATGCAAAAAAGATTAGATATGCAATCTAGTGTGCAGGATTCCAATATATATTGATGTGAACAATATATGACTAGGTATATATTTGATACATTTCGTCTATGAGGTAAAACAGCTTGTAAAAAATGAATAAAGTCATCAAGACAAATAGCAAGTGAGTTGTTTTCATATTGATATGTTATTAGACTTTAAAAGAATACTTAATACCTAGCGGAGAAATATGTACATAATGGAGCTTTATGACAATATCATGCAAATTTATAAATGTCTGAGAGAAGATTTTTTTGTATGTTCAGACTTATCATATCTTTCTTCATGGTCTGTACTTGTTCTTCTGGCCATTACCAGTGGGCTAAACACGTTTTACTGTTTTTACTGTATATCTAAGAATATCAATTTATCTATCACTATATAGATAGATAGATATAGATATATGTGTATGTATATGTATGTACATATAAACATACGTTCATTTAACTGAATCGCAGAACAGTTTTGTAGAAAAACATTGCTTCTAATAGTCGAATTACTGACAGCTGAGTGGTAAAGATTCTGAATTAAAGAAATTGGGTCGACATTTTTTTTTTTTTTTATTGTACACACAGCCCCAAACCACCAAATGTGGAAGGGTCTAAACAAACACAAACATCTACCTGGTTTTAAGTTTTTGCAGTGGGGCAAGCCCTGCCTGCACCCCATCACTCCCCACACCCCCTTGTAAATTATATGTACCAACTCCAAGATCACACTATATTGAGGAAAAGGGTAAATTTCCCAGTCCTAACTATACCGCTGTCTCCATTCAAAAGCTTCAGCAGCAGACTTCATAACGTCAACTTCACATGCATGAATGGAAGGCCCCGTTCATTCACATTAATTCAGTAATACATGGTACAACATTTCAATCAGTCTAGTAACTGCATTCAGTCAAATAAAATCTAATGTTCTGTAATTCTGCAAAATTAATATAAACATATATATATATATATATATATATATATATATATATATATATATATATATATATATATATATGTGTGTGTGTATATATATATATATATATATATATATATATATATATATAGCTATGTAGTTGTGTAGTCATGCCTCTTGGTGTTAAACATATTTGTAAATATATTAAGGGAGACTTTCTCGGACAACTTATCTTAACATACAGATGCCAATAATAGTACAATTAGTCATAATGTTTCTGGGTTTTGCATAGTGATTATGATCAGGTCTGCAATCGTAACCTGCTTACTATGTGTTCGATACATGGATGCCAAGAAATTCACATCTTGTGCAACTCTTGATGTCCATGTTGAGAACACATAATATTAAGTTACAACTGGAGATCCAATCATAATACTTTGTAGTGCATGGAGATTTATCTGCTCCATGCACTACTATTTAAAGAAAAATAAAACAAACACAAAAATGCAAAATGTTGTGCCAGCTTTGAAAGCCACTAAAGCAGTTGGGAAGTACTGTCTAACAGGCAGCAGGAGACGTAGTGACGAAATCCCTGCCTAAGGGAGGCGGTTGATTCCTAAATATGTTTAGGTAGCTGTAATGTTGTAGACAACAGGCAGCAAAGGAGACAAGGCCACAGAAACACCTCACAAAGAGGATTACCAGCCTCAAACAGATGCCCTGCGTAGACCATCTCAAAAAACTCCAGCTTTACTGTCGCATATCGCCTACTCAGAGGCGATCTCTGCCTAACATACAAAGCTATGTCAAACCCAGAGCTGTTGGACATGCTCCATTTAAAGAAATCCCAATCCCTCTGAGCTACATGCTCTAGGGACCTAAACCTTGTCACCACAATAAACAGAACATGCTGGAGGGATAGATTCCAGTCCCAGAGACTTCCCATACTCTGGAACAAACTACCTATCTATATCAAACAAAGCTCCTCATTAGCACTCTTCAAGAAAAATCTTGATGATTGGATGGGAAATAGGAAATTCACCCCAGGGATCACCTCTGTGGCTCTGCTCGACAGGAGCACAGGAAAATAATTTTCTTGGGTGGCGAAAGCCAGGGTACCTTTTTGGCTAGGCATGTATAGGCCCTAGGGCCGATAGCCTAGTGCCTACCTATGAACCTAAATAAAGCCAATTTATGTTCTGCTTCTGTTGTTTACTGGTCGGCACTATCAGCTTTTAGTGCCTAGGGTGAGACGTGATCTTAACAGCTCATAGGGGTGCTTAACAATTGATAAGCACCCTTCTAAGTATTGCTAATATCAGATCTCACGGTAGAGTAGCACTGAACCAGAGTGTCTTTTTAACTGATATTTGAGTATAATCACATCTCTCCATGCACTACAAGGGTTTTAAACCCCTTGGTGTGTTAACAGATGGCAAATAAAAGGTTATACATCTGAGAAGTTATTTTTCTATATTGGTTTGTTTGTATAATAGAGGTATATTTTTTCAGGGCTTATAATAGTGTGTATAAAATATTTATCATATACTCTGTGATGTTTGAAAAAGCTTTCTATACAGGTAGATTTAACTAGTTTTTTGAAACTTACATATATGTCATTTAAATTTACTTGAATGTTTGGCTGGACCTTTACTTTTAATACTGATTATTCCCTATATACCTGTTATGACCACACTGAGAATAACAGCTTGGATTGCTTATGAGGAGAATGATTTCTAATATTTTGGACGGATGATTAGCTTGTTTAGCTATGCATGCTTGTTTTCTGTATTAGTTTGTATGAGATGAGACAGTGGACTAAGATGGTGAAATACTCCATATGAGTTTCCTCTTAAGCTGGTCACATTCCTCTTGTACTGGATTTTTTAACTTTATGTTGGAAGGACACTGTATGGCTATTTGGCATTATGATTTATGTACATAGTACATTTGAACAGCTTAAAGGCATGGTAAAGTTAGATAATAATAGCTCACTGAGTTTGTCTTTGGGTTGATTCATGGGGTAAGTTGATTATTAACCTGAAAGCAGTAATGGAATGCTACTGGCTGGCACCTTAATGCACAATGGATACTAAGGGTGGTTGTTTCAGATACTGAATTGGTGAGACTGACTATGGAATGTAAGTTGGACATTGTGAGTTTATCTGTGAATGCTCCACTAGATGTGGTCAGATGGGATGGCCGGGAGCACTGAAGTTATAATATAGATATGGTTAAATAAAAGTTAGTTAGTCTATGTTATTAAGTTAGCTGTTCTTGAGAATGGAACATTAGTCAAAGAAGATAATTTTATGGCGTGTTGGATAGTGGAAGTTTCCAGAGTTCATTTCTGTGTCCATCTTTTCTTTAAGATGATGGGGAATCAGATCAGCTGGTCTTATCCCCCACAAGGGGAGATAACATACTGGACTTGGTTCTCACCAACATGGGCGACCGCTGCACCACTCCCATAGTATGTTCTTCCCTTGTGAGATCAGATCATCGGTCTGTCTCATTCGAAGTTTCTGTCCCACCCAAAACCTCCCCAGCTGTAACCAGACTAAAAAAACTTCTCAAAAGCTGACTACAACCTCCTAAGGGAGGGTATCAGCAGCTTCACCCCCCACCCCAGATTATATAAACAACTATGCTGAACAGTATGCCAGTGCAGTATACAAGCACCTGTACAACTGCATGGACTCAGCCATACCCAACAGAACTAAAATCTTCTCCTCAAGGAAACACAAACCTTTTTTTTTTCAAAACACTTTTTATTGAATTTTCAAACATGAAATAAAAAATACAACAACAACAGAATAAAATACATATTGAAAGAAAAAAATGAAAAATTTGGAGATGTATATGTAACACAGTTTTGTATAATAAATGTTTATATCTCAATGCAGTCTGATAACATACAATAACTATCTACAACTTATGCTAATATTGACCTAAGAATACTTCAAAATGGATATAGATCTAAAATGAAACAGGTATATAGATATAAGGGAGACTGAGGTCTGTGAATTCCACAAGGAGAGTAACCAACTATACACTATAAATAATATGTAACACCTTTTCTATAGCTTTGTTAATTTGTGCCGATTTCTTGGGACTTTTCACTATCATTTTCTGCGCACTAATATATGTACAGGCTAGAGTTTTGAAGTTATTCCAATTCAATTTGGTACGATCTAACCAATTTTGGGTGATATAAAGTTTTATGAGTGAGCATATGTATATTAGTACTTGTAAATCCAATTTGGAAAGATAAATATTTGGTATATGTAGTAGTGCAGTCTCCCAGGATAGGGTGGATTTATGATAACCCATTTTCTGTAAACGGACTTTTAGAGAAGCCCAAAGTTTATGTGAGTGATAGCAAGACCAAAAAATATGTAGAAGATCTGCATTAGGATGAGAACAACAAGAGCATGAGGCCGATTTATTAGCATCAAACTTATTAAGTTTGGAAGGAGTGACATATGCATTATTATTGATCATTAGTTGAGTGTAAAAGAGTTTTTTAAAAGGCGAATATTCTAGTGTATTTTTAATAGCTGAGAGTTTCTGATCTATAGATATATGAGGGTTGTGTTTGTCCCAATAATTGGAAAAGAGACAGAGTGTATTATGAGTTATCTGATTTATAAGATTATAAGATTTAGATAACATTTTCTCTGGAAGTGTAAGAACTTGTATAACCGTTTTGTAGTTAATGATATCTGTGTTGTCGACTGTGATGTATGGGAATTTAGCATTGACAACATCTCTCATTTGACGTAAAATGGTTGAATAGTTAGTATTGACCTTAAATATTTTACGTATATTCGTGAGAGTTTCATTTTTGTATTGTATCAGATCCCAAGCTGTGAAATCTTTGATCAGGGGAAAGTTTGAAAGATCAAAAGAAATGTTATCTAGATTAATATTAGGATTTAAATGGAGAGGTTGCATTAATTGAAATATATTTCCTAAATTGACAAGTTTTAACAGTTCTTGAAAAGCAAAAATTTTTTGTTTTAACGAGTTTAATATTTTTAGCTTATTCATGAGATCTAAGGAGAGAAAAGGAAGAGCTGATGGATTAATTTTTTTAGTTAAAATGTGTTGATACCACAATTTTGTCCAGATAGGATATTGATTATACTTCTCAGTATCTATATTCAAAATAGATAATAGTTTATTGGCCGAGATGATCAAATAATACAGATGAAAATTAGGAAGACTGAGTCCTCCCTTATTTTTAGGAGAGGTTAATTTACTGTAAGAAATTCTCACTGATTTGGGAAACCATAAGAAATTAGCCAGAACTTTATTAATTTTTAGAAAAAAAGATTTTGGAATCAACTGATCTACAGCATTAAATTGAAATAGTAATCTGGGGAGAATATTCATTTTTATTATTGCTGTTTTTGATAGAAGTGATAAATTAAGCAATTTCCATCTATTTAAATCAAGTATAATAGACGACCAAGTTTTAGCTAGATTATTTTGAAATGTGGAGAGACCATTATGATTTATAAGAATCCCCAAATATTTAAAGTTCTGAACTATCTGAAAGATGGAGTCTGGAAACAAAAATGATTTGTGAGCAAGTGGATTTATGGGGAGAATTTGTGTTTTTTGAATGTTAATTTGATATCCCGAGACCTCAGAGAATCTTTCAATAGAACCAATTAGTTTTGGAAGGTCAGAGCAAGGTGTTTGAAAATATATTACTAGATCATCTGCAAAAGCCGACAAACAAACTTTAGTATTAAGAATTCTAGGAATCTTGTGAAAAGTATTTTGGATTATATATAATAATAAAGGCTCTAAATATAGATTGAATAAGAAAGGAGATAGCGGGCATCCTTGTTTTGTGCCATTAATAATCTTTATGTTTTTGGATACTTTCTTATTAATATAAAGAAAGGTATAAGAATTTTTATATAGAACTTTAATAAAGTCTATATAAGAAGATGGTATATTAAAGCAAAACATAATGTGAAAAAGAAAATCCCAATTGACTCTGTCAAAAGCCTTAGCAGCATCAAGGATCAGTGCATACAATGGGTTTGAATCTTTTTTAGTAAAGTATATAAGAGAGTCTATTGTCAAAGTATTATCCCATGAATGCCTATGTGACATAAAGCCCGCTGTTCAAGAAATCAAGAATGGTAAAACATTTTTTAGTCTAAAAGCAAGTAAAGAAGCTAAGATTTTGATATCAATGTTGATCAGAGAAATAGGTCTGTAATTATTTGGATCAGTTTTTTCTTTATCCCTTTTCAAAATTAAAATGTTTTTTGAAGTGTTCCAATATAAGTCAGTTATACCATAAACCATTATATAATTAAAAATTTCAAAAAGAAGGGGTGAAAGCTCAGATGAGTAGGTTTTGAAGAATTCAGATGTAAAGCCATCTGGTCCCGGAGATTTACTAGTCTTAAGTCTATTAATGGCTTCCGATATTTCTTTAATAGTCAACGGGGCAGAAAGTGTTTTCTTTTGTTGATCATTTAACCTAGGAAATTTAATAGAGGATGCAAAGTTCACAATATGTTGATTGCTCGTAGATTTGTTGTCTTTTGAATATATCTCTGATAACAATGATGTAAAAAGCTGCATAATTTTCAAATCAGTATTATAGAGCTTATTGTTATGTTTTAGTGACGAAATTCTAGGGAGGGATTGATTACCCTTAATTATTCTGGCTAACATTTTAGAAGGAACCTGTGCCCATTCAGAGTATGTAGCTAAGAACCTTTGTTCTGATATGGTAAGGTTATGTTGATGTAGAAGCAATAATTCTTTTTGGGAGTTTAACAATAGATCATATACAGAGGAATTAGGACACGTCCTGTATTGATTTTCCAGAGTTTGAATATTTATTTTTAACTGTAATTCTTTATTTCTATATTGTTTTTTAAGATATGATGCCTTGTTAATTAATATACCTCTAAGGGTTGCCTTACATGCAGCCCATTGTATATCTAGAGGAATATCTGATTTACCTAGATTAATATATGTTTCTTTCAATATTTCAATTATTGAATTATGTGTGTCTTCGTTTTTAAGTAAGTTATTATTGAGTGTCCAACTATTGTATACAGGTGTATCTAATGTATTTAAAGCCAAGCTAATTCCAAGAGATATTCTAGAATGGTCCGAAAAAAATCTGGGTTCAAGAGAATAGCTAATTTTCCTATTAGTAAGGAAGTTGGAAATAAGAAAAAAATCTAGTCTTGACCATGACTTGTAACATTTTGAGTAATATGTGAAAATGTCTTTTCTATCATATTGTGTTATGAGAGAGAAAGGATCTATGAGGTTGAGATCTAGTATTATTTCTTCCAAAGCAATAGAAGCTTGAAAGTTATAATGAGGAGGATTTACTAGTACGATCAGTATCTGGATTAATAATAGCATTCCAATCCCCCCCTAGAATAAAATAATGGTCTTTAAAGGAGGAGAGAATATTATAAATTTGTATAAAGAAGACATGTTGATGATCACAAGGGCCGTAAAGATTAAGAAATATAATTGGTTTATCAATATTGTGGAAACAAGAGATAATGTAACACCATCTTCCCTCCACATCACATTTCGTATCAGAAATAGTTCCCTGAAAATTATTTTTAATTATAATGGCCACTCCATTTGAATTTGTACTGTTACCAGCTGCTACTATCATCTTGATCCATTTCTTGTTTAATTCTTTATCGAAATCTTCTCTATTTAAGTGGGTCTCTTGCAAAAAACATATATTTGCCTGTGACTTAAATAGAAGATGAAATAGTAGGGATCTCTTATTTTTATTTTGTAGCCCTCTCACATTCCATGAGTCAATATTTAAGGTCATATAATTAAATAAAAATCAGAATATAACATATATTTAAGGTTTGGTAGAATGCATTTATAACTATAAACCTCATTTCTTTGTTTTTATTATAGTGTATCTTGATGTCTCCCAAAGAAATTATTTTAAAGACCCTATTATATTTCTTCCCAAATACCCCGGTGCCTAACCACCCACCCCCTACTAGAGAAGAAAAATATAAATGAATCAAATAATTGATTTTGGTTAACATTAACAATTTCAATTGCATCAAATTAGCATAAAAAACTTTATATAAAAACTTAACTAAACAAAAACACATTTTTGTAATATCAAACATATCTACATAACTAACTAAATTCAAGATGTCCAACATATTTAATCCTTTCACTGACTGATATAATATACGAGCTCTAATTTTAGGTAAAATATAAAACAGTTGAAAGAAATTCCTCAATATCACATTCTAAATATTAATATGAATCAAATTTATATAAATTACCATGTATGAGCAATATATGAAAGATAAATTTAACATTATCCCATACATATGATACCTTCTGAAAAAACTAATATTGATTGTTTTGAGTATAAATAATATTTTGGTTGAGTAAGAAATATTTTATATATAGCCACTAGGTGAGTAAATTAAGCAAGTAATCATACATTAAGATACGTCATGTTACATTATAATGATATTGTGGATAACTATGTCAGTAAAATCTAGCACATAGCATAAACATATGAAATGTGATTCTAGAACCAGACGTGCCTGTATCTTAATAATAACATTTCAACTATCAATCCTCAAGTAAATAAATAAGTCAAACAAAAAATATAAATAATTATAGTACTATGAATTATATGTTGGAGAGATACTTCCTAAGCTAAAAAAAAACAGTATCCAGAAAGTTAAACAGATAAAAAATAAGCAGTCAAAACAGATCCAGCATACATTTCCATGACTTTTTGTTTGTATGGAATTGTAACAAATTAATCATTTGAGGGAATGTGCCATATACAATATATCTTACTTGCTGAAATAAATATAAGAGGTTAATTTTTAAATTAGCAAGAAATGTACACTGTAGTTCTCCTTTTATGCACACATAAAGTTATACAACCAAAATGTGTGGATCTGAATAGGAAGACAAAATTATTGTATTATACCTGTATATGCATCTATATCATTTTTCTGTTATATCACAACACCCAAAATATAAACATTAATCAAGTTGTCTATATATTTACATGTGAAAATTTCATTTACCTAAACTAGCCTTATGTTACTTCCTTATTTATGCACTTAATATATGAAGAAACAAATTATTTTATCACTTATGGGAAAAAGAGAAAAAAAACCAGTTCATAATACTTAAAAGTAATCTATTTATACACATTAAATGAAAGTTGTACCTTGAAAGTAACTGTAGCAAAGCTATTTCTGGATCTGTGTAGGTTAATTCCTTCAGTTCTTCCTTAAAAGCATGTCTATGCTACAACAGTAAAGTATGCTGTTAGCTACGGATGATCAAAACGAAGCGCACCTTTTTAGTTGAAGTATAAGACCATTGTGTAAGCCCAAATACCAAATAAAACAAAAAAAACTAAAAAAAACCATATTGTTAAATGTATTTGAGCCTGAAAAACGTTTCATACGATATCCTGTAATGAAACGGCATTTGCGAGTGTCCTCTGCGAGTGATGACGTCACCGCTGGGCTCCGTAGCTTCCTAGAGGGTTCGTGGCAGAGTGAAACAACAGCTGATGAGGAAAACAGAAGATTTTCACTCTGCACAGGCTCGAGAGTCACAGAAACTCCCCCCAAAACACTTGTAGCTTAAATGAGACATTATAGTTGTTTAAATTAAAAACAAGAAACAAGAACATGTATACTAATTCGCAAAGCCTGTGAGAATCTTCAAGGCTTGTTTAACTACAGAACTGGCATCATATTTCTGCAGGAAAATTTTGTTTACCTTGAAATCAGCATCAATTTTCCTTTTTTATTTTACCACTTGTTTACTAAAGGAAAAAGAATATATTGTTCATATATAAATGCTGTGCACACTCTTATCAAGAATAATTTGAAAATATATATGACACATTCTGTTTACAGAAGCATATCATTTACATAAGGATAGTCACATATTTGTACCCAGCAAATAAATAAAATGTTAGGAAGCTGATTCCGGAAGCTTTTTGAATACTTTAAGAAAAATATCCTTTGCTCCCTTAGGATCAGAACACACAAATCTTTTTTCATTAAATGTAAAAGACAAGGTATTTGGATAAGACATACGAAATCTTATCCCTCTTTTTATCAAGTCTGCACAATAAGGAGAAAGTTTCTGTCTATTTAGTTTTATTTGAGAAGGAAGATCCTGTGAGAATGATAATTTATGAGATCTCCATATAAACTGTTTTTTACTTTTGGCTGCTTGCAGGATTTGAAAAGTGTCTTGGAAATTTAATAATTTAGTATATATAATCCTTGGTGAAGAAATATCTTGACTTGTACGTAAAGCTCTGTGTGCTCTCTCTACAATTATATTTTTAAGGATGTTTCACAGTTTAACAGTGTTTCAAAAATACTTTTGGTCACAGATAACAAATCTTTGTTATCATAAGTTTCTGGTAAACCACGAATAATAATGTTGTTTCTGCGACTCCTGGCTTCTAAATCAATCAATTTGACTTGCATTTCAGAAATAGCTTTATCTTTAGACTTTAAATCACTTTCCAGTGAATCAATTTTTATCTCTAAAGCAGAGTTTCTATTTTCAATAGTGTCCATTCTGCCATTTATTTGCTTTAGAGTTTTACTAAAGTCAACAAATTGTTCTGAGAAGTTTTGAATGGCACTTTGTATAGGTTTTAATGCTAGTTTTAGTTCATCTAAATAAAAGTTTGAGTCATTCAAGTCTTTGCTGCTTACTTTTGAAGCTTCAGGAGATTGTTTAGATGTTCTCAATCTTTTTGAGCTGGTATCTTTTTCAGGTGAGAGCACTGAAGAAAATTTGGCCTTCGTAGATTGGGTCTCCATGGAGTCAGATTTAGTAGCCATACCCAGAAATAGGATGTTGAAAGCAGAGTGCCAGGTTCCAGGAAGATTCTGAAGCAGCAGGTAGCCAGATCAGATAACTCCACAAACTGTTCTGAGGTAAAAAATGTCCCAAAATAAAATTTCCAAAGTTGACAATATTCCAGATGTATGTAAAAAGATTTATAAAATCTTTTTATGAAAAAAACTGAGGAAAAATATTGATACAGAGTTGTAAAAAAATGAAGATGTTATAAATCTGTGAGGAGCTCAAAGAGTAGGGACCAGTCTAGTCGGCAGCCATCTTGGAATAAAGGAAACACAAACCTGTCTGCTGGAAATCCTCTATTAACAGGCTTTATAACAAAAGGAAGAAACTATTGTCCAAGGGTTAAAAGGAACAAGTTCCAGATCAGAAGAAATCCCTCCTCTGCCTCAACAAACAAATTAGATCACTAGTGAAAACCTCCAAAGCCAATTATGAGTTGAAACTAGCCTCCAAAAGAAAGGGAAACCACAACTTCTTCTTCAGTTATGTTAGGAACCTCCATGGCAAAGCCCAAGTTTGTTCCGAACTAGTACTTAATGGTAACACTTACACTGATCCTGCTGACTTAGGAGCCTGCTAGCTGATAGGTTCAGTGCAAACTTCACCCCCTTATCGCCCCCCCAAAGGCCCATGTGACATACCTGATGCTTGTCCCACACCTCACATCTATGTAGATCAAATGTTAAAGGCCCTATCCAAGGCAAAGAACACAGCTTCCATGGGACCTGATGATAGTATCTCAGGCTGTATTTTGCATCATCTCCAGCAAAAACTAGCTTCACCATTGAGCACCCTATTCAACCACAGCCAAACTACAGGCTTCATTCCAGCAAAGTGGAGAACTGCCATTGTCATCACTTTGCCCAAAGGTGGTGCCAATACTGACCCTGGGAACTATCACCCCATCAGCTTGACAAGTCTGATCTGTAAAGTCATGGAGAGTCATCATCATCATCTTTCGGCTGTTCCTGTTAGGGGTCACCACAGCGGATCACCTGTTTCCATTTCTTCCTGTCCTCTGCATCTTGCTCTGTCACACCAACCACCTGCATGTCCTCTCTCACCACATCCATAAACCTTATCTTAGGCCTTCCTCTTTTCCTGTTACCTGGTAGCTTCATCCTTAGCATCTTTTTCCAATATACTCAGCATCCCTCCTCAGCACATGTCCAAACCAACATAATCTTGCCTCTCTGGCTTTGTCTCCAAACCTTCCAACTTGGGCTGACCCTCTAATATACTTATTCCTAATCCTGTCCACCCTCATCACACCCAGTGCAAATCTTAACATCTTTAACTCTACCACATCCAGCTCAAACTCCTGCCTTTTTGTCAATGCCACTGTCTCCAACCCATATAACATAGCTGGTCTCACTACCCTCTTGTAGACCTTCCCTTTCACTCTTACAGGTACTCATCTGTCACAAATCACTCCTGACACTCTTCTCCACCCACTCCATCCTGCCTGTACTCTCTTTTTTACCTCTCTTCCACACTCACCATTACTCTGAACTATTGACCCCAAATATTTAAACTCATCCACCTTCGCCACCTCTACTCCCTGCATCCTCACCATTTTTCTATCCTCCCTCTCATTCACACACATTCTGTCGTAGTCCTGCTGACCTTCATTCCTCTTCTCTCTAGAGCATATCTCCATCTCTCCAGGGTCTCCTCCACCTGTTCTGTACTCTCACTACAGATCACAATGTCATCTGCAAACATCATAGTCCAAGGGGACTCCTGTCTGATCTCGTCTGTCAACCTGTCCATCACCATTGTAAAGTCATGGAGAGTATTATTATTTATTTTATTTTTATTTTATAGTCCAACTGGATATATGTCCATTTTCAGCGGAGGCCCGGGGAGAAATGCTCCAAAGAGACAATTGTAGACAACATACAGACAAAACATGTGTACATATTTCAACTAGATCTACTAGGGTATCTAGTTGTTGACACATATAGGTATAAGCTTCAGACAGTTACAGTAGTTAATAAAACTTATTACATTGTACATACTCACACAGATACAGGTATACCATCATTCCACTATTGTGGTATATATTTATATGTAGGTAACAGATAAGTCACTAGTTTAAGCCAAGAGTTACAACAGTATCGGAGTGGTTCTGGTACTAGTCTGGTATAGAACAGGGACATAGCCATTTGTTGTTGAGGTAATTGTTGATAGCTTTCTTAAATGTAGGTAGGGAGGTTACTAGGGTTATGGATGAAGGAAGGGAGTTCCAGATTTTGGCCACATAAGAAGAGGTAAAGGGAGTCACCAGCATGGTTGTGAGATCTAGTAACTGCTAACTGTAACTTGACAGTTGAGCGGAGTTGCCTGGGACAGGAATATTGTTGCACAATGTTAATCAGTGAAGGTGCTATAGTTTGTTGATAGAGTAGCTTGTGAGTCATAACCAGCTGACTATAAATAAGTAAGTTTGGTAGTTCATTTTGGCAGTGATGTGTTCTGTAGGAGCTGTTGTTGGCAAATTTGGCTATCTGATTATAGCAGGTTGTCATTTTATTGATTTCTGTTTTGGATAAGTTAATCAAGATGGGTGAGGCCTACAGCAGAGATGAGAGAAGATGAGTACGTGCAATAGTAGTTCTAACATTATGGGTCAGGTATGGTTTATGCTTGTAGAGACTGCCTAGCTTTTTGTTAGTACTTTTAATGGCCAGATTAATGTTTACATCAAATTTGAGCTTGTTGTCAATAGTAATACCTAGTAGTTTTGTCTGGGCTTCAGGTGATATGGGGGTACTGTTGTTTGAGTGGATAGTAAAGGTGCAGGTGGGGCAGTTATCGTTGAGAGATGAAATAGCAGGAGCTTGTTTTTTGAGGTTGAGTATTATGCCATTCTCTGTAAGCCAGCTTTCAAGTGAGTGAAAGTTATCCTGGGTTATTTTGTGAAAGTCTGGTAAAGAAGGGGTGCTACATATTATAGTTGAGTCATCAGCATATTGTATAAGGCTTGAACTTTTAGCAGCTGACTGGAGATTATTTGTAAAAACTGAGAACAGTAAGGGGCCCAGTATAGATCCTTGAGGTACACCAAGTGTCACAGGCAAGAGAGGAGACAAATTATTGTTCCATAGTACTGCCTGTTGTCTATTGTTGAGATAGTTTTTAAACCAGGAGACTGCTAGGTTATCTAAGCCTAGGTTTACAAGGTGGGAGATTAGTTTTTCATGGTTAACCATATCAAATGCTTTTGATAGGTCTAGGAAGAGGGCTGAAGAAATCTTACCATTGTTCCTGTTGTGATTAATGGTATCTATGAATGCTAGCAGGGCAGTGGTTGTGCTATGTCCCGGTCGAAATCCATGTTGTGTTTGTGATATGAGCTCATGATCAATAAGATGGGTCATTAATTGATGGTGAACACATTTTTCTAATATTTTAGCAAGTGGGGATAGTATTGCTATTGGTCTGTAATTGGATATGTCGTAAGAATTTCCCCCTTTGTGAAGGGGTATGATATAGGCAGTTTTCCAGATCAAGGGTACTAAGCCTTCTGAGATGGATCGGTTTATTAGGATTGATACTGGTTTAGCTATTTCATTTGCTGCTAGTTTTAAGAATTCATGGGGGGGGGGATCTGCTCCTAGTGTTGGTTTTAGTTGGGATAGTAGCTTTCTTATATAGGAGGTTGGGGTGGGTTGTAGCTTAAAAGTGGGACTGTTGTTAGGTTCGTGGGAGGCACCGGTAGTATTTGCATAGGTTTGCTTTTGGGGAAGGGCAAGTACAGTCTCAGTAAAGAATGAGTTAAATGATTCTCCTATGTCTTCCTTTGTTAAACCTGTTGTTGGGGGTGGGGTAGTGATTTTTCCAGGGTGTAATAACCTGTTCAAGCCTGCCCAGAATTTTTTTGTTTTGTTCGAGTGTTGGGTTTGATGGGTAATAAAGAAATGTCTTTTATCCTGCTTGACTACTTTCTTGGTTAGATTTCTTATCTGTTGGCATGCTTGCTGTGTTCCTGGGTTTTTGTTTGACCTCCAGGCTGTCCAGGCTCTATTCCTTTCTTTTAGTTTTTGCCTTGTTTCCCTTGTTAACCATGGAACTGTTTTGGCCTTTACTCTGGTAGTTCTTACAAGGGACATGCCTATTTAGTATTTCTAGGAAGGTAGAATTAAAGTGTTTGGTAGCTTCATCTAGGGGTAGATAATACAGTTGCGACCAGTTGTATAGCTTAAGATCATTTAAGAAATTGGGTAAGTTAAAATATTTTTGTTTCTTATTGTTTGGAGTATAGGGGTTTGGGGGTGGTGGGAGTTATATTTGAGTAGGTAGGTAGTCTGATGGTCGCTTAGTGAGTCCAGAAGAGTACCTGCTAAATAGGAGGAAGGTATTTTATTTAGTAAAATCCAGTCTAAAAGTGTTTCTCTATTACTACTTTTGTTGACTCTAGTGGGTTGTTTGATTAGTTGTGAGAAGGTAAGCAGGTTGATATGATTAGTGGGAGTCTGGGAAGAGCATGTGAGCCAGTGAATATTAAAGTCCCCTAATAGAATAGTCTCTTGAGGCAAGGTTTGTGATAGCCACTATAATAAACTTTCCATGATGGGGATATTATAGCCTGGGGGGATATAACCTGTTACTAAGTTGATAGTTTTGTTGTTGCCTATTTTGAGCTTAGTTAAGAGTATTTCTGCCTTGTCCAAGGGGGGTAAAGTTAACTCAGTTTTAGCTATGGTTAGTGTAGTCGAAGTATGCTGTATCCAGGTGGTAGGATCTCTGTATCTTTGGTAATTGGTTTTAGCCATTTTTCTGTTAAACTGATTATATCTGGGAGATATTGTGAGATTAGAGTATGAAGCTCATGTATTTTATTGTTTCTGCTCCTGATATTTAGATTTAGGAGGAGTAGACTATTTGTTGGTCTGGTATTGATATGGTTTAGTGTGGGAGGTTTTTGTGCATTAGTTGGAGGATTTGTACTATAAGGACCTGGGTTAGGGTGGATATCTCCATCATTTAATAGTTTGTGTTTGTTTTTTAGTAGCATTTTCACTAGCTTTTGTAGTGTAGTTATGGATCTCATAAACAAGGATATAAGGAATCTCCAAGCACTTGACCCCACCCAATGCAGATTTTTCAGGGGCAGATCTTGCCTATTGAACCTAGCTGACTTCTTTGAGACTATCACCAAAGCCCTGGATGAGGGAAAGTCAGTACATACTGCTTACCTTGACCTGGCCAAGGCCTTTGACACAATCCCCCACTCGGGCATCATCAAAAAGCTAACACAACTTGGTGTTAATCCCTATCTAGTAAGATGGGTGGCCAATTGGCTCACAGATATGACCCACAAGGTCAAAATAGGTGCTGCCACCTCCATCAGACCTGTCACTAGTGGTGTTCCCCAGGGATTTGTCCTGGAACCCCTACTGTTTGGCATATACTTCTCAGAGGTCCAGGCAAAGACAAAGGGCCTGTGGCTGACCAAGTTTGCGGATGACTGCTAAGTTGATGTTAACATACTGCAAGAGGGTCTCACAGCTACAAATAACTGGTGCCAAAGTCATGGCCTTAAGTTAAATGCACAAAAATGTATTATCGTACCATTCGGCAAAAACACAGTGCCCTACTAATTACTACATCGACAGCAACCCCCTAAGCACACAACCTGTGGTGGGAGACAACAATCTCACATTCAATCATTATGTGGCGGTTGTGGTCAGAAAATCCTTTTACTTGGTTAATCTCGTAAGTAAAGGGGATTGCATCCAGAAAAAAGGACGTTATTACCTCTCTGTACTCCTCCCTTATTAGACCTATGATTGAGTATAATGCCCCATTTGGTATGTACCTCTCCAAACACCTGCAACAACTGGAAATGCCACAGAAATACCTCACAAAGAGAATCCATGGCCTCCAACACCTATCCTATGTGGACAGGCTTAAATCACTATCACTCTACTTGGTATCATACAGATTGCTCAGAGGTGATCTGTGTCTCACCTACAAGGCATTATCGGACCCTGCCCTACTAGAGATGCTCCACATCCATAAGTCTAACTCCTCACATATTACCCACTCAATAGGCCTAAATCTAATATGTGACATCAACAAAACCTGCTGGAGAGATAGGTTTGTCTCCCAGAGGCTGCCTTGTCTCTGGAATAGACTTCCCATACATGTCAAACAGAGTACCTCACTGGCCCTCTTCAAATGCAATCTTGATGTGTGGATGGGAAACCATAAATTTGTCCCAGGGGTTCCACCTTTTTTCCCCTCATTGACAGGGGTGACAGGTGCTGACTGAGGTTTCTTTTTTGGGGATAGACTCTTGGCTAGGCTTGTAAGGGCCCCAGGATCATTAGCCTAGTAATCTCCCGTGACCCTATGATTCTATGAATATTTGTTTTCAGTTTAAAGTACAGAAGGATGGTCATTCACTCTCATTTCCTCATAAATAGACCAAGAGCTCAATCTTTTTATTTCAGAGGTGAACATGCAGTTAACTTTTTCACTAAGTTTATAAAAGAATATAAAGGAAAGTGAGGTTATTTAACTTTCTTATATTATAGCGATTTAGTTATTTTTTCATGGTGATTATACTATAAGAGGTATGTTAAATGAAACAAGGATCACGTCAACCTCAGTATACTGTTATGGTTCTGATTTACAGAAATATTTATTGTAATTATACACCATCATAAGATGAATGCCACGGTGGTGCAGCGGTAGCATTGTCGCCTCACAGCAAGAGGTTCTCCTGTTCGATTCTCGGCTGGAGTGCCTTCTGTGTGGAGTTTGCATGTCCTCCCCGTGGTCAAGTGGCATTTGAAAGACATGCATGAATGGGCGTGCCTTCATTGAAGGTTGGGCATCGGATTGGCACCTCGGCACCATAAAAATCGACTGCCAATCATTAGCGGACTGGACTTTCACTGTGGTGACCCCTAACCGGGAAAAGCCAAATGAAAAACAACATACACCATCATAAGATGAATTTTCTTTGTGGAGCAAAATGTGAAGACAAATGAATTCCTCATACCCCAAGTTATGTGAGGACAGCAGACCACACACTGGATTGCATGTTATCTGTTGTAAGGGATGTACAAAATTAAAGTGAAGGGGTTGGAGCCAGGTCTGTGGCATAGTGAGAAAAAGCTCTGACTATGACACAGGCAAATTGAGCTCAAATAGTTGCTCTAGAGTCTGTAGTAGTTGCCATGCAGGAGGAATGGGAGTGAGCAGCCATTGCCAGCTCGCCCATCCTGGTGGAATACAAGTGGCTTTGTCTCTCCACTTTGATGACACCTACTGGAAAAACTGGGAGTTGCATCTGTGGAAGAGATGCCTAAGGACTATGCATGGCCATTGTGCAGAAGCATGTACCACAGGATCCAGCATGTGGAGGCACAGTCCTCATGGTGTCATCATGTAGCAAAGCTAAGAGAGCTGCTGTGGAAATAGGGTGTTCCACTGGGGGAGTGTATACAGCCCTGCAGGACTCATAAGCTATCCTACCCCCTACCTCTCTACTCACTGCTGAAGGGATGACTGGGCTCATTGGTCTTCCCTGGCACAGAAAAGGCCAGAGGACATCTGCCTTACCCAAGAATGCTCAGCTGTTTTCCCCATAGAAAGAATGGACTGATTATTGAGTGCAGGTAATGTGATCTTCAGGCCAGGTCCTACGGAGATGCAAAATAATTTCTAGAGAGATTAATGACCTTATCATACATAAAATAATTTCATCTACTATCTCACACACACACACACACGCACACACACACACACACACACACACACACACACACACACACACACACACACACACACACACACACACACACACACTTCTCATAGCAATGGGAACCACTATAAATATATAAAACCTAAAAAAATGAAGTACAAAGTGACTTTGCCACTATTGCAAAGACAGATACAAGGTATTAAAGAGCTACAAAAAACATGAGTGTGTGTGTGTATGTACTGAATAAATTGTTAAGCATACTGTACCTGGCCTACATAGTCCTAGTCAGGCCACTCCAGTAAAAGGTCAGGGTAAGCACAAATAGTACAAGTGCTGAAGTCCACTGACTTGCAATAGCACTTTGCACAGACATCAGTGATAGGGATAAACAATAATACTGTGCAAACAGGGCATATGCAAAGACATTACAAAATCTGTTTAGGATACAAAAACAGCTATCTGCACAGGATTACTTGCACAACATTGTAGCTGCTTATTAATGTTCCTGTATTACTTTATATTGACTGTATGATTAAATAAACAATTGCAGTGGAAAATATGCTGTCAAAAAGTACAGAACTAGTGTGCCATAAAAATTGTTTCTCTCAAAACCATATAATTATAACGAAAGTCTTATATTTAACTATCATTCAGGATCATACTCTTTTTAAATTTGTTGCTGTTAAATGTTGCTACGTCTTGGACTGTAGATAAAAAAGGGTCCTTTGAACATCCTGCCTACACAGTTAACACATTTAAATAAATAAACTAGATTTCAGGAGAGCTAGATTTAAATAAGTAACCCTGTTCTAATGCCCTGTAGTTGTTCATAATTCCACAGGAAACTGATTCTGACAGCAGTTCTGTATTATTACATTTTTCTAAAGTTAATTAAGTTCACCACCCCAGAGCAGCAGCCTGGAAATAAATATAACACAGTGATCTGTATGAAGATTTTTTTCAATTACGGGTATCTTAAGTCTGTTACCATACGAAATTCAGTAAACCTAAAGCACAAATGCATTTGGCTACATACTTTCCTTCATAAAGTTTCAACCCAAAAGATCAGTGAAGATATTCATCCAAACCCTGGCCACAAACAACAGCAAAAACCCCACACTAACAGCACAGTATTAAATGAATCATTCTGTTTTCCTCTTCTATACCCCAGTTCCAGCTTTCTCTTCCTAAATGTCAATCTCAAAGTATATGCAATAAAATCCAAGACATACATGCTAGTATTGTCACATATTCCACAGATGTAATCATAGCTACGGAATAGTTGAAAAAAGACATTAATGACAAGAAAGTTACCCCTCCTGGTTTCAGTATAATTAGGCTTGACAAGAAAAAAAAAGTGGGCAGGTGGCATAGCCATCATCTGAAAGAATTCCCTAAATATAACCACATATGCACTGGAGATACCATAGTTTAATAATGCGGAACTTCTTGTATCACATTGCAGAATTAGTAATAGGAAAGTGCTTTGTTTAGCAGCCATATATATCCCACCAAGTAAAAACATTACCACTATGAAAAATATCCTAAACTGGTATCCCACCATACCCCACCATGTACAAAAACATATACAACATGAAACAATAATACTTGGAGAGCTAGGTATAGACTGGCAGATTATTAATAGCAACACCCCATCTGATTTCATAAACCTGTACAGCTTTACACAGTTACTACATTCCACAAAAGTACTGGTAGGCAATCAACCTTAGACTGGATTCTTACTAATAAACCAAACAAAATTAGGGTAGCTGGTAACCTTACAGGCAGCATAAGTGACCATCAACCTACTTATGCTCTCAGAAGTTACAATATCCAAGATAAACATAATTTACAACCAAGTTTGTAACTCAAATAACTTTGACAAACACACTTTTATGAAATCTTTAAGAGAATATAATGGAAAAATACTAAAATCTATGCCCTTAGTCTCTGCTGTCTCACACTTCAATGAGATATTCCTAAAAATTCTCAATAACCTTGCCCCAGTATGGACTAAAAGTGTCAAATCCAATCCTGCACCATGGCTAACAAAAGAAACTAAGAAACTGATGCTACAGCGAGACAAAGCCTGGCAAGGGTAGCTCAAAAACAACACAAAATACGTTTCAGCTTTTCAGGTAACTAAGGAATAGGGCAAAATGCCAAGCAAACATATTATAACATCCTCCAAAATAAACATCAAAACAACTCAAAACTTTTTTGGACATCCATAAATAAATGTTTACATCCAGGCCAAATTTCCACCCCAACCCCTACATATAGCAAAAAGTCTGATTCAATTCCCACACAGTTAAAAGAATATTTTATATAGACCATATTGTCCCTCACAAAAATTAATAGTTTTACTTCCATCTCAGTGCCAGAAGCCTCTGCTAAATATCCTCAGCTAGTTGACTTCAGCCCAGTACCTACCTCCACTATTAAGAAACTCCTATATAAGCTAAAACCAACCACCCTAGTTGGGTGACCAACTCCCCTCAGACTATTTAAAACTGGCTGCAGATGCAATTGCTTTTCCAGTCTCTATAAATAGATCTATATTTGAAGAATATCAAAAACTATGTTCCTTACATCTGGAAAAAATCCATTATTATACTAGTGGCACATCTACAGAGTTTAACAACTACAGGACCATTGTAATCCTCTCTCCCCCTATCAAAAAATACTTGAAAAATGTACACATGCTCAGCTTCTATAGCGCCTAAATTCAAATAATCTGTTCTCAGAAGCACAGCATGGTTTCAGGCCCACCACCCTCCTTCACCTCACCAACACTATAAACCAGCTTAGGAACATTGGTGACCTTGTGTCAGCTGTGTTCCTAGACTTATCCAAAACTTTTAACACTGTATCACACCAACATTTATTCACTGAACTCTCTTCTACAGGTCTCCCCCAATCCTCCCACAAATGGTTCCTTTGTTATCTATCTGGAAGGCAACAAGCAGTCAAATTCGTCTTTTCCAGTTACTGCAAGTGTCCCTCAGGACTCTGTACTAGGATCCCTTCTTTTCAACATTTTTATAAACAAGCTTCAACACTGCCATACACCAAGCAAATATAGTACAATATGCAGATGATTCAACTTTAATATGTACAGCCCCCACAGTATCCAGACTACAAGAAATCACCCAAGTTTCTTTCTCTTCAATTGAAACCTGGCTAAAAAATTCAATCCTACTCTTTAATCCCAATAAAACAAAACTGATGTTCTTCACCCCAAAGCATTACCTCCATCAAAAACAATCTTTCATGGTTACATATGCACATAATACTAAAATTGAGGTAGTACCACAGACTAAACTATAGGGCATTGTAATAGATGACAATCCTAAATATGATCAACATATACTTCAAACGGTTTACAATGAAAACCTTGAAACTGAATCGGTCGACCGGCATGTGGTCGACTTGCAGTTTTCAAGACGGCAGAATGTCAGAGATCGGGTAGTGTAAGTCGAGTATTTGGGTTCGACAATGCACAGGGGGATCGCGGTTCAGTGAGGAAGTGGGAATTAGCCCATTGGAGTTAAACTGAGTGTGGATTTGTCCTGTTTGTTATTTTATTAAGGTTATTTTGTTTTTGTTCCTGGAGTCTTCTTGCAATGGATATACCTCTGCACCTTTAGTTGATATCTCAGAGTTGGTATATTTAATCGGCTACATACATTCCTTCATAAAATTTCCACACAAATGATCAGTGAAGATATTCACCCAAACCCTGGCCCCCTCATGTGGAAGTGAAGATATTCACCCAAACCCTGGCCCCCTCATGTGGAGGGTGCAGGGGGTCCTGGCCCCCTGAAAAATAGTAGAATTAACGTACCATTGACTGTACAGTTTAACGGTACATTAATGTGCATAGCAGGAGGTGAGTGACGTCACCTCCTGCTATGTTAAATACATCGAACCATGGTTGTTGATGTATTCATTTTCGGTTTGGTTTACTTTTCGGCATTCCAAATTCCACATTTCAGGTCGACATTCTAAACTGTCAACTGAAGCGGATTTGAAATGCCAATAGTAAACCCTTCAAACAATTAAAACGACCCACCAGAAACTTGACTCTCTTTACAGGGCAAAACAGTACCTTACAGACCCAGCAAGAGCAACCTTAGCCTCATCCTATTTGCTTCCAGCCCTCTTATATGCCTAACCTATCTTTACAAACCTAAGCTCTACAGTAAAATACAAAACAGCCTCCAGTTACAGCAAAGTATCTAAATTTGCTATCAACACTGCACACTGAGCTCATCACTGTGAAGCCGTAATGCAGCTAAACTAGTTAGAGCTTAACAACTACATAACATACACTTAGCTAGTTATGGAATACAAACCATATATTTTTCTGAACAATGCCCTGCATTAAAAAACATATTATTGCACTTCACCCCCACAAGGGACCTCCGTTCTGGTGACAAATTTCTCCTAAGCACTACTGAGGCAAATAATTCATTGGGGGACTTTCTATACTCCTGTTGCATCTTCAAATACTGGCACAGAATCCCTACACAAGTAAAAATGAACTCCCAAGCTATAAAGTCCAGCTCAAACAATACCATACCCAGTTCTGTTCATGCTCATGTTCATCACCAGGTTGAGACCTCTAGTGAAAGCACAGACTTCTTATTGCTTATCACAAACTTTTTGCTCTCCACTACTTGAATCATTTTACCCCTAACCACATTTCCTGCTGCACTTGAATTAATGCACCCCTTTCAACACACTCCTTAAACAACACTTCTCATCTTGCTCTTTTTCTAACTGACCCTATCCACCTCTCTGTCCCTGTCATGCATCTCTTGTATGCCTAAGTTATAAACCTTCTAGATACACCAGTTTGAAACAGGCAGCCTAAACAGAGACGATCCTATACCATGCTGTCTGAGTCATATGCTATTACCACTGTCCTTCTATATAATATTAATATCTTATACCCCTCCTGCATTATTTTATAACTTACTTCAGTATATCTCTGGGACTCTTTACAAATAAACACAATAATAAAATCTCCCTTCCTACATAATATTATAACTAACTTCATTACATATCTTAGACTTCTTGCAAACCTTTCTTTATTGAAATGAAAGAACATTAAACTTCTTTACAATAATGTTTCCCTTCTGCAATAACAATCCATTTACTTCTGTAAAATTTTACAGCTGGAACAAATGTATACATTACAATTGTTGATATAAATATTTTACTGTATATATCTCTCTTGTAATTATGATTTTTGTTTTATGAGAAATATAACTGTTGTTTTTCTGAAAACTGTCTGAAATTGTCTTGTTAGATTTGTTTTCTCCCCCAGGCATGCACTGAAAATGGGCTCTGCCCAGTCAGACTTTCCCAGTCAACAAAGACAGGCAAATAAATAAATACGATAAAACCCATTTATACTGAGTTTTCTTGTTGATTATTCTTATCATTTTCTGTTATTGTTTTTAGCATAGTTTCTTTAACTATGTAGAAGTTCATTGTGCCAGCTTAATTTCTCCAAGTACTTTGGGTTTCCAGTACCATGACAGGAATGGACCCCCATTCCTAAGTCAGGTACGATTGCAGTGAACCAAAGAAAATGGATATATGTAGCACTTGCACAAACACCTCTTCCAAAACACATAAACCAACTAAAGGTGCAGAGGTATATCCATTGCAAGAAGACTCCAGGAACAAAAACAAAATAACCTTAATAAAATAACAAACAGGACAAATCCACACTCAGTTTGACTCCAAGCATCACCATATGGAAAATCTACAGGTAATTCTGCTCTACCTGTTGCTCCTTAATCTGGGGATCTATTGTTCCATCATACTGCAACTTGGATTCTCCGCATTCAATCCTTCACTTAGCAGATATACATAATTTCATTTTCTATTTGTTTAACTTGTAGTTTACCAATCCACTTTTCTACAGTCCCCCTTTGTTTTCTTATTTTTAATTATTGTGAAATATTCCATATCTGTATGCCTTAGCCTGTATTACTCTTCAAATATCGTTCAAGCTGCTTTTTTGTATTGATTAGTTTGGCTTTCTCCTGTGCATAAACATTACACCACACAGTTTTATTCTGTTGTATAAGAAGACACATTAGTTGGGATTCAGAAAGGGATGCCATCAGAGGTGAACCCAAACACCAGTTGCTGCCACTGGTGGTGGGCCTTTCTGATTCTGGGACAATACACAGTCTGTAGGATGACCATGGTAGGCCATTTCTCTGTTTGAGCTATGTGCTAATAAAGCATTTAACAGGAGCAGCTTGTACTAATTAGTCATGTGCTCTCCCCTGGAAATGCTGTGGTAAGGCATTTATACAGCTGAGTGATTCAGAGAATTGCTCAGCTCTGTGTGATAGCTCAGCAAGCCAAATTCATTTACTCAGCCAAAAGTTGGTGTTCCCCCATTACTTTCAATGGGAGAGACTGCATTAGAGGTAAGTATCAAGTAGTTTAGTGGACAGGTATTTGTAGGGGATGTGTGCGTGTTGCTGCATGTGTGAGTGCATGCAGAGAGATGAATGGTATCAGGTGAGTGCATGTGTGTGTGTGTGTGTGTGTGTGTGTGTGTGTGTGTGTGTGTGTGTGTGTGTGTGTGTGTGTGTGTGTATGTGTATGCCAAGGTGGTCGCAGTAGTGGAGATTCATTAGGGGATAGTGTGCTTGTTTATATGAATGTGTGAATATGTGTGTGATTGTGGGGAGGAACCTGTCATAACTCTGAACTCCCCTAGACTAGTGATCAAAATCCTGCAGTACTGGGGGAAGTACCACTAGACACCAGGGCTACTATAACACACTTAAAAAGTCAGAACAATAGTTTTGCAGCAGAAAAGACATAAGGGTGGTGGGAACACTAGGTACCAGGGATTTAAATGAGTACAGTAAACCACAAGAAGAACAGGAAAAAGCTGTGAACCTTGTACCCCTGGCACACAAAACTGCTCTTTATCTGAGCTTTAGTGCTCTGAACTATCACCAGTGGCTAGCCAGCTGGTTCACAGACAGGACCCAGGAAGTTATAATTGCAGGAGTCCAACTTTACAAAGAGGGATTGGTCCTGGGAGCACTTCTTTTTGGCATCTACTTTTCTGAAATCAAGTCTAACGTCAAGGTCCTCTGGCTTACTAAGTATGCAGATGATTGCAAGCTAGGAGCAGTCAGAATCTTTCACCAATATTAATGTTCATCAGGAAGAGCTGACTGAGACAAATAACTTGTGTCAAAGCTGTGGACAAGACTAAATGCCAAGAAATGCATAACAGGATCCTTTTGGAAGTCATCTACCCCTGGTTGCTATCATATTGACAACACAGCCCTAAGAGTCAACCCAGTAGTCAGGGACTTGGGAACACACATAAACAGTAATCTAGCCTTTGACCATCGTGTGTCTACAGTAGTGAGGAAATCATTCTATGTTGTGCAACTTATAAATAAAGGTATGGCATCCAGGTCTAAGAAATCATTGTGCCACTATATTCGCCATTCATCAGACCTGTTATTGAGTATAATGCCCTCTTTTATATGTTGTACCCAACCAGGCACATCCAACAACTGGAACTTCCACCGAGGTTCCTCACTAAAAGAATACAGACCCTAAGTAACATGTCCTGTGCAGACTACCTCAAAGCCCTCTCCCTGTATTCTGTCTCCTACAGGCTGTTGAAGGGAGCTCTATGCCTGGCATACAAGGCATTGTTGGACACCACCTTGACAGACCTCCTGTATATGTGTAAAAAAAGCAGCACTAGAATTACCTGCTCTAAAGACTTAAACCTTGCCTGTGATATAAATAGGATCTGCAGGAGAGACAGGTTTGTATCCCGGAAACTATCCTTTCTCTGGAACAGATTCCCTATACATATGAAGCATAGTTCCTCCCTAACTCAATTCAAGTGTAACTTGCACAATCAGATAGAGAACAGGAAATTCATCCCTAGTTTGGCACCTATGTCTCTAATGAACACAGGCAGCACATAAATGGTTCATCTCCCAGGCCCCTTGTAAATGGTTCATCTCCCAGGCCCCTTGTAAATGGTTCATCTCCCAGGCCCCTTGTAAATGTTTCATCTCCCAAGCCCTTGCTTACACTTACCAAAGGTACAAGAACTTGTCAAAGGTTTGAGATGCATGGCTAGGCTTAAAAAGGCCCCAGTGGTTGTTAGCCTAGTATACACTAGTGAACCTAGACACCAGAGATATTCTTTAGATTTAACTTAAATAATTGAAAAAAACATTAAACTACAACAAGGGTACAAGATTCAAGTCATGCACCTTGGGCAAGAAAAGCAACTTGTTAACAATCCAGAGCCTGAGTCCTCTATGCTAACTGAGAAAGGTATGTATTATGATGTATTTTTGAACCATAAGAAATATGCATCTCTTAATGTCTGGCATTATTGACTGACTATAATCATCCATGATTTACAAGGGTCAGGGAGAAATATAAGGGGATACATCAGGGGCATTCTGCTAACTCAGGGACAGGCAAAATATTATGTCAGTGTACGTGAGAATGACTGAAGGGGTGCTTGTGCCAATGTGATGCATGAGCTGCCAGAAGTGCCTACTGCAAGCAAGTGCTTTTTAGCAAAGTAGTAACAGCATGTGAATCAGAAACTTGCAAGTTAGGCAATAATGAGGTCTTTCTTCATTGCAGCTAATGTGCCTCTGAACTGTATTTTCTTCAATCATGGAAACAGCCCCCTTTTGGCTGCAGCTGTTAGCTCTGATGGTGGGATTCTTTCAGAATCCCAGGAAATGTGTCTTTTGTGAAACTGTTGCCATAAGGGTCAAATATATAAAATGTCACTAGTAAATATGCATCTTTTGAAAGGAAAGAATTCAAAATGATCCTTTCAAAATATCTTTTCCCTTGCCACAGACCATCATGGCGAGAATAAAACAGATGGCAGGGTTGGCCAGGAGTACTGAAGTTATAATATAGATATGGTTAAATAAAAGTTAGTTAATCTATGTTATTAAGTTATCTGTTCTTGAGAATGGAACATTTGTCAAAGAAGATAATTTTATGGCGTGTTGGAAAGTGGAAGTTTCCAGAGTTCATTTGTGTGTCCATCTTTTCCTTAAGATGATGGGGAATCAGATCAGCTGGTCTTATCCCCCACAAGGAGAGATAACATACTGGACTTGGTTCTCACCAACATGATAGTATGTTCTTCCCTGGTGAGATCAGATCATCGGTCTGTCATTTTTCAAAGTTTCTATCCTACCCAACCCCTCCCCATCTGTAACCAGGCTAAAAAACTTCTCAAAAGCTGAGTACAACCACCTAAGGGAGGGTATCAGCAGCTTCACCCCCCCCCCCTCAGAGGATGCAGACAACTATGCTGAACAGTATACCAGTGCAGTATACAAGCACCTGTACAACAGCATGGACTCAGCCATACCCAACAGAACTAATATGTAAATATATTTGTATATCTATATATTTGTACATTTGTGAATATGTAAATATACTGAAAATAAGAGTTCTTTTTGTGTATAAGTAAAAGACTCCTACAGAAACAGTAACAAAAAGAGAAGCTAGGTCCTGTACTTAGTTATGCATATAAAGTTGTTATTAAATATGCATCCAAGGCACACTGGAGAGGCTGTTTAAGGTGGGGGGGGTCATGCCCCCTCACTCTATGGCTCTGATGCCCATGATTGTACAAATTTCTTAGGTACTATTCTTCTAGATCCAAGAATGTATCTCACACTACCTGTGCCCTTAAAACTGGCTTAAAAATATCTAATAGGTGACTCTTGCATTGGCAATAAATTATTTAATTGTAGCCCCCTATAATAATCTTACAAAGTATGCCTTTTACTGTTATGGGGTTTCCTGTAGCCCCTCACCTTGTCTTGATATCCTAAAGCCACACTCAGTTTCACATTCTTCTCCATACATCTGTGAAACTGAAGCTCTGTCAATGGTCAATATCTAAACAAAAATACCTTCATATTAAAAAACAAGTCTTCCTGTCCTGGGTTGGGTCATATAAAGAGCACACATATAGGTGGGTTCTGCTAGAGTTTGCTTTACTTTAAGATCATCTTCCTTAATCAGCACGTTATTCATTTATTTTCATATATCAATGATTTATGCAAATGCAACCGGAGCCCTTACATTTTTTTAAAACTTTTCCCTAAAAATAAAACCTTGCCTTTCATTTGTTCAAAGATCCAAGCACTTTTTGTCTTATGCAATTCCCAGCTCTCAGACATTTCATGTTACAATTTGAAATCTAAAAGCCAGTATGGTTACTGTTTCCTCCTAAAAAGTTAGATCAGCTAAAAGCTTACCTTTACAAAGTTGGTTAGTTGAAAATAAAAAGCAGAGACTCAGACAGAAACATTCCAGGTTATACTTCATATTCTTGGCTGCATTTTAAATAAAACATACTATGGAAACTTGTCATGATTTATCTGTGGCAAAAATAAAGAAACAAGACAAAGATGGGAACATTTTGTGGTAAAAAATAACATTTCACATAAGCAGAGCAAGTTCATTGCCTACTATCTTTATGCAAAAATGAAACCAAACTAAAGAAATACAGCCTCATACTTGATGGAAAATACTGGCCCACTCCAGCACATAACATTAAATCTAATAAGTAGCAGTGCATTTCTAAATTCATATAAGAGCAGTTTGGTGACTGTCACTTGCATAGCATATCATCTCTAAAGGTATTTGTGCATTTCCCTAAAGATTGCCTGTCACTGCGATTTTAAGTAACAAGCTGCAAACTACTATCATTCTAGTGACCAAACTTTTACCCTAAAAGAACTCTTTGTTAATGGTACTCCTTTAAGTGGTTCAAACAAAGTTATGCACCAGAAGTTGAGAAGGTGGGAGGGGGTCCTGCTTGTTATATATACTTCTTGTTAAGAATGATCAGAAATGACCTATAAAGAAGCAATAGATGCAAGAAGTACAGATGCACCAACGACAACTTTAATAAAAAAGCTGGAATACTGTCAGTTACATAATACTTAATCCGTCCGTGGTAATACCCTTTCTACATCACCCTCTCTTTAGAAGAAGCTTCTAGTTATAAAAAAATGAAGTCAGTTTTAGTTCCAAATGCATCTATTAGACTATGACTATTCTATATGTCATTAGTTTATTTTGTAAAATTAACAACACTTTAAATATATCAAATCTGAGGATCCCTTTAGCTGGTTTAGTTGAGTTTTATTGAATTGGGAATCTGCAATCATTGGTATTTGATTCCCTTTTTTTGTTCTCACTGTTGTACAATCTGAGTTAGTACATTTCTAGATTTTTAGATGTAGGATACAACCCCCCACCATATAGGAGGGTGAAAAAATGCTGTTTTATTTGCTGTTGTTATTTTTCTTTGGTTCAGGGTTTGATGGTTTATTTTTGCCAAAATGTGTTCCAATAAAAATGCTGTCAGTCCTGAGCCATATACAATAAATCTGATAGAGAACACTACTTAACACTTCATAGGTTCATAGGTATGTACTAGGCTAATGACCCAGAAGGGCTTCATAAGCCTATCCATGCCACCAAACCCAATTGCAACTCCTGGTAACATGCATCTTTAATCGGGGAGCTATATTTGTTAGGTGGATATGTTTGTTAAGATGTAACTAAAATGTTATATGGGGGGTATGTTAATTATGAATGTTTACTGTTGGCCTTGGTCTATAAGAGACCTGGAGGCCAGCCTGGGGTAAATTTATGATTGCCCATCCAATGTTAGTTAGGGAATATTTACTGGTAGCCTCTGTCTATAAGAGACCAGCCCAGGGATGAACTTGTGATTTCCCATTCAGTGGTCAATGTTACATTTGAATAGGGTTAGGGATGGACTCTGCTTCACATGGATGGGGAGCCTAGTCCACAGCAAGGGGATCCTCTGAGACACATGTTTGTCTCACCAGCATGTTATCTCTCAACTGTACAGATTTTTGCAGAATGTCCAGATTTTTGCCTCATATTTTTTGTCTGTTCCTCATAAAATTTGTGGCTTTCTGGTAAATTATTGAATATTGATGTCACTAAACAATACTAAATAAAGACAAACATTTGAGTTTCAGACTTTATATACTTCAGAAAATATGTAATAGTGCCAAACCTTTTATTCTAATAACTTTCTAAGTTTATAGAACAATATTTAAATTCTGTCCCTATTTTTGGGCCTCTGTCCCCCCATTCTTTCTGGCTTTGTCCAGATTTCTTGCACTAAGATGTTGAGAGGTATGTGTTCTACTTACGTTGAAAGCAAAGTTCAAAAACCTGGATCTAGTGCTTCTGGTTCTGCTCATTTTGCGGATGTGCAAAAGATCCATTGTGGCTGAATCTAAGGATGCTTTATATGCCAAACACAGATTGCCTCTTAACAACCTGTATGGGGACTGAGTACAGAGGCAGGGTTCTAAGGCTATCTGTATAGGACAGTGTGTTAATACTCTGGATTCTCTTGGTGAGGAACCTGTGTGTGTGTTCCATTTTTTGCATAAGCTTAGTCAGGTATCTGCTGAAGGGGACTTTGTACTCAATGATGGTTCTGATAAGGGACAAGTAGAGTGGTACTATAACTTCCTTGGATCTGGATGTCATTTCCTTACTTATAAGATGGGTGACATAGAATGATTATTTTTTACTACCTTGACTATGTGTATCAGGTCAGCTCTTAGGAGTATCTTATAAATGGAGTAATTTGCCAGGGTGGACGTTTTCCCAAAAGGCACTATAATGCACTTATTTGCATTGAATTTTAATCTGTGGCTTTGGCACCAGTAATTTGTCCGTGTTAGACCCTCTTGCAGGATGTTACTGTAATAGGGGGAATTTATGATACCTCCCAATTTGCAGTCATCTATGAACTTGGTGAACCAGAAGTCCTTGACATTAGCCTTGACCTCTGAGAAGTAGATGCCAAACAGGAGTGGGCCCAACATGGAGCCTTGCGGTATTCTAATGGTGACCTACCTCTTGGTGGAGGTGGTCTCACCAGTCTTGACTTCTGGGGTCCTATCTGTGGTCCAGCTGGCAATGCAGTGAGTAGGGATTTAGGTTTAGTCCAGTGAGCTTATCCACAATACCTGAGTGGACTATTGTTTCAAATGCCTCAGCCAGGTCTAGGTAGGCAGCATGTACCATTTTCCCTTCACCCATTGCCTTGATTACCTTCTCAAAGAAGCCTACCAGGTTAAGTGCACATAACCTTCCTTTGGCAAAGCCAAACTGGGGTGGTCCAATATCTGTAGGTTGCCAATATCTTTGTTGGTCATTTCCATGATAATTCATTCCACGGCTTTGCATATTAGACTAGTCAGACTAATGGGTCTGTAGTTTCCAGGGTCAGTTGATGGTCCACCCTTGTGAGGGGGAAAACCATTGCTGTCCTCCATTCACTTGGTATGTAGCCTGTTTTGAGGCTATAGTTGAAAAGTGACTCAAGTGGTCCTGATAAGTCATGCTTCAGGTTATTTAAGAGGCAACCTAGGATATTGCCATGGTCCACTTAGGCTGTGTTTTTAGCCTTAGTGAGCTCTGCTATGACCTGCTGCCTGCTGATAGCTGGGGGTTATGCTAATAGGGATTTCACAAGAGATGGCAGGGGATTGGGGGGTATCGTTTGAGCTGAATTTGTTGGCCAGCAGGTTCACTATGTTACTCTGCTCACTGAAGGTGGTGCCATTTACTATCAGTTCAGCACACTGTTGTATGGTACCTTTCAGGTTTTGGACATAGCTGTAAAATGCCTTGTGGTTGTTTTTAGCCTATGTAGCTATCTTGACATTCTAAAGCATCTTAATGGATTTAAAACTGTTTATTTATTTATATATATTTTTTACAGAATGTATAGTCTGAGTGTCTTTAAAATATTCTTATTAGCCATCCATTTCTTCAGTACTGCTGCTGATGTTTGCAATCAATACTCTGAAAATTATCTGGCTCTGCATTTTCCTAAAACCCTAGGAATCTTCATTCCTTTGTATCTGGACAGGGTAGAATAATACTGTTTCACTCTTCATGGTCCTACTTCAGAGAAATCACCTTGATTTTTCATTCTCTGAGAAGGCAGTGACTCTTGGAACCACTTGAAACTTTTTGTTTCCTTCTGTCAGTAACTAGTTGAGGATCTTCACCACACATGCTGTAGAGATGTCTGTGATTCTTCCTACAAGCTTAAGAATATGGGCCTTTGACATAATATAATCAAAGTTCTGAAGCTTTGCCAACTAATACTGTTTACATTTGACCTTTTTGCACATTCTTAAATTCTTTACACTTGTCTGAACATGGATCCTTATCCTGTCTTCTTCCCTCAAACACCTGGTACTCCTGTCAAAACAGAATGTCTGTCTTTTGTTTTACTACAGTAGGTCTAGAACATTACCTAGATCTTTGGCTTTACATTTTCCTTAAATCCTGAGAATCTTCATTCCTTTGTCTCTACCAAGGAGAAGTACAAAATGAAAATTACCACCTCTGTCAAGGCCAGAATAAAGCCCTTTCCAAACATGTTATAAACCAGCATATAAATATATCTCAGACTTTTTCCCTCTACCTTCTAAGCTTCCCCATGCATGTCATCATGCCTACACCCAGTCCAAGGATCACCTCAGAGCAAGTCCTAAATGCAGCCTGCTTTTTGTCAGTAAGAAGTGCTGTCTCAGTGACTTACTACTGAATCTGTTTAGCCTTGGCCTCTTGGCTTCACGATGGAGGCACAGAGGACAGCTGTGGTCGTACCTTTTCACAAGGGCAGCCCGGATGCAATTCCTGACAACTATAGACCAATAACCCTTACCAGTCTTATCTGTAAGCTAGTGGAACACATTATTATGGAGCTCATAAACAAATATATCAGCATATTACAGTCTCTTGACCCAATCCTATTTTGATTTGTGAATGGAAGGTCCTACTTGCTTAACCTGGTAAATTTCTTTGAAAAAGTCACTGAGACATTCAATGAAGTCAGATTGACACACACCACTTACATTGTTTTGGCAAAAGTCTCTGATACCATTCCATATTCAGGTATTATCAACAAATTAATCAAAATTAAACATAAATCATTATAGAACCCACTAGGTTAGCAGGCTAACTCAAAGACAGAATACACTCAGTTAGGACTGCGGTACACTCTCCAGTAAAAGGGGTGGGGTCCCTCGGGTCTACTTCACGATGTCAAAAGCCAACAATATTGAAGCTGATATTGTCAGCAGCACAACATCAGAAGTGCAGAACATTGTGCAAGTAAAAGGAAATCTCCGTAGGGGGAGATTTCCGTTTATCTTAATGTAGTGCGGTTTCGGAGTTGGAATATTTAGGTAGGGGGGGGTGTGGGGGTGCAGGGGGGCTTGCCCCCCTGCCTATGCTAGTTAATTTTTATTTGTTTTTTTTAACGTTCTTCGATGTTATACTACATCGATCACTAGAGGCCGACCTTTAGTGATTCGATGTAGTAAAATTTCGATAACGTGATATAGACGCAGGTCCCTCAGCACTCAGTACTAGGACCATTCCTATTTGGTTTCTACTTCTCTGATGCCAAACCTGATGTCAAGGGCTTTGGCTGATCAAATTTGCAGCTGAGGAAAATGTAAACTCCTTTGCGCCTTACACATAAACAACTGTCCCACCACTTCAAAACTGACATGGTTATCACTGACATGGTTATCAGAGATCAAAGCATGTTTGTAGACAATGAACTTTCCATTGACCAAAAATATATCTGCTGTTGCTAGAACATCTTTCTACTGAGGCCATCTGATTACAAAAGGCATATCTTCTAGATCCAAGGATGTTATTATCCTTCTCTGCTTCTCTCTTATTAGGCCCATAATAGAATGTACTGTTCTCTTCATCATCTGTCTTGGAAACACATGATCCAACTTACAAAAAAAAAAAAAATTCCTCACAAAGTGCATGAAGGACCTGGGTTCTATGAACTATACTGAACACCTTAAGCTCAATCTTTTTTTTCTCTTCTGTTCAGACTCCTACGGGGTGACCTTTCCCTGTCCTCCAAGGCCTCAAATGTCCCAGTTCAATGTGAAATCTTATATACCAGCAAAACCTGTAACACTACAACCACCTGCATAAGAAACATAAACCATCACCGCAACACAAACAGAACCAGCTGGATGTCTAGATACCACTCCCAAAGAATTACTTTCCCATGGAACAGGCTTTCCCCCTTTATATTAACAAAAATATCTCCTTAACTCCATTCTAATGTAACCATGATGATGGGGGTGGGAAACTATGAATCCACCCCAAGTCTACCCCTTTAATCAGTTCTGGAAAGGGCTAACACGTAATGGGATTTGCAATGGCTAGGTTACAAACAATCTACCTAATCAACTGCCAAGTAAAAAATTATAATCCTATGAGCCTGTTCTCTGACAGAGTTAAAGTAGTATTTGTATGTAGATTAGTTTTCAATCTTATTCCTTTTGGCAGTTGTGCTACAGATAAGCTTATACCTTGCTGTTTTGAATTTCTATATTCCAAATCTCTTAGTGGGTGTAATGTAATCTGTGTTAGTTATGGATGGCATATCTTAAATATTTAACTATTTCAGTCCTAAGATTCAGAGGCTTATTACAACACTTAACTCCAACATTTTTATGAAAATGCATGGCACAGTCTGAAAGGTCTGAAAAGGGTCATGTTTCTAAATAGGGATATTTTGATGATCATTGTCTTTTGGACCTTAAGAAAATCTTTTAAATGCTGCCTGAGCTCACTTAAACTTAACTGAAGTCCTAGATCTTTACAGGTAAGTCATGAATGGTTCTTTATTTATTTTTTACTTGCTTACTTAATATTTGATATCTGGGCAAGTGGGCTGGTCCAAAGACCTAAAGCATATACACAAATATATATCAGCACAGAAATAATATACATTCTCAACTAACAAAGATATAGATAAAGCATACAGAAATATAGCATATAAAAAATATGAGTGAGTGTGTAACAAAACAGCAGTACAAGGAACTAAGAAGAGAAGGAGTACATGGTTGGCTATGAATAGCATTGGCTTGGCGGAACTAACCATTGTCTCTGGATCATGGACATGCTGAAGCTTTATGGAGGTGTTCAGACAGAACGTCTCTGAATGTAAAAAAGTATTCCTTATTCTTTATATCTGAGGGACATTATTCCATGCAGGTCCTAGTGTAGAAGAAGCTTGCTCCCTAGTACTGCTTTAAAGGTGGCCTAATAAGGGAGATGCTGTTGTCCTGAAAGCTCCATAGAGAGTATACCTGCTCTGTCATGGAGGGTAACCCTCTTAAAGGGGAAATAACCCAGTTTTTGAATTTTATATATTAGAGTGCCAAGTAAGTAGGTTGCTCTATCAGTAACAGGGTGCCAATTTCCCTTTTATATTAACTAAAAGAAGGCAGTGGTGGCGTAGGAGTCAGCAAGCTGGGAAAATCTGCAAATCTTATTCAGTGTAGTCTGTAGTTGGTGTGCATTGTAGGCTGAGTGAGAAGTCAAAAGGGGAAGCCTGTATTCCAGTTTATGTAGAGGAATATTTTTGTCCAAGACAATTGTACTCATTACTGAGAGAGGGTGGGAAATTCTATAGCAGTGTCAGCTGAGCAAGAACTTTATTAATGATGCAGTCAGTGGGAGCTGAGAAGGTAAGATTGCAAATGGGGTAAGGCCGAAGTACTTATATTTTGAAAGAAAGGAGATAATATCGTTGTTATTGTCAGTAATGGTGATAACAAAATGACCTATTCAAATAGGTCTTTTCCAGTCTATTATAACACACTGCTTTGGAGGGCAAAAGTGTTCACACTGCCTATCTTGACCTGGATAAGGCATTTGACACAATACCCCACTCAGGCATTGTTGACAAACGAAAAAGTTTAGGTACAAACCTGTATGCCATCTGGTGGATAGCCAACTGGCTCACTGACAGGAACTAGGAAGTTAGAATTGGGGAGTCCGCCTCTACAAAGAGGCCAGTCACAAGTGGAGTCCCTCAGGGATCACTCCTTGGACCGCTCATTTTTGGAAGTTACTTCTCAGAAGTCAAGGCCAATGTCAGTGGTCTCTGTCTGCTTAAATATGTAGATGATTGCAAATTAGGAGCTGTCATTGAATCTTATACTGACACAAATGTTCTCACAGGAGGGGCTGACACAGACAAACAACTGGTGTCAGAGTCATGGACTAAAACAAAATGCCAACAAATGCATAATAGTATCCTTTGGGAAGTCATCCATCCCTGGTAACTATCATATTGACAACAGATAGGAAAAAAACACTGTTACACTGCTAAAGCTGCCGAAGAACTGCAGAACAACACTAAATGAAATCTTTGATGAAGCACCACGGCTTAATTAGGAAATACTTCAACGAGACCAACAGTTGCGTTGAAAAATACCGATTACAGAAAGGGATAACATACGGTTAATTACAAATCCCAGGGCTACCAGTAAACACGACTGTTGTGCACACCCATCTTTCTTAATAACGGAGCGGTCTGCTGAAAGGGGATTTGTAATTAACTGTGTGTTATCCCTTTCTGTAATCAGTGTAATCGTTGAAGTATTTCCTAGTTAAGCAGTGGTGCTTCGCTGAAGATTTCATTTTGTGCTGTATCATATTGACAACACACCCCTTAGAGTTGGCCCAGTAGTCAGGGATGTAGGGACACACATAGATAGTAATCTAGCCTTTGACTATCATGTGTCTACAGTGGTGAGGAAATCATTCTATATTGCACAATTTATAAACAAAGGTATGGCATCTAAGTCCAAGGAAGTCATTGTTCCACTGTATTTGGCATTTATCAGACCTATCATTGAGTACAATGCCCCCTTTGGTATATACCTAACCAGGCATATCCAACAACTGGAATGTCCACAGAGGTTCTTCACTAAAAAAATACAGGACGTAAATAAAATGCCCTCTGCAGACTGCCTCAAGGCCCTGTCCCTGTACTCTGTATCCTATAGGCTTTTGAGGGGAGATCTATGCCTGGCATATAGGGCATTGTCAGACCCCACTCTGATGGACCTCCTGCATATCAGCAAAACAAACAGCACCAGAATTACATGTTCTAAAGACTTAAACCTTGCCTTTGATATAAAAAGGTCCTGCTGGAGTGATAGCTATGTATCCCAGAGAGAACCACATCTATGGGACAGGCTCCCCATCAATGTGAAGCAGAGTTCCTCCCTAACCCAATTCAAGTGCAACTTGGACAATCGGATGGGAAACTGGAAATTCATCCTTGGTTTGGCACCTATGTCTCTGATGCAAACAGGTAACCTGTAAATGGTTCATCTCCCAAACCCATGCTTACATTTATCAAGGGTACCAGAACTTGTCATAGATTTAGGATGCATGGCTAGGCTTAAAAAGGCCCTTGTGGTCATTAGCCTAGTAAACACCTATGACCCTATGAACCTATAACTAGTAATGGGAGGTATTTGTGATGTTACAAGAATAACACAACATTAGTTTTATAACGTTACTCAAAAGTTTTTTAGCGGATGCCTAGAGCCAGAAGTTGGAGAAAGAATGTTGAAGCTCACCTTGAAGACTTGCAAGGCATTTGTTTGCTTGAAGAAGGAAAATATCACCTGCATATAAAATGATGTTTAAACTGGGCAAGTAAAAAGGTAAGTCAATAATGAATAAAGAAATAGTAGTAGGGTTCCAAGACTGAGCCTTGAGGGATTCCAGTATGTAGGGTGCCATGAGTAGAAAGCAGTGTGCTACAACAGACTGGAAAAGTCCTATTTTGAATGTAACTTTCAAACCACAGGGTAGTATTTAGGCCAAAGTTAAATTTTCCTAACTTGGAAAGAAGCAAATGCTCTAGTCATGTCAACAAAGACGTCAGCAGTAATAAGTCTATCACTGATATCACTATATGGAGTTTGTTGCAGGGACCAGGGCTGTAGTAGTAAGAAAGGCATTTCTGAAACCATGTAGTTAGTCAGACAGAGGGGTGACTATTAATGTGTTTGAGTAGTTGTTTCTAAAGGACTTTTTTCAAATAGCTTGGCTAGAAGCAAAGAGTAGAGATGGGATGAAAATCCTTAAGGGACTTAGGAGAAGGAACTTTAGGAAGAGGGATGATTATAGAATGTTAAAAAGTGGTGGAATTTTTTTTCAGAAGTAACAGATAAATTGTAGATATAGGTAAGTCATTTTGCAATTTTATCTGCCAGTCTCTTGAGGAAAGTGAGATGGACCAGGAAGAATTTTGAAGATGAGTGTTTCAAGTTTTTTTAGAATGTTCCTGGTTTCTTTTAGTGAAATCTCCCTGAAGTGGAATATTGTAGCAAATTCTGCAATAGGGTAAAGTTGTGGATGAGGATTAATATTAGTTGATGAGTGGCAATAATTGGTGTGGTGAAATGAGTTTTTGATATTTTGGATGAAAGAAATGATGAAGGATTATATTTATAGGCAGGATTAATAATAGGATTATGAGTTGTGCAGCTATAAGAGCTATGTGGGTTATTGGGAACACCAGAGAGTTGCATAAATTATTTTCAGATTTGTTTTGGATTACTTGTAGCTGCCATTTCTTTGTTATACAAATTTATTTATTTATTTAACATTTGTTTGCCAGGATAGTCCAACTGGACAACAAGATGGACAACTATACCTGATAGGTGTAGTTAGATGGTGTTGTTTGTGTTGTCCAGGACAGATGGGGTGTAGAAATAGTAAGTGGACGAGGCTTCAGGGGGTCAATTACAGTTGCATAGATGGTTGGTGAAGAGGTATGGTTTAAGTAGGCTTTTGAAGGACGGTGCAGAGTTTTTTTGTCTGAGGTCAGGGGGAAGGTTGTTTCATATTTTTGCTATTTCATGGGCAAATAGTGATTCCCCGGAGTTGTTTTTGCATGTAATGGTTTCGATTAAGGCTTTGTTGGAGGACCGAAGTTGTCTATTTGAACTGTAGAAGTTCAGCATGCCAGTCAGGCCGGGGGTTTTCTCGGGATTGTACAGAATTAGATGAGCTAGGCTGAGTTGATGGTACCTTAATAGGTTTGGAAATTCAAGCCAGTGCAAGGTTTGTAGGGAAAGGCAGTGGTGGGACTGTGATTTGGCATTGGTAGCAAATCTAGCAATTTTGTTGTAACAGATGGAAAGTTTATTAAGGTCAGTTTTGTAAAGATTAGTTTGAATTGGGGATGCATAAAGTAGAGTAGATAGGAGGTGGGTCCTGGCTATTGCATTTCTAGATTCGGTGGTTAGATAATGTTTACAGCAATAGAGGGAACCTAGCTTTTTGTGGACTCTAGTGATGGTTGTTGATATGTGCTTTGTGAATTTGAGTTGCTGGTCAATGGTAACTCCTAGGAGTTTAGCCTCAGTGACGGGTGATTTGGGCTTTGCTGGTGGAGAGTATAGAGAAGGTAAGGTTGCTTGTTTTAGTAGGGTGGAATAGCATTAGTTGTGTTTTCTTGGGATTTAGTGTGAGTTGTGAGTTGTTAAGCCAGTTCTCTATTTCAGAGAAGGCTTCTTGGGCTTTTTGTTGGAGAAGTTGGATGTTGGGTGCAGAGCATATGAGAGTTGTGTCGTCAGCATTTTGGACTATGTCAGCTTTAGAGGTAGCTGAGTGGAGTTGGTTTGTGAAGATATTAAAAAGAAGGGGTCCTAGGATTGATCCTTGCGGCATGTCTAAGGAGGTTGGAAGTGGGGGGGGATAGAGAGCTATGCCATTTGACAGATTGTTGGCGGTTATCTATATAGCTTTTAAACCAGAGGAGGGTGGGGCTGTTAAGGTTGAGGTCAGAGAGGCAAGACAGTAGTTTATTATGTGAGACTGTGTTGAATGCCTTGGATAAATCTGGGAAGGTAGCTGAGACAAATTTACTTAGATTCCTGTGGGAGTTTATAGTATTGGTGAATATGAGCAGGGCAGTGGTGGTGCTGTGGGATGGGCGAAATCCATGTTGTGTTGAGGAGAGAAGGTTGTTGGTGAGGAGATAGGAGAGGAACTGGTGATGAATACATCTTTCTAGGATTTTAGAGGGAGAGTGAGAGAATTGCAATTGGTCGATAGTTGGAAAGGTCTAGGGAGGGGCCACCTTTGTGGAGTGGTATGATATTTGAGGTTGTCCACAGGAGTGGAATTGTGTGTTTGGTGATGGATCTATTTATTAGAAGTGAAATGGGATAGACTATAGCTGTGTATGCAATTTGGAGGTATTCGGCAGGAAGTTTATCGGCTGCAAGGGTGGTTGGTTTGAGTTTGGTTAGGAGTTTTTGGATAGTAGAGGTAGGAACAGACTTAAGTGTGAAAGGTATGGTGTTGATTTAGGCTTGAGGTGGTTATGGGGTGTTGGAGTACTGAGGAGGTGAAATAGTTTTTAAATCTGGAGACTATGTCCAGATCTGTACCTGTTATATTGAGGGCGGGAATGGTGGTTCTTCCGCGCTGTAGGATGTTATTTATTGTTGCCCGGAATTTTTGCGGTTTGGTACTGTATTTGTTTTGCTGAGTGATACAGTAATTTTGTTTATCGAGCTAAACCTGCTTTTTTGCTTTGTTTTGGAGCTCACAAAAGGTTTGCCTAGATGTGAGTGATCTGGTGTGGTGCCAGGTTTTCCAGGCTTTATCCCTGGCTCTAAGTAGGGCTTTTGTGTGGTTTTCTGGAGCCAAGGGGTGAGGTTGCTATGTATCCTGATAGTTTTTAAGAGGGCTAGTTGGTTGAGGATATTTAGGAATGTGGAGATGAAGTAATCAACTGCTTTGTCTAATGAAAGGGTTTTTATGGGAGACCAGTTGCAATGCTGCAAGGCTCTTATAAAGTAGTCTCTAGGAAAATTTTTGTTAGAGCAGGTTTGTAGAAGGGAGGGAGAGTTAATTATTTTAAGTTTTTGCCTAAGGTTAAAAGTGGGGCTGTGGTTGCTCAGACAGTTTGGTAGGGTGCCACATTGATGGGCAGTATTTGGTTAATTTGTGAGGATCCAATCAAGTATAGATTCTCTTTTTAAGGCCTTATCTATAAGTTGGGTGAAGTTATATAGGTTAATGTGGTGGGTGGGGGTGGGAGAATGGATGGAGTTCCAGTCAATGTTTACATCACCTAGCACAATAGTTTCTTGAGGGAGGGAGTATGAGGCTCAGTGAAGTATGGACTCTAGGGTGGTTAGGTTGTCACCCGGGGTAAATAGATAACCAGTAGGTTTAGGTGCTTATGTTGGTTAAGGGAGAGCTTTGCAAATAGAATCTCTGCATTGTTGAAGTTGGGGGAATCTTTTTGGAGGAGTTGGAGTTGTAGGTTGGTTCTGTGAAGCAGAGCTAAGCCTCCACCTCTTTTATGTAGCCGGTCTGCCCTGAGAATGTTATACCCAGGTGGGGTGATGGAATTATCTTTAATATGTGGTTTAAGCCATGTCTCTGTGATGAGAATGATAACAGGGTTATATAAGGAGATGGCAGCGTGAAGGTCTTTGATTTTATTCACGATACTGCGGGTATTCATATTTAGTACCAGTACGTTGGTGGGTTTGTGCTTAGCTGGATAGTGATGGATGCATGGCTTATTAGCAGAAGTTGCTGGCCCGGGGGTTCGGGTGAATGTCTCCTCCTAGTAGTAGCTGGGTAGTTATACAGGTGAGAGTTTTTAGGTATTGGATGATTAGGTAGTGAAATTGTAGACTTGGTTGCTTTTTAGATGGATAAAAGTGGTACAAGGGAGGGGCATGGTATATGAGGGGTTGGGTGCATATGGTGAGGTATATATTTGCGTGAGTGGGGGTGATAGTAATGTGGTCGGTTAGGGTGGGGGATTTGGGGTGGATACAGTGAGTGATTGTGAAGAGATAAGAGGTGCTGATGGTGGCTATGGAGAGGCAGGTGAATAGGGAGGTTAATCTCAGGAGGGTATAGTGGAGATGAGACTGGGGGTAATGAGACATAGTGGGAGTGAGGTTGTGCAGTTAGAGGAGGTATTTATATTTGGTGAGGGTGTGAGTTGTGTGGGTAGGAGATATGGTTGTGGATATTGAACTGGTAGGTGGGCTGGAGTGGTATAAAGTTGAAGGGCGTGTGTAGATGGTAAATGTAGTACCTTAGTGTTATTCTAGTTTGCTTTTTCAGACTGAGGTAAGTTTGATGGAGGTGGATATCATCCTGACTTTTGATTCCAAGTATTCCAAGCCCTGTCTCTTAGTTTCATGAAATTCTTAATGTTGCAGAAAACCATGGACAAAGTTGCCCTTTCCATTTCCGGCCTATGAAAGGGAAGATGGAGTTCTGGATAATCGACAGGGTATTGGTGAAAAAAGAACAGGGGGGCCACTGAAGGGTACTTGAACACATATGGAGGGGGCCAATTGATTAGACTAAGGTGTTGGTCTAGGGTGGGAAGTTTATGTGCAGGGAACAGAGGACCTTTAACAGTCCGGGTGTGGGTTTTAAGGCCTTGAAGGACCAGTAGGTTAGTAGTGGAAAATGATCACTCAATGAATTGGAATGTGTAGTAATATATATCCAACAGTGTGCTACATTTCAGGTGATGACATCTAGAGTCGTGTGCTTATCTGACTGCACCCCGGATCTAGTTGGATGTTTTATGGGCTGTTTAAGGTTAAGTTGCAACAGCATTTTATTTACTTGTTTTCCTTCCATCCATAGAAATGAAATAAACTAATAAATATTTTTATTGCAACCAGTGGGGAATATTTCTGAGACAGTTTGTTTTCTTTAATAGGGGTAGGGGAAACGGAGCAGGGATATAAATGACAGCAACGATAATGTGCGTATGATTTCCTATAACAAGGTTGACTGTTATCTTGCTGGGGGCTTTGTCATTTGGTTGGATTAGGCAGAGGAGGATACTTCTAAGGATGCATTGTATTTGATAAGGAGCACATTACCCCTGTGCTGTGACTGGATGAAGGAAGAGGGGCAGAAGTTGTCTTTTAACCAGGTTTCACTAATAGAGGGTTTTCAACCGTAATCCAGGCTTCAAGATTTGACTGTTTGCTGTTAATACTGCATGTGTTAATGTAGGCTACTTTTACAACTTTTGGTCTGGGAGTGAAATGTTTCAGTTTTGGTTAGCAGTAGATATGTGTCTAGGTCAGGGTAGAATTTAAGTAGTAGGGCCAGGGTTATAATGACTGTCACCAGATTTGAGTAGTTTGTGTTGAAAGTAGAAATGTCATGCCAGAAGGCATTTTCTAATATTAAAAATGAATTTAGCTTGCTGTAAAGAGAGAGAGAGTTTGTATTAGGAACTGCTTTTTAGATGTGTAGGTGAGTAGTTTATTATAGTGTATGAGGTCAAAGGGAATTTTTATTAGTATGTTATAACAGCTGGAAGAGAAAGTGGTAGCTTTGAATGTGAAGTTTGTAAGGGAGTGATCTGTAAGGTAGAGGCTGTAAGTTAAAGAAAGAATGATCAAAACAGATGTCGATATTACCCTTGGAGAAATCATTATAAGTACTTGGGGAAGTTAATGTTTAAGGAGAAGAGTGAACTCCAGGATGGAGGGGGAGAAGAAGTAGCTGATTAGATTAATGTTTAAGATGACTGGGACAATGGGAGGGGCTAAGACAGGAGTGAGGTGTGGGGAACTATACGTTTCAGAGGGCTGCTGAAATAAGTACAAGGTATAAGAGGGAGTGAGAGATATGGACTATTAACCACATGTGCTGGGAGTGTGCGTGTATAAAATTGTGGAATTAGCGGATGTGAAGTAGAGAGATGCAGAAAGGGAGATAGCTGGTTATACATTTAGGCTGTGACAACTTAGGGAAGAAAAGAAGAATATAGGGAAAGCAGGCTACGGGGGGGGGGGGGTGATTACCCTATCAGCTACAGAGAGGAGAATTTAATAGAAGAGAAGCTGTGCTAAGTAGGAAGAATGGGGGTAGAGCAGCCGGTGTGCTACCTAAGATGGGGAATAAAGGAGTATTCTAGGTCGAAATAGGTAGGATATAAAGGGAGGATAGAAAGAAAGAACAAAATCAGCTTATGTCCAAAGAGTGGCGAGTATAATAGAGATAGAAAAGCAGTGCACAGTAGGAATCATAAAAGGAAAGCAGACTATTTGCACCTAAGCTGTGAGGATGAAGGCAGATCCTATCCGAAACCTAGGCTGTAAGGAGGAAATTATTTTCCTGGCTGCCTCTGAGATTAAGGGGGAAGAGAGGAGGAGAGTATTGCAGAGGGCGATAAACAATTGTAAGTAATGTAAACTAACCTAAAGGTAAATGATGGATGTGGGAGGGGAACTAGTAAGGTGGCAGTCATAAGAGTGAAGTGTGATTGTATAGCTTAGTAACAGCACCAAATGCAAGCTAATATTTTTGAACACCTGCAGGACAGCCACTCTTTCCATTCTTTTGTTTAATAATTGCGTAGCACAACAGTTGTTCCTTCCTTTCAGGCAGTTACCAGTACTTAGTTCTTGTCCCCATAATTTAACAACTTACAGAGCAGGTACCTGCCCATCTTTTAGAGGATGCCAAAAGACAAAGGACTAAATGTTTTTATGATCTGACATTGCTCACACAGTTAAACATTCCCATGCAAGAATATCCATTTTTTGCCCATCAGGAAATGTGATGAGATTAGAAAATAAATTTTCATACTGGAAAAGAACATGCAGGTTAAAACTCTGTCATTGTTAACAGTCAGCATTACCTCTTCTTCAAAGGGCTATGTTGGGAAAATATAAAACTGTACAGGACTATGACCATTAAAACTTATAAAAATTGCATTACAGAACTGTACTTTCATAAAGTGTATAATTTTTCTTAGCAAATTCCAATATTTGGATTCCAAAGGTATACTGCGGCAATTTGTTCAGAGTACCACCAGCTACCTGAAAATAAGTTTAGTACTTCCTGCATTAAATTATTTTCTAAGCAGTACACGAATATTTCCATTACTTTAGTTCTTGACAAATGGCCATAACAATGCGTTGAAATTCTGTAAGAAAAGGATAAAAAACAGAAATGCGAGCAAGCACTTAAATTACCACCAAAACAGAATAATTACTTCAACACTTTTATTCATCATTTCTCTATAGTTATTCTTACATCTCATATTACAAATGTTGACAAAATATGTTTTGTCAAGTTGTACTCCTTCCCAGGTGTATATTTTCAATAAAAAAAAGCATTATGATTGCGAAGGATTCTATTTATTTTTTTATTTGTAATGAAGTAGATAGACTGATCTATGGAGGTCTTTTTCCAGGCATATCCCAGTCTTTGCATTATGTAACTCTTGCATTAGCATTATCCTATAGATCGCATACTTAATCACTGACACATTTTAATTATATAAGTGTCACTCTAGTTCCTCATATTTCCATATTTGTATTGCTAAAAACATTTTAGCTCATTAATGCCTTATAATTATAGTGTCAGCAAACATTGTGTATGACTAGGTACTAATCTTTCAAGTTGTTTCAGTCACACTCCTTTCAGAGTTATGTTTATATTCCTCAACCTGACTTATGGTTCAGTTAATAGCCGGCAGGCAATTCATTGTATCACAGTTACTCTCTGTGCCAGTTTCCTGACAATTGATTTCTATTTTTCAGTAAAAATATGACAGAATGTATTAAATGGCACTAACCTCAAAAAAATGTTTGCAGTCAACATTTAGGTCAGTAATAAGCAGTCCCTGTAAATGTGTTTCCTTTTCAGCTTAGTGTGCTTTGTTATCTGTTTCAGGAGGCTCTTGCCCTACTTAGGTCCTGCTCAGTTATTGTACTTATACCTAATTAGAGCCATGTGCTACTGCCCTTTCACACAAGTATGTTTCCCAATATCCAGTATGTTCACATACCACTAGACATTATCTGATAGGAATCTTTGGTGTATAGATGTACTTCTCAGGGGAATGCAACTCCTTAACCAAAATAAAACAAAAAGTGACAACACAGTGAAATAGCACATTGAGAATTTTCAGTGAAGTTAAAATATAGGCTATTTGGTATTGACTAGCTATACATTTCAGAAGTTTTTTCCAGCACTGAGAGTGAAATTAATTTTCTGTTTTGAGTTATCCTGCTGCTTTATTTTATAGGAATGAGATTCTTGCTAAGTATTGCATGACATTTTCAGTATTTCCTTTATGACTGTTGTTGTTTATTTTGTTTTATTCCATGTTATATGACAAATACCTTTAAATAAGTCTCACACTTGTTAGAGGCTTTTTCTATGACTGAAGATTGTTATTATGCAAGACTGGCAAAGTAAATCCATGAGTTTAATTTAAAACATTTTATTTATGAGGTATATGATAAAATGCATTTCTGTTGAAGACTACATACTTTTGTCAGCCTTGGAAAAGACTGCAACAATGTTACAGGTTTATCCATCCACAACCCGTTTTTCAATTTTTGCATATGGGGTCAGGATGTCATTTCAACAGTGACAATCAAGGTTTACACCACAAGGTTGCTAGCCCTACTACAGTACTTCTTCCACACCACAAACCCGCACACACACTTACACCTATGGCCATTTTAGAGTATCTAATTCACCTACCACATCTTTGGAATGTGGGAGGAAACCTGAGCAAATCCACACAAACACAGGAGGACATTGCAGACTCTGCACAGAAGACACCTCAGCTGAGGATTGAACCAGGAAACCTCTTATTGCGAGGTGACAACACTATGTGCCAAACCACTGTACAGATTGCTTATTCATAAACTTGAGGAAACAAGTTTTTAACTAGAGATTTGCTGTCAGCAATCACATTTCATTTTTATCAGAACATATTAGTGATGTTAGTATAAGAGACGACACAGAGACATAGTTAATATTTTTAACCAGTGCAGTGAATTATAAATATTAATTGCAAGAAGAATATTGTTTTCTTTTTAGGTTTATGCCATGTTACACAATAATTTTTTTCACAGCACCAGGGACTGTGGTTCATTTATGACTTTCAGTTACTGTGTGGAGTTTGTGTGAGTTTCCATTTCTGCCAGGGTTTTTTATGTGTAGTCAAGTTTATTTCCACCTGTCAAAATATGCTGGTTGACTGAGTATTCTCTCCATATATTTTACATTTACCGGTGCATTTTTAATTTCACCAAATATTTAGGTTTCCTAATAATGTGACAGGAATGGACCTCATTTCTGAGTCATGGTGTGGTTATAGTTCATGAAATTAGTATTGCTTCAGTCTTTAATTTTTACCATGAGTGCTTTTCTTAGCACCCGCAATGAGCCCAGAATTGCCTCCTTCTGTAGTTCATATAGATTTACTTATATCAACAGTATTTTTAAGTATGCTTGAAAATTCTTTTTATTAACCCTGTTGCTCGATTGGAGCTACCTGGGTATCTTTATTCAACATTACCCTAAATTTTTGCTTGCATATCTTAGTATTTTATGACTTTATGTGTCTACGTACTCAGAACATTATAACCATTAGTTACAACTATTTCAGTGATTTACTGTCGAAAGATTTTACTCTTCTAACATATTCTGGAAGAATCACACCAAGTTCTTGTAAGCAAGTAAAACAGCTTTATTTTACATGCATGGAGACCTGCTACATGATAGTAGTATGCCAGCAGTCTGGCTACTTGTACTTTGAGTTCTGCTTTTATAGACCCTTCTGCACGTACACACACGTAGCACACAGAACATTCATCAGAAAGTGATAGTTTGATTACTTGTTTTTACCAGCTAGTACCACAGTTATTCTTGCAACATTAACTTTCTTATCAGCAGTTTAAGATTAACTTCTGCATTCCTCAGTGATCAACATTTTCCAGAACATTTCAGTTTGCACGCAGTGAACATTTTCTGCTTAACCCTTTATATACAGAATACAAAATATGTTGAACTTCAGTATTTTTCCACATTTCCCCCCTTACAACATTTTGTATACTGTTTATTTTACACAATCCCAGATACGTTTTATACCTTCTCATAATCAGAAAAATATGCTTTTGTAGCATTGGCAGAGATAACCTTCGATATTATCATTTTGATACATGGTATGCAACAGCAGCCAAGCAGCAAAAATATGACTGCACCAACACATACAGCAATTAAGATATTCATTAACACAGAACCCCAGTTTCCAAACAGGTTTTGGAAAAAGTCAGTCAAGGGGTTTGGACCAGGTTTAGTCAGTTCAGAAACTTGTTGAATTATTTCAAGATGACTCTGGATTTCATGCTCGTTATCAGGAATGAACAAGCAGCACTCCTCGTGTATGAGAGCGCAAGTACCTCCCTTCGCCGCTAGGGTGAAATCGAGCGCCATATGGTTCTGCAACACTACTGTTCTCATCGCCGTTAATTCATCCGTCACCAATTCTAGCGCTGAAAATGTCGCATTACTCAGAATCTCTAACAGTTTTGACAGTTTTCTCAGTTCCCAGATGGATTTTACTGTCCCATACGCTGGCAAAATACCAGCCCAAGTAATTACATCATCACCTAGGTCCATATGTGAGAGTCCTTTGCTGCTGACGTGTGCCAAGTCATGGTGATAAATCCATGATGCATCAATGTTACCTACGGGATTAATAGGTTTATTAAGAGAATGTGCATTTCGTATTTTACCTTGAGGTAATGCATTCACATGTCTGATAGCTGGTATCAGATATCCCAAAAAACAACTTCCTGACCAGCCATATGGTAACCATTTATATGCTTTCCTACCACAAATAAAATAACAATCATTCATTTTGAGGGTAATATTGGTTGGAGATTCATAACTCCCATTTGGCTTTAGCCCCTTAAATAACAGGCCATATACATACAGCATTTTTTCAACAAAACTAGTATCATTTACATTGATGTCTTTTTTTATAGCTCCAAACTTGGTCTCACACTACCCTTCTAGGGTACAATTATGAACTATTGTCAAATTACATTGGCTCAGCCCCACCTTAACTTTTCCAATCTTTTGAAAACACACTGTTCCGTTTTGGCGTCCCAGAAGAGGCAGCCACCTTGTCTCTCAGTGGTACTTCTGTGGTTTCAAACAACAAATTATTCCAAGTATCATTTGTTTCCAGAGGGGCTGTCCCTAACATTAAGCCACTATGTACAGTAGGTATTGCAGTACATACCCAACAATTTGAGACATTCATTGAGGATGCATATGCATATTTAATCGCTTGATATGTATTAAAGTTTGGATGCCAGTTGGTGTGTTTGTCTCTTTTCGAATGGCTAGCTTCATTAAAAAACAGAAATGGCCAAAACAGAAATATTACAATCACAATAGTTATAAACAATAAAACATTGCAATAGAACCATTTTCTCTTATTCTCATTATTGTCCTTCATGGTTACTGCTGTCTGTTTGTTCCTCAGGGGAATTCAAGTTTTTATCTAACTTAAAATGTTTTACAATTTTACAATGTGTTAGGTGGATCCACGAGGACCTTTCTTTAATCCGAACTGCCGTTGGAGTTGCGATGACTTCCGTGATTTTGTCGTCTCTTGAACCTGAAAAACAATCATTCGTTAAACAGCTGTTAGTATTGGTCAGCATTTTTCTCATGTAATCTGCTATCTCCTCACCCCCCCTCACATTCCGCAGGCAACAAGTTTTGCCACTGCGGGACGTAGGTCTCCCATACAATAACTCAAATGGGATGACTCCTTTTGAGGTGGGAGTTGTCCGCATGGAAAGGAGGGCTAGAGGTAGACAGGTAATCCAAGACTGATGTGTCTCGGCCATGAGTTTTCTCAACTTGCCTTTTAGAATGCCGTTGTGGTGTTCCACCAACCCTGCTGACTGTGGGTGGTAGGCACAATGGTGTTTCAGTTCAATTTGGAAAACTGTAGACAGTTTCTGAATGATTTGATTGACAAAATGCATGCCATTGTCAGAGTAGATGCGTGTAGGAAGTCCAAAGTGCGGGACGATGTGATTGACCAACATTTTAGCCACTGTTTGAGCATCCGGATGTGTCACCGGAAAAGCCTCAACCCACTTAGTAAATGCATCTACTATCACTAAAACAAACTTCTTTAGTTGTGCCGGGGTCAATTCGATGAAGTCCATACATATTGTATGAAATGGATAGGGGGGTGTTGGAAATGATGCCGGGGCAACTCTGACCCCTCCCCGTGGTATTTAGCACATACTATGCAGGATAGACAAAAACGTTTTGCATATGCAATGAAACCCTTGGTCCAAAAGGTAAGGTGGATAATTCTAACCATAGCTGCAGGGCCCAGATGGGAAGGGCCATGCACGACTAGTGTTGCATACCTAAAAAGATTAGTAGGCAAAACATATTTATTATCTGGTCCCACATAGATTCCTTTGTTCTGTCTAATACCATACCTAGTCCAGCGTTGTTTTTCCTGTACTGTGCTAAGTTCCTGCATGACTTGTAAGGTTTTTAAATCAAACTTATCTGTTGGTTGTAATTCTGTAGGTGTGGTTTCAAGTGAAAAGGTACTGGACATAGCTGCCTCTTTGTCTGCTTTGTCTGCTAGGGCATTACCAAGTGATACCGGGTCCTTAGCACGGGTATAAGCAGCGCATTTACAGATGGCCAAACCCCGTGGCCATTGGACGGCTTGTAGTAATTCAAGGATTAGTTCTTTGTGCATGATATCTTTTCCCGAGGTTGTAACCATCCCCCTATTTTTCCATTGCTGAGCAAACACATGTACCGTAGAGAAAGCATATTGACTATCCGTATAGATAGTGACATTCCTGTCCTCCGAAAGGAGATATGCCCTTGTCACAGCAATCAGTTCCGCTGCTTGAGAGGATAAGTTCCCGGGGAGTGGTCTTGCCCCTATTATCGGAGTTGCAGTAGTAACTGCATACCCTACCTGCGTGGTGCCTGTTTCTGTTTTGCGTGCCGACCCATCTACAAACAGTATCCAGTCCGCATGTAGTAAGGGTTGATCTTTAAGATCCGGTCTTGGTAGAACTTTAGAATGTATGAGATCTAAGTATACATGCGGGATACCGTCTTCAGCAATGGGTAGCAATGTCGCTGGATTTAAGGTAGTGCATCTCTCAATTGTCATGTGTGGCTGTGATAACAGCGTAGTCATACAAGATAAATGTCTGCTAGGTGACAGAAATGTTAACTTGTCCTGCAGAAGGATGACTGCTACGGAGTGTGGGACTTTTAACGTAAGATCATGGAACAATACCAACGTGGCAGACGCTTGTACCGCCAAAGTGGCTGCAATTACTGCTTGCACACAGTGTGGTAATGCTCGTGCTACTGAGTCTAATTTGCTAGAGTAAAATGCCAACGGTCTTAACTTATCACCATACATTTGCGTTAAAACAGATGTCATAAATCCCTGCTTGCAATCTACAGTCTGTATAAAGGTCTTACTGTAATTTGGAAACCCCAATGTCGCTGACCCAGCTATCAGTTGCTTGATTCTAGTGAATGCCTGTACTGCCTTGTCTGTCCAGTGCAGCAAATCTTTTGCCGCCATCGGTATTGCAAAAATTAAGTCTGATAGCGGGTGCACTTCTTCGGCGTAATGCCTAAAAAGGACATCATTTCCTTTTTTGTAGTCGGCATGGGGGCTTGTAAAATAGCATTCTTTCTACTGTCATCTAATCGCCTGCCCTTCCCAGAGATAGTATAACCCAGGTAACGTACTTCTAATTTACAAAATTGTAACTTAGACTTATTTACCTTATGTCCTTTGTGTGCCAGATAGTGTAGTAGTCGAATAGTCTCGGACTTACAGAGTTCTTCCGTAGTCGCGGCCAGGAGGATATCATCCACGTACAGCAGTAGGTGGCACCCTTGGGCAGGTTGGAACTGAGCCAAATTGGTGGACATCTCTTGTGAGAAGATGGTCGGACTTTCGCAGTATCCCTGTGGTAACCTGGTATAGGTATAACGCTTGCCCATAAACGTAAATGCAAACCAAAATCTACTATCTTCCTGCAAGGGAATGGAGAAAAAGGCATTACTGATATCAATTACAGAAAAGTAGTTATCCGTTGGAAGGATATCATTCAGCAGAATAGATGGATCCGGGACCATGGGGGCCCGAGGTACTACCGCGGCATTTATTGCCTGTAAGTCTTGTACCATCCTCCATGTCCCATCCGTTTTTTTTTTACTGGAAATAAGGGCGTATTACACGGTGAGTCTGTGCATGGAATTAATACTCCAGCTTTCAAAAGTGCTGTGATTACCGGTAAAATGCCCTCCTCTGCCTTTCTGCTCAAGGGATATTGCCGTTTATGAGGTCTAAATTCTGACTTGGGTGTAATCTTTACCTGTCCTGCCGTTCTAGTCAGTCCGATATCGTGCTGACCCTGCGACCATAATGAGTTTGGAATCATCTGCAATTCAGATTCCTCCATGGGGGTAAGGAGACATAGTCATAATGTCCCAGGGGATTGTATCGGTTCGTCTTCCCAGAGGTGCACGGTCGGTCTGGCTTGTGTAACCCAGTTAAGTTTTTGAACCTGAACGCCTTTACCTGCCAACTGTTCTGGTGTCCATCCTACCCATCCAGTTATTTTCTTACCCACGAGGTACAATGACATTCCTTCACCCTCCATGACTGAAATATGTGTGGTTAATTCATTCTTATACAGCAGCTGCATATCCCTTGTAAGGCTACATGTGACTGCAGAATTACCTAGTGTGTTCCAAAAAAGGCTATGCAATACTAGTTTGGTGACTTTAAAACTAAGAAATTTCTTTTCGTATTCTAAATCAGGTCCGACACATCTTCTGTAATACATTGTGCAATGTAATGGATCTGACACCTTCGGATTTTTTGTTCCGTATTTGCTTAATGCCAAATTTGTAAGATCTGTCACTACACTCTGGGGGCCTGTCTCTATCAAATCATTACTATACCAGTAATGTAGATCTCCCTGCCCCTTTAATAGCATTGCACTATTTGGTTCAATTCTCCTTGCCACCATCCCAGTGGAGGTTGGGACGGCTGCTATGCCGAACACTTGCATTAAATCTCTTCCTAGTAAATTTACTGGGCAGATTTTTGAAATTATTACTTGGAACTGTATGGTTTGGTTCGTCTCTGGGTCGGTAAACCACAGAGGTTTGGACAATGGCTCTTTGTAAATACGACCATTTGCTGCTTTTACAAGCACATATTCATCCGAAGTAACATCGGATGATATGGCAGTACTTCTGACTAACGTTCGTGAAGCCCCTGAGTCACAAAGGAATTCTATGTCTCGGCCCTCAACTTGCAATGTGATCACTGGTTGGGATTCCAATTGCATAGTCGATGCTAGTGCTGTTAGATTTACCATTTGATATTCCTCATTTTCTGCCATTTCCTGTCCCCACCCATCGTCTTTACTTGTACCTACTTCCCCATTCTCACTTTCTTCTTCTTCCTCATACCCTCCATCTACGTCTTTCTGACCATCATATAGTCATGTGGTACCACCGGAAGCAGCCATCGGTTTCTCCGGTCCTCTGCAATCTCTGGTGAAATGTCCCTTCTTACCGCACTTAAAACATCCCCCCCTCTTTTGCCTACCTTCGAAATCCTCAGAATGACTTACACCTCCCCGTCCTCGTCCTCTTCCCCTGCCACGCCCTCTTCCGCGGTTCGCAGAACCTTGAACTAACATTAAAGTTCCATCTTCACTAACTGTAAAAGTCTGGGCTTGTTTATCTTTTTTTTCCTTCAGGTATTTCTCAGCATGTCTAGCATACTCCATAAGGGGCTGTAGACGCGCTGTCCTGTGTGTGATCATATGCTTTTGTATAAAGTTACCAATGGCTGTCTTGCAGCCCTTTAGGAATGCATTTTTCAATTGCTGTTCATAGGGCGAGTCATTTTCCTGGTTTTCTACCTTAATCAACCCACTATGAGCATCAAAACATTGTGTGAGACGATGTAGATAATTGTCTACGGTTTCGTCATCAGATTGAACGCATTGATTAATGCAAGTCCAATCTGCCTTGGGCTTCCAATGTTCTTCTATTTTATCTAAGAGAGTCTTTATTCTGGTTCTACACACTTGGAAGTTTTATTATCTTCCTTTTTAACAAAGTACACATCTCTTTCACTTGAATTACCACACCCTTTTTTTTAAAATTTTGTTTCCTATGTCTCTTATTTGCTTCCTCCAGCCATTTCTGTGCCTGGGGAAACCCCACCTTCTTTTGATTCCTTGTCTTATTTCCTGCCTGTTTGCGCAGTAATCTTACTAGATTTTGACATTCTGACTTATTTAAACATCCACTAAACCCATGGTCTTTTTTCCATTTATCTAAATATTTTACGTTCTTTGGGTGTAAATCAAACATAAACTTTTCATCTTCAGTTTTGTCGTCACCTTTGGCGCAACTGGTTCCTGTTCCCATTTCTCTTACGAGAAACTATTCCTGTTCCTGAGATCTCTTGTATATGGAATCTATTCACATATACTCCTTATACTTGAGAAAATTAAATTTTTCCCTTGACTAGTCCCTTAAAATTTAGACAAAAATTCCAATCAGAAACAAAAAAATACGTTTTGCTTACCTTTGTGATTCCTCCGCCCTGTTTCGCTGCCACCTCACGGATTGAATCTGGAAAGAGTGACTGGCCTCTAATTTCGACCTATTTCAGTCGGAGGTCTTTCGTTCGAGGAGAGCCTGATCTCTCTCAACCTGCGCAGGTTTTCAGCCTCTCTTTGTTCGATTCGCGCCGTGTAGGGGCCGCCCCACATTGGGCGCCAGTTACGTCGAAAGATTTTACTCTTCTAACATATTCTGGAAGAATCACACCAAGTTCTTGTAAGCAAGTAAAACAGCTTTATTTTACATGCATGGAGACCTGCTACATGATAGTAGTATGCCAGCAGTCTGGCTACTTGTACTTTGAGTTCTGCTTTTATAGACCCTTCTGCACGTACACACACGTAGCACACAGAACATTCATCAGAAAGTGATAGTTTGATTACTTGTTTTTACCAGCTAGTACCACAGTTATTCTTGCAACATTAACTTTCTTATCAGCAGTTTAAGATTAACTTCTGCATTCCTCAGTGATCAACATTTTCCAGAACATTTCAGTTTGCACGCAGTGAACATTTTTCTGCTTAACCCTCTATATACAGAATACAAAATATGTTGAACTTCAGTATTTTTCCACATTTACTTTACTTTTGTCCTTTCCTTTTTTTTCTTTTACTATATCTGTTTTTCTTGTTTCTACTTTCGTAACCTTTGGTATTATATGATCCCATGTGATAAGAGCATTTTTATTTTTAGTAATTCTTTGTGGTTCATGTTTCCAATGCTTATCAGCTACCTGTATGTTTTAGTGTTTACACAAACTCCAGTACAGCAGTTTTGTCACATTATTGTGCCTTTCAGCATAACAGGCATTCAGCCATGAGTATATCACAACCAGTAACACAATGTGCAAATGTTTCTCATTCTGTACTATAGAATGCACAGTTGTCTGTATCGCATACTTTTCCTATAGATTTTGTAAACCAGATTTGTATATACTGTTCTATCTTTAGCTGCCATTATCAGCCTTTCATCATTTGGTTTAAATTCATCTGGCTGCTCCAGAAATTCTCTATACTTTCCACTATAATTGTGGGCTTTCTATTTTTTCATTTTCTTCAAGTCATGCTCAGTATATTCTTTATTTTGCTTTTTTGGCATGTTCTGTCTGTTGACACCTGATTTTGTCTCCTTCTGATTTGATTTCCATTCCTGCTTATTTCCAAAATGTGTTTTGCTAATCTGAGCAAAGATGTCATTTTAGACTTGTTTTCTTAAACTTTAGAGCTTTCACTATATTTGTACGAAAAGGCAAACACACAAACTAGGAATCAAAAGCACCAAAGGCTTAGCAGATTACTTGAAACAAACAATTTATTGAGTTAAGCTTCGGAAACAAACTGTTTTTCCTTCTTCAGACAAGGTACTACCATTTTGCAGAGCTTATAAATAACACATACAATGCCAATTAACTGATTGTTAAAACTAATTGAATAGTTTTAAAGTGATAGATACAATTCAGTAGATTTTAACAAGCCAAAGGAATACACCTTAGGCAAATACACTTAAGTCACAGAATCCTAACAAACAATTCAACCAACATATAAGAATAATGATGCTGTGTATGAATATTAAAAAACACTTAATAAAATTGTTGTTAAACAAATCCAATAAAAAATCTGCCAGGATTAATCTGGAAATTGATGAACTCAAATGGCAAATTTCTACTGCTGCTTACTTACCCCCAGGTTTAAACAAAATGGTCTCTATAAAATGTTTTCTAAAGAAGTTGGCTTTAAACAGATAATCGTTTTACTGACTTTACATGTGAGCCTTCAGTTTAGTTAAAGTATTAGTGCCATGGAAGATTTGTTTTTAATGGTCTAATAAGTATTTTTTATTGGATTTGTTTAACAACAATTTTATTAAGTGTTTTTTAATATTCATACACAGCATCATTATTCTTATATGTTGATTGAATTGTTTGTTGGGATTCTGTGACTTAAGTGTATTTGCCTAAGGTGTATTCCTTTGGCTTGTTAAAATCTACTGAATTGTATCTGTCACTTTAAAACTATTCAATTAGTTTTACCAATCAGTTAATTGGCATTGTATGTGTTATTTATAAGCTCTGCAAAATGGTAGTACCTTGTCTGAAGAAGGAAAAACACAGTTTGTTTCCGAAAGCGCTAACTCAATAAATTGTTTGTTTCAAGTAATCTACTAAGCCTTTGGTGCTTTTGATTCCTAGTTTCACTATATTTGTATCTGACGATGCCAACAAATATGTATGCAGTCCCATGGCTGTAGGCCTATACATGTAATCATTTTTTATAAGCATGAAGCAGTTTTCTTGTTTCCTTTTCAGACAGATCCAATGTTTACTGGGGACATTTAATCCTGCCAAAGCTTTAAGTTAGAACAAGAAGAATATACTGATTTATAGCTTTTATTTTATTCCTACATGTCAAGCCAGTTTTCAATATTAGCTTTAGTCTTCTAAAATATTCTTTACTATGCTTTGTTCTCATTTGTTCATGCTTTATTGCTAACCCTTTATCTCTTCCCAGGTAATTGTACATCCCCTCTAGTTTAAGTTCTTCTAAATCCCACTCCTCTCCCAGTTTGATATTTTCTTTTTTTAACAAGAGACATCTTTATTAAATTACCATGTATGACATAGGCAATCTTACATTTATATAAATGAAAATAAACCATACTGACACCATTTCAGTTGCAAACATTATACATTACAAACCATGATGACACAATTGTAGCTGCAAATATCATACATCACTTACAATCTATCCAGTCATTGTCAGTCAAACATTGCATAGCTCATTCAAATCCTGCCTTCGTTTAAACCTACATGTATTGATCCCACAATCCTGATTTTTTCCTATGTAATTTGCTCCTACCCTTTTCCAAAGTTCCCAGCCCCACTTGTCCTGTCCCCGTTACTATCTTTGCTTCTTCTAGTACAGTTGGTTTAGACTTTGATTATCATTCTCTAGCAGCTGCCAACCCTGGCCGCCATCATAATTAGACTCAGCGAGACCTTATTATGTCTAGGCAATTCTGATTCTGTATCACAGCTCAAAAAAAACTTTCCCTTAGTTACATCAGTTTGATCACCTACTATCTCCAACAGAGCAATCTGCAGGGTATCTTTAAAGTCTTCCAATTTATTACACTCCCAGAAAATAAATTACATTCTCAATTACCTCTTTCTTCTCCAACACACCTCCAACATTTGCTGCTTTCCTGAAGAAAAATCCTTTGGAGTCTACATGGATATAAATATAGTTATGCAAACACTTCCAAGCAAAGATACTAAATCTTCTAGACTTTGTTGCATATTTGGGAGACATACATGTATCACCCCATTGTTTCTTTCTGAACTGCTTATCCAATCTCTCTTCCTAATCCTTGCCAAACTCCTCTGATTGATTCCTATAGCTATCATACAATATTTTGTATGCAATGATAATTATTCATTTCTTAATGGCAACTTCTGTTCTAGATTCTACTAAAAAGTCAACCAGTGCTGGTCTTTCATTTTACTCTGATATCAATCCTTGATAGGGAAGGCAGTCTTTAACCTGTAGTCCAAATATATTCTTGGCATCTTCCCATTCTATTATCTTTCCCCATCTAGTTATTTGTTCCCAATTCCTTGGTTCCTTTTCCAGTTTTCTCCAATAAATTTCAGCCCCCCTCTTGCCACTTGTCTGTACCCCTAATTGCAGTCATCCCTATCAGCAGAATCTCCTTTCTCCATTCCCGTGTTGGCCCAGTTCCCAGAACACTCCCTGCCACTCCATCAATATAACATTTTGTATAATTATTGTCATTCTCCCTAAAGGTCTGCATCCAAAATCCCAGTCTTTCTCCATTTTCCAAGCTTCCCCTTTTTTTCATCACCATCCCTCTCAACCCCAAACTTTAGTTTTCTGCTTGTGCTATGTATAGGAGCTCCAACTGCATTGCTGTGAAATACCCCCCCAAACCGGCAATCCCAATCTGCCCCATTCCATTAGAAAAATAAGCCCATCCCACTGACTCCCGCCATCTCCCACAGACAAAATCCCCCAGGTCTTTATCAATTGCAACCCACAACTTCTCTTCCAGTCAAAAAAAAACATGCCCAATCAATGTACAAGACCAAGGGGACCAAAAACATCTTAACTGCTTGTATTCCACCATCGACATTCACATAACAGAGCTTCCATTTTCTCAGTCTTTGTACTATCCTTTGTCTACTCTCTTCTCA